>NC_140010.1:34609759-35305768 GCF_964263955.1 Coregonus lavaretus | reverse complement strand
AAGTCTTGAAAAAGAAGGGTCAACACTGCAAATATTGACTCTTTGCATAAACTTAATGTAATTGTCAATAAAAGCCTTTACACTTATGGAATGCTTGTAATTATACTTCAGTATACCATAGTAACATCTGACAAAAATATCTCATAACACTGAAGCACCAATACTTGTGCCATTCTCTAAACTTTTGACCACGACCAAAAAGCATTGCTTGCTCTTTGGGGTTTTAGGCTGGGTTTCTGTATAAGCACTTTGTGACATCTGCTGACAAGGGCTTTATTAATACATTTGATTGATTGATTGAGTGGGTAATATCATTACATCCGATTCAATTCATGGAGACTTGAAATACAAAATTGACATTTACTTTTGTCACAAAGTTTTTGTTAAAGAGTTGGCTCATATAGGCTACTGTATATTTATTTTAAAATGACTTAAACAACAGAAATATAATACTGATTAATACATTTTGGGAAAGAGCATAAAAACAAGGAAGTAAAGCAGTGCCATAGTCTGGTCTATTAGTAGTGCTGCAGACTTCGGACTACCCTTTGGGCGAGGGTTCGCAACCCGCTCTGTGACCATCAACTCTGTCTTTCCCCCAACTCTGTATCCCCTTCTCATTCTGATCTATACCTATCCAAAAAGGAAAAAATACTCTCCTTCAAAAAATTAAGAAAATATATCTCAGAGCAGAAAGGACATATAATCAGTTGGATAACACTCCACAAGATCAGTTGGATAACACTCCACAAGATCAGTTGGATAACACTCCACAAGATCAGTTGGATAACACTCCACAAGATCAGTTGGGTAACACTCCACAAGATCAGTTGGGTAACACTCCACAAGATCAGTTGGGTAACACTCCACAAGATCAGTTGGGTAACACTCCACCAGATCAGTTGGGTAACACTCCACAAGATCAGTTGGGTAACACTCCACAAGATCAGTTGGGTAACACTCCACCAGATCAGTTGGGTAACACTCCACAAGATCATGTCAGTTGGATAACACTCCACAAGATCAGTTGGATAACACTCCACAAGATCAGTTGGGTAACACGCCACAAGATCAGTTGGATAACACTCCACAAGATCAGTTGGATAACACTCCACAAGATCAGTTGGATAACACTCCACAAGATCAGTTGGATAACACTCCACAAGATCAGTTGGATAACACGCCACAAGATCAGTTGGGTAACACGCCACAAGATCAGTTGGGTAGCACGCCTCAAGATCAGTTGGGTAACACTCCACAAGATCAGTTGGGTAACACTCCACCAGATCAGTTGGGTAACACTCTACAAGATCAGATGGGTACCATGCCACAAGATCAATCAACATAGTGGAGATAAAAACATAGCAAACAGAAGACATAGAAGGCACAGTATGTGGGTATGTGTGGATGTATTGGGATGGAAGGTGTGGTGTGCGTTTTTGTGTTTGAAAAAGTGTGGCGTTAAGTGAGTGAGAAAGGAAATGGTTGCACATCCCAGAACCAATGTGTCTGTGAGCAGGGGTTGTGAGAGAGAGCTTTCCATTTTGTGCAGATGAGGGATATACATTTTAAAATATAGTATACATCTAATCTATTTTTTATTGTCCTATCATGATGGAACGATCCCCAACCCTATTTCCTAGACACCCACCTGAGCGACCCATACACCAAAGAGAAGTCCCCATCTGTTTTATGGACCTGCTGTGAGTTGCCTATATGCAGCCAAAACAGAAAAATAAATGCGGTCAGAGACCTACTTGAGCAGCACCGCCTCCTCAAGATTCTGAGCCTGCCTGGCAGGGTTGGTCCTACAAAGCCAGAGGCCCCTGATGGGAGAGCATAATATATAAGAAAATTCTCAAAGCTGCTAATGAAAACCTTGACGACCTTGTACCTAGCCGGTGGGGATTCCGGTGGGGTACCCCCACCCAGGTAGTGGCAGTGCTGGCAACACTGGCTGCAGTTACCCATGGGGAGGGGGTCACACTCAGACAATCAGAGAGGGGGCTTATTATTGTGGCCCAAGTGGCACAAAATAATCAAAGGTCTGACTGCACGGAGATGCTTGGGGAAAATGGTTACAACGGAGGACCAGAGTGTTTGTGTCTCAGGTAAAGAGGGTGGATCTGATCTCCATCACCTAGGACGACATAGATTAAATACATTAATCAAATCTCACATTGTTGTACATTTTTGCTCAATCTTGCATGCTTTCTCAGGGCGGCAGGTAGCTTAGTGGGTAAGAGCGTTGTGCCAGTAACCGAAAGGTCGCTGGTTCTAATCCCCGAGCCGACTAGGTGAAAAATCTGTCGATGTGCCCTTGAGCAAGGCACTTAACCCTAATTGCTCCTGTAAGTCGCTCTGGATAAGAGCGTCTGCTAAATGACAAAAAATAAAATAAAATAAAAATAATAATAATTCTCAAACAGCTGTAACTGTATATGCATTCGTAAATCAGGTCCTTTCTTGAGTTGGGCTCTGGGATGTAACAACCGTTGAGCATCTGATCTTATGGTTGATTGTGGAGGAAAGGGGTTGAGTGTGTTAGAGTATGTGGGTGTGTGTTTATCCCACATCTGTTGCAAGGGGGTAAGGATGTTAGGGAGAATATAGGATGAACCACAATAATTGTTTGCTAAAATAATAATTGCTTGCCAAAAATGTAATGTAATACAATGGCAATCCGGGTTATAGGTTAAAATCCTACGCATGAACTGCCGACATTATTACGCATATTAATTGATAATGATGGAAAATAAGATATGCAAGATATTTGAATAGATATATATTTTTAAATAGCTATATATATATATTGAGGTGAGAGCATTGGAAATGCTTTTGGCGGTTGACCTGCTTCTGTTTTGTGGGTGGCACTGTGTGCTGTTTTTGATGGATGGGTCCTGGCCTCTCGGGGGCCTAGGGATCCGGGGGGACGGGGGTGGTATGCTGGTCACTGGGATGACGGCCCAACTTGGGATGGGGAGGGGCTTTAGTGGGGGAATTAGTGGAGAACAATTGGAGGGGTACTTAGTAGCAATGCAAATATCATGGTACAGCTATATGGACACTCAATCACTATGGTATTTTTTATTGGTAAATGTACAAACATATACAGTATAATGATAAATAGATTTGAAACTTGTATCTCATTATGGTGTGTGGTGAAATAAGTATAGCCAGTTATAATTGTAATGGCTTAGCAGATAATAACAAAAGAAGAACAATATTTACATGTCTCCAAGAGAAGGAATATAATATCTATTGTTTACAGGAAACTCATTCAACAATTCTAGATGAAGTTGCGTGGAAAAGGGAATGGAGTGATGATATTAATTAGCAGTAATTTCGATCCGAATGTGCAAATTGTCCAAACAGATACGCAAGGTAGATGGATTATTTTAAATATGTTATTGGACCATAAACAGATATGGCTCATTAACCTTTACGGACCAAATAATGATGATCCACACTTTTTTGACAATATATATAATAAATTATTAACTCTGCAAGCAATTCAAGACTCTATTATTATGGTGGGAGATTATAATACCGTTTTAAATAGCTCAATGGACCGTAAAGGAAATCACAGTACAAACAATTACCCTCATGCTCTTAAGGAAATCGTGAATGTCATGGATACATTAGAACTAGTAGATATATGGAGGCTTAAATATCCTGATCAAGTGAGATATACATGGCGGAGACTCAATCAAACTAGTCGTCTTGACTTCTTTCTTATGTCATTCTTGTTGGCACCAAAAGTTTAAAAAGGGTTGATAGGGGACAGAATGCGGTCGGACCATCATATAATTGGCATATACATTACTCTTACTGAATTTCCACGTGGGTGAGGATATTGGAAATTTAATCAAAGCCTATTGGATGATAACTTGTTTTTAACTAGGACAGAGGAATTTATAACTGATTTTTTCCGACATAACATAGGTACAGCAAATCCCCTTATTGTATGGGACACCTTTAAATGTGTCTTTAGAGGCCATGCAATTCAGTACTCATCTCGAAACAAAAGCAATTTCGGTCAAGAGTCCACACTAACAAAGGAAAATGAAGGTCTAACAGAACAGATAGATAGCAATAAAAACTGTAACATAGAGGCTCAGAATAAATTAGAGGAAAAACAAAAAGAAATGGAGAAACTTATTCAAGAAAGATCAAGTGTAATATATTATTAAAATAAAGCAAACTGGATGGAATATGGGGAAAAATGCACCAAATTCTTTTTCAATCTTCAACATAGGAATGCCACCAAAAATAATGTACTGAAACTGATTACAAATGACGGAGTCACCCATGACTCACCAAATTATATTTTGAAGGAGGAAACAAAGTACTTTAAGCATATGTTTTCGTTTCAGTCGCCTCCATCTCCTCTAACTGAAGCTAATTGTAGAGATTTTTATCTATTGATAATGTAAAATTAACAGCCATACAGAAAGACTCATGTGAAGGTGAAATTACAGAGGAGGAACTTCTGGATGCAATTAAAGACTTTAAGTCCGGGAAAAATCCAGGGTTGGATGGCATACCAGTCGAGGTATACCAAACCTTTTTTGATATACTCAGAGGACCGTTATTAGCATGTTTTAACAAATCCTATGTAAATGGTAGATTATCAGACACTCAAGAAGGTCTGATTTCATTATTACTGAAACAGGATACAAGTGGAAAATATAAAGATCCAGTCCATTAAAAAAGGTATTGTCGGACATTATTCATTCTAATCAGACAGGTTTTTTACATGGACGATACATTGGATATAATATAAGGCAAGTACTGGAAACAATAGAACACTATGAAAAATCTGGGAAACCAGGCCTGCTATTAATAGCAGACTTCTAAAAGGTATTTGATAAAGTACGACTGGGGTTTATATATGAATGCCTGGAGCATTTCAATTTTGGAGAATCTCTTATAAATTGGGTTAAAATCATGTATAGTAACCCTAGGTGTAAAATAGTAAATAATGGCTATTTCTCAGAAAGTTTTAAACTGTCAAGAGGAGTGAAACAAGGTTGTCCACTATCGGCATATCTATTTATTATTGCCATCGAGATGTTAGCTATTAAAATCAGATCCAACAATAATATCAAGGGATTAGAAATCCAGGGCTTAAAAACAAAGGTGTCATTGTACACTGATGATTCATGTTTTCTTTTAAATCCACAACTTGAATCCCTCCGCAGCCTCATAGAGGATCTAGATACATTTTCTAACCTCTCTGGATTACAACCAAATTATGATAAATGTACTACAGTGGGGAAAAAAAGTATTTAGTCAGCCACCAATTGTGCAAGTTATCCCACTTAAAAAGATGAGAGAGGCCTGTATTTTTCATCATAAGTACACGTCAACTATGACAGACAAAATGAGAAAAAAAATCCTGAAAATCACATTGTAGGATTTTTTATGAATTTATTTGCAAATTATGGTGGAAAATAAGTATTTGGTCAATAACAAAAGTTTCTCAATACTTTGTTATATACCCTTCGTTGGCAATGACACAGGTCAAACGTTTTCTGTAAGTCTTCACAAGGTTTTCACACACTGTTGCTGGTATTTTGGCCCATTCCTCCATGCAGATCTCCTCTAGAGCAGTGATGTTTTGGGGCTGTCGCTGATCAACACGGACTTTCAACTCCCTCCAAAGATTTTCTATGGGGTTGAGATCTGGAGACTGGCTAGGCCACTCCAGGACCTTGAAATGCTTCTTACGAAGCCACTCCTTCGTTGCCCGGGCGGTGTGTTTGGGATCATTGTCATGCTGAAAGACCCAGCCACGTTTCATCTTCAATGCCCTTGCTGATGGAAGGAGGCTTTCACTCAAAATCTCACGATACATGGCCCCATTCATTCTTTCCTTTACACGGATCAGTCGTCCTGGTCCCTTTGCAGAAAAACAGCCCCAAAGCATGATGTTTCCACCCCCATGCTTCACAGTAGGTATGGTGTTCTTTGGATGCAACTCAGCATTCTTTGTCCTCCAAACACGACAAGTATTTTTTTAACCAAAAAGTTATATTTTGGTTTCATCTGACCATATGACATTCTCCCAATCCTCTTCTGGATCATCCAAATGCACTCTAGCAAACTTCAGACGGGCCTGGACATGTACTGGCTTAAGCAGGGGGACACGTCTTGCACTGCAGGATTTGAGTCCCTGGCTGCGTAGTGTGTTACTGATGGTAGGCTTTGTTACTTTGGTCCCAGCTCTCTGCAGGTCATTCACTAGGTCCCCCCGTGTGGTTCTGGGATTTTTGCTCACCGTTCTTGTGATCATTTTGACCCCACGGGGTGAGATCTTGCGTGGAGCCCCAGATCGAGGGAGATTATCAGTGGTCTTGTATGTCTTCCATTTCCTAATAATTGCTCCCACAGTTGATTTCTTCAAACCAAGCTGCTTACCTATTGCTGATTCAGTCTTCCCAGCCTGGTGCAGGTCTACAATTTTGTTTCTGGTGTCCTTTGACAGCTCTTTGGTCTCGGCCATAGTGGAGTTTGGAGTGTGACTGTTTGAGGTTGTGGACAGGTGTCTTTTATACTGATAACAAGTTCAAACAGGTGCCATTAATACAGGTAACGAGTGGAGGACAGAGGAGCCTCTTAAAGAAGAAGTTGCAGGTCGGTGAGAGCCAGAAATCTTGCTTGTTTGTAGGTGACCAAATACTTATTTTCCACCATAATTTGCAAATAAATTCATAAAAAATCCTACAATGTGATTTTCTGGATTTTTTTCCCTCAATTTGTCTGTCATAGTTGACGTGTACCTATGATGAAAATTACAGGCCTCTCTCATCTTTTTAAGTGGGAGAACTTGCACAATTGGTGGCTGACTAAATACTTTTTTCCCCCACTGTATATTACGTATTGGATCACTAAAAAATACCATTTTTACATTACCATGTAGTTTACCAATAAAATGGTCTGATGGTGATGTGGATATACTCGGAATACATCTCCCAAATGAAATAAAAGATCTCACTCCAATACATTTTAATAGAAAGTTAGCAAAAATAGATAAGATCTTGCTACCATGGAAAGGTAAATACAGTGGGGGAAAAAAGTATTTAGTCAGCCACCAATTGTGCAAGTTCTCCCACTTAAAAAGATGAGAGAGGCCTGTAATTTTCGTCATAGGTACACGTCAACTATGACAGACAAAATGCCTGTATATGTGCTTTCTTGAGCAGGGGGACCTTGCGTGCGCTGCAGGAGTTCAGTCCTTCACGGCATAGTGTGTTACCAATTGTTTTCTTGGTGACTATGGTCCCAGCTGCCTTGAGATCATTGACAAGATCCTCCCGTGTAGTTCTGGGCTGATTCCTCACCGTTCTCATGATCAACTCCACGAGGTGAGATCTTGCATGAAGCCTCAGGCCGAGGGAGATTGACGGTTCTTTTGTGTTTCTTCCACCTTCTCACCAAGCTGCTTGGCAATGGTCTTGTAGCCCATTCCAGCCTTGTGTAGGTCTACAATCTTGTCCCTGATATCCTTGGAGAGCTCTTTGGTCTTGGCCATGGTGGAGAGTTTGGAATCTGATTGATTGATTGCTTCTGTGGACAGGTGTCTTTTATACAGGTAACAAGCTGAGATTAGGAGCACTCCCTTTAAGAGTGTGCTCCTAATCTCAGCTCGTTACCTGTATAAAAGACACCTGGGAGCCAGAAATCTTTCTGATTGAGAGGGGGTCAAATACTTATTTCCCTCATTAAAATGCAAATCAATTTATAACATTTTTGACATGCGTTTTTCTGGATTTTATTGTTGTTATTCTGTCTCTCACTGTTCAAATAAACCTACCATTACAATTATAGACTGATCATTTCTTTGTCAGTGGGCAAATGTACAAAATCAGCAGGGGATCAAATACTTTTTTCCCTCACTGTATGTATGTGTATGTATGTATATATATATATATATATACAGTTGAAGTCGGAAGTTTACATACACCTTAGCCAAATACATTTAAACTCAGTTTTTCACAATTTCTGACATTTAATCCTAAAATTCCCTGTCTTAGGTCAGTTAGGATCACCACTTTATTTTAAGAATATGAAATGTCAGAATAATAGTAGAGAGAATGGTTCATTTCATCTTTTATTTCAAACATCACATTCCATGTGGGTCAAAAGTTTACATACACTCAATTAGTATTTGGTAGCATTGCCTTTAAATTGTTTAACTTGGGTCAAACATTTCGGGTAGCCTTCCACAAGCTTCCCACAATAAATTGGATGAATTTTGGCCCATTCCTCCTGACAGAGCTGGTGTAACTGAGTCAAGTTTGTAGGCCTCCTTGCTCGCACACCATTTTTCAGTTCTGCCCACAAATTTTCTATAGGCTTGAGGTCAGGGCTTTGTGATGGCCACTACAATACCTTGACTTTGTTGTCCTTAAGCCATTTTGCCACAACTTTGGAAGTGTGCTTGGGTTCATTGTCCATTTGCGACCAAGCTTTAACTTCCTGACTGATGTCTTGAGATGTTGCTTCAATATATCCACATAATTTTCCTTCCTCATGATGCCATCTATTTTGTGAAGTGCACCAGTCCCTCCTGCAGCAAAGCACCCCCATAGCATGATGCTGCCACTCCCGTGCTTCACGGTTGGGATGGTGTTCTTCAGCTTGCAAGCGACCCTCTTTCCCTCCAAACATAACAAATGTCATTATGGCCAAACAGTTCTATTTTTTTTCATCAGACCAGAGGACATTTCTCCAAAAAGTATGATCTTTGTCCCCATGTGCAGTTGCAAACCGTAGCCTGGCTTTTTTATGGCGGTTTTGGAGCAGTGGCTTCTTCCTTGTTGAGCGGCCTTTCAGGTTATGTCGATATAGGACTCGTTTTACCGTGGATATAGATACTTTTGTACCTGTTTCCTCCAGCATCTTCACAAGGTCATTTGCTGTTGTTCTGGGATTGATTTGCACTTTTCTTTGAGAAGGACGCATGAATCAAGCCACGTACAAGGTTGTCCTGGAAGAAAACGTGCTTCCTTTTGCTCTGACATTGTTCCCCAACTCTGAGGATTGGTTTTTCCAGCAGGACAATGCGCCATGCCACACAGCCAGGTCAATCAAGGTGTGGATGGAGGACCACCAGATCAAGACCCTGTCATGGCCAGCCCAATCTCCAGACCTGAACCCCATTGAAAACTTCTGGAATGTGATCAAGAGGAAGATGGATGGTCACAAGCCATCAAACAAAGCCGAGCTGCTTGAATTTTTGCGCCAGGAGTGTCATAAAATCACCCAACATCAATGTGAAAGACTGGTGGAGAGCATGCCAAGACGCATAAAAGCTGTGATTGAAAATCAGGGTTATTCCACCAAATATTGATTTCTGAACTCTTCCTAAGTTTAAAAATGAACATGAACTTATTTTCTTTGCATTATTCGAGGTTTTTGTTATTTTGACCAGTTGTAATTTTCTGCAAATAAATGCTCTAAATGACAATATTTCTACTTGGAATTTGGGAGAAATGTTGTCAGTAGTTTATAGAATAAAACAAAAAATTTAATTTCACCCAAACACATACCTATAAATAGTGAAACCAGATAAACTTATATTTTTGCAGTGGTCTCTTAATTTTTTCCAGAGCTGTATATATATATATATATATATATACAGTGGGGAGAACAAGTATGTGATACACTGCCGATTTCGCAGGTTTTCCTACTTACAAAGCATGTAGAGGTCTGTCATTTTTATCATAGGTACACTTCAACTGTGAGAGACGGAATCTAAAACAAAAATCCAGAAAATCACATTGTATGATTTTTAAGTAATTAATTTGCATTTTATTGCATGACATAAGTATTTGATACATCAGAAAAGCAAAACTTAATATTTGGTACAGAAACCTTTGTTTGCATTTACAGAGATCATATGTTTCCTGTAGGTCTTGACCAGGTTTGCACACACTGCAGCAGGGATTTTGGCCCACTCCTCCATACAGACCTTCTCCAGATCCTTCAGGTTTTGGGGCTGTCGCTGGGCAATACGGACATTCAGCTCCCTCCAAAGATTTTCTATTGGGTTCAGGTCTGGAGATTGGCTAGGCCACTCCAGGACCTTGAGATGCTTCTTAAGGAGCCACTCCTTAGTTGCCCTGGCTGTGTGTTTCGGGTCGTTGTCATGCTGGAAGACCCAGCCACGACCCATCTTCAATGCTCTTACTGAGGGAAGGAGGTTGTTGGCCAAGATCTCGGGATACATGGCCCCATCCATCCTCCCCTCAATACGGTGCAGTCGTCCTGTCCCCTTTGCAGAAAAGCATCCCCAAGGAATGATGTTTCCACCTCCATGCTTCACGGTTGGGATGGTGTTCTTGGGGTTGTACTCATCCTTCTTCTTCCTCCAAACACGGCGAGTGGAGTTTAGACCAAAAAGCTCTATTTTTGTCTCATCAGACCACATTACCTTCTCCCATTCCTCCTCTGGATCATCCAGATGGTCATTGGCAAGATTCCGTCTCTCACAGTTGAAGTGTACCTATAATAAAAATTACAGACCTCTACATGCTTTGTAAGTAGGAAAACCTGCAAAATCGGCAGTGTATCAAATACTTGTTCTCCCCACTGTATATACACTGCTCAAAAAAATAAAGGGAACACTTAAACAACACAATGTAACTCCAAGTCAATCACACTTCTGTGAAATCAAACTGTCCACTTAGGAAGCAACACTGATTGACAATACATTTCACATGCTGTTGTGCAAATGGAATAGACAACAGGTGGAAATTATAGGCAATTAGCAAGACACCCCCAATAAAGGACTGGTTTGCAGGTGGTGACCACAGACCACTTCTCAGTTCCTATGCTTCCTGGCTGATGTTTTGGTCACTTTTGAATGCTGGCGGTGCTTTCACTCTAGTGGTAGCATGAGACGGAGTCTACAACCCACACAAGTGGCTCAGGTAGTGCAGCTCATCCAGTATGGCACATCAATGCGAGCTGTGGCAAGAAGGTTTGCTGTGTCTGTCAGCGTAGTGTCCAGAGCATGGAGGCGCTACCAGGAGACAGGCCAGTACATCAGGAGACGTGGAGGAGGCCGTAGGAGGGCAACAACCCAGCAGCAGGACTGCTACCTCTGCCTTTGTGCAAGGAGGAGCAGGAGGAGCACTGCCAGAGCCCTGCAAAATGACCTCTAGCAGGCCGCAAATGTGCATGTGTCTGCTCAAACGGTCAGAAACAGACTCCATGAGGGTGGTATGAGGGCCCGACGTCCACAGGTGGGGGTTGTGCTTACAGCCCAACACCGTGCAGGACGTTTGGCATTTGCCAGAGAACACCAAGATTGGCAAATTCGCCACTGGCACCCTGTGCTCTTCACAGATGAAAGCATGTTCACACTGAGCACGTGACAGACGTGACAGAGTCTGGAGACGCCGTGGAGAACGTTCTGCTGCCTGCAACATCCTCCAGCATGACCAGTTTGGCGGTGGGTCAGTCATGGTGTGGGGTGGCATTTCTTTGGGGGGCCGCACAGCCCTTCATGTGCTCGCCAGAGGTAGCCTGACTGCCATTAGGTACCGAGATGAGATCCTCAGACCCCTTGTGAGACCATATGCTGGTGTGATTGGCGCTGGGTTCCTCCTAATGCAAGACAATGCTAGAGCTCATGTGGCTGGAGTTTGTCAGCAGTTCCTACAAGAGGAAGGCATTGATGCTATGGACTGGCCCGCCCGTTCCCCAGACCTGAATCCAATTGAGCACATCTGGGACATCATGTCTCGCTCCATCCACCAACGCCACGTTGCACCACAGACTGTCCAGGAGTTGGCGGATACTTTAGTCCAGATCTGAGAGGAGATCCCTCAGGAGACCATCCGCCACCTCATCAGGAGCATGCCCAGGCATTGTAGGGAGGTCATACAGGCACGTGGAGGCCACACACACTACTGAGCCTCATTTTGACTTGTTTTAAGGACATTACATCAAAGTTGGATCAGTCTGTAGTGTGGTTTTCCACTTTAATTTTGAGGGTGACTCCAAATCCAGACCTCCATGGGTTGATAAATTTGATTTCCATTGATAATTTTTGTGTGATTTTGTTGTCAGCACATTCAACTATGTAAAGAAAAAAATATTTTATAAGATTATTTCATTCATTCCGATCTAGGATGTGTTATTTCAGTGTTCCCTTTATTTTTTTGAGCAGTGTATATATATATATATATATATATATATATATTTGCGAGAAAGAAAACCATATGGGGGATTGGAAGTGATGCAGACAATTACATTGATGGAAGTTACAATCTATCTGCAATTTTAAAACTGATCTACCCCCTAAAAAAATTATAGTATAAAAATAAAAATAAAATAACACTCCACAAGATCAGTTGGATAACACTCCACAAGATCAGTTGTATAACACTCCACAAGATCAGTTGTATAACACTCCACATTAGCGTTCCAAAATACTTCAATACATTCTCACAGCTGTAATGTCTGACTGTGCAAGCAGCAGGACTTAGAGTTTCTAATTTTCCCAAATGAAAGATTCACTTTTCACTACGTTCAGACCACATAATAGGGCAACAATATGTAATTATACAGATGTACTAATCACGATATTTCACATTGTTCATCTGCATAACTTAAATGGCACAGTCATTTGCATGAGAGAAAGTCCACTTGATCAATAGTTATTGCTTTAATATCCTAATTGCTCTAGTATCCTATGGTGCCAAAGGTGCCAATGACATCTATAGTGCCACCAACTGGTTTGGTGCAGCCATCTAAGGTTGCAGTAACTTTATATTCACACAGCTTCTAAGGACATATACTGTACACAAGGTTTACATACCAAATTTCATGGCCCCATGTCCATCGGTTCAGTTCTTATAGCCCTGGTGTGATATGGTGCCATCTAGTGGTGTAGCGTGGCTGACCTTGAATGCAGCAACTAATCATTTTCAAATTCATTAGAGGCAAATGTATTGAGTCTATATACCAAATCTGGAGTCAATCTGGATTATGGTTCAATTTATAAAGTATTTTTTGCATTAGCAAATGTGCTAACATGCATCTATAGGTACATTGCGGCCATTTTTTAATGCAGCAACCTTTTCTCAAACCATTAAAGCCTGATGTAATGTCTAAACACAAAATCTGAAGTGAATCTGATGTATGGTTCATGAGGAGAAGATGATTGCAGATGATTTTGAGCATTAGCGTTACAAATGCAAAGAATGAGTTGTTAATAGTTTTCTTGTTTTTTGAGATATCAATGCCAAATTCAGTGTGGTTCATCTTAGGGACATCCATGATAGTGATTACAAGTTTGATAGGCCACTGTGGTTGGATTTACAGTGCATTAAAAGGACACGTAAAATCAGATTTTTGACTTGTCAATAACTAAGCCATCTTTTGACCAATAACTTAGTTTTCCTCAAACTAAGTTAAGACATGTACCATGGGCATACATTCCAAATTTGGTCTTATGGTTCATGAGAAGAAGATTTTGAAAGTATAGACTATTGCAGCATAGATATAGGAGACTGAGACAGAGGGGGTCAGGGGACACTGTGGCCCTGTCCAAAGTTACCCCCGGACAGGGACAACCAGGCAGGATATAACCCCACCCACTTTGGTGAAGCCCAGACCCCACTCCACTAAAGGGATATCAACAGGCCACTAACTTAATGCCCTGAGACAAGGCCGAGTATAGCCCACGAAGATCTCCCCACTGAGCCCGAGGACAGGAAGGATGGAAGAGCACGAGCAAGCTAGTGATTTAGCCCCCGTGATTATCACCCATAGTAAGAACAGCCAGTGGTGATAGGCTAGGCTACTTTCTAAATGTAATCCGTTACAGTTAGTAGTTACCTGTCCAAAATTGTAATCAGTAATGTAACCTTTGGATTTAAAAAAAACCTCTGTAGCGTAATCTGATTACTTTCAGTTACTGTTATATTACGTTCCCTTTAAGAGGCATTAGAAGAAGACAAAAAGGATCCATCAAATGCGTTTAGTGTGCCATCAGTGGTCTCTTACTTGTGGTCAGACTCGCTTAAGTGGAACAAACTTAAACATGCTCCTTTTTTCAATGCTGAATTGAATGTCATTGAAAAACAGAAAGGTGTCATTGTATGTTTTCACAAACATCCTTTCTGAATTTAAAAGTAGGCCTAATCCAAGAACTAATCATCTAGTTTTTCAAAAGTAGCTGTAATCTGATTACAATTGTTTTGCTGGTAACGTAACCGACTACAGTAAAAAAAAAAAATCTGTAATTAGATTATATGTAACTAATTACATGTAACCAATTACTCCCCAACCTTCAAATAACATTGTATTTGTCACATGCTTCATAAACAACAGGTGTAGACTAACAGTGAAATGCTTACTTATGGGCCCTTCCCAACAATGCAGAGAGAAAGAAAATAGAGAAAAAATAGAAAAATAATAACACAAAGAATAAATACACAATAAGTAACGATAACTTGGCTATATACACGGGGTACCAGTACCGAGTCAATGTGCAGGGGTACGAGGTAATTGAGGTAGATATGTACATATAGGTAAGGGCAAAGTGACTAGGCAACAGGATAGACAATCAACAGTAGCAGCAGTGTATGTGATGAGTCAAGAGTTAGTGCAAAAAGGGTCAATGCAGATAGCCAGGGTATCTATTTGGTTAACTATTTAGCAGTCCTATGCCTTAAACGTAGAAGCTGTTCATGGTCCTGTTGGTTCCAGACTTGGTGCATTGGTACTGCTTGCCATGTGGTAGCAGAGAGAACAGTCTATGACTTGGGAGGCTGGAGTCTTTGACAATTTTTAGGGCTTTCCTCTGACATGTCAGTGAAGACACTTGCTAGCTGGTCAGCGCATGCTCTGAGTACACTTCCTGGTAATCCGTCTGGTCCTGCTGCCTTGTGAATGTTAACCTTTTTAAAGATCTTACTCACACCGGCTACGTAGAGCGAGATCACACAGTCGTCCGCAACAACTGGTGCTCTCATGCATGGTTCAGTGTTGCTTGCCTCAAAGCGAGCATAGAATGCATTTAGCTTGTCTGGTAGGCTCGAGTCACTGGGCAGCTCGTGGCTGGGTTTCCCTTTGTATTCTGTGATAGTTTGCAAGCCCTGGCACATACGACGAGTGTCAGAGCCGATGTAGTAGGATTCGGTCTTAGTCCTGTATTGACGCTTTGCCTGTTTGATGACTCATTGTAGGTCGAAGCAAGATTTCTTATAAGCGTCTGGATTAGTGTCCCGCTCCTTGAAGGTGGCAGCTCTTTAGCTCAGTGCGGATGTTGCCTGTAATCCATGGCTTCTGGTTGAGATATGTACTTATGGTCACTGTGGGGACGACTTCATCGATGCACTTATTAATGAAGCCGGTGACTGATATGATAAAATCATCAATGCCATCGGAATAATCCCAGAACATATTCCAGTCTGTGCTAGCGAAACAGTCATGTAGCTTAGCATCCGCTTCATCGGACCACTTCCATATTGCTTGTAAACAGGAATCAGGAGGCTACAGTTATGGTCAGATTTGCCAAAGGGACGGCGAGGGAGAGCCTTGTATGCGTTTCTGTGTGTGGAGTAAAGGTGATCTAGAGTTTTGTCGCCTCTAGTTGCACAGGTGACATGCTGGTAAAAATTAGGTAAAATGGGTTTCAGTTTCCCTGCATTAAAGTCACCGGCCACAAGAAGCGCCTTCTCTGGATGTGCATTTTCTTGTTTGCTTATACAGCTCGTTGAACTCCAAGAAACATATAATATTACAGTTCTTCAGGTCCCGTTGATAGGATAGTCTCGAACAGAGCTCGTCCAGTTTGTTCTCTAGTGACTGTATGTTCCGCAATAGAACGGTGGTTAGATGCGGTTTATTTACTCGTGTATCTGCCCTCTCATTGACCAGAAGCTGTTTTCGGTCATAGGAAATGATGGTGGGGACATGATGTAAAATACAAAGGAAAATCCCAGGTGATTTTATTATAACGTGTGCAGCGTTTTTATTTTTATTTTTCATGAATTCACCTACAACTCCTGTAAAAAAGGCTGCTCCTCTCCTCTCCACTCTACTTAACTTCCCCTCACAGTCCCTTCAGTTTCCCTTAAATCCCGTTAGTTTGTCTGCTCAGCCTACTTAAATTATCCCTCACCCATCATAGCCCTGCCATCCCCAACCAATCAGAAAGCTTGGAAATGTGCATCTAGACACAGCACCCACCCACTCAGGTCAGAGTTTTATCGTCATCCGAAGGGAGAAGACGCATGTTTCTGAGGGCTTTTTATTGTCGACAGTAACACAAATGTCTGAATGTTGTGCGTGCATTGAAATGTAAGTTGCAGGGGGGTTTATTGGGGGTTTTACATGCTGTGTAATAATAGGTCATTACCAGCTTGTAATTTACGACCCGGTGGCACCAGGGCAGATCTGATAAGGTCTCAGCCTGGCAGATTCTCACACAAGGCTGGAGAGAGAGGGTGCCATAAATCTTGACCCTTTGTCAATCCAAGTAATTGGTTTCTCTCTCTCTCCAAGAGGTGAATGTTTAAGTTTATATTGATGCTTTGTTTATAGCCCTTTATAGACATGTTGTAAGTGTAATGCCATTTGCCATTTATTCATGTACATATACAGTACCAGTCAAAAGTTTGGACACACCTACTCATTCAAGGGTTTTTATTTATTTTAAAAAATGTACATTGTAGAAAAATAGTGAAGACATCAAAACTATGAAATAACACATATGGAATCATGTAGTAACCAGAAAAGTGTCCCAAACCACTTCAATTGGGTTGAGATCGGGGGATTGTGGAGGCCAGGTCATCTGATGCAGCACTCCATCACTCTCCTTCTTGGTAAAATAGCCTTTACACAGTCTGGAGGTGTGTTGGGTCATTGTCCAGTTCAAAAACAAATGATAGTCCCACTAAGCCCAAACCAGATGGGATGGTGTATCGCTGCAGAATGCTGTGGTAGCCATGCTGGTTAAGTATGCCTTGAATTCTATATAAATCACAGACAGTGTCACCAGCAAAGCACCCCCACACCATAACACCTCCTCCTCCATGCTTTATGGTGGGAACTACACATGCGGAGATCATCTGTTCACCCACACCGCGTCTCACAAAGACACAGCGGTTTGAACCAAAAATCTCAAATTTGGACTCCAGACCAAAGGACAAATTTCCACCGGTCTAATGTCCATTGCTCATGTTTCTTGGCCCAAGCAGGTCTCTTCTTCTTATTGGTGTCCTTTAGTAGTGGTTTCTTTGCAGCAATTTGACCATGAAGGCCTGATTCACACAGTCCCCTCTGAACAGTTGATGTTGAGATGTGTCTGTTACTTGAACTCTGTAAAGCATTTATTTGGTCTGCAATTTCTGAGGCTGGTAACTCTAATGAAGTTATCCTCTGCAGCAGAGGTAACTCTGGGTCTTCCATTCCTGTGGCGGTCCTCATGAGAGCCAGTTTCATCATAGCGCTTGATGGTTTTTGCAACTGCACTTGAAGAAACTTTCAAAGTTCTTGAAATTTTCCAGATTGACTGATCTTCATGTCTTAAAGTAATGATGGACTGTCGTTTCTCTTTGAGCTGTTCTTGCCACTTGGTCTTTTACCAAATAGGGCTATCTTCTGTATATCAAAATTGGTTATTCTTGCAAAAGACTCACTATTTTGCAACCTTGCTTGCACAGATAGGAGAGACATCAGAGACTGTAATATTCTATCCTCTGCCCAGGCTTTTATCTGGGGGCTGAGGCTAGTAGTCTCCTGGTCCCTAGTCAGACAAGTTGCCTCCCACATTAACAATGTTCTGTTGCCCTATACTGCTACGTTTAGACAAAGAATATCTATTGTATTGACAAGATAGCCAAGTGACTGCTCAAACAATGGAAATACATGTCCTCAATAATTGAAGGCAGGCGAAATCAGGTGGGACCACTCTAGCCAATGAGAGGGCAGATACGCGTGTGAACAACAGGCACAATTAAGTTGTTTTTCTAAAAGTTGCAGGAATGCCCCGTGCATCATCCATTTATAAAGGTACATTTGTAACAGCCTAAACATTACGAAACTTCAATTCAATCAAATACGCCTCACGTAATTCGACACTCTCATAGACCTCCATACAAAAGGGCTTATCTCACACGGACAGATTTTGGGCAGAGTAAATCCTCTCGCTCCTCCTCTTCCTCTCCGATTGAGACAGGCAGCCCAATTTTGATTTTGGTGTTGTTCGTTTTGCATGGCCCGGTACCCCGGTTGAGCAAATTTTAGACCATTCCATTGGCCCTTAAGTGAAATCTTCACCCGGGGCACCGGTCCATGCAAAACGAACTCCACCATTTTTTCCACTATCACATCAGATCTATTCATATCAGATCTTTTTCGGAGCTGATCTGATTAGTCAAAAGAAATTAATTAATCAGAAATGGGCTGCCACTGAACGCAGCCTTGGTGCTTTGAAAGGCTGGTCATGGCTCACATCAACACCATTATCCCAGAAACCCTAGACCCACTCCAATTTGCATACCAACAGATCCACAGATGATGCAATCTCTATTGCACTCCACACTGCCGTTTCCCACCTGGACAAGAGGAACACCTACGTGAGAATGCTATTCATTGACTACAGCTCAGCGTTCAACACCATAGTGCCCTCAAAGCTCATCACTAAGCTAAGGATCCTGGGACTAAACACCTCCCTCTGCAACTGGATCCTGGACTTCCTGACAGGCCGCCCCCAGGTGGTAAGGGTAGGTAACAACACATCTGCCACGTGCTCAGTCCCCTCCTGTACTCCCTGTTCACCCATGACTGCATGGCCAGGCACAACTCCAACACCATCATTAAGTTTGCAGACGACACAACAGTGGTAGGCCTGATCACCGACAACGATGAGACAGCCTATAGGGAGGAGGTTAGAGACCTGGCCATGTGGTGCCAGGATAACAACCTCTCCCTCAACGTGACCAAGACAAAGGAGATGATTGTGGATTACAGGATAAAAAAGAGGACTGAGCATGCCCCCATTCTCATCGACAGGGCTGTAGTGGAACAGGTTGAGAGCTTCAAGTTCCTTGGTGTCCACATCACCAACGAACTATCATGATCCAAACACACCAAGACAGTCGTGAAGAGGGCACAACAAAGCCTATTCCCCCTCAGGAGACTGAAAACATTTGGCATGGGTCCTCAGATCCTCAAAAAGTTAACAGCTGCACCATCGAGAGCATCCTGACTGGTTGCATCACCGCCTGGTATGGCAACTGCTTGGCCTCCGACGGCAAGGCACTACAGAGGTTAGTGCGTACGGCCCAGCACTGGGGCCAAGCTTCCTGCCATCCAGGACCTCTATACCAGGCGGTGTCAGAGGAAGGCCCTCAAAATTGTCAAAGACTCCAGCCACCCTAGTCATAGACTGTTCTCTCTGCTACCGCACGGCAAGCAGTACCGGAGCGCCAAGTCTAGGTCCAAAAGACTTCTCAACAGCTTCTACCCCCAAGCCATAAGACTCCTGAACAGTTAATCATGGCTACCCAGACTATTCGCACCCCCACCAGTGGCGGCTCCTGAAGAAATTCTCAGGGGGGGCAATTTTTCTGATGATTTAGGTGACCTACACACATTTTAAAAAAGATATGTCCAGCAACAACATGAAGACAGGGGCAGCATATAAGTCAATACCAGAAGCATTTATTGACTGATCTCAAAAGTGTTGGCTTACCAGGGTTGGTGGAGCCCTCAGTTTCATCTTTGCCTCGCAAAGCTAACTCAAACACTCCGCAAAACTTCACACACTGGATTAGCCGGCTGAGGATGTGGCTGTTCTTGCTAATGTCGTAGTAAATATATTTGTTATAGTGAATATGGAATATGATATGTTGAGTAAAATGTTGTGCTAAGATCTATTTAGGTCAGGAGCTGGTTATAAGTTCTGTTCCTATCCAATAACAATGGACAAAAGGGTCCTATCTTGTCAGCCTTGTCAGTTTCAGTTCTCCAGTAAACTTGTGATTATCAACACTAACCTCATCGTTGTGGCGGCGGACAGCTAGCCTGTATCCCTCATCCAGTTGAGTGGGAATGTTCACTCTCCCCAAAGCAGACAATCTCAAACAGCTATCCATGTGGGTCTTTGACAGCTCATGTTTCTTAATCTTTCCTGAAAGATGGTGCATGTCCGTTACACACCAGTCGCTGTCCAAGCGGTGCTGTCTGCCGTGCCGCCTTCAGGGTGAAAGAGTAAGCAGGGGGTAGCAGAAGACTGCATTAGCTACATCGCAGCCTGCTAGCCAGGTTTTTCGTTCGTACCAATTTTTGGAAAATCCTCGGGTGTAGGACTTCCCCCCTTTAGTAGAAACCTGTTGAATTATTAAATTTGGTCTGGGAGGTCCTAATTGTTTCGTTGCCAATGTATCTTCATTTGTTCGCCGACAAAAAGGAACTTCTTTCAAAGACACAATCGAGTTGCACTGAAGCCTAGCCATTTTGATAGTAGTAGTGAATTGATTGACGAGGCTACCCGCTCTTTTCTTAGTTACGTTCATGGTTATGTTACGTATGACGAAAGCGCGTAAGTGCAAGCCCTCAGAAACCCATAGAGATTGTATTGAAAGCTCTGATATTTGAAAAAAATAGATTTTACATGGGAGTCTATGACAGACTTCTGGGCGATTTTCAACCTGACTGAAATCGCCCCAAAAGGGGGGGGGGGGCCATTTGAAGCACGACTTTAGCCTGATTGGACATTTAGTGGCACTGTGGCAGATCAGACGTCTAGATTACAACACTGATAACTACTGTTGCCGTGATATAATTGATTAGAAAAAAAATCCCTTCCTTTTCCCGTTTGGCAGTGCGTCGCCCATATCGCCCTATTGAACACACCGCCCCTGACCCCCACCCAATCTTTTTACGCTGCTGCTACTCTGTTAATTATTTATGCATAGTCACTTTAACTCTACCCACATGTACATATTACCTCAACTACCTCAACTAGCCGGTGCCCCCGCACATTGACTCTGCACCGGTACACCCCTGTATATAGCCTCCCTACTGTTATTTTATTTTACTTCTGCTCTTTTTTTCTCAACACTTTTTTTTTGTTGTTGTTTTATTTTACTTTTTATTAAGAAATAAATGCATTGTTGGTTAAGGGCTGTAAGTAAGCATTTCACGGTAATGTCTACACCTGTTGTATTCGGCGCATGTGGCAAATAACATTTGATTTGGTCTGGGATTTCCCGAGACTACGATGAATAATCTAATATTCATACAGTTTCTCCTCCAATCCAGTAGGTGGCGTGCATTACCATTTGTATTAATAGAAAGCGGTATCCTGTCTGCAACGTCAGCATATTTGAGCAACTCTGCAGCTACTTGGAAAGCCTTTCAACTGGGAAGTTGGAAAAACTGCAGAAATGGTCAGTATATTGTCATCATTTGTTGACAATCCAAAACATGTTGCGTGTATACAAAGCCTATTCCCCCTCAGGAGACTGAAAACATTTGGCATGGGTCCTCAGATCCTCAAAAAGTTAACAGCTGCACCATCGAGAGCATCCTGACTGGTTGCATCACCGCCTGGTATGGCAACTGCTTGGCCTCCGACGGCAAGGCACTACAGAGGTTAGTGCGTACGGCCCAGCACTGGGGCCAAGCTTCCTGCCATCCAGGACCTCTATACCAGGCGGTGTCAGAGGAAGGCCCTCAAAATTGTCAAAGACTCCAGCCACCCTAGTCATAGACTGTTCTCTCTGCTACCGCACGGCAAGCAGTACCGGAGCGCCAAGTCTAGGTCCAAAAGACTTCTCAACAGCTTCTACCCCCAAGCCATAAGACTCCTGAACAGTTAATCATGGCTACCCAGACTATTCGCACCCCCACCAGTGGCGGCTCCTGAAGAAATTCTCAGGGGGGGCAATTTTTCTGATGATTTAGGTGACCTACACACATTTTAAAAAAGATATGTCCAGCAACAACATGAAGACAGGGGCAGCATATAAGTCAATACCAGAAGCATTTATTGACTGATCTCAAAAGTGTTGGCTTACCAGGGTTGGTGGAGCCCTCAGTTTCATCTTTGCCTCGCAAAGCTAACTCAAACACTCCGCAAAACTTCACACACTGGATTAGCCGGCTGAGGATGTGGCTGTTCTTGCTAATGTCGTAGTAAATATATTTGTTATAGTGAATATGGAATATGATATGTTGAGTAAAATGTTGTGCTAAGATCTATTTAGGTCAGGAGCTGGTTATAAGTTCTGTTCCTATCCAATAACAATGGACAAAAGGGTCCTATCTTGTCAGCCTTGTCAGTTTCAGTTCTCCAGTAAACTTGTGATTATCAACACTAACCTCATCGTTGTGGCGGCGGACAGCTAGCCTGTATCCCTCATCCAGTTGAGTGGGAATGTTCACTCTCCCCAAAGCAGACAATCTCAAACAGCTATCCATGTGGGTCTTTGACAGCTCATGTTTCTTAATCTTTCCTGAAAGATGGTGCATGTCCGTTACACACCAGTCGCTGTCCAAGCGGTGCTGTCTGCCGTGCCGCCTTCAGGGTGAAAGAGTAAGCAGGGGGTAGCAGAAGACTGCATTAGCTACATCGCAGCCTGCTAGCCAGGTTTTTCGTTCGTACCAATTTTTGGAAAATCCTCGGGTGTAGGACTTCCCCCCTTTAGTAGAAACCTGTTGAATTATTAAATTTGGTCTGGGAGGTCCTAATTGTTTCGTTGCCAATGTATCTTCATTTGTTCGCCGACAAAAAGGAACTTCTTTCAAAGACACAATCGAGTTGCACTGAAGCCTAGCCATTTTGATAGTAGTAGTGAATTGATTGACGAGGCTACCCGCTCTTTTCTTAGTTACGTTCATGGTTATGTTACGTATGACGAAAGCGCGTAAGTGCAAGCCCTCAGAAACCCATAGAGATTGTATTGAAAGCTCTGATATTTGAAAAAAATAGATTTTACATGGGAGTCTATGACAGACTTCTGGGCGATTTTCAACCTGACTGAAATCGCCCCAAAAGGGGGGGGGGCCATTTGAAGCACGACTTTAGCCTGATTGGACATTTAGTGGCACTGTGGCAGATCAGACGTCTAGATTACAACACTGATAACTACTGTTGCCGTGATATAATTGATTAGAAAAAAAATCCCTTCCTTTTCCCGTTTGGCAGTGCGTCGCCCATATCGCCCTATTGAACACACCGCCCCTGACCCCCACCCAATCTTTTTACGCTGCTGCTACTCTGTTAATTATTTATGCATAGTCACTTTAACTCTACCCACATGTACATATTACCTCAACTACCTCAACTAGCCGGTGCCCCCGCACATTGAC
Source organism: Coregonus lavaretus (assembly GCF_964263955.1). Taxonomy (NCBI): domain Eukaryota; kingdom Metazoa; phylum Chordata; class Actinopteri; order Salmoniformes; family Salmonidae; genus Coregonus; species Coregonus lavaretus. Next base: position 35,282,422 of record NC_140010.1, on the reverse strand, counting down.
TCTGCACCGGTACACCCCTGTATATAGCCTCCCTACTGTTATTTTATTTTACTTCTGCTCTTTTTTTCTCAACACTTTTTTTTTGTTGTTGTTTTATTTTACTTTTTATTAAGAAATAAATGCATTGTTGGTTAAGGGCTGTAAGTAAGCATTTCACGGTAATGTCTACACCTGTTGTATTCGGCGCATGTGGCAAATAACATTTGATTTGGTCTGGGATTTCCCGAGACTACGATGAATAATCTAATATTCATACAGTTTCTCCTCCAATCCAGTAGGTGGCGTGCATTACCATTTGTATTAATAGAAAGCGGTATCCTGTCTGCAACGTCAGCATATTTGAGCAACTCTGCAGCTACTTGGAAAGCCTTTCAACTGGGAAGTTGGAAAAACTGCAGAAATGGTCAGTATATTGTCATCATTTGTTGACAATCCAAAACATGTTGCGTGTATACTTGTAATATACATTGTCATGTCGGATATGAGTTTCTTTGGAAATGGATGATGGTGGATTTGTGCCGCATACTTTCGCCGGTCAGCTGTATGTTAGCTGCAGGCTAGGTTCCAGCGTGGCGATATGGCGCTCAAAGGCCTACCTCAACATTTCCAATTGCATAAAAACATGTTTGTTGTAGATGTCAGCCTAAATGCTGTGTTTAGATGGTACGAGGTAGACGGCAAACCAGATGTCATTGTTTTCAATAAGAGCACGACGGTAAATGCCGTCAGCCGCCATGGTAAACGGGGCTTACCGCCAGAGTTAAAATATTTCAACTTTTGCAGTCTACTGCAGCGTTGTTTTCTACCTGATGTTGATTTGTACTGTTTGTTTACTGAAATCCACATAGTAATGCATACGGTAGTGTTGACTTGCTTTTGCCTTCACAATCTTTCTTGTCCCGACTGGTATGACGGTTTTTGCGTCTGTCGTCTTAAGCTGCAGTCATTTATGTGGCACTGCGCCCAAAAAAGAAATGGAACATAAAAATAAAAAAAAGTCTGCCGAGGTGCACATTGAATATGATGGAACAGTCTACATTTTATTTTTCCTCTGCAAACAAAACAAGTAATGGATAGAAAGTCAGACTACCCCATATTAGATACCTAGTGGGCGTGTTGTGTTCTGAGAGAAATATTCCTCTAGAGGCGCATTCAAATTATGAGTCCCATGAGGAGGGAAACATGCATTCGTACAAGCAGTCAATGCACAGCTATTCGTTGCTGTCGCTGGGAAAACAGCATTTTTAATGACATTTGTTAAGATGGGGATCCCAGCTTTCCATTCTTAATGTATTTATTTCTCAACTCCTAAATATCCACGTGAGGTGTACCATTTTAAACCTGGAAATGTTTAGCAACATCATGTTAAGCACATTATGCTTTGCAATGTGCAGTAATTGCATAGGGGAGAGTGGGGTTAAATGTAACATGGGTCAATTGTAGACTAACTTGGGGGTAAAACGCCACCCTACCGGAGTCATTTTGGAGTGACTTAAATTGTGATGAGACAGAGTACATATTTTGTTGAGCAAGAGTAGTGGCAACCAGGGAAAGTGTTGGGGAGGGGGGGAATGGTGACATGAGGTGGAGCACAGGCAGGGGGTATTACCCCGGGTGGCGGTAGCGGTAGGCCTACATTATATCCACTGTTTTTATGCATGTTTTTTGGGACCCGGACCCCCCTCCCCCTTTTACCCCCACTGCAGCAAAAAAAAAGGAAACACTGGTCATCCTACTAATTGCTCATAACCATGAAAAATTAAACTGGTTAAGGTATGAAGCTGTCAGTTGATAACATTCCTGTTGGAAGTGCTAGATACAGACTAGCTAGGTAGCTAATTGCAGTGCTGCAAGTTTTTGCCACCAATCTAAGAAAGTTTCCACATCAACAGCTCTAGATAAGTGTCATGGGAAGCTAACACTGCAGAAATATGTATTGCATGTTTGCTGACACCCCTGACCCTGTCGCCAGAAATCTGCAATGGCAGCTGTCTCACCTCTCTCTCTCTCTACAGGGCTTTGTGAAAGTCGTTAAAAGTAAGGCCTACTTCAAGAGATACCAGGTGAAATTCAGGAGAAGGCGAGGTACATTTGTCTTGATATGTAATGCACATTCACTCACCCTTCATATATCATACTCTCGCCAACCACTGACTCAATAGATTGGAGAATAAACTATGTATTGGCTATTTGATTTTCATGGAAAATGCTGGCATACTAACCAGTTGTGTGAATTTGTGTTAAATTCACTGCTTCTTGATGATGATTCCAAGATCTCTGAGCAAATTGTAGTTGGTCCTTCATTTGCGACGGCTGATGTTTTTTGTTCTTTCAAGACGGGGCTGAGAGAAGCGAGGTGAATTAACTTCTAGAAGTGCTGAAGATAAACAGTCAAGTGATTGGCTATATCCTATTGGCGAATTCTGGCATACTAACCAGTTGTGTGATTGTCTTTGACAGAGGGGAAGACTGACTACTTTGCCCGTAAGCGCCTGGTCATACAAGACAAGAACAAGTACAACACGCCCAAGTACAGGATGATCGTGAGGTTCTCCAACAGAGACATCTGCTGCCAGGTGAGTGCTATGGAGGGCTGCTGTGTGCAGGCTTTTGTAACAGCCCAGCACTAAGAATCTTGCTAACTTTTTTTTTTACCACATCGACCCTCACCACTTCTATCTCTATTATCTCTGTTTCAGATCGCTTACGCCAAGATTGAGGGTGACCAGATTGTCAGTGCTGCCTACTCCCATGAACTGCCCAAGTACGGCATCACCGTGGGACTGACAAACTACGCTGCAGCCTACTGCACAGGCCTACTGCTGGCCCGCAGGGTAAGGGCCAGACACACACCCTAATGCACGCTTACACACACACCCTAATGCACGCTTACACACACACCCTAATGCATGCTTACACACACACACACACCCTAATGCATGCTTACACACACACACACCCTAATGCATGCTTACACACACACACACCCTAATGCATGCTTACACACACACACACATCCTAATGCATGCTTACACACACACACACCCTAATGCATGCTTACACACACACACACACACACCCTAATGCATGCTTACACACACACACACACACACCCTAATGCATGCTTACACACACACACCCTAATGCATGCTTACACACACACACCCTAATGCATGCTTACACACACACACCCTAATGCATGCTTACACACACACACCCTAATGCATGCTTACACACACACACCCTAATGCATGCTTACACACACACACACACACACCCTAATGCATGCTTACACACACACACACACACACCCTAATGCATGCTTACACACACACACACACACACCCTAATGCATGCTTACACACACACACACACACACCCTAATGCATGCTTACACACACACACACACACACACCCTAATGCATGCTTACACACACACACACACTAATGCATGCTTACACACACACACACACACCCTAATGCATGCTTACACACACACACCCTAATGCCTGTTATGCTGGTATGGGGATATTCTTTACCTGCTTTTACAGTCGTGTAGACTCAGTGAAAGCGCAGTGAATGCAATTAATTTTCAGTGTATCAAGCTTCTATTCATTTGAGGATATACATTGGCAACAGAGATTGCTGCCAAATCTTAGACCAATTTTTCATTAGAGAAATGCATTCTTTCGCTCCTCCTCAGCTGCTGAACAAGTTTAGCCTGGACCAGGTGTACGAGGGCCAGGTGGAGGTGACGGGAGATGAGTTCAACGTGGAGAGTATAGACGGCCAGCCGGGGGCCTTCACGTGTTTTCTAGACGCCGGGCTCGCCAGGACGTCGACGGGAAACAAAGTGTTCGGAGCACTAAAGGGCGCTGTCGACGGTGGCCTCTCAATTCCTCACAGGTTAGTTAAGTGCAAGCAGAATATGTATCCCCTTTATTGCCCATCTAGGACCTGAAGTGTCCTATATGACCAACACAGAGGGGTAAATTATTGTAGTTCTCTCATAAACCTGCAGTGAAGGCTGAACTCCTCACTGCGGATCCTGTCGGGAGATACAATGTGTCCATGTCTCTTCTCTTGCCCTTCATCGGAAAATTTTTGTATAATGAATGCCCAAGACTAACTATCAATTCTGTATTAAGACATTTCCTTTGTCGTTTTCAAATAATGTGATTATGAAAAACATTGACTATTCAAATCAACCAAAGTAATCCAGTGTGGTATCACCATCTCCTCTCTCTCTCCTCAGCACAAAACGTTTCCCAGGCTATGACATGGAAAGCAAAGAGTTCAACGCAGAGATGCATCGCAAACACATCATGGGCATGAACGTGTCTGACTACATGAGTTACCTGATGGAGGAGGACGAAGACGCCTACAAGAAACAGTTCTCCCGCTTCATAAAGAACGGAGTCACGCCAGACACAGTAAGGCCGTTTACACAGCCCACTGAGTCAGACAGCCTGCACTCCTGATCCTGGATCAGTTGGTTTGGCAACTCCTTTTTCACACACTTAAGTTGTTAAATTCGCTGCTTCTTGATGATGATTCCAAGATCTCTGAGCAAATTGTAGTTGGTCCTTCATTTGCGACGGCTGATGTTTTTTTGTTCTTTCAAGACGGGGCTGAGAGAAGCGAGATGAATGACCAGATAGTGCTGAAGGGCTGTTTGGTGGTTTTCTGTGACTCTTGTCCTGACCTGTTTGTTACCTTACCTCCGTATAAGCAATGTGTTGTTCTTTCAGGTAGAGGAGATGTACAAGAAAGCACACGCCGCCATTAGAGAGAACCCAGTCCACGAAAAGAAACCCAAAAAAGACGTCAAAAAGAAGAGGTGGGTTTGGTACACAGTTGCTGGCTTTTCATTTGGGAACATTTAGAAATTGTGCATTGGGGTAGTGCTTCTTTATGATGATACGAAGTATGCTGAGCAAAATGTAGTTGGTCCTTCATTTGCAACAGCTGATGTCCATTGTCCTTTCAAGACGGGGCTGAGAGAAGCGACTGAATATTGTAGATCTGCTGGTAGCATCAAAACATTGAGCGATCGGCCATTAATCTTGTTTGCTGTGCTGATGGTTAATGGGGGATTGTTTTCTCTGTCGCAGGTGGAACCGTGCCAAACTCTCGCTGGCACAGAGAAAGGACCGCGTCGCCCAGAAAAAGGCCAGCTTTCTACGAGCACAGGAAGCAGAGGCGGCGGACGGTTAGAGGGACCACTGCACATTGGCTTAATAAATGTATTGCAAATGACATTACTGTGTTTCACCATCACTTTGCTCCCTGTGGTAACACTGCCCTGGCAGTTTGCGAGAATGGCTTTTTGTATACTGACGTTTTTATATTTGAGGGAAATTCTGGTGCGATTGAATGATGGACTTGATTAGCAGGTTCTCCAATGCATTCCATTTTTAACATCCTTTACTAACCTTTTTAGTCTGGGTATATTTCCTCATACTCACTGCACAGTAGGCAGTCAGGATAATCCACTTTCAACTCAACTGACAAAAAAAACCCTAAGATTAGACCACAGTGAGTGGTATGTGGTTTTTATTGTGCAAAATCATGCTGGTTCAAACTTCAAGGTAAACATGAAAACATACATCTACATTGCAATTCATCCCTCAAATGCAGCTATGACCTTCGGTTTAACACCTTCAGAATCGACATCGGACTGGGTTTCCTTTTTAAAAGTGTGACCTACATGTTTAAAAGGTTGAGCTGTAGAAACAGCAAGTCAAAAATGCAACAAGCAGTTCATGTACAGCACTCCTTCATAAGTGGTAGACAAACATCCATAAAAAAATGAAACTAATTCCAAGTCTGGTATTTTCAGCATGATCTCTTATCTTGTACAGTATATGGTACTAGAATGGGTGGTGAAATGTCCAGCAAAGTGGATGCATCCCAATAATATCTTATCTCTTGAAGTGTACACTTGTTCCACTACTTCCCATAAATCTAAAAGCAATGGATTGGTTGAGGTATGTACTAATACCAGTCGTTTCCTTTCAAATCAGGGAAGGGAACAAGTGCACACTTTGGGAGGAAGGAAAGATTATTGGGACAAAGCCATAGACTTCTATAATACTCTGTTTCTTCAGTTAGATTTCTTGGTCACATTGTCTTCATGTAACGTGCAAGTGTTCTTCAAATGTGTAGTTCATACAACTACTATCACTTCAAAATGTTCCATGAGCCTTTTCATAAACAGCAAATATCTCTACAGTTATTTTCCAGCATGCTGAATATGAATCGTAGTAGTCCATTATTCTTCCAATGACTCATGCCTAGATTAAATCAGATCAAGCTTTAATCGGTGATAGCCGACACCCGCATAGCTAATGTTTTGGCGGGGTCTGAGGTGTAACTGTTGGAGCTGTCAAATCGGTGAGCAGCTGATTTTGATAATTGTCACGAAGCCACTCCCATTAGAAGTTCAGAACGAGAAAGTGTAGGCTATATAGAAATAATGACGCTCAAATTGAAAATCATTAAATGAAATAATGAGGATTTCTATCAGCCTAATCGAGGTGTAGACTACATCTCACATTCCAGTGTTTGAAGTTGTAAAATTTGTTTTAGTTTCTCTTAAAGGGATATGTGAAAAAACAACTTCATATTGATCTCCAGCACCACCCCAACATCAAAATATGTGAAAATGGCACGTTTCTATGCTACGTAGTAAAAAAGATAGAGGAAGCTAAGGTTTAATAGGCAATGTCTACTTATAGTTGGTTAAAATCACACGATGCACACTGATGATGTCATTGGAAACATCAAGGCGGTGACCCGCTCCTGCAGGTTCATGCTCTACAACATTCGGAGAGTACGACCCTGCCTTACACAGGAAGCGGCACAGGTCCTAATCCAGGCACTTGTCATCTCCCGTCTGGACTACTGCAACTCGCTGTTGGCTGGCCTCCCTGCCTGTGCCATTAAACCCCTACAACTCATCCAGAATGCCGCAGCCCGTCTGGTGTTCAACCTTCCCAAGTTCTCTCACGTCACCCCCCTCCTCCGCACACTCCACTGGCTTCCAGTTGAAGCTCGCATCCGCTACAAGACCATGGTGCTTGCCTACGGAGCTGTGAGGGGAACGGCACCTCCGTACCTTCAGGCTCTGATCAGTCCCTACACCCAAACGAGGGCATTGCGTTCATCCACCTCTGGCCTGCTGGCTCCCCTTCCTCTGCGGAAGCATAGTTCCCGCTCAGCCCAGTCAAAACTGTTCGCTGCTCTGGCACCCCAATGGTGGAACAAACTCCCTCACGACGCCAGGACAGCGGAGTCACTCACCACCTTCCGGAGGCATTTGAAACCCCACCTCTTTAAGGAATACCTGGGATAGGATAAAGTAATCCTTCTACCCCCCCCCCCCCCCCCCCCCCCAAAATTGTAAAGTGGTTATCCCACTGGCTATAGGGTGAACGCACCAATTGGTGAGTCGCTCTGGATAAGAGAGTCTGCTAAATGACGTAAATGTGCCCTTGAGCAAGGCACTTAACCCTAATTGCTCCTGTAAGTCGCTCTGGATAAGAGCGTCTGCTAAATGACTAAAATGTAAAAATGTAAATGGAAACACTTATCTTCCTCCATCTTTTTTACTAAAAAACATAGAAACTAGCATTTTCCCATCAATCGAAAAGCATTGGATTGGTCAAGGTATGGACTAAAGGGAGTTCCACCATATTTCGAATACCAGTAATTTCCTTTCAAATAGGTATAATGCCAGGAGCCACTTGTGGATTTCACAGCTCTAATGCAGTTACACCTCCGACACCGCCAAACCAACTGCTATGCAGCATAAAACAGGTGGTAAATAAAACAATGTAGTACATCTTGAATGAACGGTTGAGTTTTTAGAAATCATCTCCCCAAAGGCTCCTCTTCTTCCTAAGCCACTGTGTCAGTAGCAGACTTGTCAATCAGTCTTAATTCTTTGAGCATCATGAGTCTTTAGTATGCGAGATCTGTTTCCACAGCAGCGCTTTGAGGTTGTTCAGGATCAGGGAGTGCTCCATGTCCATCTGTCCCGCCGAGCCCCTGAGGGCCATGCAGGCATACAGCTGCCTCTCTAGCTCCTCCCTCAGCTCCGATGGTGCCCCCCTCAGGAGGTAGTCCCTCAGCGCCCCGCAGGCCTTAGCCAGGTTGGGCTGGGTCACCTCCTCCCTGCATCGTCTCTGAGCGACATCGCATGGCGTACGGCAGTCCGCCCCCAACACGCAGTCGTCGTCCTTCTCGCAGTGCAGCGCGCGCATGGTTCGCCTGAACGCGTCCTCAGAGATGATGGCCCTCGGGTCGGTGAGGCGGAAGTCGTGGCGGTCCGTGTAGCCGAAGTGGTCGGCGCTCAGGTCGCACATGAGGAAGCTGCCATAGTTGCCGTGGAAGATGTCCTCTACCAGCTCCAGGAGACCCATGGAGATCTTGGCCTTGCGGGGCCACGAGGGGGTGAACCACTGGTCCATGCTGCGTCGGACCCCACTGGGGACCCAGGCCTCCAGGGGCCAGGGGAGGCTGACACCGTAAAGGGGGCCATAGGGTACCCTCTCGGTCATGTACAGGTCTCCACAGAAGCCCATCAGACGGGGGGTGTGGCCCCGTTCCTGGAGGAGCAGCCCCAGCAGCACCTCATCCAACTGGAGAAGAGCCCAGGCTGAACGGGCCTCTGGGAGCGAGACGTGGCCGTCCTTGTTGCCGTCAGCGACGCTGAGGATTTGGGTCACCAGGCTGGCCAGACTAGCCTGCTCGCCCAGCTTTGACTGGAGATGGGGGAGTAAGTGGAGAGAAAGGGGGAGGAAGGAGAAGAAGAGCAGTTTAGCTGATATCCTCTATAAACTATGCAGAGATTTCAGTAAAAATGTTGGTGAAATAAATAACCAAAGCAACAAATGCCTTCGATGAAGACAAAAATCCTTGTTAAAACTTATGCTGATTATTGTGACAGCATCTGCTGAAGTCAAAGCAGCAATAGTTCCAATACCTTGAGGTGATTGAAAACCATCTCGCGGAACTTCTCCACAGACGTTCCGCGGGTGGGTTTGTCGAAGACCGCAGCCTCTCTCCTGGGCTTCGGCTCCTCTCCCAGCTCATAGTGCAGCACCTCCCCCACCTGGCAGCGGATCACCCCGTCCAGGTCACCCCAGCCACCTGTGTACACCTGAGGGCCCGGACAAGGGGGACAACCAGATAGTGGCATTACATTATTATACACCTACAGTCGATAAGAACAACCAATCCAGGCTCTGTCGTAGCTGGCCGCGACCGGGAGACCCATGGGGCGGTGCACAATTGGCCCAGCGTCGTCCAGGGTAGGGGAGGGAATGGCCGGCAGGGATGTAGCTCAGTTGGTAGAGCATGGCGTTTGCAACGCCAGGGTTGTGGGTTCGATTCCCACGGGGGGGCTAGTATTGGAAAAAAATAGTGTATGCACTAACTGTAAGTCGCTCTGGATAAGAGCGTCTGCTAAATGACGTAAAATGTACTGGATTATTATTCTGGACTGACTGTGCATGGAAATACTGTAGTGAACTTCTACTAAAGACACCACGCCCTTCAATAAAACCATTGTCAACATACTGGAAGTTGCTGAAGTGCCTTGAGTCAACATTAGGGCTGTAGGTCCGGGTCCTAGGAGGTTGTCCCTAGATGCACCGATCTAAGGTTGGTTTTACTGATCCTGGATCTGTACTTGGTACAGACCAAGACAACTTGTACAGTACAGTAACCCCTGCAGCTCAGAGGTAGGGGCATGGTCTGTTACCTCACCTGGTTGTTGGGGCTGGTAGAGAGGCACCTGCCCAGGTAGAGGGTGTCTTTGTCACAAAGGCCGCTGCAGGCCGAGCCGTCAATGATGCCTCTCCTGTATTTGTCACACTGGGGGAGAAGTGGAGATGGGTTGGTGTTAGTCTATCTCTCCATTGCTTTACTCTACAATACACCAGATTTTACAAAGTGAGAACCATAGATGGCGGACCACTTGTGAAGATGGGTGAGATGCTATGGGTGATGCTCTATAGCAGTGCTACTACCACCACTACCATAGTAGAACTGGGTTGTAACTAGCAGTTAGTGCTGCCGCCTCCCCACAGTGTTGTCATTCCAATCTGGCCCACTGCCTGTTCAACACACGCCTTGTCTTTACTGTACCCCCTACTGACTGTCTTTCAATAAATACATAAAAATATGTAATAAATAAAAAAGTGGACCATGGATATGACAGATGTGTCCGTACTCACTATGGTGTTTTTGCACTCATGTCCTCTGCACAGCTCGGTGTAGTTGGAGTACTGGACGTAGATCACCCAGCCCCCGACAAACACTGTCAGCCAGGTGAGGAAAAGGTATTTCACCCGCACAAAGGAGATGCGAGCCTACAGGGGTCAAACAAAACAAACAGGGTTAGTTGGTTACTTTATTCTACACCTTCCCTTTAAATGCATGAGCATGCACCAATGCATCAATGAGTAGTGCATTAAGTGCACAATGTTTAACCACCATGTTCAATCTACCACCGTGTTGTAAAATAGTGTGCTGAGTCCCTACCCTACATAGTAAACATCATTCCATCTAATATCTAAAGTTCAGTTGTCAGTAAGCATTCGATTTTCAATGTATCTGAAACAATGGATTTTTCATTAACGGCATGATCTGGATAAGGTGAGGTATTCTGTTATATTCTGGACTTTTAAGGGTATACATTCACATGAATCTACAAACAAATGGAGTGAGAGAGAGAATAAACCCCTATTTTGCCATGACAGTAAAAAATGAGGCCAGCCTGGTCAATGGCGGTATACTAATTAGCGCTTCCTAATCAACACTTTCATGTGACCAACAACAGACAACCAGCGGTACTGTAGTTTCCACGGTGACAGTGGGGTCACATAATCAAGCTATTGATCTCACAACCACAGTAGCCCAACAATGGCCCTTTGAGACTAAACAACAGTTCTGGGGTTAAGTGTTGGTTTGGTCTTAATGTAATAGAAGACTCTTGATATGGTTCTAAATCAATTGAGTTACGACCTAGGCTATAGGCTATGTCACAGGCCTCATATCACATGCAGTATGCAATCAGGAGGCTACGTTCCAATGTCCATACTAGCATACTACTTAGAATGCATGCCTAATCAGAGATTGACTGCCCCACTGCTCTGCCAATAAATTGCTTCATACTATGTGTGGATATTAAAACGGAATCAGAGTATGTCTGAAAGGTAAACTGTGACCAATAAGATACTTGTGAGGGAAAAGGGACGGGACAAATCACCTTTGATTTTCTCTGACTTAGTATTTCTAATCAGGACTCTATGATCAGGCCTGGAGCTTAGAGCAGTGTTGTTTTGGGCTGAGAAGAAAAAGCTTGAACCATGAGGGAGTTATGGCTTAAAGGGGTTAGAGAGAGAGGGGCCTCCAGAGGTAGGCCCAAGGACCAAGTCACTATTGTTTGAGTCACAAGCCAGGCCACATTCTACAGTGAGCAGTAAAGTCTTGTTCTAACAACAGGGGGTTTCTTCAGGAGGATGTAACGTTACAGAACGTTCAGATAAAAATGTGTAGTGTAAAACTGATACGATTGTCTGTCAGATAGAACATGGAATCGTATGGAGCGATTTAATCGTGTCTGCTCAACTTGTTCTATTTCTATCTGCAATGTTCAGAACATTTTACGTCACTGAATACACCCCAGATGGTAGAACAACTATTGAGTAGAGCTAAACATGGGAACAGAATACAGTAAGAGATGGGGGGGAAAAAAATATTGAAACAGTTACATATCGGGATATTATTTTGACGATATATCGTATCGTTTTGACAATATCGGCTGCTTTTCCTTCACTCTGCGGTCCAACTCATCCCAAACCATCTCAATTGGGTTGAGGTCAGGGGATTGTGGAGGCCAGGTCATCTGATGCAGCACTCCATCACTCTCCTTCTTGGTAAAATAGCCCTTACACAGCCTGGAAGTGTGTTGGGTCATTGTCCTGTTGAAAAACAAATGATAGTTCCACTAGGCGCAAACCAGATGGGATGGCGTATCGCTGCAGAATGCTGTGGTAGCCATGCTGGTTAAGTGTGCCTTGAATTCTAAATAAATCACTGACAGTGTCACCAGCAAAGCACCCCCACACCATCACACATCCTCCTCCATGCTTCACGGTGAGAACCACACATGCGGAGATCATCCGTTCACCTACTTGATGGTTTTTAAGACCGCACTTGAAGAAAGTTCTTGACATTTTCCGGATTGACTGACCTTCATGTCTTAAAGAAATGATGGACTGTCGTTTCTCTTTGCTTATTTGAGCTGTTCTTGCCATAATATGGACTTGGTCTTTTACCAAATAGGGCTATATTCTGTATACCACCCCTACCTTGTCACAACACAACTGATTGGCTCAGATGCATTAAGAAGGAAAGAAATTCCACAAATTAACTTTTAACAAGGCACACCTGTTAATTTAAATGCATTCCAGGTGACTACCTCATGAAGCTGGTTGCGAGAATGCCAAGAGTGTGTAAAGCTGTCATCAAGGCAAAGGGTGGCTACTTTGAAGAATCTCAAATATAAAATATATTTTGATTTGATTAACACTTTTTTGGTTACTACATGATTCCATATGTGTTTTTTCATAGTTTTGATGTCTTCACTATTATTCTACAATGTAGAAAATAGTAAAAAAAATTAAGAAAAATCCTTGAATGAGTAGGTGTGTACAAACTTTTGACTGGTACTGTGTATATATATACAGTGGGGAGAACAAGTATTTGATACACTGCCGATTTTGCAGGTTTTTCTACTTACAAAGCATGTAGAGGTCTGTAATTTTTATCATAGGTACACTTCAACTGTGAGAGACAGAATCTAAAACAAAAATCCAGAAAATCACATTGTATGATTTTTAAGTAATTAATTTGCATTTTATTGCATGACATAAGTATTTGATCACCTACCAACCAGTAAGAATTCCGGCTCTCACAGACCTGTTAGTTTTTCTTTAAGAAGCCCTCCTGTTCTCCACTCATTACCTGTATTAACTGCACCTGTTTGAACTCGTTACCTGTATAAAAGACACCTGTCCACACACTCAATCAAACAGACTCCAACCTCTCCACAATGGCCAAGACCAGAGCGCTGTGTAAGGACATCAGGGTTAAAATTGTAGACCTGCACAAGGCTGGGATGGGCTACAGGACAATAGGCAAGCAGCTTGGTGAGAAGGCAACAACTGTTGGCGCAATTATTAGAAAATGGAAGAAGTTCAAGATGACGGTCAATCACCCTCGGTCTGGGGCTCCATGCAAGATCTCACCTCGTGGGGCATCAATGATCATGAGGAAGGTGAGGGATCAGCCCAGAACTACATGGCAGGACCTGGTCAATGACCTGAAGAGAGCTGGGACCACAGTCTCAAAGAAAACCATTAGTAACACACTACGCCGTCATGGATTAAAATACTGCAGCGCACGCAAGGTCCCCCTGCTCAAGCCAGCGCATGTCCAGGCCCGTCTGAAGTTTGCCAATGACCATCTGGATGATCCAGAGGAGGAATGGGACAAGGTCATGTGGTCTGATGAGACAAAAATAGAGCTTTTTGGTCTAAACTCCACTCGCCGTGTTTGGAGGAAGAAGAAGGATGAGTACAACCCCAAGAACACCATCCCAACCGTGAAGCATGGAGGTGGAAAAATCATTCTTTGGGGATGCTTTTCTGCAAAGGGGACAGGACGACTGCACCGTATTGAGGGGAGGATGGAAGGGGCCATGTATCGCGAGATCTTGGCCAACAACCTCCTTCCCTCAGTAAGAGCATTGAAGATGGGTTGTGGCTGGGTCTTCCAGCATGACAACGACCCGAAACACACAGCCAGGGCAACTAAGGAGTGGCTCCATAAGAAGCATCTCAAGGTCCTGGAGTGGCCTAGCCAGTCTCCAGACCTGAACCCAATAGAAAATCTTTGGAGGGAGCTGAAAGTCCGTATTGCCCAGCGACAGCCCCGAAACCTGAAGGATCTGGAGAAGGTCTGTATGGAGGAGTGGGCCAAAATCCCTGCTGCAGTGTGTGCAAACCTGGTCAAGACCTACAGGAAACGTATGATCTCTGTAATTGCAAATAAAGGTTTCTGTACCAAATATTAAGTTCTGCTTTTCTGATGTATCAAGTACTTATGTCATGCAATAAAATGCAAATTAATTACTTAAAGATCATACAATGTGATTTTCTGGATTTTTGTGTACCTATGATAAAAATTACAGACCTCTACATGCTTTGTAAGTAGGAAAACCTGCAAAATCGGCAGTGTATCAAATACTTGTTCTACTTGTTTTGGAAATCTGTTCGTATTTCCACGCATAATTGAGAGACACGTGATCCTATAAAATGTTAAGCAAGGTTTGAAATGATTATGTTTTAGATAGATATTATATCTGTTTGGGCTTCTTGTGGTCAATTTGCAGTCTACAAACTATTTGCAGCTGAATCTACACTAAACAAAAATATAAACTGAAATAAAAGATCCCAGAAATGTTCCATACGCACAAAAAGCGAATTTCTCTCAAGATTTTGCATACATTTGTTTACATCCCTGTTTGTGACCATTTCTCCTTTGCCAATATAATCCATCCACCTGACAGGTGTGGCACATCAAGAAGCTGAATAAATAGCATGATCATTACACAGGTGCACCTTGTGCTGGGGACAATAGAAGGCCACTCTAAAATGTGAAGTTTTGTCAAGTTTTAAGGGAGCGTGCAATTGGCATGCTGACTGCAGGAATGTCCACCAAAGATGTTGCCAGAGAATTGAATGTTCATTTCTCAACCAATGTCGTTTTAGAGAATTTGGCAGTACGTCCAATCGGCCTCACAACCGCAGACCACGTGTATGGCGTTGTGTGGGCGAGCGGTTTGCTGATGTCAACGTTGTGAACGGAGTGCCCCATGGTAGCGGTGGGGTTATGGTATGGGCAGGCATAAGCTACGGACAACGAACACAATTTCATTTTATCGATGGCAATTTCAATGCACAGAGATACTGTGACGAGATCCTGAGGCCCATTGTCGTGCCATTCATCCGCCGCCATCACTTCATGTTTCAGCTTGATAATGCACGGCCCCATGTCGCAAGGATCTGTACACAATTCCTGGAAGCTGAAAATGTCCCAGTTCTTCCATGGCCTGCATACTCACCAGACATGACACCCATTGAGCATGTTTGGGATGCTATGGATCGACGTGTACGACAGTGTGTTCCTGTTCCCACGGATATCCAACAACTTCGCACAGCCATTGAAGAGGAGTGGAACAACATCCCACAGGCCACAATCAACAGCCTGATCAACTCTATGCAAAGGAGATGTGTCGCGCTGCATGATGTCTCTACCTATTTTTTTTAAGTATCTGTGAGCAACAGATGCATATCTTTATTCCCAGTCACGTGAAATCCATAGATTAGGGCCTAATGAATTTAGTTAAATTGACTGATTTCCTTATATGAACTGTAACTCAGCAAAATCTTTGAAACTGTTGCATTTTGCGTTTATATTATTGTTCAGTATAGTTGATGATCCCTGGTATAGGGGAATTGCAGGCCCCCAGTGCCCAATACCCTTGGTTCAGCCTTATTTTCCAGCACAGTGGATCATTCCTTCTGTTGCACTGGATAAACAAACTGTTGCAGCTGCAGAATCACATATGCCACTGGTAGCCTCAGGCAAGGACAAAGGTGGTGGCCCAAGTCCCACTGTTTGAGGTGACTCGTTATTGTAACTTAATGAACTATATGAATAAAACAATATCATGAATTGGACAGCAGGACCACCCTGAGCCAATGAATTTGCCTACATTCAATAAGAGTGTATTAAGCTATATTCAATAAAGTGTAGCCTAGTGCCCTAGTCCCATAACATAATAATGGAGTCGTGCCTCATTTATTTCTGTCAGTTCTTAGGGACTATTTTTCCAAACCAAATTGACGCACTCCATTGCAGCATCAACAAGTTCAGCATGCAAGAAGAATCTGCATTGCAGCCAGATGTAGGCTACTATTAAATGAAAAATGTTGTCCCATCCGAATTTTAGGAGTCCAGCGAACGTAATATTGCACGACAAAATGCATACACTAACTACAACTGTCAATGACAGTAACCACACGGTGTCAATGTTATTGACTGCAGGCTCTGTCAATATAAAATGTGTAAAACGCTTTAAAATAGCATTGTTACCTGGAAATAGAATGATTTCTTTATCCAGGCCCGTGGAAACAGACCTCTCGCCATCACAAAAATAGATCATCTCAATACGTGGAACTGCGAAAGAGAATCCAAATAAATGGAGTGAAGCTGGAGCTCATGAAGAGGCAGTCCGTGTTCGTAGGCTACACAATTTTCAGTTTCCAATGCGTTCGAAGCACAGTCTAGATTTCACAAAATATATTCTAACACGGAAAATGTCCCGTTACACGATTATTCTTAGTTCTCCGTTCGTGTAGATAGCCTACAGCCAAAGACCGGCTCTTTACGCAGTTCACGGGTCCGGCAGCGCTGCTGACTAGTATTCTGCCAGCAACAGCAATATGACGCCACGATCGTATGGTAATGCTGAAACCTTCAAAATAAAACCACGCATTTCACAACATTGCAATGTGGATAACTCATTCAAAAGATATTGCATTTTAATCAACGTCCACTTGTATTGGGCCAGCAAGAAAAGGCAATAAGTAATTTATGAAAACAAATACAAAATGTGGTTAAAAAAAACATTTTTAACACCAATAATGAAAAAATACTATGTTGGCACTTGTATGTTGAGGATATTGAGCTGTAGAGAGAACTGTTCTAACGTTCTCAGCTAAAGTGTGGTGGGAAATACTCAGTACGATCTCTACTAACCAAATATGTGTCGTTTTGGAGGGGGACTGTGTCATACATATTCAACACTTCGTTCTCCACCCCCTCCATAGCCCCTAATGCAATACACTGTAATAGACTGTACATGGGATACATATTTGCTTGTAGAGAGTACTTTTCTAAGTTTTGCAGACTCTACTGAGTAATTCCAATAACATACATCTGTGTATTTATTTAAATATAGTCTACACAATAGCTTTCAACATTTTTTTGTTTGTTTTTTATTTAACCTTTATTTAACCAGGTAAGCCAGTTGAGAACAAGTTCTCATTTACAACTGCGACCTGGCCAAGATAAAGCAAAGCAGTGCGACAAAAACAACAACACAGAGTTAGTTATGGAGGTAAGGCAATAAATAGGCTATAGTGCAAAATAATTACAATTAGTATTAACACTGGAATGCTAGATGTGCAAGAGATTATGTGCAAATAGAGATACTGGGGTGCAAAAGAGCAAAATAAATAACAATATAGGGATGAGGTAGTTGGGTGGGCTAATTTCAGATGGGCTGTGTACAGGTGCAGTGATCGGTAAGGTGCTCTGAAAACTGATGCTTAAAGTTAGTGAGGGAGATAAGAGTCTCCAGCTTCAGAGATTTTTGCAATTCGTTCCAGTCATTGGCAGCAGAGAACTGGAAGAAATGGCGGCCAAAGGAGGTGTTGGCTTTGGGGATGACCAGTGAGATATACCTGCTGGAGCGCAGACTACGGGTGGGTGCTGCTATGGTGACCAATGAGCTAAGATAAGGCGGGGATTTGCCTAGCAGTGATTTATAGATGGCCTGGAGCCAGTGGGTTTGACGACGAACATGTAGTGAGGACCAGCCAACAAGAGCGTACAGGTCACAGTGGTGGGTAGTGTATGAGGCTTTGGAGACAAAACGGATGGCACTGTGATAGACTACATCCAATTTGCTGAGTAGAGTGTTGGAGGCTATTTTGTAAATGACATCGCCGAAGTCAAGGATCGGTAGGATAGTCCGTTTTACGAGGGCATGTTTGGCAGGAGGCTATTTTGTAAATGACATCGCCGAAGTCAAGGATCGGTAGGATAGTCCGTTTTACGAGGGCATGTTTGGCAGCATGAGTGAAGGAGGCTTTGTTGCGAAATAGGAAGCCGATTCTAGATTTAACTTTGGATTGGAGATTCTTAATGTGAGTCTGGAAGGAGAGTTTACAGTCTAACCAGACACCTAGGTATTTGTAGTTGTCCACATACTCTAGGTCAGACCCGTCGAGAGTAGGGATTCTAGTCGGGTGGGCGGGTGCCAGCAGCGTTCGATTGAAGAGCATGCATTTAGTTTTACTAGTGTTTAAGAGCAGTTGGAGGCTACTGAAGGAGTGTTGTATGGCATTGAAGCTCGTTTGGAGGTTTGTTAACACAGTGTCCAATGAAGGGCCAGATGTATACAAAATGGTGTCGTCTGCGTAGAGGTGGATCTGAGAGTCACCAGCAGCAAGAGTGACATCATTGATATACACGGAGAAAAGAGTCGGCCCAAGAATTGAACCCTGTGGCACCCCCATAGAGACTGCCATAGGTCCAGACAACAGGCCCTCCGATTTGACACATTGAACTCTATCTGAGAAGTAGTTGGTGAACCAGGCGAGGCAGTCATTTGAGAAACTAAGGCTATTTAGTCTTCCAATAAGAATGCGGTGGTTGACAGAATCGACATGGCCTTGGCCTTGGCCAGGTCGATGAAGACGGCTGCACAGTACTGTCTATTATCGATCGCGGTTATAATATCGTTTAGGACCTTGAGCGTGGCTGAAGTGCACCCATGACCAGCTCGGAAACCGGATTGCATAGCGGAGAAGGTACGGTGTGATTCGAAATGGTCGGTGATCTGTTTGTTAACTTGGCTTTCAAATACTTTCGAAAGGCAGGGCAGGATGGATATAGGTCTGTAACAGTTTGGATCTAGAGTGTCACCCCCTTTGAAGAGGGGGATGACCGCAGCAGCATTCCAATCTCTGGGGATCTCAGACGTTACGAAAGAGAGGTTGAACAGGCTAGTAATAGGGGTTGCGACAATTTCGGCGGCTAGTTTTAGAAAGAAAGAGTCCAGATTGTCTAGCCCAGCTGATTTGTAGGGGTCCAGATTTTGCAGCTTTTTCAGAACATCAGCTGTCTGAATTTGTGTGAAGGAGAAGCGGGGGGGGGGGGGCATGGGCAAGTTGCAGCGGAGGGTGCAGAGTTGGTGGCCGGGGTAGTGGTAGCCAGGTGGAAAGCATGGCCAGCCGTAGCAAAATGCTTGTTGAAATTCTCGATTATTGTAGATTTATCGGTGGTGATAGTGTTTCCTAGCCTCAGTGCAGTGGGCAGCTGGGAGGAAGTGCTCTTATTCTCCATGGACTTTACAGTGTCCCAAAACTTTTTGGAGTTAGTGCTACAGGATGCAAATTTCTGTTTGAAAAAGTTAGCCTTTGCTTTCCTGACTGCTTGTGTATATTGGTTCCTAACTTCCCTGAAAAGTTGCATATCGCGGGGGCTATTTGATGCTAATGCAGTACGCCACAGGATGTTTTTGTGCTGGTCAAGGGCAGTCAAGTCTGAGGAGAACCAGGGGCTATATCTGTTCTTAGTTCTGTATTTTTTGAATGGGGCATGTTTATTTAAGATTGAGAGGAAATTACTTTTAAAGAACAACCAGGCATCCTCTACTGACGGAATGAGATCTATATCCATCCAGGATACCTGGGCCAGGTCAATTAGGAAGGCCTGCTTGCTAAAGTGTTTTAGGGAGCGTTTGACAGTGATGAGGGGTGGTCGTTTGACCGCGGACCAGTTACGGACGCAGGCAATAAGGCAGTGATCGCTGAGATCCTGGTTGAAGACAGCGGAGGTGTATTTAGAGGGTAAGTTAGTCAGGATGATATCTATGAGGGTACCCATGTTTACGGATTTAGGGTTGTACCTGGTAGGTTCGTTGATAATTTGTATGAGATTGAGGGCATCTAGTTTGGATTGTAGGATGGCCGGGGTGTTAAGCATATCCCAATTTAGGTCACCAAGCAGTACGAACTCTGAGGATAAATGGGGGGCAATCAATTCACATATGGTGTCCAGGGCACAGCTGGGGGCTGAGGGGGGTCTGTAGCAAGCGGCAACAGTGAGAGACTTATTTCTGGAAAGGTGGATTTTTAGAAGTAGAAGCTCAAACTGTTTGGGCACAGACCTGGATAGTATGATAGAGCTCTGCAGGCTATCTCTACAGTAGATTGCAACTCCACCCCCTTTGGCAGTTCTATCTAGACGGAAAATGTTATAGTTGGGAATGGACATTTCAGAATTTTTGGTGGCCTTCCTAAGCCAGGATTCAGACACTGCTAGAACATCAGGGTTGGTGGAGTGTGCTAACGCAGTGAATAACTCAAACTTAGGAAGTAGACTTCTGATATTAACATGCAAGAAACCAAGGCTTTTGCGATTACAGAAGTCAACAAATGATAGCGCCTGGGGAGTAGGAGTGATACTGAGGGCTGCAGGGCCTGGGTTAGCCTCTACATCACCAGAGGAACAGAGGAGGACTAGAATAAGGATACGGCTAAAGGCTTTAAGAACTGGTCTTCTAGTGCGTTGGGTACATAGAATAAAGGGGGCAGATTTCCGGGCGTTGTAGAAAAGATTCAGGGCATTATGTACAGACAAGGATATGGAAGGATATGAGTAAAGTGGAGGTAAACCTAAGCGTTGGGTAACAATGAAAGAGATAACATCACTGGAGGCACCAATTGAGTCGGTCTCCGCGTGTATGGGGGGTGGGACAAAGGAGCTATCTAAGGCAGGTTTAGCTGGGCTGGGGGATTTTGTTGCAGCTAGCTGGTAGCGATGAATCCGGAGTTAAAGGTCCAGTGATTCAGTGATTCCGGCAGAAAAACTGATATGTTCTGGGTCGATAACGCGCTGTGCAGACAGTGCAGACTGGCCGAATAATAGTCCAGGCTAGAGCTGGCTGGTAGGTGGTGCAGGCCACGGACAATGGTGAAAAACCGCTAACGGTAGCTGATAGCAAGTAGCTAGTTAGCTGGCTACTCCCGTCGGGTAGACCGAGAGGTAGATAGCCGGGATATGGGCCTGGCTCTAGGCTAGCTCGAGGCTAACTGGTGCTCGCATCGGGGGCAGTGGTGATAAGCCAAACAGCAACATCCATTCGGTTGCGGCTAGCTAGTTGCGATCCGGTGATTAATGTCCAGTGATTAAATTATTCCGGCAGAAAAATCAAATGTTCTGGGTGAAATACCGCTAACTGTGGCTAATAGCAAGTAGCTAGTTAGCTGGCTAGCTAGTTTCAACTGGAGATTCTAGATAAAAGGTAAGTCAATAATAGAATCCGTTCCACATTGAGTGAGGCGGGTTGCATGAAAGTATATTTTGTAGAAGGATGAAAAGTCTGATAGGGAAATATGTACGAAAAAAAACAGACACAAAACAAAAACAGGACTGCACTACTACGCCATCTTGGATCGCAGGCATACCAGTATGTGTGTAAACTTTCAAAAGAAATGATGGTATGAATAAAACAATATAAACAATTAAATGTTATTAATCACATGCTTCGTAAAAATTTGACAATTTTTAGGGCCTTCCTCTGACACCGCCTGGTATTGAGGTCCTGGATGGCAGGAAGTTCGGACCCAGTGATGTACTAGGCTGTATGCACTACCCTCTGTAGCGGTTGGACGCCAAGCAGCCATACCAAGCAGTGACGCAGCCAGTCAAGATGCTCTCAATGGTGCAGCTGTAGAACATTTTGAGGATCTGAGGGCCCATGACAAATCTTTTCAGCCTCCTGAGGGTGAGAAGAGGTGTTGTCGTGCCCTCTTCACGACTGTGTTGGTGTGTGTGGACCATGATAGATCTTTAGTGATGTGGACACCGAGGAAGGTGAAGCTCTCAACCCCACTCCACTACAGCCCCATCGATGTGAATGGGGGCGTGCTCGGCCCTCCGTTTCCTGTATTCCACGATCAGCTCCTTTGTCTTGCTGACATTGAGGGAGAGGTTGTTGTTCTGGCACCACACTGCCAGGTCTCTGACCTCCTCCCTTTAGGCTGTCTCATCGTCGTCTGTGATCAGGCCTACCACCGTTGTGTCATCGGCAAACGTAAGTTGTGGGTGAACAGGTAGTACCAGAGGGGACTAAGCACGCACACCTGAGGGGCCCCCGTGTTGAGGGTCAGCGTGGCGGATGTGTTGTTGCCTACCTTTACCACCTGGGGGCGGCCCGTCAGGAAGGCATTTCACTGTACTTGTGCATGAGACATTAAAACTTGAAACATTTAAATTTAAGTCATTTAGCAGACGCTCTTATCCAGAGCGACTTACAAATTGGTGCATTCAACTTAGGATAGCCAGTGGGACAACCACCACTGGGGGAGGGAGGTGTAGAAGGTTTACTGTTAGAGTATTCCAGATATTCCTTAAAGAGGTAGGGTTTCAAGTGTCTCCGGAAGGTGGTCAGTGACTCCGCTGTCCTGGCGTCGTGGGGGAGCTTGTTCCACCATTGGGGTTCCAGAACAGCGAATAGCTTTGACTGGGCTGATCGGGAACTGTGCTTCCGTAGAGGTAGGGGGGCTAGCAGGCCAGAGGTGGATGAATGTAGTGCCCTCGTTTGGGTGTAGGGTCTGATCAGAGCCTGAAGGTAAGGAGGTGCCGTTCCCCTCACAGCTCCGTAGGCAAGCACCATGGTTTTGTAGTAGATGCGAGCTTCAACTGGAAGCCAGTGGAGTGTGCGGAGGAGCGGGGTGACATGAGAGAACTTGGGAAGGTTGAACACCAGACGGGCTGCGGCATTCTGGATGAGTTGTAGGGGTTTAATGGCACAGGCAGGGAGCCCAGCCAACGGCGAGTTGCAGTAATCTAGACGGGAGATGACAAGTGCCTGGATTAGGACCTGTGCCGCTTCCTGTGTAAGGTAGGGTCGTACTCAGCGAATGTTGTAGAGCATGAACCTGCAGGATCGGGTCACCGCTTTGATGTTAGCGGAGAACGACAGGGTGTTGTCCAGGGTCACACCAAGGTTCTTTGCACTCAGGGAGGAGGACACAATGGAGTTGTCAACCGTGATGGCGAGATCATGGAGCGGGCAGTCCTTCCCCGGGAGGAAGAGCAGCTCCGTCTTGCCGAGGTTCAGCTTGAGGTGGTGATCCGACATCCACACTGATATGTCTGCCAGACATGGAGTGATGCGATTCGCCACCTGGTTATCAGGGGGAAAGGAAAAAACAGTTGCAGAGGGAGGTGTTCAGTCCCAGGGTCCTTAGCTTAGTGATGAGCTTGGAGTGCACTATGGTGTTGAACGGTGAGCTGTAGTCAATGAACGGCATTCTCACATAGGTGTTCCTCAGTGTATATTATCCATGTCCTTGTTCAGCCATGACTCCGTGAAACATAGGATATTACAGTTCTTCAGGTCCCGTTGATAGGATAGTCTCGAACGGAGCTCGTCCAGTTTGTTCTTCAGTGATTGTACTTTGGCCAATAGAACGGAGGGTAGAGGCGGTTTATGTACTCAACGACGTAGTTTCGTTAAGGTTCCGCCACCTCGGCCTCTATTACGCCGCCTTTGTCTTTTTCGAGTCTCTGGGATTAGGGCCTTATCCAGGGTGAGCAGCATGTCCTGTGCCTCTGACTCCTTGAAGTAGGAATCTTCACCCAAATCGAGGTAAGTGATCGCTGTTCTGATGTCCAGAAGCTCTTTTCGGTCATAGGAAAAGATGACGGAAACATTATATACAAAAATAGTTTACATTATACATTTATTTTATAACAGTTTTTTGAGTGCAAAAAATAAATTCGATATTCCCAAAGTTTAGCATGTCTTTGCAGGGGGACTTTTATTTTGAGAAAAAAATTATCCGCGACCGTGCTGCCAGCATAATATTATGCTACTAGGAGAAAGGATTTTACCACTAGGAGCCAGCCACATACTTTATCTCACAAGGACTGCAGAAAATAAAGGCAGATGGACGTTTTTTTTTGCCGACGCAAACGCTTTCATCCCCTCTGTGCAAAGCAATGCATAGCCATCATTTCCCCTATGAAATCTGTCATATTAAATCATTATAATAATAACTATGAAATAATCATACATTAATAAATGATAACTATTTTTCTCTGTCACTAATTCAGATTTTCACGAATGCTGGAATTTGCCATAAAATGTAAATGTTTGAAACAGGATAGCCTACAGCAGCTCGCAGTTATAAAAAACAGCTATTAATTTTAACAAATATGGAACTGTTACAATATATCAATGTTACTACTTTGTTACATTGTAACACCGCGGTGAAAATGGTGCAGTTTGTGGTTCTCAAGCGCCGACAAGTGGACGGTTGATGCATCCATATCTTTGATGGGAAATAATAATATTTTTTAATTCCCATCAAAGATATGGATGAATCAACCGTATTATTAATAATAATTATAGGCTAGTCTACTACAGCTCTACATTTCCCCAAACTTCTCCCCCAAATTCCAGAAAAGTAGGTTGCATGTCCACTATACACATTAGAATAAAGTTGTGGGCTCACGACCTGGATATGCAGTCTAGGTGAGACTATAAAATGAATGTAGATCATAAACATTGGATTGGTCCTCCGACTCTAGTCTAAATCATAAAAAAAAGGTTCAAGTGGGTCGTGGGTGGAAACGTGTCCTACCTTCATTTTCAAATGTATGAAAAAAAGTGGATGTTAGTGGCTGGTTGAGCGAACGATTCCCACAATGCACTCCCAGATCAGCGGGAAACCAAAATGGCGAATGTATTAGGGGAAAATGACCCGTTTGTTATTTTCTAAAAAACCTTGGTAGTGTGTCATTTTAAGAGAGTTGCATTTCAAAGAGACTTACCGCTACTCGGACACGAGGCCAATCACGACCGAGTATTTCAATATATGTGGCATTTTGACCCTCCGAACTGACCGAATGAGGTACCTTATCAAACATTACCATGTTTTTCTTTTGGGGGTGTGGGTGAGCTCCAGAATCATTCCGTCTGTGATAGATCGAGACCTGTCTGTCACTTGTTTTTAGCCTAGACAACCGCTAAGACTAATTGCATGCATGATGCATTAAACTTAGTCGTTGAACTGAAAACGTATGTGCAGCTAAATGTATCCATTCATTATTTCATCCTGGATGCAATGTCCAGACAGCTAGCCCACGAACAAAAGGAAACGGTGACGGTGCACAGTGGGTAGGGTTCGAATTGAACACCCCATTTTACAACAGATTAATGCCTTTTACTGAAGGACATCATACACCAAGACTCGGTGAATTTTCTCACAGCTAGTTAGTCTGATTAATCAGGCTGTAATACACAATTAATTTGTATATACAGCCTGAAACTAATACCTGCAAAATCGTGTAAATGTTCCTTACAAGCCAGAATGTTGAATACAATTACATTTAAAGTTACTCTACCGGTTGTCTGTGTGGTTACCCCTTCAACAATGAAAATAGTCTATTCTGAATCAGGGGAGGATGGAGAACAATCGACACTTTTTGTGTAATAAAAAAAAAGATTTATATCTTCAATCATGCTTGCTTCAATAGCTATTGACCAGAGAACCGAATATCCAATATAAACTGAACCACATACCTACCGACTAGCTAGCTAAAAAGTAGGGTAAACTATACCTTCCTGTGGATATTTGTCTCAAATTTCGAGCAGCTGAAGGACAAACTGCACAGACAACCGATAGAGTAAGTTTAAAGGTGCAATATGCAGGAATAGCTCTGCCATTTCCTGGTTGCTAAAATTCTAATAGTTCGCCTAATTTCAGTTGATGTGACAAAACAAGCAATGTATAGAGAACCATTGTACCATCTAAACCCCTGTGAAATAATATATTTTCAATAACCAAAAATATTGTATTTTCAGCTTGTTTTAAGTTAATGGGAAGCATATAAATAGCATATAGAACATATCTACTGCTTCTTAGACTTGTATTCAATGAGAATGACATATCTAAAACTCATATTTCTATCTGAATTTGGTTGGGTTGCCCAAAAAGTTACATATTGCAGCTTTTAAATGTAATTTATTCAACATTCTGGCTTGTAAGGAACATTTACACGATTTTGCAGGTATTAGTTTCAGGCTGTATATACCAATTCATTGTGTATTACAGCCTGATTAATCAGACAAACAGCTAGTATGATGAGTTACTTGGCAGCTGAGTTGACTGCCTTTCAAATTCTATGCTATTCTGTTCTGCAGCAGTTGCTCAAAAATATGTGAATTGTCTGTCCTGTGTTTCTGTTGAAATAATCCTCCTTTATTCTGTGTCTCCCTTGAATATTTTGGAAATGTCAGATATGCTGCTATGGTGAGACTCCACTCGCCTGTAGCTTTAATACAATGACAATGTTTGACAGTGACACCTATTTTTTGGACAATGTAGGAATTAGGCTAATTCACCCCTCTCTTCCAATATGACAGAGACTCAACAGCATTAGAGCACTTGCCGGTCCACCAGCAGAAAGCACATTCCCATCGGCAGCACAAGACGCCAGTGTCCCTGACCAGCGTCGACCCTGCCGAGGATAGACATGGAGGGGACATGGACACCAAGCTCGGCGACAAGTTTAAAGAGGGACAAGAGGTCCTAGCCCGATGGTCGGATGGCCTGTTTTATTTGGGGATTATCACTAAGGTAAGTAGCTGTTGCTAATAGGTGGAAAGTTTCAATTTGGTGTTAGTGTTCACGTGTTCTATAAAATGCCATATCTTATGTCATTTTGCAGTAAAGGATCATATACTAAAAAATGTTCCCTCCCTCAGATAAATAAGGGGAAGCAGCGCTGTTTTGTGGTCTTTGAAGATCGGTCAAAGTCCTGGGTTCTGTGGAAGGACATTCAGACAGGCAAGTAGTTCTCGTGCCCAACCCAAGACATGCTGCCATGTCAAGTTCCAGTTTTATGGACAGTTTTATTCTTACTTGATATGTTGAACGTGCAACTTGTTGGATATTTGCCATTTGTGTAATATGCTTGTATTACACTCTTAATAAAAATGCCATCTACTAAGTAAAATACATGCCTTTCTATTTTCTCTAAAGGAGTTTTCCAATAGATGATGGGCAGAATCCTTTGAATTTTGCTTTTAGAATGTGTATGATTTATTCTCCGGGCTGTACAGTTTTCAGTTAAACGTGTTCATTAATTCAGTTTGGCTTGCCCTCATTCATTCTATCTCCAGTTGGGTTGATATCCTTGGTTGAGTTTTCCTTCTCCTCCTATCTCCTCCGTTCAGCTCGGGTTTATCTTTTGTAATTTGTCCCTGACAGTTAACAGACCACAGAGATTCTGGGCTCACGCCAAACGTAAGTTCCCCACGGAGCCGCGAGACAAGCATAGGGAAGGTACTCCTCAGCCTGTATTACTACTGTGTTCATACATGTTCATTCAGTTAATTTTATACATGTTTAATTGGTTACACTTCAGTGAGGTGCCTAGACATTAGATGGGCATGCCTATTTCAGTTAGATGACACATGACTGATGTTTGACATACTGGAATTGGGCAATCTTATTTGGTGTAAGTGGCAGGAAATGGGATCTTGTGACGTGTTATGTTGAACCTCAAATGACACCCCCAGTGGTATTTGAGTATGAATTCATATGAAGTTAGGCCCCTCAACTAAAGTCCTCCAAAGTAGTAAAGGTTAGTGCCCTATATAATCCGCGGTGCAGGCGGAATCACGGAATCCAGACATTAAAACGGAATTCAAACAAATTCAAACATTTTATTGAACTTAGTAGGGAATCAACCAAATGTATTGAACATTTTATTAATTTGCCGAAGTTTATCATAAGACATGAACAGAATGCATCTGTGATTCATATTTCTTGCAACTTTCTGAAGAGGCAACGAGAATTTCCCGTCTTTGTATGTGTGGCGCACGCTTCTACCACTTTTGTGTGTAGCCGTTAGCGATGATGCTAATGAAAAGTATTCTGGTAGATGGAAAGGCTTTCCCTAAAACGTTCTAAATTAAATGTTAATTACCACAACAAAAAAAACAGATTTTATAAGGCCCTAAAAAGTTTTTGTCACTGGTGTTTAGCTTATGTAATTTTACTCTGTAAGGTTGCAGGTGGTGCAAAAAAAAAAAAAGAAACGTGTTTTACTTCTTTATAAAAAGGCAGCCTTCTCAAAAATATCTCCCTTCCCTGTTTGGGCTGGATATGAATGACAGATTTTAATTTGTCGACTTTGGGTGAAAGCAACAGCTTATTTGATTATGTTGGATTGGAAGCTAATTGGGATGTGTTTGTGGAGATATGACCCCATATAGCCTCACTCACTCTGCACATCACGTTAGTAAAATGGGGATTTCCTACCTTGGTCTCATACTTTTTTTTGTCAGTTATAAAGCACAAGAGTGAACTGTTCTGCGTTATTGATCTCTCTATCCTTCTTTCCTTGGATGTGTGATGCTGGTTGCCTGGTTGTTCCAAGTAGGAATTAAAGGGCAGTGTGTGGTTGTCTAGAGGAGTGACCCATCCCGTCTTGTCTGTTTTCAGGGGACGAAGGAGGGGAGGACATGGTCTGCACAATATGCCAGGATGAGTGCTCTGAGGAGCCTAACGAGATTGTCATCTGCGACAAGTGTGGACAAGGTAGGGCACAATCACCATCCTAACCCCTTCCTTCTTTAACCTGACAAGGTTTGGAAATGACACCTGGGACCAGATGTTTGCTGGTTCATATCCAAGTTAAGGAGTCCTTGTTTGTTATTTAGTCAATAGAGGTCCCACCTCTGGAAACACTCATTGATACAATAGTAATTCTCTCTTAACTGTGATCCATCTTTCCCTTTCAGGATACCACCAGCTCTGCCACTCCCCCATCATCGACTCCAGTCTGATTGACACCGATGAGAAGTGGCTCTGTGGGGAGTGTGTGTTCGCCACAACAACAAATGTACTTATAACTATACAATAACTTATATTTAGATGGAAATTCATTTTGTGAGTTCAGCATGCAAGGTACACAAACCAACACACTATAATACAATACAACATAACGCAATATGAAAACACTGGAAAGTGAGCACACGCATTCACATGACTTGACCATACACAGACACAGAACCACCGTGTGAAAAGGTTGTAATAAATGGTAAGGGGACGCTCCAACCAATTGAGCTCACAGTCAGGTGTGTGTGTTCTCTGACAGAAGGGTGCACTGAAGGGTCCCAAAGCCCAGCAGGAGATGAACCACTCTTTGCCTTATGCCCTTGAGGACCTGGTGTGGGACCAGGGCCACAAGACTAACATCCAGCAATGCTACTGCTACTGTGGAGGGCCTGGAGAGTGAGTAGCACACACACACACACACACAACTCCCATACATACTCTGGTTTAACCCTTCTCCCCTCTCTCCCTTAGCTGGTACCTGAAGATGCTCCAGTGCAACAGGTGTAAGCAGTGGTTCCACGAGGCGTGTATCCAGTGTTTTAAGACGCCCATGCTCTATGGAGATAGGTACAAAACAACCACCCCTTTAAAGCCTCATGATGTGTCATCTTTCAGGAAGTATGTGCTGGCTACAAATGCTGTGGCAGAAAATAAATATGCTCTTGTGCTTCTTTCTCATCAGGTTCTATCTATTTATTTGTTCAGTTTGCAATAGTGGACCGGAGTACCTCAAACGACTGCCTCTTAGATGGTGAGTGAAACACGTGTAGAAGAGATTTGTGTATGCAATGGTTCCCTCTAGGAAAATTGGAGCAATTAAATTCTATTGCACATGAATCCAATAACGAATCATATAGACTCTTGACTGTTATGCGCTTCCTTCCTTGTTTCTCTCCAATAGGGTGGACGTTGCACACCTGAGCCTCTACAATCTGAGTGTGATTCACAAGAAGAAGTACTTTGATTCTGAGCTGGAGCTGATGACTTACATCAACGACAACTGGGAACAACTGCAGCTCCTGGAGGTAGGACAAACCTTTTTTTTTTTTGCTCTTTCTACACTGAACCAAAATATAAATGCAACATGTAAAGTGCTGGTCCCATGTTTCATGATCTGAAATAAAAGATCCCAGAAATGTTCCATACGCACAAAAAGCTTATTTCTCTCAAATGTTGTGCAGAAATTTGTTTACAACACTTTTAGTAAGTATTTTATCCTTTGTCAAGACAATCAATCCACCTGACAGGTGTGGCATATCAAGAAGCTTATTAAACAGCATGATCATTACACAGGTTACACACCTTGTGCTGGGGACACTAAAAGACAGTTTTGCTGTTTTGTCATGCAACGCAATGCAACAGATGTCTCAAGTTTTGAGGGAGCGTGCAATTGGCATGCTGACTGCAGGAATGTCCACCAGAGCTGTTTCCAGAGAATTTAATCTTAATTTCTCTACCATAAGCCGCCTCCAACGTCGTTTTAGAGAATTTTGCACTACGTCCAACCGGCCTCACAACCGCAGACCACGTGTACCCACGCCAGCCCAGGACCTCCACATCCAGCTTCTTCACCTGCAGGATCGTCAGAGGAGGGGGGTATTGAGGAGTATTTCTGTCTGTAATAAAGCCCTTTTGTGGAGGAAAAACTCATTCTGATTGGTTGGGCCTGGTTCACAAGTGGGTGGGCCTATGCCCACCCAAGGCTGCGCCCCTGCCCAGTCATGTGAAATCCATAGATTAGGGCCTAATTAATTTATTTCAATTGACTGATTTCCTTATGTGAACTGTAACTCAGCAAAATCTTTGGGAAATTGTTGCATGTTGCGTTTATATTTTTGTTCAGTATATTTTATTTCACACAGCAATATATTGAATTCCAACCTCTCAAATTAATCGTACAATTGCATTTTTCCAACTCCAGCTTTCAGCTACTCCTCAATCGGACCGATATGAAAGTATTCTGGAAGCACTGAATAGCAACCACAGCATGTGAGTTACACACACTCCCTAGGATTTCATGATTGTTCCCATCATGTCAGCATAACTATACTCATTGACAGTCCATCCCCTCTCCCTTCCTCTCTCATTCATGTCCTCCCCTTCTCCATCCTCCTCTCCCCATCTCTCTCTCTCCCTTCCTCCCAGGTTCATGTCGGGGAAGGAGATTAAGAAGAAGAAGCACCTCTTTGGGCTGAGGATCCGTTTTCCTCCGGGTCCCCAGAGCTCTGAGCTGCTGGCCGACAGAGGGGAGCCAGAGAGGGCCTCCAATGAGATCAAGATTAAAGGCAGGAAGGCTATCAAACCCCTGACCAACACCAGGTGGGACTCAAAAACTAACTCATTTAATAACACTTTTGCATTCTATATATCCTGGTAAGGCTGATTTGTTTAACAAATATGCTGGATATTGTTTGGGTGGCCACAGGTTTAAAGTAGCAGAAAAGGAAACTATGATGACTCAATTTGACGGTTTGAATTTGAATCTTGTTCCAGTGAATTAACCAATGGCGTGGTGAAGAAAGCCAAGAAGAGGAAGAAGCAGGGAGGTCACTCCCTGGAGACTCTGGCCAAGCTAAGACGCTCCAGTGAACTCTTGGCACAGGTGTGTGTGTATTCGATGTTAACACCTTAACCCAAAGTTAAAGCATTTGAGAGTCATGTTGTTTAATGTATTTTTATCCCCCCTGAAGGATGTGAAGCCACCACTGCATTCCCACTCGTTGGATCTCTTAGCCTCTAGGTCAGTTATCCCCCCCCCCCCAAAAAAAAAGTATTTGTGAAACTTTTGCTCAAATTGTGAAAACTGTTGAATGTTGTTGTTACAAGTGTCCCCTTTACTTCCAGCAGCAGGAGCGACAGATCTCTGCCATCCTCCAGTACATCAGACGTGGACTCCATCGGTGCCGTCAGCACCACTGAAACTACCTCAACTAACCTCTCCAGACAGTCCAGGTACATTCTGCATTATCGCACCTTAAATACTCATATTCACACTCAGGCTCTCACACATTCACATGGAAAGTAATTGTACCGTTGTATTGTAGTCATTGTATGGTAGGTAATTGGGAGTACCTCTAAGTGTTTTACTAATCTCTCTCCCTCCTCTATTCCACCCCAGCCTGTGTAGCTCCATTAAGACGCGCACGGGCCGCCACTGGCCCATTGCCAAGCCCCCCCTGAAGAGGAGACGGGGCCGGCCACGACGGGTCCCCCCTCACCACCCAGAGCCCCCCAACACCTTGCCGGGGCTCCACTCCACGGACATAGTGCACGGCCTGGGCCCAGGCGGCCAGCTGTCCCACCTCAAGAGCTCTATCACCAGCTACTTTGGGGCGGCAGGCCGCCTGGAGTGCGGGGAGAAGTACCGTGTCCTGGCCCGCCGGGTCACCCTGGACGGCAAGGTCCAGTACCTGGTAGAATGGGAGGGTGTCACCGCCTCCTGAGCGTCTCACAACGCTTACGTAGTTTATTACGCGTTTACACAGCGCTTATAAAGCATTATACAATGGGTGGGTCTAATCCTGAATGCTGATTGGTTTAAACCGCATTCCAGCCAGTGTCTATTCCACAAGATGTGTATAAACCTTGCTGTCTGTCTCTCCGACATTTGCAACATTGTTTCAATATTCAAATTCGATCTCCAGCTGTTGCATAGTAATGAGCGTGTCGGGAGTCGGGATGA
Organism: Coregonus lavaretus; assembly: GCF_964263955.1. Taxonomy (NCBI): domain Eukaryota; kingdom Metazoa; phylum Chordata; class Actinopteri; order Salmoniformes; family Salmonidae; genus Coregonus; species Coregonus lavaretus. Next base: position 35,249,890 of record NC_140010.1, on the reverse strand, counting down.
GACTCGAAATCATGAATCAGCATAATTCTTATGGATATATACAAAGAAATATCAATAGAAAACAGGTCAAATGAATGTGCAGCTAGTTTAGTCTTTCCAGCTTCAGTTAAGTGATTGTGTTAGCTGTGTTGTTGGCTAGCTCCTCTGAACAAATGTCCTGACGAGAGACCACATTTTCTATGCCAGGTGAAAACGCGCATCCTTAGCTCATTGTTATGGATGTATCCAAATAAATGTCACTAGGAAACAGCTTATGCCAATGCCACTACTTTGTTATTCTGGCTGCACTGTTGGATGTGACTGTAAATTAGCCATAGTTGGCTAGCTAGCAAGCAAGGGATAAGAATGTTACCAACCAGTATGGCAATAGAACATTTAGAACGAACGACTGGGTCGCGTCTCTGGCAACCGAACCAGCCAGCTTGGGTAGCAACCCTAGATTTGTGTCGGGACTATATCTTGTCTCGGGCCTAACACCCATGCCAATATATCCTCCAAACACTGGCTTCTCGGGCATTATCACTTAATTATAACGCTCGCCTTCTGAGATCGGGCCTCTCCGTGTTGCCAGGTCAGGAAGGGAGCTTGAGTTTCCCTATTTTGTTTTTCCTTTATTTTCGTCTGTGATTCGTTGACTGTGTTTCAGATCTGTTTAGATTTTGTAAACTGAAGGGGGTGAGAGACCAGTTGAGGCAGAATGTAAAAGGGTTTGAATGGTGTTTGAGTGCCTCGGCGCCTGACCTGATATGTTGAAAGTGTGCCTGTTTGCAAGTAGTTGACGTTCGAGAGGGACTCAAACAACAAAGATGTGTTGTGCTGCTGCAAACCCGTTTTATTATGTATTTTTACTTTTCTACTTGTATTTACTGATGTCAGTGTCCAGTAAGGCACAGTAAAAAACAAACAATATTTGGATTTGATTGCACATATTAAGTTCAGCCTGTTATACTGTACAACTATTCTCCTAAACACGAGATAGCCGAGCTCATTATTCCGCAGATATGAAGGGTCTCCTTTCAGTCTGTCAGCTGAAAGTGTGTAACCTCTGCTTCATGTTCTGCAAATCATCTCACTATGAATAGTATTCTTTTCACTGTGTTATAGTTCAAAATGTCCAGATTTACTTAGAGGGGTCAAATACTTTTTCTAACATGATTCATTAATAACACTAGTTGAATTTGCTTTGAGGGCTGAGCTTGTGAGAAGGAATGTTAGACTGAATTCAAGTGTAAAGCGGGAACTTAGTTAGACTTAAGGTCGCATTATTACATTTGAAAGGTTGAGTAATGTACCTATAGTTGAAGTCGGAAGTTTACATACACCTTAGCCAAATACATTTAAACTCAGTTTTTCACAATTCCTGACATTTAATCCTAGTAAAAATTCCCTATCTTTGGTCAGTTAGGATCACCACTTAATTTTAAGAATGTGAAATGTCAGAATAATAGTAGAGAGAATGATTTATTTCAGGTTTTATTTCTTTCATCACATTCCCAGTGGGTCAGAAGTTTACATACACTCAATTAGTATTTGGTAGCATTGCCTTTAAATTGTTTAACTTGGGTCAAACGTTTCGGGTAGCCTTCCACAAGCATCCCACAATAAGTTGGGTGAATTTTGGCCCATTCCTCCTGACAGAGCTGGTGTAACTGAGTCAGGTTCGTAGGCCTCCTTGCTCGCACACGCTTTTTCAGTTCTGCCCACAAATGTTCTATAGGATTGAGGTCAGGGCTTTGTGATGGCCACTCCAATACCTTGACTTTGTTGTCCTTAAGCCATTTTGCCACAACTTTGGAAGTATGCTTGGGTCATTGTCCATTTGGAAGACCCATTTGCAATCAAGCTTTAACTTCCTGACTGATGTCTTGAGATGTTGCTTCAATATATCCACATAATTTTCCTTCCTCATGATGCCATCTATTTTGTGAAGTGCACCAGTCCCTCCTGCAGCAAAGCACCCCCACAGCATGATGTTGCCACCCTGTGCTTCACGGTTGGGATGGTGTTCTTCGGCTTGCAAGCGACCCCATTTTTCCTCCAAACATAACGATGGCCAAACAGTTCTATTTATGTTTCATCAGACCAGAGGACATTTCTCCACAAAGTACCATCTTTGTCCCCATGTGCAGTTGCAAACCGTAGTCTGGCTTTTTTATGGCGGTTTTGGAGCAGTGGCTTCTTCCTTGCTGAGCGGCCTTTCAGGTTATGTCGATATAGGACTCGTTTTACTGTGGATATAGATACTTTTGTACCCGTTTCCTCTATCTTCACAAGGTCCTTTGCTGTTGTTCTGGGATTGATTTGCACTTTTCGCACTAAAGTACGTTCATCTCTAGGAGACAGAATGCGTCTCCTTCCTTAGCGGTATGACGGCTGCGTGGTCCCATGGTGTTTATACTTGCGTACTATTGTTTGTACAGATGAACGTAGTACCTTCAGGCATTTGGAAATTGCTCCCAAGGATGAACCAAACTTGTGGAGGTCTACAATTGTATTTCTGAGGTCTTGGCTGATTTATTTTGATTTTCCCATGATGTCAAGCAAAGAGGCACTGAGTTTGAAGGTAGGCCTTGAAATACATCCACAGGTACACCTCCAATTGACTCAAATGATGTCAATTAGCCTATCAGAAGCTTCTAAAGCCATGACATCATTTTCTGGAATTTTCCAAGCTGTTTAAAAGGCACAGTCAACTTAGTGTATATAAACTTCTGACCCACTGGAATTGTGATACAGTGAATTATAAGTGAAATAATCTGTCTGTAAACAATTGTTGGAAAAATTACTTGTGTCATGCACAAAGTAATGTCCTAACCGACTTGCCAAAACTATAGTTTGTTAACAAGAAACTTGTGGAGTGGTTGAAAAACAAGTTTTTTAATGACTCCAACCTAAGTGTATGTAAACTTCCGACTTCAACTGTACACGTGTTCAATATGTTCTGAAGATATAAATTGTTGCTGCATTTTGTATATGCAATCTACCGCTTACATTTATAAAGGCCTCAAATAGGACTTTGTTCCTTCATTAATCTCTGTGTGCAGTTATATTTTATGACATTGATCAGTTCGTTAGAACACAGAATACAAAAACCTCTTGGACCTTTTACTTTTAAAACCGAATTCAGTTCTTATAGCCACCTATGCAACTCAACCCTAAAAATGGTTGCTTTTGTATTTCAATCACTTAACTGCAACTTTCACATCAGCAACAATATTTAGCTTACATCAGACTTTGTTGATTTTATTTCAGGTGCTATTTATTTCACCTTTTCTCCTCAACTGTGCACTTAGACTTCTGCTGGTACAGCCAAGCTCACCTAGAACCCACTCAGGATATGCTCAGCAACTTCACTGTATGTATAAAGTGCTCATAGAACTCCAGCAAAGATGTGGAATGTAAAATGGAGGTATTGATGGGATGGAACATTTGTGGTGCCAGTATTTCATTGATATGTTCATAAAAAAAAGAAAAAGAAAATCGTAGCATTAATTTAGACATTCCTATGTGACTGGTTGTTTTGAAAAAGGCTGAAATTCAGTCCATTATGCTACAGTGTCAAAAATGTTGATTTGTTTATCCAAGAACATTTTCATCCACTTATCTGGAAAATACGTTTCTTCTGTTGAGTTCATTGTTTCATGTTAAGAGTTCAAGCAGTTAATGCCGCTTGGTGTTGGATGTGCTACGTTATTCTCAGGCTTCTTCAGCCACATAATAAATATTTAAAAGCCTAGTTCTGATTTCATTGTTTATTTTTTCAAAAACTTGCAGTCTGTCAAATTGGCACTTTTGGTAGAAATAACATGGTTTCCACTGCATGTTTATGCCAGTTAGATGTATTATTTTATGACAATTAAAGCTAGTTTTCATTTCTCCACACAGGACAGTCCTGAGAAATTGCTCTTTGCTGATTTAGACTTTAAAAAAAAGAATCACAGTAAAGTACTTACAATGATTTCGGAAAGTGTTCAGACCCCTTCACTTTTTCCACATTTTGTTACGTTACAGCCTTGTTCTATAATGGATAACCCCCCCCCCCCCCTCCTCAATATACACAATACCCCATAATGACAAAGCGAAAACAGGTTTATCAATTTTTGCAAATCTATATTTAAAAAAACGTATTTACATAAGAATTCAGACCCTTTACTATGACACTCGACATTGAGCTCAGGTGCATCCGGTTTCCATTGATCATCCTTGAGATGTTTCTACAACTTGATTTGAGTCCACTTGTGGTCAATTCATTTGATTTGACATGATTTGGAAAGGCACACACCTGTCTATATAAGGTCCCACAGTTGACCGTGCATGTCAGAGCAAAAACCAAGCCATGAGGTCGAAGGAATAGTCTGTGGAGCTCCGAGACAGGATTGTGTCGAGGCATAGATCTGGGGAAGGGGACCAACAAATTTCTGCAGCATTGAAGGTACCAAAGAACACAGTGGCCTCCATCATTCTTAAATGGAAGAAGTTTGGAACCACCAAGACTCTTCCTAGAGCTGGCCGGCAGGCCAAACTGAGCAATCGGGGGAGAAGGGCCTTGGTCAGGGAGGTGACCAAGAACCCGATGGTCTCTCGGACAGAGCTCCAGAGTTCCTCTGTGGAGATGGGAGAACCTTCCAGAAGGACAACCATCTCTGCAACACTCCACCATTCAGGTCTTTATGGTAGAGTGGCCAGACGGAAGCCACTCCTCAGTAAAAGGCACATGACAGCCCGCTTGGAGTTTGCCAAAGGCACCTAAAGACACTCAGACCATGAGAAACAAGATTCTCTGGTCTGATGAAGCCAAGATTTAACTCTTTGGCCTGAATGCGAAGCGTCACGTCTGGAGGAAACCTGCACCATCCCTACGGTGAAGCATGGTGGTGGCAGCATCATGCTGTGGGGATGTTATTCAGTGGCAGGGACTGGGAGACTAGTGAGGATCGAGAAAAAGATGAACGGTGCAAAGGACAGAGAGATCCTTGATGAAAACCTGCTCCAGAGCACTCAGGACCTCAGACTGGGCGAAGGTTCACGTTCCAACAGGACAATGACCCTAAGGACACAGCAAATACAACACAGGAGTGGCTTCGGGACCAGTCTCTGAATGTCCTTGAGTGGCCCAGCCAGAGCCCGGACTTGAACCCGATCGAACATCTCTAGAGAGACCTGAAAATAACTGCAGCGGTGCTCCCCATCCAACCTGACAGAGCTTGAGAGGATCTGCAGAGAGGAATGGGAGAAATTCCCCAAATACAGGTGTGCCAAGCTTGTAGCGTCATACCCAAGAAGACTCTAGGCTGTAATTGCTGCCAAAGGTGCTTCAACAAAGTACTGAGTAAAGGGTCTTTTAAAGAGTTCTTATTTTAATACATTTACAAAAATTTCTAAAAATCTGTTTTTGCTTTGTCATTATGGGGTATTGTGTGTAGATTGAGGGAAAAACTGTATTTAATCAATTTTAAAATAAAGCTGTAACGTAACAAAATGTGGATAATTCAAGGGGTCTGAATACTTTCCGAATGCACTGTAATAGTTACCCAGAAATTATTTGATATTTTGATAAAACGCAGCATTGGACTTTTTTATTTTGGGCTTGTTTGGTAAATTAGCTGGCCAGACTACCTAAACTTGTAGTAATCATGAGGAAAGGTCGTACTGATGTTGTAGAGTATGAACCTGCAGGAGCGAGTCACTGCTTTGATGTTTACAGAGAATGACAGGGTGTTGTCCAGGGCAGTGGCGGCTCCTGAAAAAATTCTCAGGAGGGGCAATTTTTCTGATGATTTAGGTGACCTACACACATTTTAAAAAAGATATGTCCAGCAACAACATGAAGACAGGGGCAGCATATAAGTCAATACCAGAAGCATTTATTGACTGATCTGGGGAGATGGATTCCAGTTTCTGTGACAGATTATAAATAATCTCTGATGCCTTTGTTATATTAGCTTTTGGTTGAATGTACTGTCGTAGTAAATATATAATGTTATAGCTTGGTCTGACTAAAATCTTGTGCATGACCCATTTTGTGTTGGGCCTTTGTATTCAATACAATGAACAAGAGTCCTATCTTGTCAGCCTTGTCAGCAGGTGGCTAAGGATAACACCCACGCCATAGGTCTCTCAGTTCTTCCAACTCACGAGTTCTTGCCCTGAGGACACACACACACACACACCCACACACACACATCATCACTGATAAACACACACACACACACACACACACACACACACACACACACACACACACACACATCATCACTGATAACAAACACACACACACACACACACACACACACACACACTGATAACAAACACACACACACACACACACACACAAATCCTCTTCTCTTAGGCTGAACATCTGAAGACAGAGAACCCGACTCAGAGCCAATGCAACAGTGACACTAGCCTGGAGGTGACCTCGCCCAACTCATCAGGACCAATCAGAAGATCAGAACTACTAGATTCAACCTACTTCATTTTATTGTATAAAATGTCAGCACACAATGTTTAGGGGCTCTTCTGATAAACTCCCTACGAGTTTGACGAACGGGTCCGTGCACGCGATTCCAGATATCTTTACCTCTGAATAAACTGCCTTATATTATACAATTATCCACCTTGTCCAAAAGTCTCTACTTGGTCTCCGTTCTCCAGTAAACTTGTTTTATCAACAATAGTAAGGTTCAATGACACAGAAAGCAGTTCAATGTCGGGGTACAGAGTCGCTCTCTTACCAGGATCGCGGTCCGCTCTGACCAGGGTGAAGCCGGCCGGCTCCACCTCTCTGTCCGGGACTCTGTCATCCAGCCAAGTATCCCAGCTGTATTGGGATTCCGCTGCCAGCAGCGTTTTCATTATTTAGTCCGTTCGTAGCGGGTATGTACACGATCAACAAGATCAGTCCAAAACCGAAGATCAGTCCAAAGCAGAATGTTTGCAGAATGTTTGTAAACTAAGTCTACAAATTAAAAACATAAAATAACGCCACACTGCAGGTCGCAACATAGACGCTGTTAGCCGCCATTGTCTTAGTTACGTTCAACGTTACGTCACGTATGACGAAAGCGCGTAAGTGCATGCCCACAGACACCCATAGAGAATGTATTGAAAGCTTTGAAATTTGAAAAAAATAGATTTTACATGACAGGCTATGAGAGACTTCTGGGCGATTTTCAACCTGACTGAAATCGCCCAAAAAACGGGCGGGGCCATTTGAAGCACGACTTTAGCCTGATTTGACATTTAGTGGCTGGCAGATCAGACGTGAACACTGATAACTGCTGTTGCCGTGATATAATTGATTAGAAAAAAAATCCCTTCCTTTTCCCGTTTGGCAGTGCGTCGCCCATATCGCCCTATTGAACAAGCCGTCCCTGGTCCAGGGTCACGCCAAGGTTCTTTGCACTCTGGGACGGGGACACTGCAGCTTTGTCAGCCGTGATGGAGCGGGCAGGCCTTCCCCGGGAGGAATAGCAGCTCAGTTTTGTCGATGTGGTGGGCCGACATGCAAGCTGAGATATGTGCCACCTGGGTGTCAGAAGGGAGGAGGAGAAAAATAGTTGAGGGTCATCCGCATAGCAATGATAGGAGTGACCATGTGAGGATATGACAGAGCCGAGTGACTTGGTGTATAGAGAGAAGAGGAGAGTGCCTAGAACCGAACCCTGGGGGACACCAATAGTGAGAGCATGTGGTGCAGACATATCCTCTCCACGTCACCTGGTAGTAGCGACCTGCCAGGTAGAATGCAATCCAAGAGTGTGCAGAGCCTGAGACGCCCACTCCTGAGAGGGTGGAGAGGAGGATCTGATGGTTCACAGTGTCGAAGGCAGTGGATAGATCTAGGAGGATGAGAACAGAGAGAATCAGCTTTGGCAGAGCGGAGAGCCTCAGTGACACAGGAGGGCTGTCTCAGTTGAGTGAGCCGTCTTGAAGCCTGACTGGTTAGGGTCAAGAAGATAATTCTGAGAGAGATAACACGTTTTTTATAGACAGCTCGCTCCAGTGTTTTGGGACGGAAGGACACTGGAAGTTTAGTTTTCCTCCATTTTCACTCAGCCCTAGCAGTGTTTTCTGGGGTAATCCATGTCTCCGTCAGGGTGAAAAAGATTAACTCAGCCTTGTTGACCGCTGATTAGCAGTTCCAAGGGCTGCCGGAGACTAGGAATTCCACATGGTTTGTGCGCGTAGAATACACTAAATTAGAAGGGTTGCAGCCAAGGTGTGGGGAGCGTCTGTAAAACGTACAGGGAGAGGAGTAAACAGGCATAGAAAACACACATACTTGACGAAGCCACAAAAGAGCAAAATTAGATAATCTGAAAATAACTATGTAAGTGAGAGAGTGGTGTGAAGCTTTCCTCTCCAACGCATTAGAACAACTAGGTTGAACCATCTTTGTTTCGGCGACAAGACTGCCGCTTACAGCTGGCGTAAAAAAAAAAAAAAGGGGACGCTGAAGTACTAACACTAATTGCTAATTGCCTAGCAGCGGTGAAGGACACGCCTCTCAGCACTGATTGTTGATTGCCCTGCAGAGGTGAAGGACACGCCTCTCAGCACTAATTGCTAATTGCCTAGCAGAGGAAGAACACGCCTCTCAGCACTGATTGATGATTGCCCTGCAGAGGTGAAGAGAAATACCCCCTCCAACAGACACAACCACCGATTATCAGACAGTTACTACACAAATTGACCTGAAACCAGTCTGTCAATGTTTCAACACTTCACAGCCACAAGTACTGAGAATTCAGCAATTCAGACAGCAATGATTAAGTAGTAGGCAACTAGGTAGAGGGACAGCACTTAACTAGAATTGCCCTAGCCAGACTATACCAACAACTTATTGAAAGACAAAAAGGTACTTAGGTCACTCTTGCAAAGATAAGTTGTCTTCCCAGGGTTAGAGAGATGAGTTGTTTTCCCTAACCCTCATCAGGGCAATGCTCTTCAACGTTGGGTGCCGCAGGAAGGACGCGTTGATGAAGGCTTGTCCAAGGCTTGTTCCAGGAGAACCTCTTCAACCAACACCACTTTTTCCATAAACGAGACCCAGAAGACCGTCGCTACTATGACCACTTCTGGAAGTGACCGGGGTAGTAGCATTATCACTACCCCAGAAACGCCACAGCAGAGTCTGAACCACCAGGAAGGTGGACTGGACAGCCGTGTCTCCTCAGGGAGAAGAGTGGCTGAAAGTGGCACAAACAGCCCTGCGACTTGGTCAGACGCAGAGGGCTTGAAGAGAAGAGGACGCAGCCGGGTGGATGAAACAGAGTGGAGCCTGGATATCCTCCTCTCCTCTGGCATTCTCCGCCCTCAAACCAACAATTTAGTCGACCAGCTGCAGAGCCTTTTGATGGTCAACAGAACCATTTTAATTATAATAAATAATATCTGGCAGGTCAAAATCTGAATCTGCTCTGCCTAAGTCCAGAATGACAAGGGAACTCCAAAGGGAGATCTCAAGGGAGGGTGTACTAGAGATACCATCCACTCTCACCATATATCTATAAAGATCCTTTTGGAGCAGTTGCTCACTGCCCTCCTCCCTCCATCTGCAGTGGTGGAGAATGTCAGACTAGTCACTCCTCCTCTCAGGTGATCAGTTCTGAGGTCACTGGCCAAGTCAGCCCAGGGTGCTGCAACCCACTGTTAATGATTTGCTGTGTGACCATAGATGTCTTTACGATCACAAGACAGGTGGTTGAGACCGCCAGTGAAATGGATGTCTCCCCCCAGAGAGAACAATGATGATGGGCTTTGTAGTAACACAGCTTCTCTGCCCAGTGATTCGACCACATCTGTCCCCCCCCGACCAACAGTGATCGCGACAGATCTTTGGTGACCATGCTATCAACAAAGAAAGTCAAGAGCTTTACATTTTCATTTCCTAAGCTCCCAAAGGATCTCTCAAGGATCCTGCTGATGTCAACTATAAGGGTATGTACCTACAAGAGGAAGATCTTGCCTCCTGCTCCTGACAAAGGAAGGAGAGGCCAAAGAACCAATCATTTTTAATCAAGGTATTCTCTGTCATGACTAGGCCTTTGAAATCTGACAGCAGCAAATGTCAGTGGAAATGTCATTTTGGTTATGGCAACACCACCAGAGTACCATCTTGCCTCAAACTCCACGAGGAAGGAGAGGCTCACTGCCATAACCAATCATTTCAACTCAGTCCTTCTGACATTTGCTGTGTTCTACACTGATTTGGCAACTCCATTAAAGGACCATCTTGCGTTCTACTCCCCAACAAGGTAGAGGCCCAATTATAGGTTTTTGTCAACCAGTTCTTTGAACTCTTTTCAAAACATTCATTTAAAAACTCTCCTTTCACCTATTTAATTTCCTTCACGAAGCTTCCAAATATCTGTCTCAACAAAAAGGTACGTGGATCTCGCTCCCCTTCAGACCATCCAGGGTGAGACCACCAAGGATCCTCTGTTGCACTTCTGACCATCCAGGGTGAGACATAAAGCATACAGGTAGTGCTGTGCATGATCAGTATTTATCTATTTTCTAACAACATCCTTTAGTTCACAGTGTCCTACACCACCACCAGAGGAAGATCTTGCCTCCTGCTCCCCAATGAGGGAAAAGTGGCCCATTAAGCGTCCTTCGACTTCCTTCAATAAACTGTAATTTCCTTAATTCATGATATCCCTTAAAGGTCCAACACGGCTGTTTTTATCTCATTATCAATAATTTCTGGGTAACAATTAAGTACCTTACTGTGATTTGTTTAAATTAAAACGGTCAAAAATAACTTATTAGTTAAGAGCAATTTCTCAAGCAAGAATTTTGCTAGGACTGTCTGGGCGTGTTCTGAGTGAGGAGGGGAAAACTGAAAACTAGCTGTCATTGGCAGAGAGGTTTGGAACTCTCTTTCTTATTGGTCTATTAACTAATTTACTGCCTGGTGATGTCACCAGGGCCTTCAAAAGGGGGCCCCCAGTTACCCATCGCTTGCTGCCAAGCCTGTAAATCCTATTCTAGTCTATTCTCCCCTTTGGACTCAAATTTTAAAGTCCCTGGAAATCAGGTTAGCGTGTGACACGAAAAGTCTGACAAGAATATTGGCTATAAGTATGAGTACACCGCTGCAAAGCATGAGGCAAGCTGACCATCTCTAATAAATAGGACATTAGTCAACATTGTTACCATTTCAAAGGCTGTCCATAATATCCTGGCTTCAATCACACATTCATTAAGTTGGTTGTAACAGATGATATAACTGTATTGATTACTCAAAGGTTACACAGAGGCCCCAAATGTCACTATTACTGATGGCGCAGTCTTCTATTCACCCATTGGCCAATATGGCTCAGTTGGTAGAGCATGCGCTTGCAACGCCAGGGTTGTGGGTTCGATTCCCATGGGGGACCAGTATGAAGTATGAAAGTATGAAAATGTATGCGCTCACTACTGAAAGTTGCTAAATGACAAAAATGAAATAGCTAAATCTATAAACCCACTCTAAAGCGTGTTTCCCATTAGATGGTGTCTCCTTGATCAGAGTCCAGTGGGAGTCATGAGACTGGAGCATAAAGTCTCAACGTGTGTTGGGGGATATTATGAGATGTGTGTTAGCACTTAGCAGAGTGTAACACACCCATCTCACTTTCTCTCATGTGTAATGCACTTGATCCATATTCAATAGTCCATGTACAGTGCCTTCATACCCCTTGACTTATTTCACATTTTGTTGTGTTACAGCCTGAATTCAAGATGAATTATTTTTTTTCTCTCACCCATCTACACACAATACCCCATAATGACAAAGTGAAAACATGTTTTTAGACATTTTTGCAAATGTATTGAAAATGAAATACAGAAATATCTCATTTACACAAGTGTTCACACCCCTGAGTCAATACATGTTAGAATCACTTTTGGCAGCGATTACAGCTGTGAGTCTCTAAGAGGTTTCCACACCCGGATTGTGCAACATTTGCCCATTATTCTTTAAATGTGTCTTCAAGCTCTGTCAAGTTGGTTGTTGATCATTGCTAGACCACCATTTTCAAGTCTTGCCATAGATTTTCAAGCCGATATAAGTCAAAACTGTAACTATCCCACTCAGGAACATTCCCTGTCTTCTTGGTAAGCAACTCCAGTGTAGATTTGGCCTTGTGTTTTAGGTTATTGTCCTTCTGAAAGGTGAATTCATCTCGCTGTGTCTGATGGACAGCAGACTGAACCAGGTTTTCCTCTAGGATTTTGCCTGTGCTTAGCTGTATTCTGTTTCCTTTTTATACTGAAAAACTCCCCAGTCCTTAAGGATTACAAGCATACCCATAACATGATGCAGCCACCACTATGCTTGAAAATATGGAGAGTGGTACTCAGTGACGTGTTGGATTTGCCCCAAACATAACGCTTTGTATTCAAGACAAAAAGTGAATTGTTTTGCTTTTTTTGTGTGGCAGTATTACTTTAGTGCCTTGCTGCAAACAGGATGCATGTTTTGGAATATTTGTATTCTGTACAGGCTTCCTTCTTTTCACTCTGTCAAGTAGGTTAGTATTGTGGAGTAACTGCAATGCTGTTGATCCATCCTCAGTTCTCTTATCACAGTCATTAAACTATATAACTGTCTTAAAGTCACCATTGGCCTCATGGTGAAATCCCTGAGCAGTTTCCTTCCTCTCCGGCAACTGACTTAGGAAGGGACGCCTATCTTTGAAGTGACTGGGTGTATTGAGACATCATCCAAAGTGTAATTAATAACTTCAGCATGCTTTTTTATATGTAATTTATATACCCATCTACCAATATGTGCCCTTCTTTGCAAGGCATTGGAAAACCTCCCTGGTCTTTCTGGTTGAATCTGTGTTTGAAATTCACTGCTTGACCGAGGGACCTTACAGATAATTGTATGTGTGGGGTACAGAGATGAGGTAATCATTAAAAAAATTATGTTAAACACTATTACTGCACACAGAGTGAGTCTATGCAACTTATTATGTGACTTGTTAAGCACATTTTTACTACTGAACTTACTTAGGCTTGCCATGACAAAGGCTTATTGACTCAAGACATTTCAGCTTTTCATTTTTTATTAATTTGTAAAAATATCTAAAAACATAATTCCACTTTGACATTATGGGGTATTGTGTGTAGGCCAGTCAAACGAAATCTCAATTTAATCCATTTAAATTCAGGCTGTAACACAACAAAAATGTGGAAAACGTCAAGGGGTGTGAATACTTTCTGAAGGCACTGTAGGTACAGTCGTGGTCAAAAGTTTTGAGAATGACACAAGTATTGGTCTTCACAAAGTTTGCTGCTTCAGTGTTTTTAGATATTTTTGTCAGATGTTACTATGGTATACTGAAGTATAATTACAAGCATTCCATAAGTGTCAAAGGCTTTTATTGACAATTACATTAAGTTTATGCAAAGAGTCAATATTTTCAGTGTTGACCCTTCTTTTTCAAGACCTCTGCATTCCGCCCTGGCATGCTGTCAATTAACTTCTGGGCCACATCCTGACTGATGGCAGCCCATTCTTGCATAATCAATGCTTGGAGTTTGTTAGATTTTGTGGGTTTTTGTTTGTACACCCGCCTCTTGAGGATTGACCACAAGTTCTCAATGGGATTAAGGTCTGGGGAGTTTCCTGGCCATGGACCCAAAATGTCGATGTTTTGTTCCTAGAGCCACTTAGTTATCACTTTTGCCTTATGGCAAGGTGCTCCATCATGCTGGAAAAGGCATTGTTTGTCACCAAACTGTTATTGGATGGTTGGGAGAAGTTGCTCTCGGAGGATGTGTTGGTACCATTCTTTATTCATGGCTGTGTTCTTAGGAAAAATTGTGAGTGAGCCCACTCCCTTGGCTGAGAAGCAACCCCACACATGAATGGTCTCAGGATGCTTTACTGTTGGCATGACACAGGACTGATGGCAGCGCTCACCTTGTCTTCTCCGGACAAGTTTTTTTCCAGATGCCCCAAACAATCGGAAAAGGGATTCATCAGAAAAACTGAGGCAGCAGACTTTGTGAAAATTAATATTTGTGTCATTCTCAAAACTTGACCACGACTGTAGTCGGTTCCCTGGAATCAAGCTGTATATTGCATGTCTAACGAATGAAGCCACACGTGATAGAAACATAGGTATGTGAAATGGCACTCATACATTATGGCATATTGGAGCATTCAATGGGATGTTTAATGAAACTGTATATACAATCCCCGTATGCCGTTTTTTTCCCTTCCTCTTAAATTACTTTAAAAGTAAATGCATTTTTTATTATTGGGTTATCAATGATTAATTGTGTCAAAATGTTCCTGTGAGAAATGTTTTCTATATCAAGATGTCTGGGGGTCAGTCTCACATTTTGAAGGGAATTTATTCAGCTATGACTCATGACATATGTTGTTGTCAACTTCATGAATCAAAAGTAAACATCTCTATGCATGATTTTTCAAATTATCCACTATATTTCGTCATTCTGCATATTTCTGCTCCACAAATTGAGATGAATAACAATTTGCCAGGAGTAACAGAAACCAACACACTAAAAGAAACAACGTAAAAATGACTAATCTAGGAGGCCAGGATACATATGCTTTGAATTGGGCAGTCAAAACGCGCCACCATTCGCGGCCTTTGCAGTTCACGACCTCTTTGTGCAACCAATCACTTTTCACACAGTTCCCTCTCGTCCAATCAGATGACGCGATGTTGGAGCGAATGTTTAGATTTTGGCAGTGAGCCGATTGAACTGTCAAGCAGTAAACGATTTTTAAACATTATGAACCTTTCCTTTTAAAAGATCACCGCGTATTTACCTATTACACTAGCTAGCTAACTAACTTTATCCAGAGTACCACTGCATATCTTTGCTATACAGCGTCAGTTAGCTAACTAGCTAGCTAACAAGAACCCTAGCAACCTGGTGATTGATAAACTGGCTAGCGAGTTGTTGATGTTAGCTAGCTAGCTAACGTTAGCGTGTGCAAATGACACCCACCAATGTTTAATAACAACGATGAGGATCTTGTCGAAGATGTGGCAAGTTTAAGGAATCAATTACGATTGACTGAGATTAGTTTGCAAAGTTTGGGAGAACAATTAAGGTAAGCGACGCTAATTTAGCTGCTAACTATCACAATAGACATGGCTAACGTGATTTCCCCACTTAGTCACAGGTAGGTGCCAGTCATGGTGGCCAAAGCCAGGAAAATGTAATTTCCTCACGCACATAGCCCAATTGACAAACAGACTGTTAGGTCCTCTGAAAGTCCAACAGGTGTAACACTTACTTTGACATGTCTTTTCTCCATCCTCCCAGTCACTCAGGACATGAAAGTCACAGTGAGCGCTCTGAGAAGAGTTTAGTCGATGGGTTGCCAGGTCTTCTGTCTCTAGAGGACCTGCAGCGGCCTGATGTCCCTCATCCTCCACCTGGCAACCCAAATCTTGAGCGACCCCTCCACAGGAGTAGGACAGCTGAGAGACAGGCCTGTGAAAGCCTACCCAGTACTGACTCCAGGGTGAGAGAGAGAGAGACATCCCCTTTATTTAGAGGTGGACCAGTATATGTTACTGTATGTCACTATGTATGTGTGTGGTCGTTTGTGCACTAACTCTGCTCTAGCTATAATGTCACAGACTTTGTCTGTTTGCGTAACATTATTGTGAGTTGAGTGTGTTTCTTGTCTGTGTGTGTGTGTGTGTGTGTTGGGTTTGTGGTTCATGTCTTAACCTGTCTATACCTCTGTATCCAGCAGTGCTCCTCATCCAGGGCAGTGGAGATGGAGGTTGCCCCCCTCAGGAAGAAGCTAGGCTGCCTGCGTCAGGAGAATGCTTCCCTGGCTGTGGAGAACAGACAGCTCATCAGTGACCTGGAGGCGGCCCAGATTGAACTGGCCAGCTCTAAAACCAAGGTACTAAGTGAGAACAACCATGAATGTAAAGATCATTGACATTCGCTAGGAGAGATGCTAAATGGTCTGTGTATCTGCTCTTCCTTCAGGTCCGTCTCCTGGGCTCCACAGTAGGGGCTAAGACCTCCAGTGTGACCGTCATGAGGGAGCAGATCCTGGGCTTGGAGGCCGAGGTGGAGGCCCAGGCCAAAGAACTCCGGTCAGTTGGCATCTTTTTTATTGCCGTGTCCTTAAATGTAAGATTGTAATTAAGTTAAGTCTCACTGAATTTGTATTTTCCAATATCTTTTTCAGAATGAAAATAGAACTGAATTGAATGTTGTAGTTGTTGTTGACTTGTTGTTGATTTAGGACTGCAGAGTTGAAGGCAGAGCAGAGCCAGCAGGCAGCAGCCCAGAGTGACAGACAGGTAGCCGAGCTCAGAGACGAACTGAGCATGCTCAGAACAGAGCTTACCGACACAACCAGACAAGGAAAACGGTAACACTTGACACTTGTTTCCTCTTGCATTACTTTGTTTTAGCTTTGTTTCTCCCCATCTAAAATAATTTGCCCCCTATTGTTTTCAATGGATTTTGGTGCTGGCATCCTAGGATGTTCCTTCAGGCCCTTTGTGCCTGGACATAGGCAACAATCTAGCTAAGGAAAACACTGACACTTGTTGCTCATTCACGGTCATAACCATGTATTTTAGTGTGAAATAACGACAGTGCACTGAGCTGTCTCGTTTCTTACAGAGCGGAGCAACAAAGGAACCAAGCCCTTCGAAATGCAGAGAAACTCACAGACGCTTTCAAAGACTACAAGACAAATATTTCCATTAAGCTGAAAAAGGTATCTCATTGAAGCCTTACTTAGTTCAGCAGAGTAAATAATTAGTAGTGACCGACCCTTTGACATTATGGCTTGACTGTGTTTCCAAGGTCATGGAGAGCGAGAGCAAACTGAAGGAGAGTCTGATAGTGTGTGACCGAGAGAGAGAGGAGCTGGAGAGCAAGTGCACCGTGATGGAGAGAGTGCGAGAGGAGCAGGGCCAAACCATCAGGTGGGTGTGGGCATTATCATCACCAGGGCCTAAAAGTACCACCTGCCAAATGCGGGTAGATTTTGGCATTGGCGGGTAATATGTATATTTCACCAGCCACGTTGGTGGGTGGTCAGGGCTCCACAGTGCACACGTTTCACTCGCATTTGTGAATAAAAATAGTTGCGTATGATCACATTTATAGCTAAATACATTCTGCAGTAGCTGTTTTCAAAGTATTTCTGCCGTTTTGTTTCAATATACCACTACTTACTAGTTATACATTTGTTTTAGAAACATTACAAAGCATGCATACTAGAGTTGGTCAGTAATGATGTAAAAGAGTTGAAGACGAGTCTTGAAATGAGTGACGGAAAAGCTGCGATAATGGAGAAAGATACAAAAAAACTAAAAGAAACGGTCACTAAGCTGCTAATGAGAACCTTGACGACCTTGTACCTAGCCGGTGGGGTACCCCCACCCAGGTAGTGGCAGTGCTGGCAACACTGGCTGCAGTAACCCATGGGGAGGGGGTCACACTCAGACAATCAGAGAGGGGGCTTATTATTGTGGCCCAGGTGGCACAAAATAATCAAAGGTCTGACTGCACGGAGATGCTTGGGGAAAATGGTTACAACGGGGGACCAGAGTGTTTGTGTCTCAGGGGAATAGGGTGGATCTGATCTCCATCACCTAGGACTTGACATAGATTAAATAGATTAATCAAATCTCACATTGTTGTCCATTTTTGCTCAATCTTGCATGCTTTCTCAAACAGCTGTAACTGTATATGCATTCGTAAATCAGGTCCTTTCTTGAGTTGGGCTCTGGGATGTAACAACCGTTGAGCATCTGATCTTATTGTGGAGGAAAGGGGTTGAGTGTGTTAGAGTATGTGCGTGTATGTTTATCCCACATATATATATTGAGGTGAGAGCATTGGAAATGCTTTTGGTGGTTGACCTGCTTCTGTTTTGTGGGTGGCACTGTGTGCTGTTTTCGATGGATGGGTCCTGGCCTCTCGGGGGACGGGGGTGGTATGCTGGTCACTGGGATGATGGCCCAACTTGGGATGGGGAGGGGCTTTAGCGGGGGAATTAGTGGAGAACAATTGGAGGGTTACTTAGTAGCAATGCAATTATCATGGTACAGCTATATGGACAGTCAATCGCTATGGTATTTTTTATTGGTAAATTTACAAACATATATAATGATAAATAGATTTGAAACTTGTATCCCATTATGGTATGTGGTGAAATAAGTATAGCCAGTTATAATTGTAATGGCTTAGCAGATAATAACAAAAGAAGAACAATATTTACATGTCTCCAAGAGAAGGAATATAATATCTATTGTTTACAGGAAACTCATTCAACAATTCTAGATGAAGTTGCGTGGAAAAAGGAATGGGGGGGGCCAAATCTACTTCTCCCATGGGCAAAGAAACTCAAAAGGGGTGATGATATTAATTAACAGTAATTTCGATCCGAATGTGCAAATTGTGCAAACAGATACGCAAGGTAGATGGATTATTTTAAATATGTTATTGGACCATAAACAGATATGGCTCATTTAACCTTTACGGACCAAATAATGATGATCCACACTTCTTTGACAATATATATAATAAATGATCAACTCTGTAAGCAATTCAAGACTCTATTATTATGGTGGGAGATTATAATACCGTTTTAAATAGCTCAATGGACCGTAAAGGAAATCACACTACAAACAATCACCCTCATGCTCTTAAGGAAATCGTGAATGTCATGTAGATATATGGAGGCTTAAATATCCTGATCTAGTGAGATATACATGGCGGAGACTCAATCAAGCTAGTCGTCTTGACTACTATCAAAGCCTATTGGATGATAACTTGTTTTTAACTAGGACAGAGGAATTTATAACTGATTTTTAAAGCAAACTGGATGGAATATGGGGGAAAATGAACCAAATTCTTTTTTAATCTTCAACATAGGAATGCTACCAAAAAGAATGTACTGAAACTGATTACAAATGATGGAGTCACCCATGATTCACCAAATTTATATTTTGAAGGAGGAAACAAAGTACTTTAAGCATATGTTTTCGTTTCAGTCGCCTCCATCTCCTCTAACTGAAGCTAATTGTAGAGATTTTTTTTCTATTGATAATGTAAAATTAACAGCCATACAGAAAGACTCATGTGAAGGTGAAATTACAGAGGAGGAACTTCTGGATGCAATTAAAGACTTTAAGTCCGGGAAAACTCCAGGGTTGGATGGCATACCAGCCGAGGTATACCAAACCTTTTTTGATATACTCAGAGAACCGTTATTAGCATGTTTTAACCACTCCTATGTAAATGGTAGATTATCAGACACTCAAGAAGAAGGTCTGATTTCATT
The DNA here is from genome assembly GCF_964263955.1 of Coregonus lavaretus. Lineage (NCBI taxonomy): Eukaryota > Metazoa > Chordata > Actinopteri > Salmoniformes > Salmonidae > Coregonus > Coregonus lavaretus. Next base: position 35,230,581 of record NC_140010.1, on the reverse strand, counting down.
ATTACTGAAACAGGATACAAGTGGAAAATATAAAGATCCAGTCCATTAAAAAAATTGGAGGCCCCTTACTCTTCAGTGTTGTGATGCAAAAATTCTAGCAAAATGTATAGCGCATAGAATTAAAAAGGTATTGTTGGACGTTATTCATTCTAATCAGACAGGTTTTTTACATGGACGATACATTGGAGATAATATAAGGCAAGTACTGGAAACAATAGAACACTATGAAAAATCTGGGAAACCAGGCCTACTATTCATAACAGACTTTGAAAAGGCATTTGATAAAGTACGACTGAGGATTATATATTTACATTTACATTTTAGTCATTTAGCAGACGCTCTTATCCAGAGCGACTTACAGTTAGTGAATACATTTTTTCATACTGGCCCCCCGTGGGAATCTAACCCACAACCCTGGCATTGCAAATGCCATGCTCTACCAACTGAGCTACATCCCTGCCGGCCATTCCCTCCCCTACCCTGGACGACTCTGGGCCAATTTTGCGCCGCCCCATGGGTCTCCCGGTCGTGGCCGGCTACGACAGAGCCTGGATTCGAACCAGGATCTCTAGTGGCACAGCTAGCACTGCGATGCAGTGCCTTAGACCACTGCGCCACTCGGGAGACTTCGTATATAACATATATAAATGCCTGGAGCATTTCAATTTTGGAGAATCTCTTATAAATTGGGTTAAAACCATTGGGGTAACCCTAGGTGTAAAATAGTAAATAATGGCTATTTCTCAGAAAGTTTTAAACTGTCAAGAGGAGTGAAACAAGGTTGTCCGCTATCGGCATATCTATTTATTATTGCCATCGAGATGTTAGCTATTAAAATCAGATCCAACAATAATATCAAGGGATTAGAAATCCAGTGCTTAGAAACAAAGGTGTCATTGTACGCTGATGATTCATGTTTTCTTTTAAATCCACAACTTGAATCCCTCCACAGCCTAATAGAGGATCTAGATACATTTTCTAACCTCTCTGGATTACAACCAAATTATGATAAATGTACTATATTACGTATTGGATCACTAAAAAATACAACTTTTACTTTACCATGTAGTTTACCAATAAAATGGTCTGATGGTGATGTGGATTAACTCAGAATACATATCCCAAATGAAATAAATGATCACACTCCAATACATTTTAATAGAAAGTTAGCCAAAATAGATAAGATCTTGCTACCATGGAAAGGTAAATACCTGTCTATTTGTGGAAAAATAATAATAATATGCCATTTAGCAGACGCTTTTATCCAAAGCGACTTACAGTCATGCGTGCATAATTTTTTTTGGTGTGTATGGGTGGTCCCGGGGATCGAACCCACTACCCTGGCGTTACAAGCGCCGTGCTCTACCAGCTAAGCTACAGAGGACTACATGCAAAAAAATCACCCTGATTAACTCTTTAGTATTATCCCAGTTTACCTATTTGCTTATGGTCTTGCCTACGCCTAGCGAACAGTTTTTTAAAAATGTATATGAGAAAAAAAGATTCCATTTTATTTGGAACGGCAAGCCAGACAAAATTAAATGGGCCTATTTATATAATGAATATGAATTCGGAGGACAGAAATTATTAAATATTAAAGCATTAGACCTATCACTAAAAGCTTCAGTCATACAAAAGTTATACTTAAATCCGAACTGGTTCTCTACCAAATTAGTAAGATTGTCTCACCCAATGTTCAAGAATGGCCTTTTCCCCTTTATTCAGATTACAACCTCTCACTTTCAGTTATTTGAAAAGGAAATAATTTCCCAAATATCACTATTTCTAAAACAAGCCATAGAAAATTGGTTGCAATTTCAATTTAATCCTCCAGAAACGACAGAACAAATAATGCAACAAATATTGTGGTTAAACTCAATTATACTAATTGATAAAAAAAAAAAAAAAATTGTTGACAAAATTTACAACAAAAATTATAATCTTCGTAAATGATATAATCGGTAGGACTGGTGGAGTTATGTCACACATGCAGCTAACAATAACATATGGAAATGTCTGCTCTACCCAAAATTACAACCAAATAATTGCAGCATTACCGCGAAAATGGAAAAGGAAAGTGGAAGGGGGAAAAAGTAAGGAACTTGTCTGTCGGCCTTGCATTAAAGAATATAATTGGTTAAAGAAAATTGTGATAAATAAAAAAGTATACCAGTTTCATTTAAGGACGTCCCATATAGATTGCAAAATAGTTGGGAAGAGATTTTTGACGTACCGATTCCATGGCATAGTGTTTATGAATTGATACGCAAAATGACGCCGGATTCAAAACTTAGAATTTTTCAATTTAAATTATTATATAAAATTCTTGCTACCAATAGAATGTTATTTATATGGGGGGTACAATCTTCCCAGCTCTACAGATTTTGCTGCGAAAGACAGAATCATTAGATCATTTGTTTTGGTACTGTCCATTTGTAGCTTGTTTTTGGACACAGGTCCAGGAATGGCTAAAGGATTGCAATATTTACTTGGAGCTAACCCTGCAGATAACATTACTGGGTGATCTGAAAAGTCATAGTCAATCGATCAATAAAATAATAATACTTTAAGCAAAACATTTAATTTTCAATTTACGATCTGTAGAAACAATGAGAATAGAAAGGTTCAGAACTTTTGTAAAACATCACATCACAGTACAGTTGAAAAATATATGGCAAATAGAAATCCAATATGGATGGTGTTAAGAGGTAGATGGGAGGTGTTGAATGGAGCTGAAAGATGGGACTAATAACAACAACTAATAACAACAAGATAACTAATGTAAAGCATACTGTGTCCATAATAAGTATATACGGTGGGGAGATCAAGTATTTGATACACTGCCGATTTTGAAAAAAATCCTACAATGTGATTTTCTGGATTTTTTTTCTCAATTTGTCTGTCATAGTAGACGTGTACCTATGATGAAAATTACAGGCCTCTCTCATCTTTTTAAGTGGGAGAACATGCACAATTGGTGGCTGACTAAATACTTTTTTCCCCCACTGTATATAGTATGTTTGGGCTGGAAGTAGAGGCCTAAGCGTTGTTGTTCACTAGTTTACTCCAATTGCGGAAGGGGTGGTGGGGTTGTAAAGTAATGAAGGGAAATCTAATTTAAAAAAGGATATGTGTGTATGTATGTATGTGTGTGTGTTTTATATATATGTGTGTGTGTGTGTGTGTGTGTGTGTATGTATGTAAAATATATATATATATATATATATATATATATATATACACACACATACAGTGGGGAGAACAAGTATTTGATACATTGACGATTTTGCAGGTTTTCCTACTTACAAAGCATGTAGAGGTCCAGAAAATCACATTGTATGATTTTTAAGTAATTAATTTGCATTTTATTGCATGACATAAGTATTTGATACATCAGAAAAGCAGAACTTAATATTTGGTACAGAAACCTTTGTTTGCAATTACAGAGATCATACGTTTCCTGTAGGTCTTGACCAGGTTTGCACACACTGCAGCAGGGATTTTGGCCCACTCCTCCATACATACCTTCTCCAGATCCTTCAGGTTTCGGGGCTGTCGCTGGGCAATACAGACTTTCAGCTCCCTCCAAAGATTTTCTATTGGGTTCAGGTCTGGAGACTGGCTAGGCCACTCCAGGACCTTGAGATGCTTCTTACGGAGCCACTCCTTAGTTGCCCTGGCTGTGTGTTTCGGGTCGTTGTCATGCTGGAAGACCCAGCCACGACCCATCTTCAATGCTCTTACTGAGGGAAGGAGGTTGTTGGCCAAGATCTCGCGATACATGGCCCCATCCATCCTCCCCTCAATACGGTGCAGTTGTCCTGTCCCCATTGCAGAAAAGCATCCCCAAAGAATGATGTTTCCACCTCCATGCTTCACGGTGGGGATGGTGTTCTTGGGGTTGTACTCATCCTTCTTCTTCCTCCAAACACGGCGAGTGGAGTTTAGACCAAAAAGCTCTATTTTTGTCTCATCAGACCACATGACCTTCTCCCATTCCTCCTCTGGATCATCCAGATGGTCATTGGCAAACTTCAGATGGGCCTGGACATGCGCTGGCTTGAGTAGGGGGACCTTGCGTGCGCTGCAGCATTTTAATCCATGACGGCGTAGTGTGTTACTAATGGTTTTCTTTGAGACTGTGGTCCCAGCTCTCTTCAGGTCATTGACCAGGTCCTGCCGTGTAGTTCTGGGCTGATCCCTCACCTTCTTCATGATCATTGATGCCCCACGAGGTGAGATCTTGCATGGAGCCCCAGACCGAGGGTGATTGACCGTCATCTTGAACTTCTTCCATTTTCAAATAATTGCGCCAACAGTTGTTGCCTTCTCACCAAGCTGATTGCCTATTGTCCTGTAGCCCATCCCAGCCTTGTGCAGGTCTACAATTTTATCCCTGATGTCCTTACACAGCTCTCTGGTCTTGGCCGTTGTGGAGAGGTTGGAGTCTGTTTGATTGAGTGTGTGGACAGGTGTCTTTTATACAGGTAACGAGTTCAAACAGGTGCAGTTAATACAGGTAATGAGTGGAGAACAGGAGGGCTTCTTAAAGAAAAACTAACAGGTCTGTGAGAGCCGGAATTCTTACTGGTTGGTAGGTGATCAAATACTTATGTCATGCAATAAAATGCAAATTAATTACTTAAAAATCATACAATGTGATTTTCTGGATTTTTGATTTAGATTCCGTCTCTCACAGTTGAAGTGTACCTATGATAAAAATTATAGACCTCTACATGCTTTGTAAGTAGGAAAACCTGCAAAATCGGCAGTGTATCAAATACTTGTTCTCCCCACTGTATCTACATAGGCGTACAGAGGCCCATTATCAGCAACCATCAGTCCTGTGTTCCAATGGCACGTTGTGTTTGCTAATCCATGCTAATCCATGCCTTTTAAAAGGCTTATTGATCATTAGAAAACCCTTTTGCAATTATGTTAGCACAGCTGAAAACTGTTTTGCTGATTAAAGAAGCAATAAAACTGGCCTTCTTGAGACTAGTTGAGTATCTGGAGCATCAGCAATTGTGGGTTCGATTACAGGCTCAAAATTGCCAGAAACAAATAACTTTCTTCTGAAACTCGTCAGTCTATTCTTGTTCTGAGAATTGAAGGCTATTCCATGCGAGAAATTGCCAAGAAACTGAAGATCTCGTACAACGCTGTGTACTACTCCCTTCACAGAACAGCGCAAACTGGCTCTAACCAGAATATAAAGAAGAGTGGGAGGCCCCGGTGCACAACTGAGCAAGAGGACAAATACATTAGTGTCTAGTTTGAGAAACAGACGCCTCACAGGTCCTCAACTGGCAGCTTCATTAAATAGTACCCGCAAAACACCAGTCTCAACGTCAACAGTGAAGAGGCGACTCCGGGATGCTGACCTTCTAGGCAGAGTAGCAAAGAAAAAGCCATATCTCAGACTGGCCAATAAAAAGAAAAGATTAAGATGAGCAAAAGAACACAGACACTGGACAGAGGAAGATTGGGAAAAAGTGTTATGGACAGACTAATTGAAGTTTGAGATGTTCGGATCACAAAGAAGAACAGTTGTGTGACGCAGACCAAATGAAAAGCTGCTGGAGGAGTGCTTGATGCCATCTGTCAAGCATGGTGGAGGCAATGTGATGGTCTGGGGGTGCTTTGGTGGTGGTAAAGTGGGAGATTTGTACAGGGTAAAAGGGATCTTGAAGAAGGAAGGCTATCACTCCATTTTGCAACGCCATGCCATACCCTGTGGACCGCACTTGATTGGAGCCAATTTCCTCCTACAACAGGACAATGACCCAAAGCACAGCTCCAAACTATGCAAGAACTATTTAGGAAAGAAGCAGTCAGCTGGTATTCTGTCTATAATGGAGTGGCCAGCACAGTCACCGGATCTCAACCCTATTGAGCTGTTGTGGGAGCAGCTTGACCGTGTGGTACGTAAGAAGTGCCCATCAAGCCAATCCAATTTGTGGGAGATGCTTCAGGAAGCATGGGGTGAAATCTCTTCAGATTACCTCAACAAATTGACAACTAGAATGCCAAAGGTTTGCAAGGCTGTAATTGCTGCTAATTGAGGATTATTTGACGAAAGCAAAGTTTGAAGGACACAATTATTATTTCAATTAAAAATAATTATTTCTAACCTTGTCAATGACTACATTTCCTATTCATTTTGCTATATTTCCTATTCAAACAAATTTTATATACGTTTTCATGGAAAACAAGGACATTTCTATGTGACCCCAAACTTTTGAACGGTAGTGTATGTAAATGAGTTATTTCTGTATTTAATTTTCAATATATTAGCAAATATTTCTAACGATATATGTAATTAAAACCATCTCTTTCTCCAGTGAGCTGAAGGAGGAGATCACCCAGGCACGCACACTCAACACAAAAACCTCTGAGCTTCAGGGACGTCTGGAGGAGGCTACCCAGCGGGCCTCGCGGCTGGAGATGGAGCTGGGGGAGCGGGCCTTGGCGGCCAGGGAGCTGACCTCTCTCCACAGGGAGACAGAGGACCTCCGGGCCCTCACCCAGTGCCAGGAACACAGGCTGGCCCAATGCCAGAGAGAGGCCCAGCAGAGCCAGGCTGAATTAGCTAGTCTGGAGAGCATACTGGCTTTGCTGCATCTCCGAGAGGTATGGAGGATTGGGGACGCGCGCACATACACACGCACGTACATAGACACACACACACACACACACACACACACTCACTCCCATTCAGACATATATTTGCATGCACAAACACAGACAAACAACTTGGGGGGCATCTCAAAGCGATAGGGAGATCCTTGTTTAGACACTTGATGGGGTTGTGTTGTTACAGGGCGATGAGGGACCGCTCTGTGTGAAGCCCTGTATGCTGCCCCCAGTGGATTACACAGGAACTACAGACCTACTCCGACCCAAGCCAGGTGTGTGTACAGTACAACCAAATCACAGGCAGCTGGTGGCACATTAATTGGGGAGGACGGGTTCATAGTAATGACTAGAATGGAATGGTAGCACACACGTTTGATACAGTTCCATTCACGCCATTCTAGCCATTATTATGAGCCGTCCTCTTGTGAACCAGATGTATATCTTTGAGCTAAGTTGATGTATTTATTTGGTTGCCTGTGGTTGTTGGGCTGTGAGTGATTTTTCTTTATCTCGCTCTCTTCTACCTACCCCCTCTTCCAATCCATCCATCTCCCCCTTTTCCCTCTACACCCCTCCCTCCCCCCTCTCCCCACTCCTCCAGGTGAGCACTACCAGCAGCTGCTCCCAGTGCTCCAGGCGGTGGAGGCAGAGCGGGGCAGACAAAGCTCCCTGGCCTCCAGGCTCCAGGAGAGGCTGTCTAAAGCCCAGGAGGAGGTCTCCTCCCTGCACAGCTCCATGGCCCAGAGGGCCTCTCACTACCAGCAGGTCCACAGCGAGCTGCTAGAGAGGGCCAGCCAGGCTACCGATGCCGAGAAGGAGGTGAGGAGAATGAGTTGGGAAGGGGAGAGGTGTGCCGAGTCCAAAACCACCAGCCGCTGCCTCTTCCCTTATCCCTTCTGAGTTTGCAGATCTGTAGTTAAATTAAAATTAAATTGGTCATTTAGCAGACGCTCTTATCCAGAGCGACTTACAGGAGCAATTAGGGTTAAGTGCCTTGCTCAAGGGCACATCGACAGATTTTTCACCTAGTCGGCTTGGGGATTAGAACCAGCGACCTTTCGGTTACTGGTACAACGCTCTTAACCACTAAGCTACCACTAAGCTACTAGTGAATGGATAAGTGTAGTAGTGATGGTTCATCTGGCCTTCCAGTGGACGTAGCGGTTCTGTCAGATCTGCCAACACAGATGGACTAGAGCTTGGCTTTGTTTTACACAACAACATGTAGTCTGAGTGTGTAGACCTGCACTAGCGAATGTTTAGCTTTGTCGGTGTTTGTTTGTTGTCGCGCTTGTACGCATGATAGGGTGCGTGTGTCTGAGGTGTGAGTCGTATCTGTTGAATTCTGACTGTCTCCCTATGGTGGTCTTGCTGTCCTGCTACAGTTGAAGAAGAAGAGCGCTCGTGTGGCGGCTCTGGAGAAACAGCTGCAGGAGAAGAGCTCTGCCTACTCGCTGGCCGCCCTGAAGAACACTCAGCTGGAGCAGGAGCTGCTGGTACACACACACACACACACACACACACACACACGTCACACACACACACACGTCACATTAAGTGACTCATAAAGGATGCTCATTGTAATGAGCTACTCTCTCATTCTCTTTCTCTACTTCTCTCTTTCTCTCACCCCAGGAGAAGACAAGTGGTATCCAGCACTACCAGTCTGTGATGACCAAGAAGCAGAGGGACTTCCAGCAGGCTCTGGACAAAAGTAAAAAGGACTGTGCTGACCAGTGCAAGGAGCTGCAGGACAGAGTGAAAGTGGTGAGTCTTGTGTTTGTGTGTGGATTTATTAATTTCACTGTCTTTCTTCCTCATTCTTATAGACAGTTCCTGATTTATCATCAACTTCCTGTGTCACTTTATCTTTGTGACTTTTATCATCCTGACAGTCTCACTCTCCCTTATCTCATTTCCTTTATCGTTCTAGGAAAGAGAACAACATATGCACACCCAATGTTTTTGGACATGTGCTGGAGATCAAATAATGGAATCAAGCAAAAGTCAAATGTAGTTGTGGACTCTCTCAGTAGTATTGGCTTTCTCCCTTTTTAACTCTTTGCCTCTGTCCCTGTCTCTCGCTCTTGCTCCTTCCCTGTCTCTAGCTGCAGTTTTCTCTGGACCAGACCCGGGCCCAGGTCTCAGAGCTGGAGCAGGCTGTGTGTTGTGCCCAGAGGGAGAGACACGAGGCCCAGAGCACAGCCCACCTGCTGCAGGTCTCCCTGGACCAGCTCACGCAGGTCAGAGCCACCACAGCTATACAGTTTCAGACTACACATCCTCTCATCCACCACTACTATGTAACTGGGATGCATGGCCCGGCAGCCATTTTGTGCCAGAACACTCATTAAATGACATTTCATGACCGTACATGAATCCATAGCGTTAATGTAATGAGATTGGCGACCTTGAATGTCTTGCTTGTGTGCTCTGTACCTTTTCATGAAACCTCAATGTACCCATCACCAGGAGAGAGAGACCACAGTGAGACACAGTGAGGAGGCTCTACAGAGTGTCAAAGAGCAGGCCACAAAGTCTTCCACCAAGGTTGGTGCACAATACATGGAAAATACTGTACTGAATGCTATACCCAGGTTTTTCTAGCCCTCAGTTTAAATGCATATCAACTGTATGTACTGTAGTCTACAAACACGTGTGATTGAACAATTACTACAGTAACAGTCTTGTGCTTGGTGATGACATATCAAAATCAAATCGAATGTCTTACTGTTATCTTACCGTAGATCATTGACAAGGATGTATGGCAAGGTGGCAAGGAAAAATAACATGTATGTTTGACATCAATACAGAACATATAACATGACCGTTTGACATGAGTATGTTGTGTGTCTGTGTTTCAGGTGAGGCAGCTGGAGACAGCCCTGTCGTCCTGCAGAGATGAGCTGAGCTCCTACCTACTGCAGATGGAGGACGCTAAGGAGCGCTATCAGAGACAGCTGGACGTCAAGATCCAAGAGGTGTGTGTCTGTGTTACATGCTGGTACCTACCTGTTGCTTATACTCCATTGTGACTGTCTGACAGTCTCTGCTACCATGCTTGTGTGTGTGTGTGTGTGCGTGTGTCTCACTTTGTTGTGTGTGCGTGTGTGACAGTCCATGTGTGTGTGTGTAACCCCCTGTCCCGCTATACTCCACAGCTGTCGTCTCTGCGGGAGGAGTTGCGTGGCAGTACTCTGGTGTGTAGTCGCTCCAGTGAGCAGTGTGTCCAGCTCCAGTACTCCCTGCAGCGGCAGCAGAGCATGTTACAGGAGAGCAGCACCCGTGTGGCCGAACTGGAGGAAAGCCAGAGCCAGCTACAGGGACAGGTACGGAAGCCTGCTGGAGAGACTGAGAAATACTCTACCTAGACGGCAGGTAGGAATATGTGTCTTGTAGACAGGGAGAACGCTGACATTGCAGTGATACCGAAGGTAAAACATTTTTCATGGAGCTAGCTACCGGGACATGGACATTTGATGGAGAGACCCAGGTTGTATGTCAATGGTCAGTAGTCTTCATGGGTCTTCATGCAACTGAATAAGCAGGACACAGCCTATTCTATTGACTTCAGTGTTAAAGTGCTTCCAATAACATCCCCTGAAAAGCAAATGCATATATTCAATGCATTCACTTCAATACATTTGAGTATTTAACTTATCAGGGACCTTTATGTGGTTATAATCATGGGAGCTAATCATTTCACATGTTCTTGCAACATTGTTCGTGTGAGAGTGTTCCTTTTTCTTTCTCAAACTTCCCTCACAACAAGAACATAGTACAATGACTCCATTTACCAAAGCCGATATAAATCTATGAACTTGCGGGCAGGACTTTTCTGTCTACAAAGTGTGGCTTGACAGGGGACATGAGAGCTGAACTTCCCACAGGCAACATGCTTTCTGTGTAAACCTTTGTCAACTAGGTTATCATCAAGTCTTCCATTTGTTTTAAGGTGAATCATGTAATTGGGTATTTTACTGTAAGAAAAACACATAGCAAAACAACAACAAAAAATGTTTGTCTCCATGACTACTATACACAGGTATAAATGCAACTTACTGTAAAGTAAAACCAGTTGTATTACGGTATTTGTAGCCTATGTTCAGGATAGTGCTTAAACATGATATTACTAATTGAGTATGGGATATTAATATATAATATGAATGATATTTGTTGCCAGGTGTCTGCGTTGGAGCAGGAGTTGGAGCGTGCGCGCTTGTCTCTGGAGGAGGAGCTGAGGAGGAGAGAGAAGGAGGTGCAGGAGGCTGACAAGGAGGTGCAAGAGAAGAGGAGACAGGCTGCACAGCTCTCTGGCTCTGTCACGTAAGACTAGACAGAAGATTTTTATTCATTCAAATTAAACATATTTGTCTATACTTAGTTTGTGATAGAACGCTTCAGTCACACAATTCACTAAATGTAATTTAATTCAGACATTGCATTAACGTCTGATTCGTTAATCAAGCCATTCAAATATGCTTATTTGTTTGTTTACCCTGAAAACAAACACATGTTTTGATATCTGATCCATGAAAAGTTTAGTTTAAAATAACCCTCAAGCCATTGTGCCACACTGAACCATACCGTACTGTTGTTCAATGGAAGTTGTTGGAGTTCAATCCAGACAGAGCAGCTCCTGCCCTGTAACAGAAAGGGCGAGAAGGAGAGAAATGTTCCCATCGGCATAGTGCTGACAGAATAAGACAGTCCCATGACTCTAGTGCCTCTACAACCAGAGGGTTTACTGTCCCCCACGCCACACTCTCCCTTGTCATGGGTATATATACAGCGCTCCACTCTCTGAAGCATCCTCCTTAGAGAGAGCGCTTAGGGAGCTTCACTTAGGGTGGAGTTGAACACTTATTAAAAGAGCGTAGCAAAGCATAGAGGAGCACTTTGACTAGGAAAGCACATTGCTTTGTCTATTAAGTCGCTACTTAGGAAGGATCGATACTCGGATCGTACTCAGTTCTAACTCTCGTTACTCAGTTAGTACTCTACGTCAGGTTACTCTGTTAGTACTCTAGTTATTGTTACTCAGTTAGTACTCTAGTTATTGTTACTCAGTTAGTACTCTAGTTATTGTTAGTCAGTTAGTACTCTAGTTATTGTTACTCAGTTAGTACTCTAGTTACTGTTACTCAGTTAGTACTCTAGTTATTGTTACTCAGTTAGTACTCTAGTTATTGTTACTCAGTTAGTACTCTAGTTATTGTTACTCAGTTAGTACTCTAGTTATAGTTACTCAGTTAGTACTCTAGTTATTATTACTCAGTTAGTACTCTAGTTCGGTCCAAGTCATATAGAGCCTGAGTTGGCTCCATTTTCTTGCGGGTCGTGCAGGGGTCTAGGTTGCGGAGAGGATTCCTAATGGGGGCACATTTGTGCACAGTTCGGTAGGCGCCAGATGGAGGGTGTCTAGGATGTGTGTGAGTGCAGGGTGTGAATCTCTGCATGTCTGTACCTGTACATGTATTTTATCTGTGTGAGGATACTTGTATGCTAACTAACTGTGTGTGCATGTGTATTCCAGTCAGCTGTCGTCTGAGATGAATAAGTGTCGTGGGGAGCTGTCATCCATGGAGCAGGAGCTGCAAAGGCTGCGGCGGGATGCCAGCATGAAGTCCTCCCAGCTCAGCTGCATGGAGGAGACCCTGAAGCAGACCCAGGGCCTACTGGAGAAGAAGAATGACGCGGGTAAGACAAACTGGGGGGATTTAATTTATTTATGTCAGTCTTTATTTCTTCAAACCTTCAGTCATTCATTCAATTTTATTTAGATTTTTCGTGATTACTGTATATATCCCCCACGGTCTGCGTTCCATTGACCTCTTTATCACATCTATAGTCATTGTGGAAACCCTTTCTCCTCCTCCTCCTCCCCCCCTCCATGCAGTTGTGGACTTGGAGGAGAAGCTCCACCGCTGTGAGGAGGACAGGCGGAACTCTGTGCAGCGGGCGCAGACTCTGGAGGGACAGCTACAGGGGGTGCGCGGTGAGATGCACGACACCCTAGAGAACCTACAGGAGCTGAGAGACCTGTTACAGCGCACGCAGCTCAGCGCAGACGAACGACAGACATCACTGGAGAAACTGTCCGCCGAGCTCAGGTGAGCCTCTCTCTGCCAACCACCCGACAGACACACACCTTTGACCAGTGGTGTCCATTTGTTGCTCTGCTGAACAAAACACATCTCCCCTCAAATCTTTAGGAAATGCTTCCTAAACAAAATAAACTCAGAACATAAATAAAAGTCCCCCACCCCAAGTACATTTTTTTATGGAAAATGCAGGGTTAGTTTGAAGGTAAAGGTATTCATAGTTCATTTTTGCAACCTATTTCATCCCACGTTTAATTGAAGAAGCGCTGGCAGCACACCGGAAGTCACACGCACCTTCAATGGCCTGTGTAACCATGGCAACCACTGACCGGTCGAGCGCTGGGGATTTGTCTGAGACGTCGTTGACAGGCGATTTGGGAAGACTGAATCAGATATGGGTCAGATTTAAGAAGAATTGATTTTGGATTACCTTGTTTTTCTTTAACTGTGACTTTTGATTATATGAAAAGTAAATATAATATACTGTATGTAATATGTATCCTATTTGTAAAGTAAATATTATGTACTGTGCATATTTTATTTGTTGAGAATTAGTTGCAATGTTGAAAGCATAACTTTTCTTTGCACTAAAACCTGACTTGAGGATAGGCTATCCATGTGTAGTTCGTCTCTGGCTGAGTTAGTCTCTGTCATTCATAATATGTATCATGCTATATTATGTTGTTGATATATGTCATAATATATTTTTATAATATATAAATTGTGTATTGTTTTGAGGCTTTGTTGCAGTCAGTGAACAAACAGCATTTGCTTTGGGTACACACACACACACACACACACACACAGACACACACACACACACACACACACACAGACACACACACACAGAGACAGACACACAACCCACACTGATACCAAGCACAACAGGATTTTACATCCATTCCAAATACAATATCATCTGTCTGCTATGGTTTCAAACCCTCAGTCTGATACCAACCAGTTCATATCTGGTAAACGTCTTTGTCAAAAACACAATTGTCCCCCACCCAGCATGCCCCCAGCCAATATGACTTGACAAGTGGACAGTGTCACAAACTTTCTAACGGCACGTTCTAATCAGGTGAATGTAATGGCTAGGTATTATTGTGAAGCTTTGACAGTTTTACATGTCAATTATCTCTCACTGTCAATCAAACATAAAACAAGTACAGTAACACCTGATGAAGATCTGTAAATCCTATTGAGCAGCTACAGTGCTGAACCCCACCATCTCAACCACTGATACAATATAATTAAAGACATGTATGTAAAAGTAAAGGCCTAAAAAAGGCTGAGGGGATCAGTTTGAGCAAGGCAAGGCGCAGAATCACTAGTCTTGGCCACATAATGAGTAGTTATTTGGGAGGCAAGGGGATTTGTAGATCAGTGATTTAGACTTCAATGTAGTTGATCTCAAACACTCACAATATCTCTGCATTACAGTCTCAAGTAGTTTTCCTTTGATTCCCCCCAGTGTGTGTGTGTGTGACTGAAACAAAATGCCTGCTACACAGCTGGGATCAGATGTTGAGATCTTCTGTGTGAAATAGAACATGCCCCTGGTGTACAGTGATTTCACAGCCCAAATATGTATGAACATTTAGTGTGTGTAGGTTTCCCAGCTCCACGAAACATGATTCCAGATCCACATGTTGGTGTGTGTTAGTGTGTGTTTGAAGATGTCCTATCCCTGTGTAACGTGTGGCTTTGTGCTACAGGGAAAGCCAGATGGAGTTGGAGGAGAGGAACCACGAGGTGTTGGACATGGACACAGCATTGAAGGAGAGACAGGGGGAGCTCCAACAGAGAGCACAGCTGGTATGCACACACACACACTAAACCGAGGCAACATTTGATTGCATGGCGTGCTACATGAGGTTTATTTAACTTGAATGGATGGAATGCTAACAGATTTAGAGCTTATCTCTCTGTGTCTCCCTCCTCTTCCTCAGCTGGGCCAGTTGGATGTGGCCATCAGAGACCATAAGCTGGAGATGGACAAGAAGGTTCAGTCCCTACAGCAGGCTCTGGACCAGAGAGAGAGAGAGATCAAAGACCGAGACAAACGGGTAAAAGGCCCCATTACACACAGACTTCTATTCTTCATTTGGGATCATTGTTGCCCCTGGAAAGCATATTCCTGTTACAAGTACTGTCCATTTTGCTATAGTGATATAGCTGAAGTACTGTTGTTGTTGACTACCACTTCATGTTTTGGCTCCACAGGTAGAGTTTTTGAGTGAGAGGTTAGACCTGCTAAAAGCACAACTACAAGGGAAGGAGGATTCTGAGAAGGTATGGTGGGAGGAATGGATCTATTGATCGATAGAGGGATAAGTTGGAAAGATGGGAAAATACTTATGGTATCATTATACTGATGGAGGGACAGATAAATGGTTGAAAGTTATCGTTGAACAGAGAAGTTGTTATATACCTCAATTATGGTGTGAATAAAACGCCACCAACAGCATACAACTTAGAAACTATAGCAATTGGCAAGATGCTTCTGGATCATAACCTCATAATGGAATATCATGCATTGTTCAGTGTTTCCTTTTTGGAACCTTTTGAATGAACCACAGAAGGAACCATGACAAGCTTCAAGTCTATTTGGAGTAATCCATAGAGGAAATGCTTTTAAAAATCTATGGACTGACTATCTAGGCTCCGTCTGATTAACCTTTGACCTTTTGCTCCAGGACTCTCTGGGGCAGGGCCAGAACCTGCGTGTGTGTCGGGAGGAGCTGCAGAGAACAACGCAAGAGCTCCAGAAGACGACGCAAGAGCTGCAGGACACACAGACTCGCTGCGAGAGCCTGATAAGAGAGCTGGACAGCATCACTCAACATGCCAGGGAAAAGGTGAAACCTTCATTTTGTTGCTGTTTATAAAAGGTCATGCCCAATAAATCCATGTATTCTTGCTGTTTATCCATAATAACAAAGTGTGGTATTTCTGTCAATTCTTTTATGGTCAGATGATGACCTTAACTGTGTTGTTGGGTCTCATGTAGGAGGTGCAGGTGAGGAGTCTGGAGGAGAAGCTGTCTGCCAGGGAGGGCCGCTGGGTCCAGGGGGAGGCCAGACTGCAAGTCACCATCTCCTCCCTACAGCAGGAGCTGGAGCAGGAGAGGGAACAGCACAGCAAGGAGGTACAACAGGGCCCAAGAACTGTGGATGTCTCTGTAGTACAGCCTGTCTGTCTCTGTTTGTCACTGTCTCTGTAGTACAGCCTGTCTGTCTCTGTTTCAGTCACTGTCTCTGTAGTACAGCCTGTCTGTCTCTGTTTCAGTCACTGTCTCTGTAGTACAGCCTGTCTGTCTCTGTTTCAGTCACTGTCTCTGTAGTACAGCCTGTCTGTCTCTGTTTCAGTCACTGTCTCTGTAGTACAGCCTGTCTGTCTCTGTTTCAGTCACTGTCTCTGTAGTACAGCCTGTCTGTCTCTGTTTCAGTCACTGTCTCTGTTTCAGTCACTGTATCTGTCTGTCTCTGTTTCAGTCACTGTCTGTCTCTGTTTCAGTCACTGTCTCTGTCTGTCTCTGTTTCAGTCACTGTTTCTGTCTGTCTCTGTTTCAGTCACTGTCTCTGTCTGTCCATTTGTCTTGTCTCTTTCTCTCACGCACACTCCATCTTCCTCTTTCTCCATTGTTCTTTGTTTCTGTCATCCTCTACTGTAGGGGTATTCTACCAGAGCCTGATGTTTTTCTGTTCTACCTGATAATTAATTGCACCCACCTGGTGTCTCATGTCTAAATCAGTCCCTGATTTAGAGGGGAAGAATGGAAAAAAACACAGTGGAACTGGCTTCGAGATCCAGAGTTGAGTTTGAGGGCTCTACTGTATACAGTGGGGGAAAAAAGTATTTAGTCAGCCACCAATTGTGCAAGTTCTCCCACTTAAAAAGATGAGAGAGGCCTGGAATTTTCATCATAGGTACACGTCAACTATGACAGACAAAATGAGAATTTTTTTTCCAGAAAATCACATTGTAGGATTTGTAATGAATTTATTTGCAAATTATGGTGGAAAATAAGTATTTGGTCAATAACAAAAGTTTCTCAATACTTTATATACCCTTTGTTGGCAATGACACAGGTCAAATGTTTTCTGTAAGTCTTCACAAGGTTTTCACACACTGTTGCTGGTATTTTGGCCCATTCCTCCATGCAGATCTCCTCTAGAGCAGTGATGTTTTGGGGCTGTCGCTGGGCAACACAGACTTTCAACTCCCTCCAAAGATTTTCTATGGGGTTGAGATCTGGAGACTGGCTAGGCCACTCCAGGACCTTGAAATGCTTCTTACGAAGCCACTCCTTCTTTGCCCGGGCGGTGTGTTTGGGATCATTGTCATGCTGAAAGACCCAGCCACGTTTCATCTTCAATGCCCTTGCTGATGGAAGGAGGTTTTCACTCAAAATCTCACGATGCATGGCCCCATTCATTCTTTCCTTTACACGGATCAGTCGTCCTGGTCCCTTTGCAGAAAAACAGCCCCAAAGCATGATGTTTCCACCCCCATGCTTCACAGTAGGTGTTGTGTTCTTTGGATGCAACTCAGCATTCTTTGTCCTCCAAACACGACGAGTTGAGTTTTTACCAAAAAGTTACATTTTGGTTTCATCTGACCATATGACATTCTCCCAATCCTCTTCTGGATCATCCAAATGCACTCTAGCGAACTTCAGACGGGCCTGGACATGTACTGGCTTAAGCAGGGGGACACGTCTGGCACTGCAGGATTTGAGTCCCTGGCGGCGTAGTGTGTTACTGATGGTAGGCTTTGTTACTTTGGTCCCAGCTCTCTGCAGGTCATTCACTAGGCCCCCCCGTGTGGTTCTGGGATTTTTGCTCACCGTTCTTGTGATCATTTTGACCCCACGGGGTGAGATCTTGCGTGGAGCCCCAGATCGAGGGAGATTATCAGTGGTCTTGTATGTCTTCCATTTCCTAATAATTGCTCCCACAGTTGATTTCTTCAAACCAAGCTGCTTACCTATTGCAGATTCAGTCTTCCCAGCCTGGTGCAGGTCTACAATTTTGTTTCTGGTGTCCTTTGACAGCTCTTTGGTCTTGGCCATAGTGGAGTTTGGAGTGTGACTGTTTGAGGTTGTGGACAGGTGTCTTTTATACTGATAACAAGTTCAAACAGGTGCCATTTAATACAGGTAATGAGTGGAGGACAGAGGAGCCTCTTAAAGAAGAAGTTACAGGTCTGTGAGAGCCAGAAATCTTGCTTGTTTGTAGGTGACCAAATACTTATTTTCCACCATAATTTGCAAATAAATTCATTAAAAATCCTACAATGTGATTTTCTGGATTTTTTTCCCTCAATTTGTCTGTCATAGTTGACGTGTACCTATGATGAAAATTACAGGCCACTCTCATCTTTTTAAGTGGGAGAACATGCACAATTGGTGGCTGACTAAATACATTTTTCCCCCACTGTATATCACCTCATCCATGCTCTTGGATCAATCTCTTCCCCAGTTCCTCTTTCACCTCTTTGTTTCTCTTCATTTCCCTAATCACCAGTTATTTTACACATGTAATAACTGCTGAAGTTCCTAGAGTACGCGCTGTAACTTCTCTCTCCTCCTTCCCCTTTCTCCATTGCCCCTCCCTCAGCTTTGCTCCCTGCAGCAGACGCGGGGCCAGCTTCTGAAGGTGTCGGAGCAGATGAGCTGCAGCCTGCGGAGCTCCCAGGAGCACCTGGCCTCCAGACTGCAGCAGAGCCAGCTGCAGCTAGAGCAGACCAGGGCCCAGGTGGCCCACCTGCAAGCCCAGCTCCACACCAACCAGACCAGCCTGCAGAGCGCCCGCGAGGCCCTGCTCATCAAGGTAGAGTACAGGAGGACTGGGCTAGTGAAGTGCCCCCCCCCCCCCCCACACCCTACTGGGCATGAACATATACTCCAATTTCATTGTGCTGTCTTCCTCCAAGATGGAGGACATTTTAGAGAGGAAATAATTGCCTCATCCTATAAGGTATTAAGAAATGGTGAAGGAGTCAGGGCAGCCTCTATTCAAATGTGATTAGGGTCCCCTGGGAAACACTGACCAACACTTTGGTTCGTAGATTTAAAAATAAATTTTTCTGGCGCTCCTTAATTTTATTTGGTGCTATTAACTTTTGGCCTAGCTGATAGTTTTACCTCGTTGTCAGTAACCAGGTTTCCATCCAAACATTCCATGTGGATGAATTACCTGACGCATAACTCACAACAGGCCTGATGGGAACAAAATTCCTAATGTTGACAAAACAAAACACACTGGACAAGGGCGGATAATTGTTTTTTTGTCTGTGAAATTGATTATGCGACAATTGCGGTGGAAACACCTTTTATGCACAAATATTTATATAATAACCATCATATCAAAATAAACTTGGAGTCATGCAATGATATGTTACGTTGTAGGCCTACCACCATGACGTAGAAAAGCATTACGTTTATAGGCAGATTTAAATTAGTTATGATGAACTTCACATTATTCAGTGCACAGTGATCATGCACATTTTCATTAAATATCGAGGGTAGACTATTATTTGAATGCTGGCGCTTGGCTGCCAATTATCAAATCAAATAATCTTGCTCTAATCCGTATCTCATCATATAACCTACCCCTTGTCTAGAGAGCATGCCCCAAAACCAGATTGGGCAAGTTTGCTATTTATCCCAACAGTTTTTGTGACAAAACCATCGGTAGAGTTGAAAATGTGATGAAAGGTTGAACATGGGAAATTACGCATAAAAGTGCTTTTAATGTAACACACACAGCTTTTTATCCACAACAAGTCAGTTTGATGGAAACACACCTCTGGTGGAAAAATAAAACCTAGCTACTGAATGACTGACTCTTCTCATCCCTTCCTACAGGAGTCAGAAGTCACCCGCCTACAGGCCAGAATTTCCAGTCTGGAGAGAGCTACAGAGCTGCACCATGCCACATTCCACCTTCACCCAGAGATCACCCTGCCCTCATCCCCTCCACCCCCTCACACACACCACCATTCTCCCCCACACACTCACTCATGCACCCACTCTCCTCATAAACACACCCGCTCCTCCCCACCCACACACACCCACACCCCTCACAAACTCTCCCATCACTCTCCACCACCCACTCACTCTCACACCCGTTCCCCTCCATCCCCACACATACAACACTACTCCCCTCCTCGCCCGCCCCAAACCCACACTCCAGACTGGCCCGTGGAGGGCAGCAGTGTGGACTCCTCCCTTGATCTCCCTCAGAACCTGAAGGCCACGTTACGCGAAGCCCTGGGTCAACACCTCCCCTGGGACACCTCCTTTCTGTCCCCCACCCCTTACCAGCCTGACCACAGCTGGCAGGGCCTCAGCCGCCTGGAGGCCGCCTCTGCCTCAGACCTCTCCTTCAACCCCCTCACCTACATGGTGGACAAAATGTCGGAGGAGAGGGAGGGGAGAGACCCAGAAAGAGAGTCCCTCCTCAGGCAGGAGACCCAGGAGGAGATGGACATGAGCTCCCTGACGGGCATGCTGAGGTTTGTCAACCAGACACTGGCCCTGCAGGAGGACCCATCCCTCTGGGGCTCCACGGGCCTCTCAGAGGCTGAGCACACCCTCACACTGCAGGTAAGCATGAGCAACTCTCTCTGGGGTACAAAGGATGAAATGAGGTCATAGCTGTAGTTTTAGCATTGGTAATTGTGATGATTGATGAAATGGTTAGTGCAGTATGAAAATGTATGCACTCACTAACTGTAAGTCGCTCTGAATAAGAGCGTCTGCTAAATGACTAAAATGTAAATGTAAATGCTTGTTTAATTACTTTTGTATAGGTAGTTGAGAGCTGGCCGACACTCTAACAAAGAAAACGTTGAAAACAGACAGAAAACTGTGGCTAACCTTACACACACACACAAGGATCTCTCAAATAATGACACACCTGCTGTTAAAATAGTTCCTTCAATAATTAGGTCAGAGGGACCACACCTGTATTCAAACATCCACTCAAAGAAAGGGGCCTCCCGAGGGGCGCAGCGGTCTAAGGCACTGCATTGCAGTGTTGCGGCGTCAATACAGCCTGGGGTTCGATCATTACCGGCCGTGTGTCATTACCGGCCGTGACCGGGAGTCCCATAGGGCGGCGCACAATTGGCCCAGCGTCGTCCGGGTTAGGGGAGGGCCGGGCGCCTGCAGGCTGACTTTGGTCGTCAGTTGAACGGTGTTTCCTCATTGGTGCAGCTGGCTTCCGGGTTAAGCGGGTGGGTGTTAATTGGTGTTAACATTTCAATCTTTTTTACTTATTCTTTGATCTGTCCGTTTTTTTTTTTACTGCTCAACCCTTATGGTGGGTCGCTACTCAAGACACCTCAATTGGTGGGTCACAAAGCAAAAAAGTTTGGGAACCCCTGCCCTATGTTTCCACTAATACAATTCTGCGTAATTGACATTGCAGCTATAGTATTAATTGCATGGAATGAGGAATGGTTGAAATGAAAGGGATTCTGCAAACAACTTGGTTTATCCGATAAATAAGCAATAAATACATTAACTAAACAATATCCTTGTAGTGAAGAGCTCAGTCCTTCACAGTAGTATAGTAATGCTGTCCTACGTTTAGGCTCTAAACAACAGAATATCTGCTCCTAGTGACACAATGGACACCTCTGTTATTTCACTAATCCATATCGGTGTTTCATTTTCAGGGGGACCTTAAAGATGGTGGATGCTGTTCTACAGGGAACGTGTAACAGTGGGATCCATTTAGACTTTTGCACTGTCGTTTTTGAAGACATTGTGTGTGTGTGTGTGTGTGTGTGTGTGTGTGTGAGTGTTTTTTAGTGTGTGTTTGTGAATGAAGCATCAGGCCACACTACTGTCTGGTAGGAATTGGTTTCATTACATTTCACTCCAGCTCAGGCTTGCCCTGGATATGGCTGCCAAGCTTCATGCTCTTTTACCTAGACACATGTTGTATATACAGTGAGCTCCAAAAGTATTAGGATAGTGACACATTTGTTGTTGTTTTGGCTCTGTACTCCAGCACTTTGGATTTGAAACGGTACAATGACTGTGAGGTTAAAGTGCAAACTGTCAGCTTTAATTTGAGGCTATTTTAATCCATATGGAGTGAACCGTTTGGGAATTACAGCACTTTTTGTACATAAGTCTCCCCATTTCAGGGGACCAAATGTATTGGGACAAATTCACTTATGTATATTAAAGTGTATGCATTCACTAACTGTAAGTCGCTCTGGATAAGAGCGTCTGCTAAACGACTAAAATGTAAATGTAAAGTAGTCAAAAGTGTAGTATTTGGTCCCATATTCCCAGCACACAATGATTCCCAGCACGCAATGATGACATCTACCATGATTACGGATAGTCATGAATGAATTGGGGGGGGGGGGGTGATATTTGTGCATCTAACTTTCTCACTCATCATTATTCACAATTCATTCAGGACTATCCGTAATCATGGTAGCATCCACATTAATGTAGAAGTGTTTAGAAACATTCTATTCTTATTTACAATAAAAGTGACCACAAAATGACACAATAGATTATTTACCATTCATTTCTATTGGGCACAAACTAATCTGAAACACAACCAAAACAAACAGCAAATGCATTCAACAAGTTTGTAGAGTCAGAAGCTTGATGTAATCATTGTGTGCTGGGAATCATTGTGTGCTGGGAATATGGGACCAAATACTAAATGTTTGACTAATTTTATACACATAAGTGAATTTGTCCCAATACTTTTGGTCCTCTAAAATGTGGGGACTATGGACAAAAAGTGCTGTAATTTGTAAACGGTTCACCTGATATGGATGAAAATACCCTCAAATTAAAGCTGACAGTCTGCCCTTTTAACTTACATTTTACATTTTAGTCATTTAGCAGACGCTCTTATCCAGAGCGACTTACAGTTAGTGAATACATATATATATATATTTTTTTATACTGGCCCCCCGTGGGAATCGAACCCACAACCCTGGCGTTGCAAACACCATGCTCTATCAACTGAGCTACATCCCTGCCGGCCATTCCCTCCCCTACCCTGGACGACGCTGGGCCAATTGTGCGCCGCCCATGAGTCTCCCGGTCGCGGCCGGCTGCGACAGAGCCTGGATTCGAACCAGGATCTCTAGTGACTTCATAGTCATTCTATAATTTCCAATCCAAAGTGCTGGAGTACAGAGCCCAAACAACAAAAAATGTGTCACTATCCCAATACTTTTGGAGCTCACAGTATATATTTTAAGTATAAATGTGTATGTTATCTATTTTAAATCTGAATAAAATAAATCATTTTTAGTAGAATAAACTTTTGATATTTAAATATTACTTCTTGTGTGAGGTGTGGTTCCTCATTTTATTTTAGCGAAAGAAAAGGCTATTTTTTAAACTTGACCTTCACTTTGATGTTTTTGGCATCTGTGTGCGGGACTGTGGAGTCATGTTGCAAGGGGAACTTGCAAGGCCCAGCGAGGAATTTCTGGTCTGGACGGTGGTCATGTTGGAACAAAATTACAGCCCAACTTGCTGCATTTGATTTGGCACCCAGAGGGGTTTAAATAACAAGAACAAAAGTAATGTAGAATTAGTCTTTATAGGATCCCAAACTCTTGTCGATAAGCCAAATGTTATATACTCAAGTTAGAGACGATGGAAAGTTCAAACTAGGGAAAAATTTGATTTTCGGTAACAAGATCATAAGCTACATTATTGTGATTTTTCTGTGCTCAGCACATGGACACTAATTGAATACATATGATATTCCTACTTATTTCTTTACAAAGAGGAAAAAGTAGATTTTACTGAATTAAAATTGATTCCACTGATGATAGGCAACCTATGAAACGAATAAGTTTACAAGCCTAATGAATTGCAGCAGAGTAATTAATAACATCAATATCATGACAAGCAAAAAAAACTAATTAACACATACACGCCGCAGGATACCGCTACAGGAAACACAATACTTGGTGTACAAATGTGGGTTTGCTATTTGGACAGGATGCAGTAGGCTCCACACAAAGCTGTCTGTCTGTCTGCCTTTGTGTCTGTGTGTTTGTCTGCCTGTATGTGTTTGAACAGACTCGGGCCCTGTTGGCCTGTACCATTGTTTCTGAAGGTAATAGGGGGGAAAATGTGGAGGTTGGCAAGCATGTTTTTCTCTGTGGGAAAACAAAACCTCTTCTCCAAGAGCAGCAGCACTGGCCCTTTTTTTTTTTTTTACAATGACTCTCATGTTAGTACTGTGAAGCATTTTCATTGGTGCTCTTGATCAGTGAATCTTTTGTACTGAAAAGTTTATTCCAGCCACCCCTAACAAGCTGTTTAGTACTTGATTGTAGTGTAGACCTGGGATAGGATAAAGTAATCCTTCTACCCCCCCCCCCCCCCCCTTACCCCACCAAAAAAAAAAAATATATATATATATTGTAAAGTGGTTATCCCACTGGCTATAAGGGGATTGCACCAATTTGTAAGTCGCTCTGGATAAGAGCGTCTGCTAAATGACGTAAATGTAGATGTGTCTCTTTCTCTCTCTTTTCTTCCCCTCCTCTCTTCCTCTCTCACTGTCATGGATTACTAACGTGGAGGATGTGCGTGTGCAGCTCTCAGTAAAGAAAGAGGATGTGGTCTCACTTGACAGTTGCGGGTGTTGCAGAAGCAACCTTTAGGTGTTTATTATTTAAATTCTATAGAAAAACCCCAGTCTTCTGCTTCGAACTTCCCACTATTGTCATTCATTGACTGTGTGTATTGTAACGTTTTAAATTTGAGAGACATTTGTAATATGCTGACATTTAGCTTATGTAGCAATACATTTAGGAGAAAAGGACCCTTTTGCATTGAGCTCATAGATAGTTGAATATGCATGGGTGCAGAGTTGATTGAATATGCATGGGTGCAGTGGTTTGTGCAGGCCTGGGGTGATTTGAGGAAGAAGTGAAAGAGTGTGGGTGGTTTCTGTGCCACATGCCTACTCACCACATCTGGTACTGGTTGTCCCGGTTACAACAGTGACACTACAGCTCTAAAACACAAGAACATCTTCAGTTGATGGCACCATTGTTTTCTACGTGACAAGGAATCTGTATCCTACTTAGAATGGAGGTATTCTAATGAGAAAAAGACCTTACTCTTTCAAACTAAATGTAGCTGAATCGTATTGAACCATTCTGTGATGAGCACTCCAAAGTCTGTAATGTTGACTATTAAGGTGCCATATGGTTTTGACAGGATGCCATATGATCAAGCAGAACTCTGTAGATTTTGTTTTGACAATGACAAATTCTACACTGAAGACGTCAAAGATGGCGCCATCCCAACTTCACACAGCTATCTATTTGACCCAGAGTACCAATAACTGCAGATTACCCTTTTCCTGCGTTAATACGGACTATCCCCTCTGCTAATATAGCACTTTATAACACAAGATCTCTCAGTGACAAAGCTCCCTGTTTAGCTGATTTCACTGTAAATAGAAATATTGATTTGCTATGCTTGACAGGAACTTGGCAACAGCCAAATGATTACATGCTACTTAACCAGGCCGCACCCCTTGGCTTTCAGCACAATGCTCAGCCACGCAACACTGGCCACAGAGGAGGTGGGTTGGCAAATATCTGTCACTCAGAATTGAAAGTAAAGCCTATTTCAATAGAAAACCCAACCTCATTTGAATGTGTAGTTTTAAAGAGCGACTGCCCCTAAAAAGCAACGTCTCGTTTTGAAAATGGCTTGTGGCATCGATATGAGTCAGACATTTATTCTAGTGTCAACATTGACTACAAAGTGTAAATAGGATCATTTTGGTAATATAGTCAGTCTCGTCCAAAACTGAGATTTATGAGATGATAGGAAAAAATGGTATGTCACGGAATGAAGGGTACCGTAACCGTTTCCATGGGTTGGGTTTATTTTAATCCTGCCCACATGCCGACAGCTGGCAGCACCCAAGTAATCATCAATATGATCATAATGCCCATATATTGTCATAGAGATAGATAGAGGACTCATCATGGATATTTAATCAATAAGGCCCGAGGAGGTGTGGTATATGGCCACTATACCACAGCTAAGGGCTGTTCTTAGACATGAGAATGCGCTCACCTCCCTGCAAACTTTAGACCATGCATATGCACATCTGCTAGTGGTTGAAATATTGTAGGCTACTGCAAACTGGCAAGTAAGTATTTTGTGCAAATGGGGGATATGATGAAAAGCTTTTTCATAAAAAAGTAAAAACAGGAAAACATATTAACAAGAATGCAACCATTTGCCAGCTCAGAGCCTGAGCTAAAATAATTATACATAGGAATCTTTCCTATTTATTTTATTTTCATAACCATTGCATAATGTATTCCTCACCTTTTCTGGCTGTGATGGGTTCATATTCCTGAAGGAGCCATACAACAAATGACCATACACATCTCTCATTTAATTGGACCTAGTAGCCTAGTAAATAGATTGGCTATATGTATTTCAAGTTTTGCAATATCATAGGTAGTGTGGTTTATAATACTGGTATTCAGTCGAATTTAACAGTTGATCTTCATTGAAGAAGGCCTATGTATCAAGTTTCAAGTTTTTATTATCATGTGCACAAGTAGGCTACAGTGAAATTCCTTTATTGCTTGCTCTTTCCCAACAATGCAGTAATGAATATCAGTAGTATTATAACAAAGTAAAGTAGAACAAAAACACACGAGAAATAGAACTGTAATAGCAATTTTTGGACTAGCGTGCCCAACAATGTTTCAGAATTGGCGGGCAGTCCATCATGCAGTATTTAGGTTGGGGGAAAAGTTGATGACACGTCCACGACAATTATCAAATTTTTTATCTTTCAGAAACCTACAGTCCTTTTCCAGATACAGTATAAATTACTACTAAAGATGAAAACATTCAGCCAACACAGTAAATAGACCGGTAGTTTATGTAAAATATTTGCCAGTATGGTGAGGCTACAGTAGGCCTATTGCTACTCGATAGGAGCGCGACATCGTTACCTATTTAATCTCAGAGCCTGCACAAAGGCAGGACATATAAACCCAATAATCTATTGATAAATTAAATATTGAACAATTATACAGCAGAATATACAGCAAATAAAGAGCGTTATTGTCACCATAAAAGGGGAATGGAGGCGTTTTCCAGGCGGAGTTTTAATGCTTGTTCGCGCGTGCACAGTTTTATGACAGGTCTGAGTTATAACAGGAAACATGCGTATGTATGGCGTGAGCCAAGTTTAGAAATCTCAATATTTTTGTATGTGCGCAGACTTATCAGAAATGGCGCTTGCAGAAATGTTGTATGAAAATTACAAAGGTTATAAATGAGGCCCCTGGAGTGGTCCTCCGTGATCTGACCTCAGTCGACTTCCCAGCTAGCACATAACGTTCTGAGAACCATGTTTATTAGACCTTGGTGAGAGCATAGTTGTCCAATGGTTATTTTACATACAACCTTCCTACAACTTTCTGGGAATGGTGCAGGAGACCCAGCTAGCACAATGTTCTGAGAACCATATGTTTCCTAGGTGGGAATTTCAGTACTTCAGCATAACGTTTCCTCATGGTTCTATTTAAAGTAATGTTGTCAAATTGTTCCGACAACATTAGGAACAACGTTCTTATGTGGGATTTTCAGTACTTCAGCATAACATTTCTACAGGTTTCCTCATGGTTCTGTTTAAAGTCATGTTCTCAGAACATTAAGATATTTTTTCATAAAAACCACAAGAAAACATTTGTAAAATTCAAAGAACGTTCTAAGAATGTTAATTCAAAACATATACATTCCGTTCTCAGCGTCAACAAAACTCTCTCTATCCTTTATCATGTTAAGTGTGTTCAGTTGGGTTGGCCGCACTTACTAATTGGCCACACCTGATCTTAATGAGTGCTTGTTTCCTTTGAAATGGGGTCTGTTTGAATAGACTAAAATGAACAGCTTTTTATGAGTTAAAAAACATGGCATGCTAGCTCCATCCTGGTGGCGCAGTGGACTAATTCCGTGGATAAAGAACAGAATATCATATGTTCAAATCTCACTGATGCTGTGCCACAATAAAACATTAAATGTGTTTGCATGATTAATGCCTAAGCAAATGAATGTCCATGTGTTCTAAACAGTTAACCTAAGCTAGCAGTGTTTTTTAAAATTCTTATTGAAACATTCAGTGAACATTTTAAGGAAGTTATTCAAAAACCTCCAAATAACCTTGAAATTCCATTCAAAACATTCACAACATTTAGAAAGTTTTAAGGAAGTTATTTAATTACCTTCAAATAACCTATAATTTCCATTCTCGGAATTGTTCCCAGAACAATCAAAATTTTCACTTCCGTTCTCAGAACGTTTGATCCTGTTTTTAATCTCAGAACCAATGGGAAACCATTGGGAATTTATGTTCCCACTACTTCCAAGGAACCAAATGTGCTAGCTGGGTTGGGCTTATCTGACAATAGGGCCCTTCTCATGACTGCCTCCATCCCAATTCCAGCACTGTATAAATAATATGATATATATAGACTGATATCCTTCCGCAATTTGAAATCTATCACCCCCACTCATTTGTAGAAGCATTATCTGATGTGCAATTACTTCCCTCATCCTCAACCTCACTTGAAATGGCAGTTGAACAATATAATAATATAATAATAATAATAATATGCCATTTAGCAGACGCTTTTATCCAAAGCGACTTACAATCATGCGTGCATGCATTTTTTTTTTTTGTATGGGACAGTGCACAGTTCTCAATAACATTGCCCCATTAAAAACTCGGGAGATTCCTTCAAACGCTCTGCACCTTGGTTTAATAGTGATCTACATTCTATGAAAGCTGCTGAGTGTAAACTGGAAAGAATATGGAGGAAAACAAACCTAACTGTGCATGCCATATCATCAGACTGCATACAAAGAGGCACTGCACATAAATTATACTATACCAATCTCATTGCAAATGGTGAGGGGAACCCCAGAATGCTATTTTCTGTTGGAAATAAATGTTAAACCCCAAGATAACTCCTCCATTGATCAATCCAACAGTTTTCTTGACATTTTCCAATCCAAAATCAAGGACATGTACTGTACAAACGGCCCCTTGCTTGGGACCTGCCCCTCTGCTTCATACTGAGCCTCCCAGCTGCAGTTTCAACAAATTCTCATTGACACCCCCAACAGCTTTCTCCTAAATTGTAGAGAATATGAGGTCAAATACTTGCCCCATGGACCCTATCCCCACAGCTCTCATAAAATCCAGACTCACTCTTCTCAGTCCAACTATAACCAAAATCATATAAATGACTCTTAATTCAGGCACTGTGCCTAATTCCCTGAAAACTGCCTCCATTAAACCAACCTTGAAAAAACCTGGACTGGACCCCAACACCCTAAGCAATTACAGACCAATGTCCAACCTGCCCTGTCTATCAAAGGTCCTTGAACGTGTGGTCTCAATACAGCTGCATAACTACTGTACCTTTCAACCAACAATCTGCATGAACCCTTCTAGTTCGGCTGCCATGCACAGCACAGCACAGTACAGAGACAGCCCTGTACAGACACAGTTGTGTCAAGTTGAACGATTTCGACACCTTGTAGAGTCCATGCCCTGACGAATTGAGGCTGTTCTGAGGGCAAAAGGGGGTACAACTCAATATTAGGAAGTTGTTCCTAATGTTTTGTACACTCAGTGTATGTGAGGACAAAAGTGGACACTGAGACCATAACAACCAAACTGACAGACTGTCTAGATGCAATCAAGAGATGGATGCAGTTGAACTTCCTAAAAATGTATTGCAGCAAAACAGAGCTTGTACTTATTTGGCTCTAAGAGTGTACGGAGCGAGATGAGCACGTTCTCCCTTTCTCTAGATGATGACACCATCACAGCTTCCCCCACTGCAGAAACCTTGGTGTTTAGACTAGCCTCATTTGAAGCAGACATCTGCAACATCATGAGTGTTATTTTTCCACCTGCGTAACATCGCTTGAATCAGGTCCTTCTTGTCCACTGCGGATGCTGAGAAGCTTGTGCATGCTCTGGTAACATGTCTCGGTGTCAGGGGTGGAGTGTAGTGGGATGTGGAATCACACGCAGGACACAGAGATATAAATCCAAAGGTCTTTAGTGAAGTCCGTAGTACACGCCAAACACGGCAACAGGCCACAGGCGAAAACAAACGCACACTAAACTGTCCAAAGTAAGTGTGCACAACGTGCAGGACTCTCTATTACAACACGAAATAAGAGAGAACAAAAATACAGAGGACCAAACAACCACACGACAGTAGAACAATTACACACAACACCTGACCTAACACAAGGGAACTAAATAGGGTGCCTAATGAAACTAAACACTAAACAGGTGTGACAAACAGACAAAACCAATCAAACATGAAACATCGAACGGTGGCAGCTAGTACTCTGGAGACGACGACCGCCGAAGCCTGCCCGAACAAGGAGAAGGGGCCGCCCCGGCCGAAACCGTGACACTCGGCTTGACAACTGTAATGCACTGCTGACTGGAATCTCAGTAAGGCACGTCCCAACTTCAGATGATCCAGAATGCAGCTGACAGGATGCTCACAAACTACACAAAAAACTCACATCACCCCTGTTTTATTCAACCTCCATTGGCTTCCTGTTCAATACAGGACCAAATGTAAGATTCTGCTGCTCACCTTTAACCAGTGGTGTAAAGTAAAACTGAAAATACTTTGAAGTACTACTTAAGTCGTTTTTTGAGGGGTATCTGTACTTTACTTGAGTATTTATATTTTTTATAACTTTTACTCCACTACATACTCGTTACCTTTTGAATGCTCAGGCAGGACAGCAATATGGTCCAATTCCATACCTATCAATATAATGCGTTGTCTTCCCTACGGCCTCTGATCTGGCGGACTCACTAAACACAAATAATGCATTTGTAAATTATGTCTGCGTGTTGGAGTGTGCCCCTGGCTGTCCGTAAAATAAAAAAATGAAAATTGTGCCGTCTTGTTTGCTTAATATAAGGAATTCCATGCATAGCATTTAATTTTACTTGTTACTTTTACTCAAGTATGACAATTGAGTACTTGTTCCTCCACTGTACTTACAGTGGCTTGCGAAAGTATTCACCCCCCTTGGCATTTTTCCAGTTTAGTTGCCTTACAACCTGGAATTAAAATGGATTTTTGGGGGGTTTGTGTCATTTGATTTACACAACATGCCTACCACTTTGAAGATGCAAAATATTTTTTGGGGTGAAACAAACAAGAAATAACACAAGAAAACAGAACTTCAATGTGGATAACTATTCAACACCCCCCCCCCCCCCCCCCCCCATTATAGCTGCAAGTCTCTTGGGGTATGTCTCTATAAGCTTGGCACATCTAGGCACTGGGATTTTTGCCCATTCTTCAAGGCAAAACTGCTCCAGCTCCTTCAAGTTGGATGGGTTCTGCTGGTTTACAGCAATCTTTAAGTCATCCCACAGATTCTCAATTGGATTGAGGTCTGGGCTTTGACTAGGCCATTCAAAGACATTTAAATGTTTCCCCTTAAACCACTCGAGTGTTGCTTTAGCAGTATGCTTAGGGTCATTGTCCTGCTGGAAGGTGAACCTCCGTCCCAGTCTCAAATCTCTGGAAGACTGAAACAGATTTCCCTCAAGAATTTCCCTGTATTTAGCGCCATCCATCATTCCTTCAATTCTGACCAGTTTCCCAGTCCCTGCTGATGAAAAACATCCCCATAGCATGATGCTGCCACCACCATGCTTCACTGTGGGGATGGTGTTCTCAGGGTGATGAGAGGTGTTGGGTTTGTGCCAGACATAGCGTTTTCCTTGATGGCCAAAAAGCTCAATTTTAGTCTCATCTGACCTTATAATATGATATGCCATTTAGCAGACGCTTTTATCCAAAGCGACTTACAGTCATGCATGCATAATTTTTTTGTGTATGGGTGGTCCCGGGGATCGAACCCACTACCTTGGCGTTACAAGCGCCGTGCTCTACCAGCTGAGCTACAGAGGACCACCTTCTTCCATATGTTTGGGGAGTCTCCCACATGCCTTTTGGCGAACACCAAACGTGTTTGCTTTTTTTGTCTCTAAGCAATGGCTTTTTTCTGGCCACTCTTCCGTAAAGCCCAGCTCTGTGGAGTGTATGGCTTAAAGTGGTCCTATGGACAGATACTCCAATCTCCGCTGTAGAGCTTTGCAGCTCCTTCAGGGTTATCTTTGGTCTCTTTGTTGCCTCTGATTAATGCCCTCCTTGCCTGGTCCGTGAGTTTTGGTGGGCGGCCCTCTCTTGGCAGGTTTGTTGTGGTGCCATATTCTTTCAATTTTTTAATAAGGGATTTAATGGTGCTCCGTGGGATGTTCAAAGTTTCTGATATTTTTTTATAACCCAACCCTGAATACATATGCACGCACCACTTTTCCGTTATTTATTTTTTATAATGTTTTGAAAAAAGTAATTTTTTTCATTTCACTTCACCAATTTGGACTATTTTGTGTATGTCCATTACATGAAATCCAAATAAAAATAAATTTAAATTGCAGGTTGTAATGCAACAAAATAGGAAAAAAGCCAAGGGGATGAATACTTTTGCAAGGTACTGTAAGTATATTTAAAACTGGATACTTTTAGACTTTTACTCAAGTAGTGTTTTACTGGGTGACTTTCACTTTTATTTGAATCATATTCTATTAAGGTATCTTTACTTTTACTCAAGTATGACAATTTAGTACTTTTTCCACCACTGCCTTTAAGGCCCTCAAGGGTGATGCACCTAAATACATATGCCAACTTCTAGAGACACACTACGATCATCAGACTCAAACAACGTGGTCACACCAGCCACAAACCTGTGCAGCATGGGTGACAGGGCCTTCTCACATGTGGCCACTCAGCTCTGGAATGCTCTACCTACACATGTCAAGGAGGCAACTTCAATTTCCTTGTTTAAAACACAACTAAATACCCACCTATTCAAGCTACAAAATAATGGAAACACTTGAGTAAATGAGGGATACAGAGTATATTGAAAGCAGGTGCTTCCATACAAGTGTGGTTCCTGAATTAAGAAATTAATATCCCATAATGCTTAGGGTCATGTATAAAAATGCTGGGCAGGCCATTATTTTGGCCCTTATTTTGGCTACCGTGGCTATGCCCCCATAGGATGACAATGCCCCCATCCACAGGGCACGAGTGGTCACTGAATGGTTTAATGAGCATGAAAACGATGTAAACCATATGCCATGGCCGTCTTAGTCACCAGCTCTCAGCCCAATTGAACACTTATGGAAGATTCTGGACCGGCACCCGAGACAGTGTTTTCCACCACCATCAACATAACACCAAATTATGGAATTTCTCGTGAGAGAATGGTGTCACATCCCTCCAATAGAGTTCCAGACACTTGTAGCTACATGCATTGAATCTGTTCAGGCTCGTGGTGGCCCAATGCCCTATTAAGACACTTTATGTAGGTGCTTTTTTTTATTTTGGCAGTTACCTGTAGCTTTTAATGTTTGATCTCTTAATCTGCTTAAAGTAGGTATCTGTTATCACAGCCTTCACACAATGGAAGGTCTTACAATGTCCAGACAATGTCTGTGACATGTTCTCAATGGAAACTCTAGCGTAGGATGGTAGAGGTCATTGTTCATCCTCCCCCAGTTCTCCAATCTCCTAGCTACAGCACTCAGGTCTTTAAACACACTTCTCATTAAAGTGACTTTTCAAAAGGGAAGGCCATCAGGGGTCACTGTGTGTGTGTGTGTGTGTGTGTGTGTGTGTGTGTGTGTGTGTGTGTGTGTGTGTGTGTGTGTGTGTGTGTGTGTGTGTGTGTGTGTGTGTGTGTGTGTGTGTGTGTGTGTGTGTGTGTGCGTGTGCGTGTGCGAGTGCGCCTGCTCTGTGTTCCCTTAGTATTGTCGTTGACCCCATTGACCCTCTATCTAAAAAGCCTTATCATGGTCGTTTGCCCTTGTTTTGGACACTTCCACGGCGTGGTCTTTGGATGAAGAGGACGCTTATCCGGTTGTGCTTGTGGTGCAGCCACATTGCTGTCTGAGCAGTCGAGGCCTGAAGAGAATGCAGAATATTCATTACTGTGTCATTATGCTACCCATGGTTCCTAGTCTTAAACCTCAGACAACTCAGCATTTTACTCCTGGTTTTCAAGTTCATTGGGTTCATTGGACTCATCACAATGTTCATTTTGAGTATATAAATCATATTCAGGAGGCTTTAGCTACTTAACTGTATTCTATTACAAACAAAACTTCAAGGATTACAAATAAGCACATACTTCAGTACTGTTTGTGAAGTGATGTGTAATAACATCTTTATTGAGTGTGAGCATGTTTTCGATCAGACCATATTATGACAGACAGTGGGTGGGTTCCCTAAAGCTAGAGTGGTGAGGTGGTTGCATTGGCCCTCAGGGTCTGTAATACTCTGTATCAACTCCCTGGGTGCATCCCAAATGACTCCCTATTCCCTATATAAAACACTTCTTTTGACCAGAGTCCTATGGGCACTATTTTTGGACTAGGGTGCTATTTGGGACGCAAGTCCTATCAATGTGTGGCACGCTACATTCTCATCAGGCAGACGACTGCCATCCAGTCCTGCGGTGACATCACTTTTCCCTCAGGCTTCAAAGACTGTGAGCTTTCACTGTGATAGCTCCACAGCCATCACTGTCATAGTGAGACTATCGTGAGAGACAAGAGTACTTCCTCTTGCAATTGGATATCAAACACAACGACAGTAGAACAGATGTTTTCCCTATTGCTGGCTGCTATGTAGATACAATTCACAAACTCCTGGGTCTTTCATGTTTTGGGTTGTTTTGGGACTTTAGTTTTTCTGTGGTTTCACTGAAACAATAGGATTTGCATACGTACCCGTTATCAGTCCATCAAACTTCTGTACAGTACATCTCTTATCACTAACAGTTTGGGTCAATTCTACCACAATTCCTGTCTGTTGAATTGGACATCGAATTTCTGAATAGGAATGCAATCCAATGGTCCTGAAATTACCCTGGTAAAAGCAGATGTTGACTATTTTGCAGAGTTGTCAAATCAACTGGTCCATTTTTTACTTCAGAGGTGGTTTCTACCAGACTGACTGTAATCACTGCAGATCATGAGGGAGTCTTTAAGAAGTGAACAGTCAGTTCTCAGAAATAAAAGTTAAATTGAATTTGGTGCTAAATTAGGTGAGTCATCCTCTCACAGTGAAGCCTTCAGCTCCTTGAGTTTTTAGCATCATCAGAGGCCATTTTGAAAGGAATGTATTTTGGTTAAGGCAGGGCACTGAAACTGGCATTGGCCATGTTACTTTCCCATAGCATCTGTTTTAGTTTACCATGCCTTAGTATGAGTTTGTTCCTCCTGTGGGTTGTGTACCCTCATTCACAAGAACACATGCTATATAGCACTTCCCAACCAGTGCAAGGCACATATCTCTCCTATTATTCACTTCTAGTGTGAACTTGGGGAATCTTACAGTGTGTAAACATCTCTTTACACTCTTAGAAAAAAAGGTGCTTTAAGGGTTCTTCGGCTGTCCCCATAGGAGAACCTTTTGAATAACCCTTTTTAGTTCAAGGTAGAACCCTTTTGGGTTCCATGTATAGCCCTTTCTACAGAGGGTTCTACATGGAACCCAAAAGGGTTATATCTGGAACCAAAAAAGGTTCTACATGGAACCAAAAAGGGTTATCCTATGGGAAGAGCAGAATAACCCTTTTAGAACCCTTTGTTCTAAGGGTGTGCACAGAGAGAGAGAGGTCAGTGGGTGAGAGCTGGTAACTTGATTTGGGGGAATGGTTTCTGCTTGTTTGTTTAACGAACTGAACTGGTTATTGTGTGGAGCCTACTATACATTTACATTTATAGAATAGTACAAGTCATTTATGTCGTGGCTTTGATTGTTGAACAATCAGTAGGGTGCTCCCATAAACTGCTGAACCCTCCCACAATCAAGGCACTTTGCATCTGAAAGAGAAGTTCCTCATCAAGGCACTCTGCATCTGAAAGAGAAGTCGCATTCGCGTCCACATCTGCTTCTGCTCGCTCAACACACATTATCTTATCCTCTGTTACACATCTGTCAAGCTGTGAGTTACTTTTGATATTCATTAATGAATTTTGCATTATAATTTGGTTGACTTTCATTCGTTGTTGCAATACATTTTTATTATTGTTGCGAGACCTTGTTGTTTGATCCTGCAATAGTCCCTATGGAAACTTTATTACGCCTACATTTATATCGAGCTTTGTCAAAATTGTCGTGCGCAATATATATTGTAGACCTGTTGAAGTTTGGCGTTTATTCTTCAACAGTTTTGCTCAAAGTTTCACGTGACTTCGTATGTGTGACTTACAGTGCATTCGCTCTATTCCTCTCTTGTATACTCTAAAAAGAAAAGGTTCCTGGAGTATCCTTTAGGGATCTTCACATTTAAACTGTGGGGGAACCCAAATAAGTTCTTCGAAGAACCCCTTTTAATGGATCCTCGAAGACCCTTTTGGGGTACGTTTCTGAACTACCCCCCCCCCCCCCCATTATTATTATTAATAATAATAATATGCATAACAATAACTACAATAACACAATATTTTAGTTGTCAGTGTTTATTATGATTTTAGCGGCAACGCAGAATAAAAAAATCTAAATATGAGGTAAACTCCCAGCAGAGCCCCAAGTCCAATGGGTACATCCTCTGTCGTGTTGATGTTAATGGGTTGATGTTCTCTGTATCCATAGCCAGAATGATTTTGCAGTGCATGGTGATCGAACATGTTTCCTGTTATATTCATCAGAGGTGTAGGGAGGGTGAAGTCTGTAGGGAGGGTGAGTGTAGCCCAAGTTTGAACCGAAATCGACTGAAACATGATCTCTTCAGCTGCTTACTTTGTCTAAAAGCCAAACTAATGCCTTTATTTTACCAGCTGTGTCAATTAAGTGTAAATAGGCCGATCATAGTGGAAGAGAGTCGTGCAGGGACAAGTTGTTACTAGGCTTGATAACATTTCCAGGCATAGGCTACTTCTGTTATGTAACACATTCCCTGCGAAGAGAAAAATGTCATCATTGAGTTGTGTGCCTGTGTGTGCGTGTGTGTCTGCCTTTCTGTCTGTGTGAGAGAGAAAGGTATTTTAATATTTGGTCATGCACAGTGACAACCAAATTTATATTCAGTAGATACACTCTAAAAAGTAAAGGTTCCTGGAGGATCCTTTAGGGGTTCTTCAAACTGAAACAGTGGGGGAACCCCTATATGTTCTTCGAATAACTATTTAAAAGGGTTCTTCAAAGAACCCCTTTTAAAGGATCCTCAAATAACCTTTTGAATAACCTTTTGGGGTAAATTTTTTAACTACTAATGTGTTGATGTTCTCCATATCCATAGCCAGAGTGATTTTGCAGTGCATGGTGATCGAGCAGGTTTCCTGTTATATTCATCAGAGGTGTAGGGAGGGTGAAGTCTGTGAATCCAAAAAATTGTAGTTATACAGATGATTGACAAAACATTCACACAACAGTATTCATACCTTGGTTTTGTGGTAAATGTGAATGAAAAAACTGTTTTAATAATGGTTTTCATACACATACCTTGGGATATTCATTGTAGAGGTAAGGGAGGAGCATGGTAAATCTGATCTGCATAACATACCAATACCAATTGATATACCTTTTTATGCCTCCTCATATGTATACCTGCAGACACAGACACAAAAGTGAGCAGTTCAGTCATCTGCACCCAATACAGCTAGCCTTTAACATATTCTTATAGCATACATATTCTTAACTCTTTGTTGATTGATATCCATTGAATTGTGTCCATTTTCTGTTTTAGAAAGATTTGCACAAATAGGAAAAGATTGATAGTGTCATCAGAAAACAATATCAATTTAGATCATACAAGGGACAAACCTTACCTTAAATTGAGGAGATCTTTACATTTTTCAGTTGAGTGCCTGCACCTGCTGTCCTTTCAAATTCAAATCCAAATGTTTCAGTTGGGCAGTTAGGTTCCTGCAAGAACCCCCACCAACTAAGGAGGTTCCTCGATGAACCCCACCTCCTATGGGGTTCTTGGAAGAACCTTTTGGGTGCAATTTTCAGTGCCAAGAACCCTAACGTTCTTCAAAGAACTTTGAAGATCTTAGAAGAACCCTTGTAGAACACCTACTTTTTTAGAGTGTATGATAACTATCTCACCTAACACATTTGCATCATCCCAAGGTGTTGTTGATTGAGTGCAAAGATAGTTTCTCATCTATCTCAGTCAGAGCAGAAACAGACAGCTAGTTCATACATAGGCAAGTACAGTTAGCTGAGGTTACTGGTAGAGGAGTGCACTATTTCTACACTATAAAACCATGAAACGTGACATGTTTATAACCTAAATCTCAGTCTTTAAAATTTAAATATTAGGCATTTTATATTTGCCAATAAGTGTTCTCATCTTAAACACAGGTGTTGAGAATGCAAGATTAAACATGACAGTCAGCTTTTTCTAGATAGTTTCCAACCAGGAAGTGTTCCGATTTTAAACACTAGTGTTTGCTTTCCCATCGTCCTGTCTAGAGTGTATTTAGTCATTAGAAATTGATGTGACTTTCCATGCCTTTTATTCAGATCAGTGTTAGGAATGTCTGTCACCTTACCTATATTTCAGCACAACTGAACAGGACATTTGATTGAAGAAATATTTTCAATCGCGTAGTGTTGTTGTTACTCGACTGTGTTGAGTTCATTTCCGTTAACTCTCTCAGAGTAAAAAACATGTGGGAGGGGCCTCTCATATTTCCTAGCATGCTTTGTTGCAGGTAGATTTAAAAAAATAGTTTGTTTTAATATCTATGTTTCCTCATGCACATTGATTGATTAATTTATCTTATACTATACATTATACAAAGATGAATAACTTACTTTTTTCTAAACTAATCCAATCTGTTAGTAGTTGGACTTATTGCACCTGTTACTGAGATGGTTGTTCCAGTTTAGATGGTTTAGGTAGTCTTGTTTGTTAAGTCCTTCACCATAGCATTCATTCTGAGTGATAAAATATTCTAATTGTTGGCTATCCTCCCTCTGGGTGGATTCCGATAGGAATTAATAATCACTTCACAAACCAGGTCTGATGTGGCCCATGAGCCAGGATTTTCAGACCACAATGTCGAGGATAACTAGGCCATAACTAAAGACCTTATGAAACGTATAATATGTGGTCATAAAAGGTTTACTTTTAATTGAAACACATTCACTTAGGGAGTCACTTGATGAAGGCTTCAGGAATATAAGTTATTAAATGCAACAACCATGTCTCTGTCACTAACAAACACAGTCATGGGTTTATGTCACCACAATCTTGTCCTGTGGGCCAAATCTAATTTCATTGTAGTAGGCCACCACTACTTTCAGAGGAAGTAGCACATTTTCACATACAGAGCTACAGTATGTTCATGATTTCGGTATCTAGTGCTTCAAATATAATCGCTTCTCACAAAGTGATCACCTAGATTAGAGGTATGGTCCTCTGGTCAAGATAACATGGGTATTTATAACCTCAGTTATAACCTAGTTAGTCGACTACTACAACCCTAGACTAACAAACCCTATCCGCGGCCCTGTTGAGATAGGCGATAGCTTTGCTTCCCCATACAAAATTTATGACAGGTCTGCCTCTCTTTCTTTCTCTCTCTCACTCTCATTCTCGTTCTCTGTCCATTTCTCTCTTACAGCCTGTCTTTTTAATTTAAAAGATGGCAGATGCAGTCAAATTACAACAGACAATACAATGACGAATACAGTGACGATAAAGGTTAGAAATTAGAAACTGTCACAATTTTTGAGGAACATTGAGATATGATCATGTTCTCTCTTCCTCTCTCTTTTCTTTCCTTTATTCCGTCCCTCCTCTCCCTCTCTCTCTTCCCCCCCCCCTCTCTCTCTCTCTCTCTCTCTCTCTCTCTCTCTCTCTCTCTCTCTCTCTCTCTCTCTCTCTCTCTCTCTCTCTCTCTCTCTCTCTCTCTCTCTCTCTCTCTCTCAGAGCCATCATGGTGTCCCACAAGGAGTTTGAGGCTGCGGGGAAGGAGCCAGGGCTGCAGGTGTGGCGTATTGAGAACATGGACCTGAAGCCAGTCCCCAAGGCCCTACACGGCAACTTCTTCACAGGAGACGCATACATCCTCCTCTACACCACCGCAGCCCCATCCCACTACATACACATGTGGATGGGTAAGACACACACACTACATACACTAGGCTCTTGACAGCCATTTCTTTACATGTTGAAGAAATGTCATTGACTCCCATTCAAATGCTTTGATAATACTCACATTCCTGAAAGTAACCACTGATCAGACATGGACTGGATTTGAGAAAGCTATGTAGTGGAGACCTTGCTTTCATCCAGTCATCTTAGATCAATGTTTACTTTGAGAAAGAGAGGAGTTATTTGGTTATATTGGATCTGGGTCACTGGCAGACATTACATAGACAGACTAGTATGGACATATGGATGAGGTAGAGATACGCCCACAGACAAATACACCAAAGGAGGCTGGTGGGAGGAGCTATAGGAGGACAGACTCATTGTAATGGCTGGAATGGGATCAATGGAACGGAGTCAAACACGTTGTTTCCATGTGTTAGATGTGTTTGGTACCATTCCATTGATTCCATTCCAGACATTACAATGAGCCCGTCCTCCTATAGCTCCTCCCACCAGCCTCCTCTGAAATACACCCTTATTAATTTCAACAAGAGTGGAAGTTGCATTCTTTCCCAATCATCAGTTATACTCACTTATAGAAAACATTACTTTTTCAGAGTGTGTATGTGTGTAAACACTAACACCCTATAGCTGTTGTCAATCTACACGTAGACACTGTGGTAAATCTATATATAGCAGGTATTGCTTGCGCAGAGAATGTTCCGTTTTCTCACACTTGGTTTGAAGTGAAGAGACCACATGAGAAAGCGTTTCCAGCAACACACATCACTATGATGCTTTGGCAATGATAACAGTGATGTTGAAACTCCCCTTCCTGGTACCTTACTGAAATGTATTTGTGTAACTCTATTTGCCCCCTTTTTTTTGTCTAGTCTATTAGCTTAATTCAATTGGCTAAAGATCTTTCTGGGCATGGTAGGCTACATACAAG
The DNA here is from genome assembly GCF_964263955.1 of Coregonus lavaretus. NCBI lineage: Eukaryota > Metazoa > Chordata > Actinopteri > Salmoniformes > Salmonidae > Coregonus > Coregonus lavaretus. Next base: position 35,189,639 of record NC_140010.1, on the reverse strand, counting down.
TGCACTTATCTTCAAAGAAAGCCAACACCAAATTAGAAGACTCTCTCCTCTCATTTCCTTCCTTCTCTCTCTCTGTCTCTTTTTTCTCTTTCTGTATTCACTTCCCTCCATCTCTCCTCTCTATAAACTTCTAGTTTGTCAGTTTGACTTTACAACAAGACAAACTTGAGTGAACCCAATGTGCGTGCTGAGCTGTGCTCACACACATGGCATACCAGTTCTGGGGTAGTTTTTACCCACCCACAATAGACAGACAAGCCTGGTCTGGACATGTTTATGTGGTGCCTTGCTAACAAGGCTTAAGTTCTCTATTGTGGCGGCGGCCTTACAGATCTAACATGCTCTATCATCCCCGATCCAGATCTGATCAATGTAAAATTGCAAACAACTCCACCCACCACGGTTTAACCATGTTTAACCCCATGTTGGAGCCTTAGGGCCCAACTACAGCAATGTTTACCCTTAATCAAGAGGATTGACTGGTTCTTGGTGGAGTGTTTGGTGGATCTGATCAAACCAGTTCTAATATAATAATTTTCTTGTACTCATTATTTGTATGTAAACCTTGGGATGAAGTCTCATTCCGTTAGCTTGGAGCAATTGCTAAAGAATTGTACTCCACATTTCAAATGAGAACACTTTTAACAAATGCTTGGGAGCAAGTCTTTCGTATATGCAGGATTCTCTGTGGATGATGTCACTTTCTCTGTGGAGGATGTCACTTTCTCTGTGGATGATGTCACTTTCTCCTCTCTTCTCTTTCTTCCCTCCAGGTGATGAGTGTTCTCAGGATGAGAGCGGAGCGGCGGCCATCTTTGCCACCCAGCTGGATGACTTCCTGGGCGGAGGGCCGGTCCAGTTCAGAGAGGTCCAGAACAATGAGTCCATCACCTTCATGGGCTACTTCAAGTCTGGCATCAAGTACCAGGTCAGTCGCTTTCAACTAACAAACAGAAAGATATGAGTTGGGAGAGCAACTATTTTTCAATTTATGGTCCACTAAAGACATTTTGAATGAGAGCAGTCATTTGAAAGAGAGCAGTCAGTTGATGATAAGGAAGTAGTTTTAGAAAGGTAAGGGTTAGGGCAAGAGGGGTTGGTCATAACACTTGTTGGTTAGCTAGCTAGCGAATTTGAGCCATATTAGCATTAAATCAGCCAAAATGCCTCAAAACAAGACATGGTATCAAGAACAAGATTAAACTAGCTGAAACGAGTCCCCTACGATTCCCCACATGGCAGTTTCTTGTCATTGCTGGTAGCTACTGTATCTGGCCATCCAGAATCACAACAACTCTGACTTCTGCTCCATTGAAGCGTGCGCATCGTTTTTGTGATGATGTCAGCTAACCCATCTATTGCTACTGGGTCATTATTGATCAGAGATTAAGATTGAACAGGACAGGTGGATAGAAAAACTGGATGCGGTTTCCTCCAATGCTTCAAATCAGAAGCCCCTTTCTCATTTACATCTAAAGACGTGACAGCCACTGTAATCACTGCAACTAACATGTCAATGGCAGCCATTTTGAAATCTCCATAAATACTACAACCATGGGGTTTGAGAGTTTTGCCCCTTGTTGTTCCTTTCACCATCTGTTTTATGTTTCCACAAAAGCCACAGTAAAGATCACAGTAATTAACCCAGTTCTGTTTGCCATTGGAAACTGGAAACTGTCTTCCTTCTATTTTAGAGTTGCACACTAGAGAGAGAGAGAGAGAGAGAGAGAGAGAGAGAGAGCGAGAGAGAGCGAGAGAGAGAGAGAGAGAGAGAGAGAGAGAGAGAGAGAGAGAGAGAGAGAGAGAGAGAGAGAGAGAGAGAGAGAGAGAGAGAGAGAGCGAGCCTTTGTTAGTCATAAAACATTCCTTCCATGAAAATAAACACTGCTGCTTCTCTGCCATGGAAAGTTCTCTGTTTTTCTCAGGATAACCTCTCTTCCTGAGAGTGGATCTGTTTCTCATTTTGGGAATTTCATAAATAGCCACATAACGTAACAACAAGCTTTAGAGGAAAAGTAAAACCAGGAATTATCAATGGTGGAAACCTAAAATTATTTGAGTTCAATTGTAGTTTGGACAGTGATATCTCTGGTTTGCAAATGGAAATCTGGTTTCATATTCATATCTGGCAAAGTCTGTGTCTAAAAACAAAAATGTATTGCTTCCTCTGTCCTTGTTTCCTCCACTCCTTGCCTCTCCTTCAAAGTGCATTGCAGTCTGAGGGGAGGGACCTTTACTCCTCTCCCCCAATGTGCTTTCAGAGGGAGGTGAGGAATGGGGGAAACAAGGGAAGGACCTCTGACCTTCTCATCCAATGGAGAGGAGAGAGGATGCGTTGAATCAAGGAAATGCAATTGAGGTTCTCCCAAGGACAGCTATTACAGCCCCCATGCAGTCTTTGTAAAACATTTTTTAAATCATCGCTGTATGTCTAATAAATCACTGTGCGTGTTTATTTAATGAAAATAATGCCAAAATATATTTTTTATCATTTATTTCCCAGAGCCTCCTTTGGGCCTTGAAATGCTCAGTTTGATCGTGTGGGCGTTAGGAAACAATTGTTAAGAGTATTTACATACACAGCCCTGATTGGCTGATAAGATGGTCTAGAGCCCACCCCCTTACCCAGATGAACAGTCATTGGTCTATTATAATCAGATCACATTGTGATGTCATGATGTGGGCCAGAAGTTCCATCCCACCTGAACAGGCTGATATTCCAGATTTCTTTTTCAAACAGCTCTTACACAAAAGGACATAATTTTCACTATTTCTGAGTGTTATTTCGACCTCATAGTAAGGCTGGGATGATACCAGTATCGCGATACTCGTTAGTATCTTATTTTTTAAATAAATATTTTTATTTTATTATTATGAACAAAACAAATACAAAAACAGAAATATACAAATAAGAGTACAGTTGAAGTTGGAAGTTGACATACACTTAGGTTGGAGTCAACCACTCCACAAATTTCTTGTTAACAAACTATAGTTTTGGCAAGTCGGTTAGGACATTTTCTTTGTGCATGACACAAGTAATTTTTCCAACAGTTGTTTACAGACAGATTATTTCACTTATAATTCACTGTATCACAATTCCAGTGGGTCAGAAGTTTACATACACTAAGTTGATTGTGCCTTTAAACAGCTTGGAAAATTCCAGAAAAAGATGTCATGGCTTTAGAAGCTTCTGATAGGCTAATTTACATAATTTGAGTCAATTGGAGGTGTACCTGTGGATGTATTTCAAGGCCTACCTTCAAACTCAGTGCCTCTTTGCTTGACATCATGGGAAAATCAAAATAAATCAACCAAGACCTCAGAATTTTTTTTGTAGAACTCCACAAGTCTGGTTCATCCTTGGGAGCAATTTCCAAACACCTGAAGGTACCACATTCATCTGTACAAACAATAGTACGCAAGTATAAACACCATGGGACCACGCAGCCATCATACCGCTCAGGAAGGAGACGCGTTCTGTCTCCTAGAGATGAATGTACTTTGGTGCGAAAAGTGCAAATCAATCCCAGAACAACAGCAAAGGACCTTGTGAAGATGCTGGAGGAAACAGGTACAAAAGTATCTATATTCACAGTAAAACAAGTCCTATATCGACATAACCTGAAAGGCTGCTCAGCAAGGAAGAAGCCACTGCTCCAAAACCGCCATAAAAAAGCCAGACTACGGTTTGCAACTGCACATGGGGACAAAGATCGTACTTTTTGGAGAAATGTCCTCTAGTCTGATGAAACATAAATAGAACTGTTTGGCCATAATGACCATCGTTATGTTTGGAGGAAAAAGAGGGATGCTTGCAAGCCGAAGAACACCATCCCAACCGTGAAGCACAGGGGTGGCAGCATCATGCTGTGGGGGTGCTTTGCTGCAGGAGGGACTGGTGCATTTCACAAAATAGATGGCATCATGAGGAAGGAAAATTATGTGGATATATTGAAGCAACATCTCAAGACATCAGTCAGGAAGTTAAAGCTTGGTCGCAAATAGGTCTTCTAAATGGACAATGACCCCAAGCATACTTCCAAAGTTGTGGCAAAATGGCTTAAGGACAACAAAGTCAAGGTAATGGAGTGGCCATCACAAAGCCCTGACCTCAATCCTATAGAAAATTTGTGGGCAGAACTGAAAAAGCGTGTGCGAGCAAGGAGGCCTACAAACCTGACTCAGTTACACCAGCTCTGTCAGGAGGAATGGGCCAAAATTCAACCAACTTATTGTGGGAAGCTTGTGGAAGGCTACCCAAAACGTTTGACCCAAGTTAAACAATTTAAAGGCAATGCTACCAAATGCTAATTGAGTGTATGTAAACTTCTGACCCACTGGGAATGTGATGAAGTAAATAAAAGCTGAAATAAATAATTCTCTCTACTATTATTCTGACATTTCACATTCTTAAAATAAAGTGGTGATCATAACTGACCTAAGACAGATAATTGTTACTAGGATTAAATGTCAGGAATTGTTTAAATGTATTTGGCTAAGGTGTATGTAAACTTCCGACTTCAACTGTACATAAACTTAACAGACAGGGGTATTACATATCAAGATACATTTTCAATTTGTCAAAACGTTTTATTCCTTTTTTTGTTTTTACACTTAATGATAATTTCAAAATAATATTTTAATTCTATCTTAAACAATGTGAAGAGGGGTTTGTTCTCCGCCCACTTCATTTTATAGATAAAGAATCTTCCATGAAAAATGTAAGGGTTGGTGTGAGGTGTGACCCAGGTGCGGTGCAGGATAGACAGTAGGCAGTAGGCAGAGATGGTGAAACAAGGATCTTTACTGGTGGTCCCAAAGCCAGGTGACAAAATAACGGACTTGTCACGATAAAATAGTACCTGTACATTCGTCTCGCGATCAGACACTGATTCGTACTGCTTGGCATCGAGAAACTAGCAGAGAAAACTGAGCAAGGGAACACAGGGAAGTGAGGGCATAAATACACAGGTGAACAGGTAGACACAGGTTACACCAATAGGATTAGTCACGATTAGTCCAGACTGTGAGTGAGGAGGTGCCTAAGTTTGTTGGAGGATGACACCAAGTGGGTCGCTCCGGAACTGCGAACCCCTCCTGTAACAGTGTCCCCCCCCCCGACGAACGGCCCCATCCATTCACCTCGGCGCCTCTGTGTGGAGGCGACGGAATGTTGTTATCAGCCATGGGTCCAGCATGTCCCTCCTGGGCACCTAGGAGCGCTCCTCCGGCCCATAACCCTCCCAGTCCACCAGAAATTGGAGACCCCTCCCCACCCGCCGGCAGTCCAGGATCCTGTCCACAGTAAAAGCCGGCTGCCCTCCAACGAAGGCGCAGTGGGGGAACAGGACAAGGAGGGGGAGTCAGGGGACAGGTGGCGACGGGCTGAGGAGGGACACATGGAACGTGGGATGCACCCGCATGGTGGGGTGAAGTTGCAGGCGGTAGGCCACTGGGTTGACTCGCCGGACCACTCTGAATGGCCCGTCAAACCGGGGGGACTCCACGCGAAGGGGAAGATCCCGCGTGGAGTGCCACACCCTCTGTCCCGGGTGAAAAACCGGGGCCGGGCGACACCTGCGGTTGGCCTGATGTTGAGACCTGACCGAGGCCCGCTTAAGCGCCGCCCGTACCTGCCTCCAGGTGCGGCAAAAGCGACTGATGTGGGCCTGGACTGAGGGGACTGCCGCCTTCTCCTCTTGCTCTGGGAATAGGGGGGGTTGGTACCCGTATTGGCACTGGAAGGTGGACAGGCTGGTGGATGAGCAGAGAAGGGTGTTGTGGGTGTACTCCGCCCATGCCAGTCGCTGACTCCATGTAGCTGGGTTGCTGGAGGCATAGCACCTCAGCACCCCCTCCAGATCCTCGTTGACGCGCTCCGTCTGCCCGTTCGACTTGGGAAGGAAGCCGGAAGACAAGCTGACGGAGGAGCCGAGGCACATGGCGAACGCCTTCCAGAACCTGGAGGCGAACTGAGGGCCCCGATCCGACACCACATATTGGGGAAGGCCATGGACCCGGGAAACGTGCTGCACCACCAACTTAGCTGTCTCCCGGGCCGACGGGAGTTTGAGAAGGGGAATGAAGTGGGCAGCCTTCGAAAACCGGTCCACAACGACCAGGATGACTGTGTATCCATCAGAGGGTGGTAGGGCAGAAATGAAATCCAGCGAGATGTGGGACCAGGGGTGCTTGGGGATAGGCAGGGGTCGGAGCAGCCCTGCCGCGGGCTGACGTGAGCTCTTCGTGCGTGCGCACACCGGGCAAGCAGCCACAAAGACGCGCGTATCCCCCTCAGCTGATGGCCACCAGAACCTCCTACGCAGGAACTCCAACGTCCTGGCGCCCCCCGGATGGCTGGTGAGGTCGGATGCGTGCGCCCACTGAAGCAGTCGTGAGCGCGCAGCCTTAGGTACGTACATCCTCCCTGATGGACCTCCACCCGGATCGGGCTCCCGCCGTAGCGCTGCTCTGACCAGCCTATTGATTCCCCACGAATCAGGGTTTTGGGGACAATGGGGTCGTTCCTCTCGACCCCGGATGGTATGAGATCTTGAACCGGAACCTGGGGAAGAACAACGCCCACCTGGCCTGGTTCGAGTTGAGCCTCTTGGCCTCCTGAATGTAGGCTAAGTTCTTAAGGTCAGTCCATATGACGAATGGATGGGCGGCCCCATCTAGCCAATGCCTCCACTCCCCCAGGGCGAGCTTGACCGCTAGCAGCTCACAGTTCCCCACGTCGTAATTCCGCTCCGCCGAGGACAGCCGTCGTGAGAAAAACGCGCAGGGGTGAGTCTTACCATCCGTGAGGAACCGCTGGGACAGGATTCATATCAAATCAAAATATATTTTATATTTGAGTTTCTTCAAAGTAGCATCAGATGACTTGGCCTCCACAATCACCCAACCTCTAACCAATTGAGATGGTTTGGGATGAGTTGGACCTCAGAGTGAAGGAAAAGCAGCCAACAAGAGCTCAGCATATGTGGGAACTCCTTCAAGACTGTTGGAAAAGCATTACAGGTGAAGCTGGTTGAGAGAATACCAAGAGTGTGCAAAGCTGTCATCAAGGCAAAGGGTGGCTACTTTGAAGAATCTAAAATATATGTTTGTTTTTTAAACCGTTTTTTTGGTTACTACATGATTCCATATGTATTATTTCATAGTTTTGATGTCTTCACTATTATTCTACAAGGTAGAAAATAGTCAAATTAAAGAAAAACCCTTGAATAAATAGGTGTGTCCAAAGTTTTGACTGGTACTGTACAGTGGGGAAAAAAAGTATTTAGTCAGCCACCAATTGTGCAAGTTCTCCCACTTAAAAAGATGAGAGAGACCTGTAATTTTCATCATAGGTACACGTCAACTATGACAGACAAAACGAGGAAAAAAAATCCAGAAAATCCCATTGTAGGATTTTTAATGAATTTATTTGCAAATTATGGTGGAAAATAAGTATTTGGTCAATAACAAAAGTTTCTCAATACTTTGTTATATACCCTTTGTTGGCAATGACACATGTCAAACATTTTCTGTAAGTCTTCACAAGGTTTTCACACACTGTTGCTGGTATTTTGGCCCATTCCTCCATGCAGATCTCCTCTAGAGCAGTGATGTTTTGGGGCTGTCGCTGGGCAATACGGACTTTCAACTCCCTCCAAAGATTTTCTATGGGGTTGAGATCTGGAGACTGGCTAGGCCACTCCAGGACCTTGAAATGCTTCTTACGAAGCCACTTCTTCGTTGCCCAGGCGGTGTGTTTGGGATCATTGTCATGCTGAAAGACCCAGCCACATTTCATCTTCAATGCCTTTGCTGATGGAAGGAGGTTTTCACTCAAAATCTCACGATACATGGCCCCATTCATTCTTTCCTTTACACGGATCAGTCGTCCTGGTCCCTTTGCAGAAAAACAGCCCCAAAGCATGATGTTTCCACCCCCATGCTTCACAGTAGGTATGGTGTTCTTTGGATGCAACTCAGCATTCTTTGTCCTCCAAACACGACAAGTTGAGTTTTTACCAAAAAGTTCTATTTTGGTTTCATCTGACCATATGACATTCTCCCAATCCTCTTCTGGATCATCCAAATGCACTCTAGCAAACTTCAGACGGGCCTGGACATGTACTGGCTTAAGCAGGGGGACACGTCTTGCACTGCAGGATTTGAGTCCCTGGCGGCGTAGTGTGTTACTGATGGTAGGCTTTGTTACTTTGGTCCCAGCTCTCTGCAGGTCATTCACTAGGTCCCCCCGTGTGGTTCTGGGATTTTTGCTCACCGTTCTTGTGATCATTTTGACCCCACGGGGTGAGATCTTGCGTGGAGCCCCAGATCGAGGGAGATTATCAGTGGTCTTTTATGTCTTCCATTTCCTAATAATTGCTCCCACAGTTGATTTCTTCAAACCAAGCTGCTTACCTATTGCAGATTCAGTCTTCCCAGCCTGGTGCAGGTCTACAATTGTGTTTCTGGTGTCCTTTGACAGCTCTTTGGTCTTGGCCATAGTGGAGTTTGGAGTGTGACTGTTTGAGGTTGTGGACAGGTGTCTTTTATACTGATAACAAGTTCAAACAGGTGCCATTAATACAGGTAACGAGTGGAGGACAGAGGAGCCTCTTAAAGAAGAAGTTACAGGTCTGTGAGAGCCAGAAATCTTGCTTGTTTGTAGGTGACCGAATACTTATTTTCCACCATAATTTGCAAATAAATTCATTAAAAATCCTACAATGTGATTTTCTGGATTTTTTTTCCTCAAATTGTCTGTCATAGTTGACGTGTACCTATGATGAAAATTACAGGCCTCTCTCATCTTTTTAAGTGGGAGAATTTGCACAATTGGTGGCTGACTAAAAACTTTTTTTCCCCACTGTATGTCTGCCCTTCATAAAACCAGACTGGGTATCATCAATGATTTGGTCAAGACCTTTTTAAGTCTTTCAGCAAAGATGGATGCAAGTAGCTTTCCATCAGTGTTCATTCATGTGATTGGTCTCCAATTTTCTAACATCACAGGATCTTTGTTTGATTTGGGGATTACAGAAATGAGGCCTTATGTCATAAAGAAACAGGCAGGACCCCTAAATCAATTGCCTCCTTAAAAACATTAAATATAAATTCAACAATATCCTCCTGAAAATATTTATAGAATTCACTAGTAAGGCTATCATTCCCTGGAGATTTGTTCTCTTTTAACTTGCTGATACATTTGTTTTATTTCATTAATATAAATAAATTCATCACAAGACTTTTGGAAGTCTTCATCTATGAATTTTGCATAGTCTTTGACAGAGTCTAGAAAGGCAGACATGTCACTAGTAGGACAGACATTACTGGTGTAAAGATTACCATAGAATTCTGAAACATATTTTGAAATATCTTTGGGTATATTAAGCTTATGAACAGAGGTAAATTCAGAATTCTTTCTCTCTAAATTGTAAAAGTATTTTGTGTTTTTTTCACCTTCCTCCAACCATTTCCTTCTTGATCTTACAAATGCTCAATTTTCTCTCTCTTCATACATTCAGTCCATTTCTAGTTGTAAAGAAAATAACTGACCCTTTCCTTCTTCATCAAGGTCCTCCATAAAGATTAGAGAAAGTATTTCCTTAACAAGTTTCTCTTCCCTCAATCTTTTAAATTCAGCAATTTCTTTACCTCTCTTCATGGCTGTTTGACTTATTTCATACTTCATTAATTCCTAATATTTCCCTTAAGACTTAAATAGCTGGGCTTTCCTCCAATTTTCTTGTATAATATCTTTGGCATCCATCTTGAAATTATCATCTTCCAACAGTCTACTATTGCATTTCCAATAACTCCGATTCGGTTGATTAACTTCAGAGCCATTAATATTTAAAGATAAGAATATAGCTTTATGATCAGTAAGAATTGATGGTTCAATGGATACCTTGACTACAGTGTTATCTAATGATTAGAAATCAACCAGAAGTCAATTCTTGACTGTCTGGACATGTCCTTGTTATACCAAGTGAAGTCCTTTTCATCAGGATATTTAGATCTCCAAATATCGAATAATCCAAGACCAAGACATAGATTATTAAACTCAGGATTAACAATGCTGGATCTGTTAGGAGGGGGATATCTGTCAATCATCAAATTAGATACAGAATTAAAATCTCCACCTAAGATCCTTTTGATATCCTGAAATACACCTTTAACTCTATTAATCTCTTCTTCATATTCTTGAAATAATATCCTGTTGTTTTGTTTGTTGTTGGATGCATAGATAATCCCTAGTCAAAACATTTCACTGTTCAAATTCACTGTTAAAATTAACCAACGTGTCACGCCCTGGCTCTGGGGACTATGTTATGTTGAGCCAGGGTGTGTAAGTCTATGTTTTGTATATCTATGTTGGCCTGAGTGACTCCCAATCAGAGGCAACGAGTGTCAGCTGGTTGTCTCTGATTGGGAGCCATATTTAACTATCGGTCTTTTCACTTTGTGTTGTGGTTTCTTGTTCCTTTTGGTTGGTGTGTATCGAAGGACTTCACGTTTTGATCGGGTGATCTGTTTAATAAATAATATGTACGCATTCAACGCTGCGCATTGGTCCTCCTCCTTAAGCGAACGTGACAGAAGAAACCACCAAGACAGGACCAAGCAGCGTGAAGAGGAGAGAGGAAGGACCTTGGATCAGGGGAGTAGGAGTTTCGGCTGGGCCACGCTAAGTGAAGAGGAGAGAGGCTGGTCTATGAAGCAATGGATCGAGAGTCTGGCGAGAGCTAGGGAGGCCTGGTCCACGGGGAGGAGAGAACCCCAGAAGATTTTTAGGGGGGGGCTCACGACGTGGACGACGGGGCAGCCGGAGGCCGCGATGGAGCGGTCCAGCGGGTGTGAAGAGGAGGCCGCCAGGTTAAGGGGGCCACTGGTCACAGAGGAGAGGGAAAGTGTGGAGGCACGGCGAGAGGTACTGGGGTGTGTTACCAGTCCGGTCCGGCCCGTTCCTGATCCCTGCATAGGGCCAGTGGCGTGTGTCCCCAGTACGGTTCGGCCTGTTCCTGCCTCTCGCACCGAGCCTGTGGTGCGCGTCGTCAGCCCTGTCCGGCCCGTTCCTGCTCTCCGTACCAAGTCGGTGGTGCGCGTCGCCAGCCCAGTCCGGCCCATCCAAGCTTCCCGCACCAAGCCAGTGGTGTGCGTCGTCAGTCCGGCACGGCCCGTTCCTGCTCTCCGCACCAAGTCTGTGGTGCGCGTCGCCAGCCCAGTCCGGCCCATCCAAGCTTCCCGCACCAAGCCAGTGGTGTGCGTCGTCAGTCCGGCACGGCCCGTGCCTGCTCTCCGCACCAAGTCTATGGTGCGTTTCGTCAGCCCTGTCCGGCCCATTCCTGCTCTCCGCACCAAGTCTGTGGTGCGCGTCGCCAGCCCAGTCCGGCCCATCCAAGCTCCCCGCACCAGGTCAGTGGTGCGCGTCGTCAGCCCGGTCCGGCTCATTCCTGCTCCCCGCACCAAGTCAGGGGTGCGCTTCGTCAGCCCGGTCCGGCCCGTTCCTCCTCCACGCATCAAGCCAGGGGTGTGTGTCGTCAGTCCAGCACAACCCGTGCCTGGGTCATGTCCGGAGCCGGATCCGCCGCCGAGGCGGAGTGCCCACCCGGTCCCTCCCCTGTTGTGGTTGTTTGGCGCGGCCGGAGTCCGCGCCTTTGGGGGGGGGTACTGTCACGCCCTGGCTCTGGGGACTATGTTATGTTGAGCCAGGGTGTGTAAGTCTATGTTTTGTATATCTATGTTGGCCTGAGTGACTCCCAATCAGAGGCAACGAGTGTCAGCTGGTTGTCTCTGATTGGGAGCCATATTTAACTATCGGTCTTTTCACTTTGTGTTGTGGTTTCTTGTTCCTTTTGGTTGGTGTGTATCGAAGGACTTCACGTTTCGTTCGTTGTTTTGATCGGGTGATCTGTTTAATAAATAATATGTACGCATTCAACGCTGCGCATTGGTCCTCCTCCTTAAGCGAACGTGACACAACGTCCAGAGTGGTGAGTCTTACTACTGATTAATTAATTGAACAAAGAGATAAAGCTTGACATATATAATTGTTTTTAGATGGTCATACTATGGATAATTTAGCAATTTGATTTGGAAATGTAGGACCCCTTTAGGTATAAAATAATATATAAAATATATATAGGACATATAAAAAACTCTGGAAATATATATATATATATATTTTTTACACATACAGTATTTAACCCCTTTTTTTGGGTAGGCACAAAAGTACCTTCATACTTCCGTTTGTTTTTTAAAACCGGTACCGGTTACCTTCAGACCCGTGACACTTGTGGGGGGTCGTAGAGCAAAACGTGAGAATCTCCCCTTTCCACAGTGGGGCTCCATTAGTTTGTAGCCCAAACGGTTTGGACGCTACCAAACAGAAGTTGGCACATCGACGGTACCAACTTTAGACGAGTCTCCTGATACTAATCGTTCGGACACTACAGGCGTTTTTGTGAGAAGACCGATTTTAGGGATGTCTCATGGTCTGACAAACACAGCTCTAGCTCTCTATCTTAAACTGACAGATTTTGATGGGGATATTTTTGTTATGTAACTTAGATTTGCTCTAGGGGGTTAAATCCGTTTTTGAAATGTTTTTCTGCTGTGCATAATATGCGGTAGGCTATGTATAGTTTTTTCCGGCCTTGGGCTCATAGGCATATTAGAGCTTATGCATAGGCCTATATATTATAAAGGCCTATGGATGTTTTGAATTAATTATCACCTTAGAAAGTGCTGTCCATTTTGTTGTGTTAGGCTTTGAAACAACATCCACAATGACCATGTTTTCCACTCAGTTTCAACCTGTTGTTGAACTTCTTTCTTCAAATTGATCAAAAGCATGATACTGTTTTGCTGATAAGTGTTTGATGTGATTTTTAATTGCATTTGCATTGATGTCAGAGTGGTTAGAGGGACAATAGAGCCCTGAGTACCATTAGCGACCTGATGATCATTATTGAGTTGGGTACTACCAACGCATGTCCAGAGTGCATAAGAGGAGATTATCATGACTCAATGGTCACATGGAATTTTACTGCAGTCATGACTCATGACTGCCGGTGTGGCGGTAATTCGGGTAGTTGGAGACCTGCTGTAAACAGTGAAAGGATATATTTACATGTGTACTATTCACACCCTTGCTTCATTCCAGCTAGTTAGATGTGCAACCACTGACTAACTATAGCTAGGGGAATATCTCTAGTCTAGCAATAGATACTGTTGTTTTGGCTGTATAGCATCATTGAATAAGATTACCAATGGTTAGCTAGGTAGATAGGCTATATCAGTCAGCTAACCATTTACAGTAACAACAGTTAATTAAGAAGTCAATACACACTAAATCTTCTGCAGAAATGTAAAAATCATACCTTATCTTGGCACTGTGGCACGGTATGGGCAGCTATTAATCAAATAATTTATAGATAATAGATTAATAGAATGGCGTTAGAAGGGTGACATCCTACTTTGAAAGGACAGGAACTGTTGGCTGTGCACTTAACCAATGACAGGAATTCCATATTTAAACCCACCCATGTGAAAAACGAAACATCAAGTTTTTTGGTTTTATATGCAAACTATCAAAATGTACACGGACCGTAATCTTACCTCAGGAATCTTGACAAAATGTTGTCCACAACATAGGCTAATTATCTTGACTGCCTTAACAACATAGACACCAAAATCTTCTGTCAATTCTCCAGGTCAACATTAATCAACATCAATCGCCTGCAGTATCACACCAGCTCTTTATCACTTGACTGTCATTCAGAAAATCCTTTCTTGAATCAGCTGATGTTGCACGATAATTTCCCCACATAACTAAACAGCTAGACATCAAAAGCGCATCAAACAACTGTTATGCATAATTATTAAAGAACCCCTATAATGACAGTATTGAGTTTTGTATGATTCATCTTGTTAAAGTTACAGTACTCTTTCTGTTAGAAGCATTTTATTTTGCAACCCATACATTATTTGGGATATGTGTGCCCATGAAAACTGTTTTCACACCTTAACATAGGGATATACGAAATGTTACACGTTACAGTGCACTTCCGAGATCTCCATACAAAAAGGAGTCCAACAGCAATATCCAGGAATTTTACAGGATCAAGTGCAATATGTAATTCAATTGTTAAATGCTTAGTATATGATAGAACGACAAACAGCAGTATCATAAATGTAAGGAAAGAAAGGTAGTGTTTAAACATAGGTTTTTATTCAACTCATGAATTATATTGAATGTATCTATGTTCCCCCTTTATATCTTAATGTATTCACATGAGAAAAAAAAGGTACATTATCACTAATGACTTTGTAACAGCTCCAAACAGTTCACTGGTACCCTAGTTTATAGAAAGACCCAACACCAAAAAAAAAGCCTCTGATCTCCTCTTTACTCGTTCCCCTAATTTGACCCCTCCCATCACAGCAAGGGGGCGTGGCCTCCGGCTTCCAGCACGTTGTGACCAATGACGTGAGTGTGAAGCGCCTGTTGCACATCAAGGGGAGGCGGGCCATCCGAGCCACAGAGGTGGCCCTGTCCTGGGCTAGCTTCAACCAGGGAGACTGCTTCATCGTGGACCTGGGAAAGGTAAGACTCTACACAGTACAGCCTTCGTGAAATGTACACCTGTGTATATAGATATAGGGATTTGAAAGCTGGAGTCAGAGCTATTAGCTAAGTTATATGATGAGCAAAATGATGTGGCTACACCATTGAAGGGACTCTGTAGTCTGTAGAATTGGTGAAATGATCATCATTAACATGAACTCATATTTACAGCACCTCACATTTCTGTGTAAATCATGCATTGATGTCAATTATTATTTGCATAACATTTCAAGTTAGGCATCTCAAAATAGGAGTTCACGCCTGAAGGGCTATAGCTAAGTAACATGAGAAGCAAAAATGATGTACACCAGAAATCACATAGCTGAATCTTCTCCACTCTACCTCTTCCCCAGGATATCTACCAGTGGTGTGGCAGTGAGTGTAACCGCTTTGAGCGTCTGAAGGCCTCCCAGGTGGCCATTGACATCAGGGACAATGAGAGGAACGGCAGGGCCAAACTCCACATGGTGGAGGAAGGGGCTGAGCCACAGGCACTTACTGAGGTGAAAGATAGGGATACACACACACACATGCATGTACCAACGTACACACACACACACACACATACACACACACACACACACACACACACATACTTATACACGTACAGTAACATTCAAACAGCATTCAAATATTCATCATTGGATGTGGGAATTACTGTATAACATATCATAAAATGGTGCTATACATTTTTGAGGAGTTTCCTGGTTATTGAAATCGCCCTCACCGTGGGAATGCAGATGGGTACAAATGCCTTTTTTGTGCCCTGTACCACTTCTGTGCCATAGCCTTTTGCTAAACTGGGCCCCCCCAAACAAGTATATGGCAATGTCTCTAATCAGACTAATGAGAGAGAAAAAATAGAAAGATAAAGTGAGAAAGTGAATAAGAAGAGAAAAGAGAGACTGGCCATGCATGTGTATGGGGCCTGGAACAGGGCTGCTCTGTGTTTCTGTATGAAGCTAATCCTCCATGTTGGATCCTCCTAGGCTCTGGGGCCCAAACCCAGTATCCCCCCTGGCACACCCGATGATGAGAAGGTGGACACCTCCAACAGGAAGAAGGGTGCCCTCTACATGGTAACTGATTTTACTGCACTTTGTTGTTTAGCATCAGCATCATGATTTGTTATCGTTGTTGTTGTTCCTATCTCATTGTTCTCTTCTCTTGATAATGGTGTTGTCCATTTCAGTTCTCACATATTGTTGATCTCTGATGTTGTATCTATTTGTTGATTCCATATTGATCCCTTATTTATACATGGGAATTCATAGAGAAGAATACATTATTTTTCAAGGGAGAACTGTCAATATATGTACAGGATAAATGTATGTATCTATTGATATCTAATCCCTGTGTTTTGTAGATCTCCAATGCCTCTGGCTCTATGAAGTCATCAGTGGTGGCCTCCTCCAGCCCTTTCAAACAGGCCATGCTGACCGCTGAGGAGTGCTACATCCTGGACAACGGAGTGGACAAGAACGTCTTTATATGGAAAGGTAGGCTACTCCTCTCCTCTCCACTCTGCTTTTGAAAACATTTGCCAGGATATTGATCATCATGTGACGCACTTCGACAAAGCAAGTCGTTTGTCGGAAAAGATGCAACTTCTGGAAACAGCTCCATCTGGTCAAAAATAGTTTTGGGGCATATATGGCTACCTCAACATGTAATGTTTCACAACATTCTTTTCAGAGTTCTCTCTTTACGTATTTGTTTTAGCGATTGTCTGTTGAGTTGTGTTGATAATTTAGCATCCCTATCTGTCCCCCCATCACAGGACCCAAGGCCAACACATCGGAGCGTAAAGCAGCCATGTCAGCAGCCCAGCAGTTCATCAAAGAGAAAGGCTACTCCAATAAGACACAGGTACACTGATGGAATAACGTGAAGTTTAATTTTGAAATGAGCATGGACTAAAACATTTTGACCATTGCCAGGTCTTGCTCAGGCACTACCAGGCAATGCTCAAAATTTTGTTAGCCATGTCCACTTAAAAAAATAAATAATGAATATAAAAAAAGATTGATAGTCTCACGTAACCATACTTCCAAATGTCATTTATCACTCGGCTATTGGAACGAACGTGAGATGAAATTGTGGTTTATGGTGAACAAAACTCTTATTTCTTCTTTGGCCCTGCAGATCCAGGTACTTCCAGCAGGAGGCGAGACCACTCTGTTCAAGCAGTTCTTCAGTGACTGGAAGGACAAGGACCAGACCACGGGCCCCAGTAAGGCCTACAGCATCGGCCGCATTGCCAAGGTGGAGCAGGTGCCCTTCGACGCCTCCTCCCTCCACTCCAACAACAACATGGCCGCCCAGCATGGCATGGTGGATGATGGCAAAGGCAAAGTCCAGGTAAAACACATAATACTGGACTACAATGGAAATAACTAAGTCAAGGGTCTCAAACTCATTTTGCCCAGGGTCTGGCTGTTTATCTTTACAAAGACAATTGTAGGCCGTATTAAATCGACTTGCGGGCCAGATGTGGCCCACCACCCGTATGTTTCAGACCCCTGAACTAAGTCTTTGGACTTTACTGTGTTTCTATCATCTTAAATTTGGGAACGTCCAGGAAAATACAACGTTTTGAAGTGGCAGTCAGGGTGCTGGGCACTTTCATAACAAATCAGGGCAGAAACATAAACGTTGAAAATTATATTGTGAGTGAGCACCCCTAACTATTGCTTTGGTTTCAGATCTGGCGTGTTGAGGATGGTGATAAAGTGGCTGTGGATCCCTCCTCCTACGGCCAGTTCTATGGAGGAGACTGTTACCTCATCCTCTACAGCTACAGACTGGGAGGCAGGGAGCAGCACATCATCTACACCTGGTCAGTACATTAAACATCATCCACAACTATGCTGTAAACATGACGTCATTTATTTACACCTAGTTAGTGCAAATGACATCACCTACACCTAATTATCTACTGTGCACCTGGTCAGTGCAAATGACATCGACACCAGGTTTGTGTACAACAAATTAATTACACAAAGGGGGCATTTTACCTAACCCTATTCTGAAACACTTCCACGTGTCCACCTTGATCTAGTTCATAAAGAAAGATGTATCTGAAATGAGCATGACAAAAAAGGTGTGGTTAACATGTTTGTTGGTTTGTGTGTGTTTTTTTTATCTGTATCCGTGTGTGTGTGTGTGTGTGTGTGTATATATCAGGCAGGGGCTGAAGTGCACCCAGGATGAGCTGGCTGCTTCTGCCTTCATGACAGTGAAGCTGGATGACTCTATGGGAGGAGCCCCTGTTCAGGTGGGTCTCTATCCTCTCCAGCTCATCTTCCTGTCCCCAACACTCCCACGCACAGTCAATAGCTATGGCGGTGTGAAGTTCTTATTCGAAAGGGCACAGGACAAAGCACTGTACGTTAATAGACCAAAGGTTGTCAAGCCGTTGCATTTATTGTGGTTCATAAAGGGCAAGGGCAGCTGCTGCGTTGGTATCCAGTCATTTAAGTCTCTAACAAATGAGGTCATATTATTGAACCTCTTGTGCATTTTGTCCTGTTTTTATAGACTGAATAATTGTGTGGAAAGGTTTTGATACTGACCAGCAGAGGGCAGTCACTCTTTGTTTTGCTTCCAGTTGGGTTTTTCAAGCAGTTTTGTGTTAAACATTTTAATGGGTACCACCATATTAGCACTAAATGTTACATCATGACAGTTCAGTATATTAAGGAAAGCAATCTTTGCCTCAATTTTCATGAAATCAACAGAATGACCCATCACTTTAGAATGGGTTTTGTTAATCTACATCATTATCATTAAGTGTCCATGTTCATCTACTTCCCCCTACAGGTGCGTGTGACCCAGGGCCAGGAACCCCCCCACCTGATGAGCCTGTTCCAGGACAAGCCCATGATGGTCCACATTGGAGGGACGTCCCGTAAAGGGGGACAGACAGGAACTGGCAGCACACGCCTCTTCCACATTCGCCAGTCCTCCACCCGTGCTACACGAGCTGTAGAGGTGAGTTCTCAGTGTGTCTATGTGTGAGGGAGAGGGAAAGATAAGTCAGGTCGGGTTCAACAGGGGTATATTATGATACCATTACCTATTAAGATGGAAGAGGGGGGCTTGGCGGGGTGGGAAGGGGTGGGAAACATGGTTTCCGGGTGGGGAGGGAGGATGGGGACTGAGGGGGTTGGGGGGAATGGGTTGGGAAGGGGGAGCCTTTTTTGTTTATTTTCCTTGCATGCAAAATATTACAAAACTGTTGATACTGTTCTTTATCTTTGTATGCATTTCTCCTTATTTAAAAAATAATAATTTGAGCGGCAGCCCACGGGTACAAGAAAATATGTGAAAATATGAAATGCAAATATGATAACTGAATATATGAATATATCTGAATTAATATGACTTTGAATGTTATACCTGTACCCGTAACTAGGGCTGTAACTAGGGCTGTTGGGTTAATCATATTACTGCCACACCAGCAGTCATGAGTCATGACTGCAGTAAAATTCCATGTGACAGTTGAGTAACGGTAATCTCCTCTTATGCACTCTGGACATGCTTGGTAGTACCCAACCAGCTAACGACCATCAGGTTGCTAATGGCCTGGTACTTAGGGCTCTATTGTCCCTCTAACCACTCTGACATCAATGCAAATTCAATTAAAAATCACATCAAACACTTATCAGCAAAACAGTATCATGCTTTTGATCAATTTGAAGAAAGAAGTTCAAAAACAGGTTGAAACTGAGTGGAAAACATGGTCATTGTGGATGTTGTTTCAAAGCCTAACACAACGAAATGGACAGCACTTTCTAAGGTGATGATTAATTCAAAACATCCAAACGCATATTAGAGCTTATGCATACGCATAGGCCTATATATGAGCCCAAGCCTGGAAAAATACCTGATTTAAAATATTGATTGTGCCATTGTACAATAAATAGCCTACCGCATATTATGCATGTCAGGAAAACATTTAAAAAACAGATTTAAGATGTCCTTGGTACATAATTGGTCTAGCCTATACTCCAAAATTAAACAAATTTGAGTAATCGCCTTTGAGTGTGGACTATATTATTATGCATACTGGATGGACTGGTTACCTTATGCTATGCTCCAAAAGTTATATCCATGAGTCTGGGAGAGAACATACTGTATAGGCCTAGGCGATGCTGTTGGTTCATTGATTGTGCAGGGCGGCTTATAGAGTTATCCTACAAGTATAGTGAATTTGTATTTGATTTGGAATAGCCTAGTAATAGGGAATTTTTTATATTTTTTATTAATTAATAGGCTGACATTACCTTTAGCTACAGAATATCTCACCACCGTGCATTTCCATCTCATCCCCTCTCTCCTTCATTCCTTTCTCGAGTGCGCAGAGAGAAGGGCTGTCAAGTTTAATGAAATATGTTTCATTGTGAAAACATGTTATTATTGATGTTCCAAAACAGATTTCACTTGGTTTCCCAAATTAAGCACTGGGTACCTTCAGGAACAATGTTGGAGTCTCCATGGCATACAGAGTTTGTACGGAATATCACCTGTCGCGCAGCGAGAGGCTGCATGCTCCTCAAACAGTGTTTGATGAATGGAGTGAAATAACCGGAGTAGCCTACCTGGCACGATTGAAAAACGAACAGGCATGAAAGCGGCCTCCATTCGCTATTCGAGTGAGTTAGTAAAGACAAGATTAAATTGAAAATAGTCTGATGGGTGAAAATATGATCACTTGATGAGAGAACAACATGCACAGCTTTGAGGCAAGAAACAGAGTGCAAGCTTTTGCAGGTGCAGGTG
The DNA here is from genome assembly GCF_964263955.1 of Coregonus lavaretus. Taxonomy (NCBI): domain Eukaryota; kingdom Metazoa; phylum Chordata; class Actinopteri; order Salmoniformes; family Salmonidae; genus Coregonus; species Coregonus lavaretus. The sequence goes on along the minus strand of NC_140010.1, from coordinate 35,169,226 downwards.
CGCTGGAGGTGATTAGGGTGCGTTGGGTTTCCATTCCGGTGTTGCCGAGGTGGTGCGCTCAGACCGGTGGCTCAGTAGACCGGCGAATCAGAGCGCCGGAGGGGAGCAACGGGAGGAGACGTGACAAATAGCCAATAGTCACATCATGCAGCCCATATATGTTTTGATTTCTAAGACATTCTAAGGTTTTTATCATTCACAACTAAAGTTACCAAATAACTCTAAATCTAGTGTATAGGACCTGTTTCAAATGATCACTTTTATGCTCAACATAGCCACTTCATATGCACACTCACAATGGAATGGGAAAAATATCCTTTCTATTTTATTCAGCTTACTATAAAGTCATATAATATAAAATAATGGCATGGGATTTATAAGCATATCTTGTCTGCTAAATGAACAAGATTACGGCCTACAGTAGGCCAACTCATATTCTGTTCCTCTGGAATACATTTTCTTCATATCATAATGTTTCTTTAGACCTGCCTAAAATAAATAATGGATTTATTGTTATGGTGTATATTAAATTGATTTATTAGACTTTTTTCAATGTAGATGTTCCAAAGGAGCGCATCAGTGGCTTGTATGTGTGGAGGCCTGGAGATGCTAAACGTGTTTATGTTAATTAACGGTCAATTACTGTGAGACCGGCCTACTTTTGCATGACAATAACCGGCTGACAGAATTTTATGACAGTTGGTCACAAAAAAAAGATGGGAGATAATAACCATCGGTGTGGGTGGAGGCTGGACAGGCCCTTAGAAGAACATCTAAGAGTGTAATATAGTAGAAGTGTAGAAACAGTGTAGTATAAGAAGTACGATTCTACTTTTACCAGACCACTTCTGATCACCTCTTGTCTTTTCTCCCTGTCAGGTAGAGCCGTCCGCTTCCTTCCTGAATGCCAATGACGTGTTTGTGCTCAAATCTCCTGATGCCATGTTTGTGTGGAGGGGGGTGGGCGCCAGCGAGGAGGAAATGGCCGCCGCCAAGCATGTGGTGGGCATCCTGGGTGGCAGTGCCAGTGATGTGTCCGAGGGCAAGGAGCCAGGTAAGGATTTCATGAAGTGTTCCATCTTTATTGTATTAGTGGGGTGCATCTCAATAGTCCAACGTGTCTTCCTCTTCTTGCCTTATCTCCTTCATCTACACTAGGCTGAAATCACAGGATAGGTAAAGGCTATTTGGTGGTGGCTTCCTCTCATGTATTTGCTTGACAATCTACCTTTTTCAGATCAGTGTTGATGAAGGAAAGGTTACAATGAGAGGAAACAACTTTAGACAATTGAAATGTGCCCCTAAATAACACAGGAAATAGATAACATCCCACATCCTAATATATCACAACAAAACACTACAGTTCCAAAGAACTAGTGAAATGAATCTATGCTGGTCTTTCCTGTGCTAGCTGGTTTCTGGTCTGCCCTTGGAGGAAAGAAGGAGTACCAGACCTCCAAAAGTCTGCAGAACATGGTCAAACCTCCACGCCTGTTTGGCTGCTCCAACAAGACCGGATGCCTCAGCGTAAGTGATGGAGTGTTGTTGAGTGTGTCTTACATAGCGTGTCACTCTTGGATAGATTGATGACTACTTAATTCAACCCCAATCAGAAATTCAGTGTCACTCAGAAGGAGAGAAAATTGCATAGGTAATACAAAGTAGAATACTACAAAGCAAAAGTCCAATGTGCCCATGTTCCACAGTGCTGTATTGTAATCCTCCAATCATCAGGTGGAAGAGGTTCCTGGAGACTTCCAACAGTCTGACCTGGCCACTGATGATGTCATGTTGCTGGACACCTGGGACCAGGTGAGTGAAGCTCCCCCATCATCATCATAATTCACAAGCTTGTTCATCTTCTGCTCTCAAAAAACAATGCAGAGTGAATCTGAAAGTCTATAAGCTAACAGCATGTGTGGCCTCCCACCAGATCTTCCTCTGGATCGGCAATGATGCGAATGCGGAAGAGAGGACTGGAGCACCCAAAATAGGTACGAGAACACGCAGGGAAACAAACTTTTACAGTGGTCCCTACTCAGGACCCAGACAGGGGTCACAACTGATTAAGAAGAACATAAGTTACCTTATGACTCCCACTGTATCTAGCTATATAATCAAAGGATGACCTTTATATTTGTAAAAGGTTGTTTTCTCCCTCCGACGCTCACCATTGTATACAGTTGAACTTGGACATTGGTTTCAGCCTATGGTTAAAGCTCCACTTTCTGTGGCCTTCATACAAATATGTTCTGCATCAAACCATATGAGTGCCTTTTGTGAGTTAATAACATAACAGTACTGTATTTCTGGTCTCTCTCTTTAGCTAGAGACTTGGACTGTCAATATATAGGAATAATGTTTATGCTCCCTCCCTCCATCTCCCTCTCTAGCTAAGGACTATGTGGACTCAGACCCCTCTGGACGCAGAGGGCTGTCCATCGCCACCATCAAACAGGGTGCTGAACCCCCAACCTTCACTGGCTGGTTCCAGGCTTGGGACCCTAAAATGTGGGAAACAGACCCTCTGGGGAGAATCCATGCCCTCTTCTAAATGCCAAACTCCACCACCCCCTTACCTATCTGCCACTTGCCCATACCCATTCCCTTGCCACTCCCCTGCACTGCTGTTTGGGAGTTTCTGCCTCTATTATGTACCAGTGCAGTGCAGTACACTGCTCTGTAACTCTAGCTTGAAAAAATGCCATAATGTTGTCGTTTTTAGAGCTGTATGAAACGTCTGCCTAGCATGTTTTTTTTAATTTCCTGTTAGAGCATATATTTGGGAGCTTTCTCACTCCAGTAGGCCTAGTGTATTGAATCCAAAATGTATTTTTTGCACTTCGTCTTGGTATGTGATGCATGCTGCATTTTAACAAGATACAATACATGGCCAAAAGTATGTGGACACCAGCTCATCGAACATCTCATTCCAAAATCATGGGCATTAATATGGATTTGGTCCCCCCTTTGCTGCTATAACAGCCTCCACTCTTCTGGGAAGGCTTTCCACTAGATGTTGGAACATTGCTGCAGGGACTTGCTTCCATTCAGCCACAAGAGCATTAGTGAGGTCGGGCACTGATGTTGGGCGATTAGGCCTGGCTCGCAGTCGGCTTTCCAATTCATCCCAATTGTGTGGCCTACCACTTCACGGCTGAGCCGTTGTTGCTCTTAGACGTTTCCACTTCAAAATAACAGCACTTACAGTTGACCGGGGCAGCTCTAGCAGGGCAGAAATTTGACGTAAGGTGGCAGGGGCATCCTATGACGGTGCCACGTTGAAAGTCACTAATCTCTTCAGTAAGGCCATTCTACTGCCACTGTTTGTCTATGGAGATTGCATGGCGGTGTGCTCGATTTTATACACCTGTCAGCAATGGGTGTGGCTGAAATAGCCAAATCCACTCATTTGATGGGGTGTCCACATACTGTTGTATATGTAGTGCATCTAGCTGAATAAATATGTCATCTCTTTTTTACATGATTTTTGATGATTCTGAAATGCTAGTACAGATGGATTTTAAATAAATTCCTAGTGTTTTAAAGGATTGTGTTTCTTCTGTGGACTGTGGTAGAACAACTCTAGAAATTAGGATATGTTGGTAGCCTCCATTTTCTATGTTGACAGGAGGCCACATGGATAGGAATGTCAGCAGACCAGTGTATCACACTTCTAACATCAGCACAACCTCTTTCTTCCTGCCTGTTCCATGATCTCGCCATCACGGTTGACAACTCCATTGTGTCCTCCTCCCAGAGTGCGAAGAGCCTTGGCGTGACCCTGGACAACACCCTGTCGTTCTCCGCTAACATCAAGGCGGTGACCCGATCCTGTAGGTTCATGCTCTACAACATTCGGAGAGTACGACCCTGCCTTACACAGGAAGCGGCACAGGTCCTAATCCAGGCACTTGTCATCTCCCGTCTGGATTACTGCAACTTGCTGTTGGCTGGGCTCCCTGCCTGTGCCATTAAACCCCTACAACTCATCCAGAATGCCGCAGCCCGTCTGGTGTTCAACCTTCCCAAGTTCTCTCACGTCACCCCGGGTGGGCAGCTCTTTCCCGCCACTCTTCTGAAGTGAAAACGGTTTGTTGCTTGCCATTGCTCGAAGAAATGACGTGAAAGCTTCTTCTACATTAGCTTTCACAGCTGTACAGGCCTACAGGGACTTCATTTGAAACTGAGAAAGGTTTATAGAGAAACAAAGAGCTGAAAGCTTTCTGTTTTTCTGCAAGAGAGGAATAAGTCTATAGGGTAGGCCTATATGCCCCATGTGAGTGAGTGACCCACATGGCAGGCCTGTGTAGGGAAGACATTCTGGTAAGATATGCCTTTTAATAGGTTGAAATCTTTTGGTTAGGCCTCAGACTAATACGTATTTGATATTGTAGCTAGGCTTTTAATCTTCAGTAGGCTACATCAAAATAATATATTAGAACTGCATGTAGAATGTATTCTACTACAGGTGTAGGCTTCTGTAGCTAGGCCTAGGACTCCTTACAGTTTAGACCTCCCAAAATCCACATGCTAAAGTGAAAAAACAACAACAACATAGATTATCCTTGCAAGCTTGTCACTGTGAACATGGCAGTCACTATATATCATAATTTGACCTGTTTCTTTGACTAGGCTTCCTTCTCTTTTCACCAAGTAAATGAAACATTTGTCCTGTAACCGCTTGTGCACGTGCCAAATACGCCCACTCATTGCGCGCGTGCTCCAGCTCGCCTCCCTCCAACACTATCTAAAAAATTGATTGAGTGGCTTATAGTTCGTTGTAGCCTCTAAATAGTAGGCTATCTTGGGCACCGCAGACAGAGATGAGATCACACAACAAAACAGTAGGCTAAAGTGTGCGTAGGCTTTAATATTTGAGTCCATAATTTCCATTCAATTAATTTGCATGAAATCCCTTCCTCCTTCACACTCATTTCTCTAAATAAAGAAACGTGATAGAATACATTTTGTATAGGCTGATCCATAAATATCACACATATTCAGGCTTTGGACATTTATGGAGTTTTATGGAGTTTTTAACATTGCCAATGAGGGGAAAATCACGTCAAGATCAAAACACTTCAAGCTTCACTGAAAACGTTCCTTTGCATAGCCCTTGGCTGGCATAATAGAGGCTGTTATTGTTCCGGCATTCAATGACAAGGTAACCTGGCATTTCGAACCACTATTGCTATACTGCGGCGCTCCACAGATCACTCTGCAGTGTAGTGTTCGGAAGGGATAGGCAGGGGTGCTATTCGGTCATGTGATTCTCCTTTTTTCCACGTATCGTCCTCCTTCGAAGTTGAAATGCAAGCGAGACAGTGCCGTGCCAGCCTTCCTCAATCTCGGCAGCTGGAGTACTAACTAGATGCGGTGATTTTCGTCCCGACTCACCTTATTTTTCTCAGTCGGCGTAGTTTTCACCAACTTTTTAAGATGGCCGGGGCAATTATTGAAAACATGAGCACCAAAAAGTTGGTGATCGTGGGAGTGATTCTGCTTGTGTTCCAAGCGTTTTCTTTTATGGTCGGTGGCTTGATTGGTAAGCATGGTTTTCCCAATTGTATTCTCTTTTGTTGCAACCTTTGGCTTTGTTATGCGATATCCACGGTTGAATATCCACAATTTGTCGAGTATATTGAATAATCTATGTAGGCCTATCAAATAATGAAAACAATTTAATTATTTAGTCAATATCATTCTAGAGAGGACGGAACGTTTATAAACCACTTAGGAATTGTAATGTAAAATGTTTGTCTATGTAACTATTAACAATGTAGCCTTTAACGAAGTTACAATGTGTCAAACGCTCTCTGAGCTCATCAAAGTTGAAAGAAAAAGAACGTACTGGTATCGCATGCCTCCTACTCAAAATATTTCCCTCTGTATTGACGCTGTGGTTTTTGTAACATTTTCCTTTACTAATACTACAACAAAACACCTTTACTATATTTCATAATACTATTATTGTAAAGTATTGAGTGAATTCACTTAATTGGCATATAATTTTGTTTTCCCTATAATAATTACATATTTTACTGTAAAACACCATAGGAATTGATGTCTAACTTCACTCTGATCCAACACAGAATGTTGTCTGCCCCACTACTCTCTTCCTTCCCCTCATTATGTATGTCTGCTCCGTAGCCCCAGGCAGGCACCATCTCTTTCTCTCCCACTTGCAGCTCCCTCTCCTTAAATCACAAACCCCTCTCAGCGTTGCATATTTTGCCTTCTGCTGGTTACATTTGCATGATTCTGCTTCCCACTGACACACAACTCACGCACATACATACTCACACACAAACTCAATGCCTCAATAGTTGAGTATTTTGAGGCCTGTTACAGATCCCAATCTCTGGTTAGTTTGGGCAAAACCCTCCCGTCAGTCTGTCTCCTCTCCAGAGCTGGGTGTCTGCTGATAAATTAGCTTGTTTGGGCTACTCCTGCCCAAGATAGTTTTAATGAAGCTGGATGCCTTTGTATTTGTTCGGTGGCCGGGGCCAGACAGGGTAATTGAGTAGAAAGGCGTTCGTCTCCCCCTGTTATTGGACAACCCCGACACGGCATGAGGTCACTGGGCCGAGAGGCGGCCATTATTGCCGACACACTGGGGTGGAGACTGGAAGAGCGGTGTGCTCCCAGAATCTCAGGGTCCCAGGATAATTGAACTCTGAGGGGTTCCGTAGAGCTGGTTTAATTCAATTTGGTGTGTCTGTGCTTATTCCTGAGTAGGCCCAAGTCCATTGTGAGGTGACACTGGCGCACCTAGCTAAGAAGACACCCTCACACAGAGAGATACAGTGCTATGAAAAAGTATTTGCCCCCTTTCTAATTTTCTCTACTTTTGCATATTTGTGATACTGAATGTTATCAGATCTTCAACCAAAACCTAATATTAGATAAAGGGAACATAAGTGAACAAGTTAATGGTAGTGGTTCTGATACATAGTAGGGTTTTGAAGTCCCTCATGTTCTTTTGTTCATGGCTGATGTCGGTATCTGGCCCTGAGGGCGTGGTCTGGCTCTTGTTGATACCTATTACCAATACATCCTGGTTCTTTATGGACTAAAGGTGCCCTGAGTGACCCAGAGAGTCTGTAAACTAACTACTGTCTAATCACATAACCCCTTTCTCACTCCTGACCTTTTTTACCCTGTCAATACCCCTTTCTAGTCAGCCACCTCACTCTATCCACACAGCATCCTCCATGTTTTTACCTCAACCATATCCTCAGCTTTCTAATGCTAATGTTTTGTACCTTTCCCAACGACTAGTGAAATCCTGTTAGAGAGTGGCCAACCTCATCTTGCTCATGAATCTCTATAAGGTTACAGTATTATGACTTAAGTGCTGGGGGCTTTCCCAGCAGCCAGCTTCAAAGGGATTGGGCCTTACTACAGGGTGTTCTGTCAACATGGTTAGAATGAATTGCCACTTTGTTTAACCAGGATTTGGCTAGGTTTGATCTTAAACTGAACTTCTTCATGTGTGCCTACTTTGTTGAGCTTGATAGCCGTCTGACACATATTAAACTCCAGAACAACGCTTTGATTATGAGTTTGGAAATGTATTAATGTTTAAAACTTCACCATTAGCCTAACTCTATGAATTAACTAACTGTAGTGTATTCTGTAATTGAAGAATACAATGGGCTTTACATTTTTTTCCAGATGATTGCACATGGGCATTATATTTCAGAACAATAATAAAAAGTTACACATACAGCATTGAAATGAGAACCGCAACAAAATTGTCAAACGATGTGGTCCGCAACGAAAGATTCCCCCAAAACGCTTATTCCATTATTCTATAGCTTATTCCATCAAACATAGCATTAGATGAGAATTTCTATTTCTACACAAAAGGTCTCATCCTCAGGACCGATGACTAGGACATCTTATGGATCTAGGTGAACTACCATAGTGATCGGGCAGTAACTTAGAAACTCCCCTCTCCTGTAGCTCCCAGCCCCACCACTGCAGTCCACTACCTGGCTACCAAATGTGTGGACACGGTCAAACACCACCAGAGTACCAAGTGGTTCATGCCCTGGGGCCCTAACCAGTGCGACAAGATCCGGGACTTTGACGAGGCTATGTCCAAGAAGATCGAGGCCAACAACATTGTGTTTGCCGTCCACATCCCCCTGCCCAACAAGGAGATGAGCCCCTGGTTCCAGTTCATGCTGGTCATCTTGCAGTTTGACATCGCCTTCAAGATGTACAACCAGATAGGTAAGGGAAACTGCTGGCTTGTGCTCAATAGGGTTGGCGTTCATTGTCTTTCATTTTAGATTTAGTGTTATTTTAGTGTCAAGACATTTTAGCTTTGATCTTTGTGTCAGTCTTTTTTTGTGTTATGTTGTGTTTTGTGTTTATTCTGTCTTTCAAATGTTTTTTTTTTTTCTTTTGGGGGAGGGGGAATTGCTTTTATGTATTTTCTGTCTTTGTGTCAATGATTCATGAGGACTCACTCGTACAAGCATCTGTATGACCGCTGAAATATTTGGGTCCTTTGCCCTTACTCCTTGTGGATCCAATGATAAAGTATTCAAGTGTGTGTGTGTGTATATATAGATGCTGTTAATATTAGTATCCCTCTGTCACCTCAGGGTATTGCCTGCTTTTGTCCTGCTTATTGTGGGGAATGCATAAGCACCCAGAGGAATGTGCCTTTTCTCTCCTCGGTAGATTGGATCTTCTCACACTGAGAGAAAGGCCTAACAATGATGGATGTGCTGCTGATTCTCCATAGTGATGCAAGGCTCAGGGCTCCATGTCAGAGGCTTGTATTCTCTATAGAACAGGTAGCTGGGGGAGGCTCGAACTGTGGTGGGCTGTCTCAAATTGGACACCAATAGCTTTGCAATTCCCTAATATGGAGTGGAATAACACTCTACTGGGCAAATTCTTCATGCTTTCTCCATGCTATCCCTAAGACGAATTGTAATATGGTACATCACTCGGCGTGTTCGGGATGAGTTTCTCACTCTCCATTGTAAGGTAGTTTATCCTTGAGGTCAATGTAAAATGAGAAAATAAAAGCCCTGAAATAGTCATTTTCGACAGCTGGTGTTCGCTCAATTAACTGTCACCTGATCTGATAAAAGCTACATTTCCCCCCCTTTAATTTGCTCATCAAAGCAGACATCCCACATATCCCTCTATCATCTAAACAATCTTTTATGTTCAGACCAGGAAGGGTTTGCCATGGTCCTTATCTGAACATGGTATCAGTCAGATCTGTGCCCAATTCCAATCTGAAACCATTATACTTCCTGTGTACCTATGGTAATAGACATAGGAAAATGTCACCATCTTTCTTACACCAATCCAATCCTTTCTCCCAGAAGAGCCTAGGTGTAGGGACGAGGGTTTGTTTTGGAAGTTATTATGTTCAGACAAGGATTCAGACATGGTAACCCTCTTCTGATCTGGGATTAAGGGTGGGGTAATATGGAAGCTTGAGCTTGCTTCTCCCTTCCTTGACTTCCTTGATAGCAAGTGGAATATCTCTGTGTGCATGGTTGTTAAGGAGAGGGCACTGACTAGGCGGATCGGCGCTTGGTGCCGCGCCAGGTCTGGGGCTGTGAAAGAAAGGATTAGAGAGATAACAGAGGACTAATGTAGGGGGATCTGCGTGCCGGCCTGGGAAAGTGATCAGAACACGTGCTCCTTCAAGCTGCAGGAGTCCTCGCCCCTCGGGAACGGAGGGGGCAGAGATGGGACCAACTTCTTCTGTTGTGTAACAGATTTATAGCTAACCTAGGGCAGGGTGTACGGCATGTACAGCAGGGCATGAGGAACTCTGTCACATCCTCCTCTCACCAAAGATATGTTGCAAAGTGCAGTGAAGCTACATTTTACCACAATAGAAAAGCTAAAAGTTAAGTTTGATATTGTTTGAGTGTAGTTTATACTGTATACTCCAATATAAACTATATGTCGAGTCATAAAAAAAAACTCCTGTCCCAAGCAGGACGTTGTTGGGATTGTTTACAGCTTGCGCTGCCAGACTAGTCAGCGACTCACCACTCCGTCCCAGAATTCCACCCACCTAGATGCTGTGGAATGGGACTGTTATCCACCCCACTCTAAGCCACCGGGCCAGGCAGACTGCCTCTGATCAGTTTTACTGTGTGTAGCCCCGGGCCCTGAGGATCGCCCTGATGTCAACAGCTGTCTATGACCGAGCCGCGGAGGAGAAATGGACAGATTACCTGGACGTTTTTAAGAGTCACCATGCACAGAAATGGCATGCAGCTGCATATCAAATGCCGCATTCAGCTTCAGTGCTGAAACATGTAGCTGTAATGTAACCGATCGCAAATCAAATCCAGGTTGTCCTTGCAACTCAAGACCACATTAGCTCGCTGAGCTGTAGGTCTCTTTTTGGTCTCAACAGAGGTCAGATGGTCTCAGGCAGGAATATTCTTCATTTGAGGCTAGCCCTGCAAACTACCTCTGTAACATTAACAAGGAGCAGAGTGCTAGTTTATTCCAGTTTGTTCAAAGAAGAGAAGTTCCAGCAAACTATTGACAGAGCTCGACGTGATTTACTTTCTCACAGCATCCAAATCTCTCTGAGAGGTAAGCAATGAAAACCAGAACCCTCCGTGTGACAAAATGGCGTCGGCCTGTCTATAACTCAACCAGAACCACTTTCTTTAGACAGTTACCATGCCAAAGGTTGGCGGATTTTACCCCTCAGTCATATGACCGTTGCGGAATGCATACTACGTTGCCCTCTTGGTGTTAAAGCTGGTCCCTGAGATTAATTGTCCCCATTTCTTTCTCCCCCACCCCACTCCACCCAGGCAACAGCCACCCCTGGCAGGGGTCCAGCAATAACACAGCTGTTGAGAAGGCTTAGTAGCGGTGGTGATGGGCGCTGCACTGGGGTGGAATGTTTGTGTGCGGTAAGCTGACATTCAGGATCTTTGGCAGTGTTGGCTTGAGAGGGAAGGGAAAGAGGGGTTCGTTGAGACAGTAGAGGAGAGAGGACTGCCAATAACCCCCCCCCCCCTCCTTTTCCTCTCTTCCCCCTCTCCCGGTCAGGCCACCGGGTTTCTTTCAGGGTTCTCCAGCTTGTTTCATAACCACACAAGTCTCTTTGGAAAGGTGAAGCACAGATCTAAAGCCTGTGTTGGCATTCTGACGGCCTTTTGTTTCTCAAAGCACTTAAAACCAGGTTCAGCTCAAAGTTTTGCACCTTCAAGTCAGCACTATTGTATCATTACCCACTGCGTAGTAGACCGAATTCAAGGCCTTACATACATGTACAGTGGGGAGAACAAGTATTTGATACACTGCCAATTTTGCAGGTTTTCCTACTTACAAAGCATGTAGAGGTCTGTCATTTTTATCATAGGTACACTTCAACTGCGAGAGACGGAATCTAAAACAAAAATCCAGAAAATGACATTGTATGATTTTTAAGTAATTAATTTGCATTTTATTGCATGACATAAGTATTTGATCACCTACCAACCAGTAAGAATTCCGGCTCTCACAGACCTGTTAGTTTTTCTTTAAGAAGCCCTCCTGTTCTCCACTCATTACCTGTATTAACTGCACCTGTTTGAACTCGTTACCTATATAAAAGACACCTGTCCACACACTCAATCAAACAGACTCCAACCTCTCCACAATGGCCAAGACCAGAGAGCTGTGTAAGGACATCAGGGACAAAATTGTAGACCTGCACAAGGCTGGGATGGGCTACAGGACAATAGGCAAGCAGCTTTGTGAGAAGGCAACAACTGTTGCCGCATTTATTAGAAAATGGAAGAAGTTCAAGATGACGGTCAATCACCCTCGGTCTGGGGCTCCATGCAAGATCTCACCTCGTGGGGCATCAATGATCATGAGGAAGGTGAGGGATCAGCCCAGAACTACACGGCAGGACCTGGTCAACGACCTGAAGAGAGCTGGTACCACAGTCTCAAAAAAAACATTAGTAACACACTACGCCATCATGGATTAAAATCCTGCAGCGCACGCAAGGTCCCCCTGCTCAAGCCAGCGCATGTCCAGGCCCGTCTGAAGTTTGCCAATGACCATCTGGATGATCCAGACGAGGAATGGGAGAAGGTAATGTGGTCTGATGAGACAAAAATAGAGCTTTTTGGTCTAAACTCCACTCGCCGTGTTTGGAGGAAGAAGAAGGATGAGTACAACCCCAAGAACACCATCCCAACCGTGAAGCATGGAGGTGGAAACATCATTCTTTGGGGATGCTTTTCTGCAAAGGGGACAGGACGACTGCACCGTATTGAGGGGAGGATGGATGGGGCCATGTATCGCGAGATCATGGCCAACAACCTCCTTCCCTCAGTAAGAGGATTGAAGATGGGTCGTGGCTGGGTCTTCCAGCATGACAACGACCCGAAACACACAGCCAGGGCAAGTAAGGAGTGGCTCCGTAAGAAGCATCTCAAGGTCCTGGAGTGGCCTAGCCAGTCTCCAGACCTGAACCCAATAGAAAATCTTTGGAGGGAGCTGAAAGTCCGTATTGCCCAGCGACAGCCCCGAAACCTGAAGGATCTGGAGAAGGTCTGTATGGAGGAGTGGGCCAAAATCCCTGCTGCAGTGTGTGCAAACCTGGTCAAGACCTACAGGAAACATATGATCTCTGTCATTGCAAACAAAGGTTTCTGTACCAAATATTAAGTTCTGCTTTTCTAATGTATCAAATACTTATTTCATGCAATAAAATGCAAATTAATTACTTAAAAATCATACAATGTGATTTTCTGGATTTTTGTTTTAGATTCCGTCTCTCACAGTTGAAGTGTACCTATGATAAAAATTACAGACCTCTACATGCTTTGTAAGTAGGAAAACCTGCAAAATCGGCAGTGTATCAAATACTTGTTCTCCCCACTGTACGTAAATTAGCTTTAAGCCCTTCAACGGGGAAATGTTTCAGATCATGAATCATCCTTGGACTATTTTGGGATCAACATGGCACCCAGATGTGAGATTTTGGTGCATCTGTTCTCTCTTGATAGTATTTTTCATGACGTGCATTCTTTCATATTTACATTTTAGTCATTTAGCAGACGCTCTTATCCAGAGCGACTTACAGGAGAAATTAGGGTAAAGTGCCTTGCTCAAGGGCACATCGACAGATTTTTCACCTATTCGGCTCTGGGATTAGAACCAGCGACCTTTCGGTTACTGGCACAATGCTCTTAACCACTAAGCTACCTGCATAGTTTGAAAGTTAAAGGGATAGTTCACCCCAACTTGAAAGTTTCTCCAACGTTTTCATACCTCAAACATAGTCTCAAAGTCCAGATGAGTCACCTTTTTAGGACACATTTAAAGATATTAACTGACAAACTTTTTGTGGGTTGAACTATCCCTTTAATGAGCCCAGTGCCACATTCGTAGCCTTTGGAAAAGTTTAAAATTGCACTCATTGTCTATAGTGGATGCATTGTGTAGGAAATGTATAACATTTCATGCTAAGTGAAAGCAAATGACGTGTCCGCTCATTTGACGGCCTGAAAATGACCCAGTGTTGCTCTTAGCACAGATCTTAATAATAATATGCCATTTAGCAGACGCTTTTATCCAAAGCGACTTAGTCATGTGTGCATACATTTTTACATATGGGTGGTCCCGGGGATCGAACCCACTACCCTGGCGTTACAAGCGCCATGCTCTACCAATTGAGCTACAGAGGACCACATGGTGTGTCGCAGTCCAGATGGTGCATTTGCAGCGGTGAATGCATCCTTTTCATAGCTCCAGACGTTGCGCCCTCTGGTCTTTTCCCAAAAGGCCATAACTGTCTGTCTGTCATCAGAGACTTATTTCACCCCAGTCACCGCTGGTTTACACAGAAGTATTGATGTCATAGCTATGCAATAGGGAATTGCAGGTGGATAATTTGATTTAATTGCAAATTCCTCCTTCAATGCTGATCTGCTTGTTAAGACATGCGTAGAGCAAAACAGGATATATATATATATATATATATATATATATATATATATATATATATATATATATATATATATATATGCCATTGTAATGAAGTCACCCCAACTGTTATGTGGAATCTATATAAAGTTTGGTAGTTGGTAAATATGAGAACCTTTGAACCTTTAGAATCACCCTAAAGTGTGACGTATTGACATTTTCCTCCTACAGATGATGGAGCACTGGCCACCATCGACGTAGGTCTGGCCTACAGGGATGACACGCTCGGTGAGTGGACAGAGATGGCCCACTCCATAGAGCAGAGGAAGCTTAGCTGCAACTTCACCACCACAAAGGTAAACACAGGACTTTGTGAACTGCTCAACCATTCACTTCCCTCTGGGGTAAACACTTCCAGTCCTCAAGGGTTGTTGTGCTACTGGCTTTTGTTATTATAGTATTGGTTAGTCCACACATGATCATTCAGGTTTTAATCAGTCTCCCAAAGTTCCATGGTTTCAGCTGATCAAATTTATTTTTATGTTAGAAAAAGTCCATATAGTTGGTGTCCCATCAGATGTGTATAACTCATCTCTCCCTGTGTCCTATAGACATATGAGAACGAGGGCCGCTACTACGAGTGTGACCTGCTGCCCTTCATGGAGCTGGGCAACGTGGCCCACAAGTACTACCTGCTCAACATCCGCCTGCCCGTCAGCGAACGCAAGAAGATCAACGTGGGCATTGGAGAGATCAAGGACATCCGCCTGGTGGTTAGTAGTGTGTGTGAGTGGGTGTTGGAAGAGAGACTCAATAAAGTAAAATCGTAAAATATCTGCCATCATTGAATGTCCTTTACTTTTGTCTTAATGTGTGGAGATGCTTTTAGTTTTTCACGTCCTAACTGATTGCCAAAATGGCCAAACGAGATGTTGAGGTGAACTGTGTGAAAGACTGGCTGATGTTTCGTTTCCTATCCTATCAGGGTATCCATCAGAACGGTGGTTTCACCAAGGTGTGGTTTGCCATGAAGACCTTCCTCACACCCAGCATCCTCATCATCTTGGTGTGGTACTGGAGACGCATCACCCTCATGATGCGACCCCCTGTGCTGTTGGAAAAGTAAGGCCGCCATATTGTTTATTGGACTGTGAATGGGATGTTTCTTTGTTGTATATTACATTTGGTGTCAAAATGGAGTTCAGTCATCCATTGACATTGGTTGCTTCGTGAGCTGATGTTCCATGTAGATGTGAATTGAGAACTGATCTCTAATCCAAAATGCATGGATATCCTTGTCCTAGCTTCATATACACACAAGTAAGGCCTTCAGCCAGGGTAAAACTCAGTAACTCCAGTGGATACCAGTTAGGCCTTGTGCTTATGGCAACATTAGCAAGGACAGGAGGAGACGTGTCATTAGATTAACTGTGAATTAACTGTGCATCGAGGTCAGATGTTCTCAGTGCACTGTCCTGGACCCGTATTCATAAAGTGTCTCAGAGTAGGAGTGCTGAGCTAGGATCAGGTCCCATCTGTGCATCATGTAACCTTATTCATTATGATCTAAAAAGATAAAACTGATCCTAGAGCAGCAGTTGGGCAGCTACGCTGTTAAATGAGAACCAGATGTAGCTTTTTCAAGACCTGTAGTGGTGACAACTTAATTCAAACAATAACTAACGCCAGATTTAAATGATGTACCAATGTAATGTAGAATGATACCCTGTGCCGAGAGCTAAGTCTTCAGTTTAGTTTATCCCCTGCAGTGCTGGGAGAGCATATCAGTACATTGCTGCGTTCAACACCACAGGAACGTTCGTCCAAGTGTGAAACGCGTTACACAATCTTCTAGCACTCAACTAATACTTCTACCCCAACCTTTCCTCCCTCTCTCCATCTTCCCTGTCATCTCTACCGCACAGCTCTCAGGAAATGGCACTCAAACTCTATTTGTGGAAAGTACATTAAGGTCATTATCAGTCATTAGCCTTATTAATTTCTGGTGGACTATTTCGCAAGGTTTCCTGGAAGAATATAAGGCACTGGAAGAATCAATTTATCAATGGCAGTAGTTCACACTGAAATAATAAGTGAGTGTACAACACATTAGGAACACCTTCCTGATATTGAGTTGCACCCCCTTTTGGCCTCAGAACAGCCTAAATTCATCGGGTCATGGACTACAAGGTGTTGAAAGTGTTCCACAGGGATGCTGGCCCATGTTGACTCTAATGCTTCCCACAGTTGTCAAGTTGGCTGGATGTCCTTTGGGTGGTTGACCATTCTTGATACACACGGGAAACTGAGTGTGAAAAACCCAGCAGCGTTGCAGTTCGTGACGACACACTCAAACCGGTGTGCCTAGCCCCTACTACCATACCCTTTTCAAAGGCACTTACATCTTTTGTCTTGCCCATTCACCCTCTGAATGGCACACATACAGTGCATTCGGAAAATATTCAGTCTCCTTGACTTTTTCCACATTTTGTTACTTTACAGCCTTATTCTAAAAATAAAAATCCTCATCAATTTACACACAATACCTCAGGTTTATAGAATTTTTTGCAAATGTATTTACAAAAACAAACTATCACATTTACGTAAGTATTCAGACCCTTTGCTTTGAGACTATAAATTGAGCTCAGCTGCATCCTGTTTCCATTGATCATCCTTGAGATGTTTCTACAACTTGATAGGAGTCCACCTGTGGTAAATTCAGTTGATTAGACATGATTTGGAAAGGCACACACCTGCCTATTTAAGGTCCCACAGTTGACAGTGCATGTCAGAGTAAAAACCAAGCCATGAGGCCGAAGGAATTGTCCGTAGAGCTCCGAGACAAGATTGTGTCGAGGCACAGATCTGGGGAAGGGGACCAAAACATTTCTGCATCATTGAAGGTGCTCAAGAACACAGTGGCCTCCATCATTCTTAAATTGAAGAAGTTTGGACTCTTCCTAGAGCTGGCCGCCCGGCCAAACTGAGCAATCCGGGGAGAAGAGCCTTGGTCAGGGAGAACCCGATGGTCACTCTGACAGCGCTGCAGAGTTCCTCTGTGGAGATGGGAGAACCTTCCAGAAGGACAACCATCTCTGCAGCACTCCACCAATCAGGCCTTTATGGTAGAGTGGACAGACTGAAGCCACTCCTCAGTAAAAGTCACATGACAGCCCGCTTGGAGTTTGCCAAAAGGCACCTAAAGACTCTCAGACCATGAGAAACAAGATTCTCTGTTCTGGTGAAAACCAAGATTGAACTCTTTGGACTGAATGCCAAGTGTCATGCCTGGAGGAAACATGGCACCATCCCTACGGTGAAGCAAGGTGGTGGCAGCATCATGCTGTGGGAAATATGATTGAGGGAAATATGAACGGAGCAAAGTACAGAGAGATCCTTGATGAAAACCTGCTCCAGAGCGCTCAGGACCTCAGACTGGGGCAAAGGTTCACCTTCTAACAGGACAACAACCCTAAGCACACAGCCAAGACAACACAGGAGTAGCTTCGGGACTCTGAAGTCTCTGAATGTCCTTGATTTGCCCAGCCAGAGCCCGGACTTGAACCCGATCGAACATCTCTGGAGAGACCTGAAAATAGCTGTGCAGCGACGCTCCCCATCCAACCTGACAGAGCTTGAGAGGATCTGCAAAGAAGAATGGGAGAAACTCTCCAAATACAGGTGTGCCAGCTTGTTACGG
The DNA here is from genome assembly GCF_964263955.1 of Coregonus lavaretus. Lineage (NCBI taxonomy): Eukaryota > Metazoa > Chordata > Actinopteri > Salmoniformes > Salmonidae > Coregonus > Coregonus lavaretus. Next base: position 35,151,585 of record NC_140010.1, on the reverse strand, counting down.
CCTACCCAAGAAGACTTGAGGCTGTAATCGCTGCCAAAGATGCTTCAACAAAGTACTGAGTAAAGGGTCTGAATACTTATGTAAATGCGATATTTCAGTTTTCTTGTTAGTACATTTGCAACAAATTCTATAAACCTGTTTTTGCATTGTCATTATGGGGTATTGTGTGTAGATTGAGGGGAAAAAGGCTGTAACGTAACAATGTGAAAAAGTCAAGGGGTCTGAATACCTTTCGAATGCGATGTATCCAGTCCTTGTCTCAATTGTCTAAAGGCTTAAAAATCCTTATTTAACCTCTCTCTGCCCCTTCATCTACACTGATTGAAGTGGATTTAACAGGTGACATCAAAGGGATCATAGCTTTCACCTGATTCACCTGGTCAGTCTGTCATGGAAAGAGCAGGCGTTCCTGATGTTTTGTACACGCAGTGTATGTCTGAAGTCTGTTTCCACCAAAGCTATTCCTTTATACTGTAGTTGGTGCTTTTATTTCCCCAGATTGTAGGTTGAGGCCTCTTATCTGGCTCTCTTAAGAGTTATGGAGCTAGCTCTGCAGCTTGTTTAGTTTAATTGCTCTTTATATACACGCACAAACGCACACCTATCTCTCCCGTCTGTATATTCGCAGAGCGCAGGACATTCACTTCATACCAGCCCAATGGAACGGATCTCGCTGCCGACTCTTCTGGAATGTGATTCATGTTTTTAGAGTCAATTGCACCCCCTTGGTATACGTTATCCTGTTCTACACTGGGATTTTGTGTCTGAGTATTTCTGATGGAGCCAATGCTTTTTCAATGGAAGTAATCTATTACTGAATGAATGGCCGTGCACGACTCCAACACCATCATTTAAGTTTGCTGACGACGGTGGTAGGCCTGATCACTGACGACGATGAGACCGCATATTGAGTGGAGGTGAGCGACCTGGTAATATGGTGCCAGGACAGCAACCTCTCACTCAACATCAGCAAGAAAAATTAGCTGATCGTGGACTACAGGAAAAGGAGGGCCAAGCACACCTCCATTCAAATCGACGGGACTTTAGTGGAGATTTGGCATGGGCCAAATACAGCGGCACCATTGAGCATCTTGACTTGCTGCATCACCGCTTGGTATGAAAACTGCTTGGCATCCTTCCGCAAAGCGCTACAGAGGGTAGTGCATACGGCCCAGTACATCACTGGGTCCGAGCTCCCTGACATCCAGGACCTCTATATCAGGCGGTGTAAGAGGAAGGCCCCAAAAATTTTCAGACTCCAGCCAGTCGTCATAGACTGTTCTCTCTGCTACCGCACGGCAAGTCTGGAACCAACACGACTCTGTAAAGCTTCTACCCCCAAGCCATAAGACTGCTAAATAGTCAGTCCAAGGAGTTATTTGGTTAACTATCTGCATTATCTTTTTTCACTCATCACATACGCTGCTGGTACTGTTTATCTATCCTCATGCCTAGTCACTTTATTCCTAGTTATGTACATATCTACCTCCATTACCTCGACTCGGTACTGGTACCCCGTGTATATAGCCAAGTTATCGTTGTATTTATTATTACGTGTTATACTTTTCTATTTTATCTCTCTGTATTGTTGGGAATGGCCCGTAAGTAAGTGTTTCACTGTTAGTCTACACCTGTTGTTTACGAAGCATGTGACGAATAACATTTGATTTGAATGACAAAGGAGATTATTGTCCAACATTTTTTAAAAACAATTCTAACCATTATATAAAACTAATTGATATGATGATGATATTGATTATGAGCATTATATTAATACAGTGCATTATGGTGATGATGATTATTGGTATTTTAATTTGTTGATTAACATAATGGTGGTACTGCTGCTGCTGATGATGCTGCTGTGTCTCTCTAGGGTGATCTTTGCCCTGGGCTTGTGCATGACCTTCATCAACATACCGGTGGAGTGGTTCTCTGTGGGCTTCAACTGGACATGGATGCTGCTGTTCGGGGACATCCGGCAGGGCATCTTCTACGCGATGCTGCTCTCCTTCTGGATCATCTTCTGTGGAGAGCACCTCATGGTTTGTCGCTGGTCTTTTCACCTCTCCAAGTAATCTTATGTCGACTTAGTATCTATCTATTGAGTTAATATGGCTAAGTATCCATTGACTTAAGATTCATTTAGATTAAGGCAACTCGGAAGATTTAAGTACCGTGAATACAAATCTGGAGCATGTCTCGAGTGCGTTGGAGGGCGTTGGTTGACATTCTCCCGGAGAATCTGATGGTCTCGTCTGTTTGACACTAGCAAATCAGGACACAGCGCATCTTGAAATGGAGCGCAGTTCACTATGCATGTATCTCATCAGCTGCTAACTTTATTTTTTCTTGTGACAGGTACATTTGCTGCAGCATTGCCTATAGGCTACAGTAATATCATTGCTTTAAATCAGTGCGCTCACGGGCACTCTCTCTTAGTCTTTCTTTCTCTCTTGATCAATTCCATAAATCTACCTTTAGTATCCATTGACTTGGTGCGACTAAGTATCCGTTGACTTACTATGACTACGTATTCATTTAATTAGGGCGGCAGTTACTCTAGCGGATAAGCGTGTTTGGTCAAGTACCCCAAAGGTTGCTGGTTCGAACCCAGGTGAAAAATCTGTCTGTGCCCTTGAGCAAGGCTCTTAACCCTAATTGGTCTTGGTCTGGATAATAGCGTCTGCTAAATTACTAAAATATAAATGTATCCCTGGTGGATACATTTATTTTTAACTTCATTTTATTATTTTATCCACTTCTCTCGTCTTACTGTTCTGTCCCACCTTTATAATTCCCCCTCCCCCAGGACCAGATGGAGAGGAACCATTTCTCAATCTACTGGAAGCAGGTGGGACCCATCGTCTTCGGTTCCTTCTGCCTCTTCATCTTCGACATGTGTGAGAGGTGAGGCTGAAAAACACACACACACACACACTTCACCACACTGTCAAAACAATGCTCAGAGCTACTTAAAGGTTACCACCACAGTTTTGCAGGGATCATTTCTGATGATTTCTTTTTTTTTTTTTACCACCAGGGGAGTCCAGTTGAAGAACCCTTTCTACAGTATTTGGGCTTCCGACGTGGGGACTGAGTTGGCTGTATCCTTTGACTACGTTGATGACTTCTTGCCTTAAAAGTTGACGGACCAAAGGAGACTAAATTAGGGATGAATTGCCTCTTGTCTGAAAAAGAATGTGTCCATGCAATTTCACAGTATATCCCCATACAAGTTCCCAGTGTATCCTGGAATTATAATTTATATTATCATTCTTTTCCATTTCATTGCAACAGGGCCAGATTGTGTCAATATTTGACATCGACATACTAACATTAATCAGAGCACGTCTCCTCTGTTAGTTGCACAGTCACAGGCAGTCTCCAAGGTACTCTCATCACTGTGTTCTGTGCTGAAGTGAGGAATAATTCAGTGGTGCTGGCAGTGCCTACTCCTGCCTTGGGCCATCTCTCCTCCTTATTTCCCCTCTCCCAGCCAGGTCTAGGTGATGCAAGATTCAACAGTACATCCCCCCCCCCATCAGAAACTAAACTCAGCAAAAAAAAGAAACGTCCTCTCTCTGTCAACTGCGTTTATTTTCAGCAAACTTAACATGTGTCAATATTTGTATGAACATAACAAGATTCAACAACTGAGACATAAACTGAACAAGTTCCACAGACATGTGACTAACAGAAATGGAATAATGTGTCCCTGAACAAAGGGGGGGTCAAAATCAAAAGTAACAGTCAGTGTGGCCACCAGCTGCATTAAGTACTGCAGTGCATCTCCTCCTCATGGACTGCACCAGATTTGCCAGTTCTTGCTGTGAGATGTTACCCCACTCTTCCACCAAGGCACCTGCAAGTTCCTGGACATTTCTGGGGGGAATGGCCCTAGCCCTCACCCTCCGATCCAACAGGTCCCAGACGTGCTCAATGGGATTGAGATCCGGGCTCTTCGCTGGCCATGGCAGAACACTGACATTGCTGTCTTGCAGGAAATCACGCACAGAACGAGCAGTATGGCTGGTGGCATTGTCATGCTGGAGGGTCATGTCAGGAGGAGCCTACAGGACGGGTACCACATGAGGGAGGAGGATGTCTTCCCTGTAATGCACAGCGTTGAGATTGCCTGCAATGACAACCAGCTCAGTCCGATTATGCTGTGACACACCGCCCCAAACCATGACGGACCCTCCACCTCCAAATCGATCCCCCTCCAGAGTACAGGCCTCAGTGTAACGCTCATTCCTTCAACGATAAACGCGAATCCGACCATCACCCCTGGTGAGACAAAACCACGACTCGTCAGTGAAGAGCACTTTTTGCCAGTCCTGTCTTGTCCAGCAACGGTGTGTTTGTGCCCATAGGTGACATTGTTGCCGGTGATGTCTGGTGAGGACCTGCCTTACAACAGGCCTACAAGCCCTCAGTCTGGCCTCTTTCAGCCTATTGCGGACAGTCTGAGCACCGATGGATGGATTGTGCAGGGATTGTGCGTTCCTGGTGTAACTCAGGCAGTTGTTGTTGCCATCCTGTACCTGTCCCGCAGGTGTGATGTTCGGATGTACCAATCCTGTGCAGGTGTTGTTACACGTGGTCTGCCACTACGAGGACGTACAGCTGTCTGTCCTGTCTCTCTGTAGCGCTGTCTTAGGCGTCTCACAGTACGGACATTGCAATTTATTGCCCTTGCCATATCTGCAGTCCTCATGCCTCCTTGCAGCATGCCTAAGGCACGTTCACGCAGATGAGCAGGGATCCTGGGCATCTTTCTTTTGTTGTTTTTCAGAGTCAGTAGAAAGGTCTCTTTAGTGTCCTAAGTTTTCATAACTGTGACCTTAATTGCCTACCGTCTGTAAGCTGTTAGTGTCTTAACGACCGTTCCACAGGTGCATGTTCAATAATTGTTATTGTTCATTGAACAAGCATGGGAAACAGTGTTTAAACCCTTTACGATTTTAAGATCTGTGAAGTTATTTGGATGTTTACGAATTATCTTTGAAAGACAGGGTCCTGAAAAGGGGACGTTTCTTTTTTTGCTGAGTTTAGTAGCAGCAAGAGTCTTTTGCTTCATCTGTTGCGCTCTCCCTCTCTAGCAGTCCCTCTCTCTCCTTCGCTCTTGTTTTTGCTCGCACTCCAATCCAGTTGGAGAAAAAAAGCCCTGTAAAAAGATGGCCATCTCTATCAAGCCTGGAACCTTTTAGCCGAGGTGGGGGCTATTTAGTGTTCCTAGAATTAAGCGGAATGTCTGAAAACAGCCATGGGTTTCTATCAGTCTGTTGGAAAATGTACTTTTACTGCTACTGTACTGTAGCTAGAGCTGGGGGTCTATATATAAAGTAAGGGCAGTCCTTCCATTATGGTCAGTCCTGTCTCTCTAACAGTTAGAGTAAGAGTCTAACCTCTCTGTTTGAGTAATGTAACGATTTATTAAGCTATGTTTTATTAGCATCTCCATGCACGTTAGCTCCTTGACTAAGGTTGATAAGATGGCGTTCATCATCGTGGCGGGGATCTGTGCCTGTCTCTACTTCCTCTTCCTGTGCTTCATGGTGTTCCAAGTGTTCCGCAACATCAGCGGGAAGAGGTCCTCCCTGCCCGCCATGTCCAAGGCCAGACGGCTGCACTATGAGGTGTGTGTTTGTGTGTACATAAATGTGTGTGTAAAGGTACATGCAGTGCTTTCAGAAAGTATTCATACCCCTTGACTTATTCCACATTTTGTTGTTACAGCCTGAATTCAAAATGGATTCAATTGTTTTTTTTCTCTCACCATCTACACACAATACCCAAGTGAAAACATGTTTTTAGATTTTTTTGCAAATGTATTGAAAACGCAATACAGAAATATTAATTTACATAAGTATTCACAGCCCTTTGCTATGACACTCCAAATTGTGCTCGGGTGCATTCAATGACCTTTGGTCATCCTTGAGACATCACTACAACTTGATTGGTGGCCAATTTAATTGTTTGGACATGATTTAGAAAACACACCTGTCTATACAAGGTCCCACAGTTGTCCAAGGAACTGTCTGTAGATCTCCGAGACAGAATTGTGATGAGGCATATATCTGGGGAAGGGTAGAAAACAATTTCTAGAGTGTTGAACTTTTCCAAGAGCACAGTGGTCTCCATCAGTAGGAAATATATAAAACATTTGGAACTACCCAGACTCTGCCTAGAGCTGGCCGTCCGACCAAACTGAGCAACCGGGCAAGAATGATCTTGGTCAAGGAAGTGACCGAGAACCCAATGACCACTCTGACAGAACTACAGAGTTCCTTGGCTGAGATGGGAGAACCTGCCAGAAGGACAAGTCTCTACAGCACTTCACCAATCTGGGCGTTATAGGAGAGTGGCCAGATGGAAGCCACTCCTGAGAGAAAGGCACATGACAGCACACCTGGAGTTTGCGAAAAGACATGCGAAAGACTCAGAGCAAAAGGCAAAAGATTCTGTGGTCTGATGAGACAAAAATGTAACTTTTTGGCCTGAATGCAAAGCGCTATGTCTGGAGAAAACCAGGCACAGCTCATCACCCGTTTAACACCATCCCTACCGTGAAGCATGGTGGTGGCAGCATCATGCTATGGGGAAGCTTTTCGGCGGCAGGGACTGGGAGACTGGTAAGGATAGAGGGAACAATGAATGGAGCCAAATACAGGCAAATCCTTAATGAGAACCTGCTTCAGAGTGCAAATGACCTTAGACTGGGGAGAAGATTTACGTTCTAACAGGACAATGACCTCAAGCGTACAGCCAAAGCAATGCTGCAATGGCTTCAGAACAAGAATGTGAAAGTCCTTGAGGTGCAGCAAAAGCCCAGACTTGAATCCCATTGAAAATCTGTGGAAAGACTTGAAGATTGCTGTTCACGCCACTCTCCATCTAACTTAACAGAGCTTGAGAAAATATGCAAGGAAGAATGGGAGAAAGTGTGCAAAGCCGATAGACAGACAGACCCAAGACGACTCAAAACTGTAATCACCGCAAAAGGTGCTTCTTCAAAGTATTGACTCGTGTGAATACTTATGTAAATGAGATGTGTATATATTTCATTTTCAATAAAGTTGCAAACATTACTAAAAACATGTTTTCACTTTGTCATTATGGGGTATTGTGTGTAGATGGGTGAGAGAAACAATTAATCCATTTCGAATTCCGGCTGTAACAAGAAAATATGGAATAAATCAAGGGGCATGAATGCTTCCTGAGGGCACTGTAAGTCCCTGTCTAAATGTGTGTACCGTATGTACCTAAATCACAGGAGGTTGGTGGCAGCTTAATTGGGGAGGACGGGCTTGTGGTAATGGCTGGAGTGTAGTAAGTGGAATGGTATCAAACACATGGTTTCCATACGTTTGATGCCATTTAATTCGCTCCGTTCCAGCAATTATGAGCAGTCCTCTCCTCAGCAGCCTCCACTGACCTAAATGTGTCTTCTCAATGAATTTGGTGTTTGTTTTCTTTTTTCATGGATAGTAGTAACTCTAATCTTCCTCTCTCAGGGGCTCATCTTCCGGTTCAAGTTCCTCATGTTGGTCACTCTGACCTGCGCTGCAATGACTGTCATCTTCTTCATCATCAGTCAGGTGAGTTCTGTGTGTGCCTCCAGGGGTTTCCCAGAATCCTCTGGAGAGGGTTAGGTATTTAAGCAGGGTCATGCTAATTAGGTCACTCCATAGCTAAATGTTTTGTACCGGAAAACGAAAACAACTGTTTATTATTGGACAAGTTCAGATGGTTTCGTGGTGTTTTCTTACATTTTGTACCTACTGAATACAACCAATATTGTGTGTGTGTCTAGGTGAACGAGGGCCACTGGCACTGGGGAGACTACACGGTGCAGGTGAACAGTGCCTTCTTCACAGGGATCTACGGAATGTGGAACCTCTACGTGTTTGCCATCATGTTCCTGTATGCTCCCTCACACAAACGCTACGGAGACGAGCAGTCCAGGGGTGAGTCCAGCTAACACCTGCCTCTAATGGTCAACTGTCAGTAGGTCAAAAGTGAAGTCAAATGTTATTTCAAGTGCATCATAAGAGTCCCAATACACTTCACTGTGGTGAGCAAATATTGACACGCAACAGTGTCTCCTTTTGTGGGAATAACGTTACTTTCAGACGTGTGTTTCTTGTGAACATTTCAGGAGGTTGTGTCTAATGGACACCAGGTCCCGTATCCACAAAGAATTTCAGAAACGGTCCTTGGAATCCTGTTTAAAACCTGTTTTTAAAACTAAAGAAACTCCCAGCTCAGAGTAGGTTATAGGACAGGGGTAGGCAACCCTGGTCCTGGAGTGCTGCAGGCACAGAATGTTTTTTATTTAATTAATTGAATTTAGGCCTGAACTAATCAATTAGCTCAGTTGGACTGATCAATTAGCTCAGTTGGACTGATCAATTAGCTCAGTTGGACTGATCAATTAGCTCCGTTGGTTAGGTGTCCTGATGGAACAAAATCCTGCAGTACCTGCGGCAGGGTTGCCTACCCCTTTTTATAGGATGATGTTAAGACACTGCCCAGACAATCTGAGCCAGGAGTAAAATCAACTCATAAAAGTTTCTCAGCTGGTAATCACGACCGTGAGGTACCGCAAAGGAAAGATGGTGATGACGCTCATTGACATTGGTTATTCCCCATCATTTGCAACAATCTCGATGAGGCATCGCCAGCTGTGAAATCTATAGCACGCTTCAGACAACCACGGTGAATGTGACTGTACATCAAATGTTGCAATGGTAAAACGTTTCACTTTCGCCTGACACGATCACTTTGCCTACTCTTAGTTATTGCCTAATATTTTTTATTTTATTTTTTTATTTCACCTTTATTTAACCAGGTAAACCAGTTGAGAACAGGTTCTCATTTACAACTGCGACCTGGCCAAGATAAAGCAAAGCAGTGCGATTAAAAACAACAACACAGAGTTACATATGGGGTAAAACAAAACAAAGTCAAAAATACAACAGAAATAAATATATATACAGTGTGTGCAAATGTAGCAAGTTATGGAGGTAAGGCAATAAATAGGCTATAGTGGAAAATAATTACAATTAGTATTAACACTGGAATGAAGATGTGCAAGAGATTATGTGCAAATAGAGATACTTGGGTACAAATGAGCAAAATAAATAACAATATAGGGATGAGGTAGTTGGGCGGGCTAATTTCAGATGGGCTGTGTACAGGTGCAGTGATCAGTAAGGTGCTCTGACAACTGATGCTTAAAGTTAGTGAGGGAGATAAGTGTCTCCAGCTTCAGAGATTTTTGCAATTTGTTCCAGTCATTGGCAGCAGAGAACTGGAAGGAATGGCGGCCAAAGGAGGTGTTGGCTTTGGGGATGACCAGTGAGATATACCTGCTGGAGCGCAGACTACGGGTGGGTGTTGCTATGGTGACCAATGAGCTAAGATAAGGCGGGGATTTGCCTAGCAGTGATTTATAGATGGCCTGGAGCCAGTGGGTTTGGCGACGAATATGTAGTGAGGACCAGCCAACAAGAGCGTACAGGTCACAGTGGTGGGTAGTATATGGGGCTTTGGAGACAAAACGGATGGCACTGTGATAGACTACATCCAATTTGCTGAGTAGAGTGTTGGAGGCTATTTTGTAAATGACATTGCCGAAGTCAAGGATCGGTAGGATAGTCAGTTTTACGAGGGCATGTTTGGCAGCATGAGTGAAGGAGGCTTTGTTGCGAAATAAACCGATTCTAGATTTAACTTTGGATTGGAGATTCTTAATGTGAGTCTGGAAGGAGAGTTTACAGTCTAACCAGACACCTAGATATTTGTAGTTGTCCACATACTCTAGGTCAGACCCGTCGAGAGTAGTGATTCTAGTCGGGTGGGTGGGTGCAAGCAGCGTTCGGTTGAAGAGCATGCATTTAGTTTTACTAGTGTTTAAGAGCAGTTGGAGGCTACTGAAGGAGTGTTGTATGGCATTGAAGCTCGTTTGGAGGTTTGTTAACACAGTGTCCAATGAAGGGCCAGATGTATACAAAATGGTGTTGTCTGCGTAGAGGTGGATCTGAGAGTCACCAGCAGCAAGAGCGACGTCATTGATATACACAGAGAAAAGAGTCGGCCCAAGAATTGAACCCTGTGGCACCCCCATAGAGACCGCCATAGGTCCAGACAACAGGCCCTCCGATTTGACACATTGAACTCGATCTGAGAAGTAGTTGGTGAACCAGGCGAGGCAGTCATTTGAGAAACCAAGGCTATTTAGTCTGCCAATAAGAATGCGGTGGTTGACAGTCGAAAGCCTTGGCCAGGTCAATGAAAACGGCTGCACAGTACTGTCTATTATCGATCGCGGTTATAATATCGTTTAGGACCTTGAGCGTGGCTGAAGTGCACCCATGACCAGCTCGGAAACCGGATTGCATAGCGGAGAAGGTACGGTGGGATTCGAAATGGTCGGTGATCTGTTTGTTGACTTTCAAAAACTTTTGAAAGGCAGGGCAGGATGGATATGGGTCTGTAACAGTTTGGATCTAGAGTGTCACCCCCTTTGAAGAGGGGGATGACCGCGGCAGCTTTCCAATCTCTGGGGATCTCAGACGTTACGAAAGAGAGGTTGAACAGGCTAGTAATAGGGGTTGCGACAATTTCGGCGGCTAGTTTTAGAAAGAAAGGGTCCAGATTGTCTAGCCCAGATGATTTGTAGGGGTCCAGATTTTGCAGCTCTTTCAGAACATCAGCTGTCTGGATTTGTGTGAAGGAGAAGCGGGGGGGGCACGGGCAAGCGGAGGGTGCATAACCTTTTTCTTTTTAACCAATTCTCATGGTTGTTAAAAGCGGACATTTTACAATATTACTGTCATATCAACATGAAAACCATCCAACTAACTAGCTAGTACCACTGATGTCACTCAGGCCGGGAGAGAGAAGACATGTTTAAGTTCTGGAAGGGTTCCCTGAAATGCATTAGCCTGGCATGGTTTTTGTCTCCCTCTTTCTGGAGTGGTTTCTTGCCTTGTCTTTCTCGCTCTCTTTATTTAATCAGGTCACTGTTTCAAAAGACAAAGTAATAAATGATAGTGTCTAACCAGATGGCATGACATAAAGAGCAAATTGAGGAGGAAAAGGTTTAATGAAAGCTGTGTCTTTTTTTTTAAACACATTGCGGTGTTAAAGCCTGCATCAGGGAACAAAATAAGTCAGTTTTATACAATGTGAGTGAAATGGAAACCACAACAGCACAGGTATGCTCAGAACCATTAGGGCTCTCAGCATAGACATAAAAAAAATATATATATTTTTTCAACAGAAGACAAAAACACTGGTGCCTAATGAGCACAATGCAGATGACCCAGATGTACTGCTGTCTGTATACTGATGTGTGTGTTGGTCACTGTGCTCTGTTCAGGAGATGCAGGAGCCAGTGGAGAGGACATCCAGCTGACCACCACCATCACCCACGTGGACGGACCCACCGAGATCTACAAGTTGACGGGCAAAGAGGCCCAAGAGTAGCCCCCTTCCCCTGGACCTCCAACCTAATTCCTCCCCTACAAAAGCCTCTCCCTCGAACCCTGACTGTGCTTTTTTTAACCAAATCCCAATGTCCCCCGTCCCGTCACTGTCCCAAAAGTTAAAAAGCAACTTTTCTGTACGGTCCTTTCATTTCATTGCAGACATGGGGCCGGATTGTATATGCATCTTTGACATTTGACAGAGTCTGTTAACTATCAGTGTTTGTAATATTGTTGTTGCACAACTGTACTCTTTCTTATGAAGTCCAGGTTGTGGACAAGCTGCTCTGAAATGGAAACTGAGTAGAAGGATGTAGCACACCATCTGGTGGTCATGAGAGGGATGTTGCCGTCAGGCACAGATCTAGGATCAGTTTATCATCCCCAAATCCAAAATGTATCCATTAGGCGGAGGGAGTACAAATCTGACCTTAAATCAGTGTCCAGGGGTAACTGCATCCAACTCCAGGAAAAACACTGTGGGCTTTCAAGGCATTCTGAGGCGTAACTGGTTGCCTCACTGAAGACAACATTACTTGGTTATTTAGAGGGAACAAATATTGTATGGATGCTGTTTTTGACTCTTCACCTCAGCGGTTTTACATTAGAATAACCTTTAGGATATACAAGAGTTGATATGCCTCATCGTACAAGGTCCAACATGGCCACTTTTGGAAGATCTGTCAAAAGAAAGCAGATCTCCGCAAGTAGTCAGTAATATCAGTAATGACGCAAGCTTTTTTGTCTCTTCTGTCAGCACTCACTCTCACCTGTACACATCCATGCAAAGTTCTAGACTACTGGATTCACTTGTCTATCACTCTTACAAGTGGGGTTTGCCTTTTTGGATTGTGGGGAAAATGTACCAACCACAAGGCCTTTTTGGGAAACACCAAGTTCATTGTTACAATCTATATATATTTTTTATAAAGTGCTTATTTTCAACTGTATGACAGATTGACATGCTGTATCACTTACTGTCTGTTGGCAGAATAAATAGATTTGAAGATTGTATTACACATGGGAGTGTAGTTTTGTGCTTTTTATGCTATTTTAAATAGAACTTTTACTTTATGCCTGGTCTTTGAATAATTTCTAAGTATATTCAATAAAGTATTTGTATTGAATTTTCTTTTGTCCGTTTTTTTATTTTCTTGATTATGTTCTTACTGTTATCAGACATTACTTATAGTTTCAATGAAAAACAAACACTTCTGCAAAGAAATTACAGAAGCTTACTCAACATTTTTCTGTTCCTAAATGGAAATGATTCCTCTTGTGCTTGCAGTAGTTTATCCTCTGCCTTAGCAACTCAATGAGCCTGAGAAAGACAAAGAAGGAAAAAACTGTTATTCACAACTTTGTCATTTCAATAGTCTGTGTTGACAGGATGTGATGCTACAATATTAGAGAAATGAAATACGGAGTAAAAGTACAAGAGAGCGATAGTAAGTCCCTGGAAGCAGCCAGTTCTTCTTATTCTAACTCCCAGCTGTAGCAGTGGAGAATCTGGTGGAGGACAGTTCTTTCTCTGCTACCTTGATCTCCCCTGCTACAAGGCTGCTTCGAAGGAGTGTATGTTTCCACCAGTGGTCAGCACCTTATCACTATAGGCTGCTGCACTGGGGCCTCAGGCAGAAGCATGCCATCCTGAGGGGCCACAGAGCTCACTGGCAGCTCTCTGGTGGAGATGGGGGGTGGGACCCCAGATGTTTTCTGTGTTGGCCAGGCTTAGCTCCTCTAGAATAATTTGAATAGCTGCCTTATCAAGGACCTGGCCAAAGATCTGGTCTGCCAGACAGAAGGAGTCATGTGAAGTCCCAGATGCTGCAGTGTCTATGCTGCTTAAGGAAGTGAAGCTTCCACTAAGTGATAAGGACAGGGAGCTGTCGTAGGCAGCGTAAGCATACTCATGGATTCCCACTTGTCAAGATCAAGGTAAAAAAATTCAGGTGAAATCCGGTCTGAAAGAAACACCATGGCAACACAAACAAAAAGCTGGATAAGAAAACTGATATTCTCATCCATGACTTTTTTTCTTTCAGATATCATCAATAAAAAGTATTTATTCATGAGACAAGAAATGTAAAACTTTAAATGGTAGTTATGTTTATTTGGTATAGTATAATTGCTTGGTATACAACAAGCACAGCCAACATACCTGGATTATATATATTGTTTTGTTATTTTAATTTGTTATCCCACTTTTACTCAAAAATGTTCTATAAATTCGGGCTTTTTACATGAGATAAAATTAAAATGTCTCACCTGACATGAAATTGTGGTCCACATTTGAAAGCTAACTAATCTTTGGCAAACAATTGTTGCTGTGTCTTTGTTGTGATTGTAGAAGGAACTGAGAGTTTGAGAAAGAACTTCCCCATTGGTCACACACTGGTTTAATCAACGTTGTTTCAACAACTGTCAATACATTGACCTAACCGGACTAACAGGTTGTTACATCAATGTAATTTCAACATAATCATCAGAACTATGTATATGTTGAGATTCCGTAAAAAATTCCACGTAGAAACGTACAAAATCTTTTAAATCCTATATTTGATATTATCTGGCCAGTTTATTAGGTAAACCACCCCGTTCACGAAAATGCATTGCTCCTACAGACAGAGTCACGTGGCCTTGGCTTGCTATATAAAGCAGGCAGACTGGCATCGAGGCATTCAGTTACTGTTCGTTTGAACGTTAGAATAGGCAAAATGAGTGACCTTAGCGACTTTGAGAATGGTGCGACAAACCAAAAACATCCAGTCAGCGGCAGTCCTGTGGGTGAAAACAGCTTATTGTTGAGAGGTCGAAGGAGAATGGCAAGAATCATGCAAGCTAACAGGCGGGCCACAAACAGACAAATAATGGCGCAGTACAACAGTGGTGTGCAGAACGACTTCTCGGAACGCACAACTCATCGATCCTTGTCATGGATGGGCTATTGCAGCAGACGACCACACCGGGTTCCACTCCTATCAGCTAAAAACAAGTAGAATTTTACTGGGTGACTCACTTTTACTTGAGTCATTTTCTATTAGGTATCTTTACTTTTACTCAAGTAACTGTATCCATGTGGAAGAGAGGAGTTGGTCCATAAGGGCAGCACAACATTTAATTTATGGATGTTGTTTGTGTCTATCAGAATAAAAGATCAACACAAACCCTGATCCTTTGGTCATATGTAAGCTGATCAAAACACAACGCAGAGGAAATCTACACCGGTCACACTTACGGATCTACAAGATCATTGCTCGCATGATCGCCGGGTTGCTCCATCACAATTGGACTCCCTTCCTTTCTCTGCTACTGGGCCGTCTGCACTCCGCTGTGTGTGCAAGTCTATGCACCAGAGGTACAGGGCATTTGGCGCGAGACAGAGACATTCAGTACTTTGTTTGGTGTTAACTACAGCATAAAAAAATCATAAAAAGTTCTTGATTTACAGTGTCTGATATTCTATCATTGCAGATATTTGTTTTTCTCAAGTTGTCATGTCTATTTCAGTTTCATTAATGAATGTTTTTGCATGTGAATGTGCATACTGAGTTTTTAATTTCTGATCTACAAACAGTTTTGGGTATTTTGCTTTATTCCATTTAGTCTGTTGATAGCCCCAACTTTTTCTCTCCTTAATTATTATTATTTCTGCATATGAATAGGCATTGTTTCCATCGTGTAATGCTCCAGTGACACTTATGAGCCGAGCCCCGGTAGTCAGAACTTGTCAGTTGGGTATGGGAGAGGTCGTCCAGTTGTTACATCTGGGTTTGGGAGGGGTAGACTTGTAGCCCCATATGAGGTGGATCATCGTGACAGTTAACCAGTCAGTGTTACATTCCCCAGTTGGTCCAGCTGCTAGTTCCACTCCATATACACACACAGCCCCTCACCCTGCTAACGAGGTCATTACTACAGAGGCGCTCAGCGGTATGATTTCTGTCCTAGCCAAACAGATTGGTGAGTCTATCACTGCCAGTATCCACACCATGCACCAGCCTAGTGATAATCAGTCCCAGCCACCAGTCACAGTGTACTGATGTATCAAAGCTGAATGTTTATGTCCAATCAGACATAAAACCACCACCGTTCTTCAGAGGTGACCACACAGATCAGTTCTCAATCCATGAGTGGGAAGAGATGATGACTGGCTACCGGCGCAGAGTGAATTGCGCTGAAGGTGAGATGTTTGTCATACAGAGTAGACTCACTGGTAAAGCACGAGATGTGGTGAAGGTGTCACTACACAGTAACCCTGAGTTGAGGTCTGACAAGAAACCAACTGCTCTTTTTGACATCCTGAAGAGACATTTCAGTGAACTGACATCCTCCAGTATGCCCATGGCAGACTTTTACAGCACCAAACCGAAAGCTGGTGAGAGTGCGATGGATTACTGGATACGTCTGAAGAAGGCCATTGATGTTGCTGATGAGTGTCTGCGCAGGCAGGGTAAGAATGTTGATGACTCCAGTGCTGACCTTGTTATTATGTTCATCTCCCACAGTCCAGACCCCAAGCTCGCCCTGTCTTTCCAGTTTAAGCCTGCAGAGGAGTGGACCGCATCAGAGGTCCAGGGACGGTTGGATGGCCATCAGAGGGATCTGAGGAGAGGCAAAGCTTAATCTGCAGTGCCGCTGTCAGCATGCAGTCAGCCCCTTCCCCATCACAGTGAGCCACGTAAGTCCTCTGAGGTATTCAGCCAGTCTCAGTGCTCCTTCAATACTCCAGCTCCACCACCGGCCCCTCCAACCAGTCTCACCACAGAGGAACCAGGCCTTCGCCATATGGTTGGCATGTTGGACAGAGTCCTCTCACTGTGCACTACTTCTTTGTCACACCAAGCCCAGCCTGAACCACCACCACGCTCACGTCAAGTCCAGCCAAGTCCCCCATGCAAAGTCTGTGGCACCACTGAGCACACAACATATGCATACTGCAGGCAACAAAGGCTCTGTCACCACTGTCTCAGCCCTGGCCATTTCAAGAGAGACTGCCCAAAAGTGTCTCAGCCTCCTGTGACGTCAGCGCTCCCCTCCGACATCAACCCGTTTTTGAACTAGCCAGCCAATGCAGTGCATGGGCAAAGATAAAGTGACCCTCACAGGTGAGCCAAACCTGCAGTCCATCTACGTAAATAGCTGTAGGCTGCTGTCAGATGACCAGAAAGCCATTTTTGTTGGATCTCAGAGACTAGAAGGGGCTAGTGAGCTGTTTTATACCCCAGTACTAGTTAGTGGTCAGTTAATGTTGAATGGAATCTTGGACTCAGGCTCTATGTCATGCACAATCAGTGAAGGGGGAGAGTCGAGACTGAAAGCTGCTGGTGTTCTTCCCTGTTCTCAGCTAGCCCCCAGCAATGTGGTTCTCGTTGGTTGTGGTGGTCTGATTACGAAGCCCAAATGTACACTGCTCAAAAAAATAAAGAGAACACTAAAATAACACATCCTAGATCTGAATGAATGAAATAATCTTATTAAATACTTTTTTCTTTACATAGTTGAATGTGCTGACAACAAAATCACACAAACATTATCAATGGAAATCAAATTTATCAACCCATGGAGGTCTGGATTTGGAGTCACCCTCAAAATTAAAGTGGAAAACCACACTACAGGCTGATCCAACTTTGATGTAATGTCCTTAAAACAAGTCAAAATGAGGCTCAGTAGTGTGTGTGGCCTCCACGTGCCTGTATGACCTCCCTACAACGCCTGGGCATGCTCCTGATGAGGTGGCGGATGGTCTCCTGAGGGATCTCCTCCCAGACCTGGACTAAAGCATCCGCCAACTCCTGGACAGTCTGTGGTGCAACGTGGCGTTGGTGGATGGAGCGAGACATGATGTCCCAGATGTGCTCAATTGGATTCAGGTCTGGGGAACGGGCGGGCCAGTCCATAGCATCAATGCCTTCCTCTTGCAGGAACTGCTGACACACTCCAGCCACATGAGGTCTAGCATTGTCTTGCATTAGGAGGAACCCAGGGCCAACCGCACCAGCATATGGTCTCACAAGGGGTCTGAGGATCTCATCTCGGTATCTAATGGCAGTCAGGCTACCTCTGGCGATCACATGGAGGGCTGTGCGGCCCCCCAAAGAAAAGCCACCCCACACCATGACTGACCCACCGCCAAACCGGTCATGTTGGAGGATGTTGCAGGCAGCAGAACGTTCTCCACGGCGTCTCCAGACTCTGTCACGTCTGTCACATGTGCTCAGTGTGAACCTGCTTTCATCTGTGAAGAGCACAGGGCGCCAGTGGCGAATTTGCCAATCTTGGTGTTCTCTGGCAAATGCCAAACGTCCTGCACAGTGTTGGGCTGTAAGCACAACCCCCACCTGTGGACGTCGGGCCCTCATACCACCCTCATGGAGTCTGTTTCTGACCGTTTGAGCAGACACATGCACATTTGTGGCCTGCTGGAGGTCATTTTGCAGGGCTCTAGCAGTGCTCCTCCTGCTCCTCCTTGCACAAAGGCAGAGGTAGCAGTCCTGCTGCTGGGTTGTTGCCCTCCTACGGCCTCCTCCACGTCTTCTGATGTACTGGCCTGTCTCCTGGTAGCGCCTCCATGCTCTGGACACTACGCTGACAGACACAGCAAACCTTCTTGCCACAGCTCGCATTGATGTGCCATCCTGGATGAGCTGCACTACCTGAGCCACTTGTGTGGGTTGTAGACTCTGTCTCATGCTACCACTAGAGTGAAAGCACCGCCAGCATTCAAAAGTGACCAAAACATCAGCCAGGAAGCATAGGAACTGTCCAAAACCAGTCCTTTATTTGGGGTGTCTTGCTAGTTGCCCATAATTTTCACCTGTTGTCTATCCATTTGCACAACAGCATGTGAAATGTATTGTCAATCAGTGTTGCTTCCTAAGTGGACAGTTTGATTTCACAGAAGTGTGATTGACTTGGAGTTACATTGTGTTGTTTAAGTGTTCCCTTTATTTTTTTGAGCAGTGTATATACTGTATGACCTGGAAGTAAAAGTTTACGAATCAAAGTTCACTGTGCCCACCCTGGTTATCCCTGGCCAACGAGATGAGTTTATCATCGGAACAAACGTGATCAAGTCTGTTCTTCAGAAGATGAAGTCCAACAAGAAGTACTGGGAAGCCATCTCCTCCAGTTACATTGACCCCGAGGGTGAGCAGTTCCTCAAGCTCCTCAGCGGTGTCTCAGGCAGGGCAGGCCCCGAGTCAACAAGCAAGATTGGTATGGTAAGGCTTAGGCAAGCTGTTACTCTCCTTCCACAGCAGGAGTACCTCGTATGGGGGAAGTTGGCAAGTGGTGCTCGTGTGTCACCTGGGAGCACTGTCATTTTTGAGCCCACCTCCGCCCACTCAGCCCCAAAGAACATTCTGGTAGGGAGAGTCATAACACCTATGTGGGGAGATCGCTGGGTCCCAATGAAAGTCCTGAATGCATCAGTGGACCCGGTCACACTGCGCCGCAATGCCAAGCTAGAGGATGTCTCTCCTTGCCTAAAAGTGGAGGACCTGCCCCTCACTCAGGGGCTGCAACATCAGTGTGACACCCCAAGTCCTGCCACTTCTTCACAAGAGTCGGCTGATCCCACACAGCTGCTGAAGGACTGTGGTTTGAGCGATGTGGATATCGAGGCATATGAAATATCTGCTGAATGGAAAGCTAAGCTGGCCGAGATCCAAGGGAAGTACCAAGATGTATTCTCAAAAGACAAGCTGGACTGTGGAGAGGCGAAGGACTTTGTGCACCACATCCACATCTCTGATGACCGCCCCTTCCGGCTTCCCTATCGCCGCGTCCCTCTTGCACACTATCACAAGTTGAAAGAAGTGTTGAGCGAAATGGGGGAGAAACAACTCATCACCAAGTCAGTCAGTGAATACGCCTTGCCACTGGTCATGGTCTGGAAAAAGATCTGGGACCTGAGGATGTGCACTGACTTCCGCTGGCTCAACGCGAGGACCATCAAGGACGCTCTCCCGCTGCCACATCAAGCCAACTGCCTGACTGACCTTGGTGGAAACGCCTATTTCAGCACCATGGACCTCACATCATGGTTCTACAATGTCCCTCTCCATGAGTCTGCCCGAAAATACACAGCCTCTACATTAGCCCTGGGCTTGTACAAATACAATAGGCTTCCACAAGCCTTGTGCAACAGTCCCGCGTCCTTCATGAGGATGATGCTACCTGGATGATGTGCTCATCTTTTCTCCTTCCGAGGAAGAGTCTTTGAGATACCTGAAGTCGGGTTCAGTCGATTGAGAGCTAACAACCTGATCTATCACAGAAGAAGTGTCTTTTTGCGCAAGTCTGTGAGGTTTCTGGGCTATATCATCGACAGCACTGGTGTCTCTGTTGACCAGGAGAAGATCAAGGTAATCTCAGGCTTTAAGAAGGAAGATCTGATGAAAGACGACACCCACACACCATCACAGAAGAGAGTAAGATCCTTCCTAGGGATGGTCCTGTTCTACCAGCACTTCATCCCTGGATGTTCCTCCATCGCAAAGCCTCCTCTTCACCCTGACTGCGGGACAGAAATATGAAGGCAAACAGAAAGGAAATGTTGCCGGAGGTCATAAGAGAGCTGGAACCCAGTATCTCTATTTGCACATAATCTCTTGCACATCTAGCATTCCAGTGTTAATACTATTGTAATTATTCTGCACTATAGACTATTTATTGCCTTACCTCCATAACTTGCTACATTTGCACACACTGTATATATATTTTCTGTTGTATTTCTGACTTTATGTTTTTTACCCCATATGTAACTCTGTGTTGTTTTTATTGCACTACTTTGCTTTATCTTGGCCAGGTCGCAGTTGTAAATGAGAACCTGTTCTCAACTGGCTTACCTGGTTAAATAAAGGTGAAATAATATAAAATAAAAACCTTCTGTGAGCTGACCCCTCAGGACTGGAGGCAGAGCTGCGACACTGCGTTTGAGGAGCTGAAGAAAGCGCTGATCAATTGTGTGGTGTTGGCCAATCCAGACTTCGACAAGCCTTTCATCCTGTCCACCGACACCTCCCTGGATGGACGGAGTGCTCTTCTCTCCCAACTGTGAGATAGCGAAGAGCAGACCGATTGCGTTCGCAAGCAAGTCCCTCAGCTGCAGTCAAGCTAACTACCCTGCACACAGACTGGAGTTCCTGGCCCTCAAGTGGTCTGTGTGTGACAGGTTTAGTCATTGGCTCAAAGGTCACAAGTTCACAGTGTGGACTGATAACAACCCTCTCATATACATCATGACCAAGCCCAAGCTTGATGCATGTGAGCAGCGCTGGGTCTCCAAGCTTGCACCATACTGCTTCTAGATCAAGCACGTTCCAGGGAAACTGAATGTTGTGGCCAACACTCTGAGCAGGGACCCGTTCGTGAAGCCACTGAGTCATTGACTCTTGTCTGAGCCATATTTGGAGCTGCTTAGGAAAGTGTGTGATGTGGAAGATTGATGTGTGCAGGATGCATTACGCCTGACGTGTCAGACGCAAGTCCTAGATAACTCCTCCCTGTGTGTGTCTGCGGATGTGTCCTTGTCTGAGGATGATGTGTCAGCCTTACTCTCCTCTCATGGAGACTGGGAGTCTGCGTCTCGTCAGAGAGCTGCTTCGTTTGTGGGCCACATGAGCATATTAGCACCAGCTGGCCAAGAGACATTCCCCTCCTTGTCCGTAGAAGAGCTCAAGTCCCACCAACAACATGATGCCGCCATCTCCAGAGTGATACACTATGTTGAGAGGAAGTGCAGACATCCAAACGTGAGCGTCACAATGAGAACTAGCTCGCTCTGAAGATTCTCAAGCAATGGGAGAAGTTCACACTGCTGAATGATATATTGTACAGAGTTTCCAAAGATCTGCTGACCAAGAGCAAGAGATTCCAATACGTCCTGCCTGAGACTCTGAGGAAGGAGGCTTTGTCTGGTGTTCATGACTTGGCTGGCCACCAGGGTCAGCCCCGCACCCTCTCCCTCGCCCGTCAGAGGTTCTTCTGGCACGACATGGAGAAAGATGTACTCAACTATGTCAAGACCTGTCAAATGTGTGTCCTCAGCAAGACACCAGAGCCTGCAGCATGACCCCCACTGGAGAGCATCAAGACCACTGCCCCACTGGAACTTGTATACATCGACTTCTGGTCTGCTGAAGACAACAAGAACAAGTCTGTGGATGTCCTAGTGATTACTGATCACTTCACCAAGCTGGCACATGCATTCCAGCAAAGATAGTGGCAAAGAAGCTTTGGGACAACTTCTTCTGTGTGTACGGATTTCCTACCCACCTCCACTCAGACCAGGGAGTGAATCTCCAAAGTGAACTCATTGCCGAATTGTCGAGATGTCTCGGACCTCCCCCTATCATCCTATGGGGAACGGTGGCACGGAGAGGTTCAACAGGACACTAGGCAACATGTTGAGATCCTTGACCCCAAAGTCAAAGCAGAAGTGGCCCCAGATGATCCAGAACAAGTCCTTTGTGTACAACTATACTGCTTATGAGACCACTGGCTTCGCACCCTTCTACTTGATGTTTGGTAGAATACCCAGGTTGCCTGTTGACCTAATGTTCAATAACGTCTTCCAGGACGAGACTGTCTGTGGCTACGAAGTCTATGTGAAGTCCCTGGTAAGTGACCTCCAGTCTTCCATGCGCCAAGCTCAGAAGAAGTCTGCAGTGGAACAGAAACACCAGTCTGACCAGTACAACAAGAAAGTTGAGGGCCAGCCTCTCTCCACTGGTGACCAAGTTATTGTGGCTAACAAGGGATGCAGAGCAAAATGCAAGCTTGCCGATAAGTGGGAACCAGACGTTTACACTATCATGGCTTCAAAGCCTGCACTCCACATCTACAAGATCCAGGGTCGTGCCGGAAATGAGAGGGTGGTGCGCAGAAACCTTCTGCTCCAAGTCAACTTCCTCCCCTTGGAAGAGACACAGGATGTGTCTGACCCCAGCTTCCAGAGTGACAATAGTATGGCAAGTGACGTGACAGATGTTCCTGAGACTGAAGCTTCTGGATTGGAGTTCAACAGTGCAGCAGCTGAGCCTTCCATGCTCTCTCCTGGCTAGATGGATGTGCTGAGAATCGCACTACTTCCTGGGTCTAAGAACAGCCTTCGGCTGAAGACGCTGATGAATACACTGGCAGCCTCAACCCAAGTAATCCACAGATGAACATTCACTCAGATGAGTTTCCTGTGGCTGGTGCTAATGGTGCTGGTGCCCCTTCATCCCCCTCCCTTATCCCTGCCCCTAGATGCCTGCCTGCCCCAGAACAATCTAGGCAGAGCCCCCATGAAGGCAATCACCCCACTTCTAGGTTTGGGAGGGTTATCAAGCTGGTGTGCAGACTGATAGAGTCTATGGTACAACAAATTGTAGACACTAAAGGACATTGATTGGACAGAGTCCCCTGTTGTTGATAAGGGAATCAATTTAGATGTTGAGAAGTTTTAGTTCACGACAGTAGTAGAAGTTATGGTCTAAGTCCGTGTGGTGTAAAAGGCACCTAATTTTTCTATAGGGAGCTCTGAGACCTGATCAATCTCTATTCTCTCTTAACCTTTTATTAGGTAGCAATTTAGCTGATACAGTGGGGAAAAAAAGTATTTAGTCAGCCACCAATTGTGCAAGTTATCCCACTTAAAAAGATGAGAGAGGCCTGTAATTTTCATCATAGGTACACGTCAACTATGACAGACAAATTGAGAAACAAAAATCCAGAAAATCACATTGTAGGATTTTTAATGAATTTATTTGCAAATTATGGTGGAAAATAAGTATTTGGTCACCTACAAACAAGCAAGATTTCTGGCTCTCACAGACCTGTAACAACTTATTTAAGAGGCTCCTCTGTCCTCCACTCGTTACCTGTATTAATGGCACCTGTTTGAACTTGTTATCAGTATAAAAGACACCTGTCCACAACCTCAAACAGTCACACTCCAAACTCCACTATGGCCAAGACCAAAGAGCTGTCAAAGGACACCAGAAACAAAATTGTAGACCTGCACCAGGCTGGGAAGACTGAATCTGCAATAGGTAAGCAGCTTGGTTTGAAGAAATCAACTGTGGGAGCAATTATTAGGAAATGGAAGACATACAAGACCACTGATAATCTCCCTCGATCTGGGGCTCCAGGCAAGATCTCACCCCGTGGGGTCAAAATGATCACAAGAATGGTGAGCAAAAATCCCAGAACCACACGGGGGGACCTAGTGAATGACCTGCAGAGAGCTGGGACCAAAGTAACAAAGCCTACCATCAGTAACACACTACGCCGCCAGGGACTCAAATCCTGCAGTGCCAGACGTGTCCCCCTGCTTAAGCCAGTACATGTCCAGGCCCGTCTGAAGTTTGCTAGAGTGCATTTGGATGATCCAGAAGAGGATTGGGAGAATGTCATATGGTCAGATGAAACCAAAATAGAACTTTTTGGTAAAAACTCAACTCGTCGTGTTTGGAGGACAACGAATGCTGAGTTGCATCCAAAGAACACCATACCTACTGTGAAGCATGGGGGTGGAAACATCATGCTTTGGGGCTGTTTTTCTGCAAAGGGACCAGGACGACTGATCCGTGTAAAGGAAAGAATGAATGGGGCCATGTATCGTGAGATTTTGAGTGAAAACCTCCTTCCATCAGCAAGGGCATTGAAGATGAAACGTGGCTGGGTCTTTCAGCATGACAATGATCCCAAACACACCGCCCAGGCAACGAAGGAGTGGCTTCGTAAGAAGCATTTCAAGGTCCTGGAGTGGCCTAGCCAGTCTCCAGATCTCAACCCCATAGAAAATCTTTGGAGGGAGTTGAAAGTCCGTGTTGCCCAGTGACAGCCCCAAAACATCACTGCTCTAGAGGAGATCTGCATGGAGGAATGGGCCAAAATACCAGCAACAGTGTGTGAAAACCTTGTGAAGACTTATAGAATACGTTTGACCTGTGTCATTGTTTAGTTTGCAAGGCCCATAGGTTATACTGTACATCGCACAATATTGTATCGTTATCTAACTAGACGATTGTTATTCTTATTTGCGGCCCTGTCTACTGTATCCATGCGGAAGAGAGGAGTTGGTCCATAAGGGCAACACAACATTTCCTTTATGGATGTTTGTTTCTTTATCAGAATAAAAGACACCAACCCTGATCCTATGGTCATATGTAAGCTGATCAAAACACAACGCAGAGGCACACCAACATCCCTGTGGAACGTTTTATGAAACCTTGTAGAATGCCCCGAAGAAGTCAGGCTGTTCTGGAGGCAAAGGGGGGTTCGACCCGGTACTAGATGGGTGTACATAATAAACTGTCTGGTGAGTTGGGTGGTTGAAATGTATGTATGTTGAATTTCATATTTGATTAGACATATGCTATTTGACCTTGTTTCAATGTTGATAGTAAAATGGTATGTTTGAATTAACGTCATTGTTTCAACGTCATGCCATCAACCTAAATAAAGAGATATATTGAAATAAAAAGTAAAGCTGCAGTCCAATGATTCCTGCCTGAACAGTGACTCCTACTGGTATATGAGGGGTAATGCACTTCTGTGAGAACAAGTTGACCATCCAGATGCCTAACTCTTATGTACCCTACTTAGCTTTAGAAACAAGCTGTGTTCAATTCAGCTGCGCTATCATGTCAACACATTTAGACATTGATCAGCTTCCATACTCATGTGTAGACTACCTAAATAACATTGAATAGTTTAAAGTAACACCTCTAACTTTTCTTACACAAGCTGTATGTGAAAGTAAATTCGCCTGGAGTGAGGTTGGGTTTATGTAGGCTACATTGTCATCTGATTTGCCCAAAGGACACCATTTTAACGTGAAGCTATGTATACTATAATTTGTCTATGGTTGATTGGATCTTTGGAAGTTTAGAAGTAGTTACCATTAGCCTTATAAATAAGATTCCAACGAGCCATTAGTGCTTACAAAAAGACGCTAATAATGTTGCCATCTAAAGACTTAGTAAATACTGTTCGAATAGAAACGCTGTTGCGCAGACAGAGTGCGCCTGGGAGGCGCCAATAAACAAAGGAGCAGAGACTGCAAAACATAACATTCTCAAACATCCACTATGCTCCTTCACACTATTCTGTGAATCTCCATTTCTCCACCCTTCTGGGTTCGTTTGTTTTCGTCGCAACGCGGAGGAGAGTGTAGTCCTAGGGTCAAGTAGGTGGAGAAAATAAAAAGTTAACGATATTGACGATAAGCGACAGACAACAGTGAGAAAGTGGCACCAGTTGGCATTCCCAAAGACCGTCGTTTGATCTGAGTGAGGTCTCCTGAGGAGTGATGGGTGATGGGTCATGCGCACAAGCATCGGCTCTGAGAGCCGGCTCTTTGTAGTGAATCAGAAGAGCCGGCTCGCATCGAGTGAGAGCCGGCTCCCAGTTTTTTGCCCATTCGCTGCTTAGGTTTCACTTTCACAGAGGTCTGTTATGATTGGCCAGCATGGCGACCAGCATGCGGCATTCACGTGAGAATTAAGGATGTGTAAACAGAGAGGGGGCGGGGCAGACACACCACTTGACTCCACTGCAAGTGAAGAGAGAGACAGAGCGGACTGAGGAGCGTGTGTGCGTCTTGCATTGTCGTGTCGTTTAACTATGAGTGACACTAGAAAGCGAAGCAGCATCTGGCTGCAGTTTAAAGATATTGGGAACAAGAAAGCAGAGTGCCTTCACTGCAAAACGAAGGTCACTATAAGAGCAGGTTCCACCACAAACCTGCATAGACATACAAGAACTGTCCATCCTACAGTGCAGTTAGAGGAGAGAGGGCAAGCCAGCTCACCATCTACTGATCCTGGTGTGTCTCATACCAGAACAACAGCTGCTGTAACGTCTACTGCCATCCCCATGCGTGCAAGTATAACCTCTCCTACTGCAACTCAAAGCAAAATAAGTCAGTTTTTACCTAAACTGATGACCCCAGCCAAACAGCACAGTATTGATGATGAGTTGGCTAAAATGGTAGCTTCTGATTTTCAACCCTTTTCCATTGTGGAGGACAAAGGAATGAAAAACTTTGTCAAAGCCCTAAATCCCACATACACTCTACCCAGTAGAAAAACACTTTCCCAAACAATGATCCCAAAACTATATGACACAGAACGTGCATTATGGCAAGAAAGGGTGACAAAAGCTCCATCAGTTTGCCTGACAACTGACTGCTGGACCTCCAGAACAACCTGCTCTTTCATGTCTGTCACTTGCCACTTTATTGAAGATTACAAGATGACATCTTGCCTTCTGGACTGCTTCGAGTTCACCGACAGACACACTGCAGAAAACTTGGCAGTGGAGCTACTAAGAGTGGCAAAAGAGTGGCAAGTAGAGGACAAAGTGGTGTGCTGTGTGAGTGATAATGCTGCAAACATCACCAAAGCCATAAAAGTTTTGAAGTGGACCCATCACCCATGTCTGGCGCATACACTAAACCTGGTGGTTAGAGATGCTCTGAAGGTGATCAAAACAACCGTGGATAAGGTGAAGGCTGTTGTGGAGTTTTTCCACAAAAGCACAGTAGCAGCACAGAAGCTAAAGTCCACACAGCGCCAAATGGGGATTCCTGAACTGAGGCCCAAACAAGAGTGTGCCACCAGGTGGAACTCAACATTTGATATGTTGAAACGAATGCTTGAAATAAAAGATGCCATCATCTCCACCCTGGCCCTCATCAACGCATCTATTGAGCCATTAAGCCAAGAGGAATGGGAGCTGGTGAAAGAGGTCTGCGCCGTCCTGCAACCATTCCAGGAGGTGACTGTGGAGATAAGTGCAGACAGGTACCTAGAACCATTGAAGCATTGTTTTCTCTACTACTATTCAGTCACTATTATACATTGCAAACACAACACATACAGTATAATGCATCACGTATAATATGCCACATACTTTTAAAAAACTAAATTCTAAAAGTTGCTGTTTTCTCTCCTTCAGCTATGTCACAGCCTCGAAAATGCTCCTGCTTTGCAAAGGTCTGCAGCTGGTGACAGCCGAGAACCAATGGACAGTAACTGTGCAGAAAGTGAAGGAATTAGTTGCAGCTCTTTGTTCAGCCATGGACCGCAAATTTCTGCGGATGGAGTACAACACTGTCCTTTCAGAAACTACCTTATTGGATCCAAGGTTTAAAAAACTTGCCTTCAGTGATCGTAGAGCTGTTGATGAAGCTCTTCAGAGGATTAGTGCAGCAGCAGCAGCAAAATGCACCCCCAGCAGCCAGCCAGCTCCACCATTACAGGGCCAAGTGGAGGAGGAGCAGCAAACCTCTGCTGTTTGGAGGCTTTTTGATGACAGAGCTACAGGAGATGCTTCAAGGAGAAATCCGACAGCTGATGCTATAATGGAGGTGAGGAGCTACCTTGAGGAGCCCCTCATCCAGAGAGCAGAAGACCCACTGAGCTGGTGGCAGGCCAAGGCCTCAGTCTTTCCACTCCTGGTGAAGGTGATGGAGGGGAGACTATGTATTGTTGCCACATCAGTTCCTTCTGAGAGAATCTTCTCCAAAACAGGGCAGATACTCACGGAGAGGCGAAATCGTATCAGCCCATCCAAGCTGAGGCATCTGATCTTCCTGAATGCCAACCTGCCCTGAGGACTAATGCTGTTTGCTGGAGTTTGGTTCTGGTTTTGATTCTGTTCTGTGGATTTGTTTGAAGTTTATTGTTAATTTGTGCAATAAAAAAGTTTAATTGAAATAAACAAATGTAAGAGTGGTTTTGTCACAGAATAAATGCACAGAATTAGGCATTATAAGGTCTCTCATAAAAACACTGAAAGCAAAAGGGTTTTCAACACATAAACCATGATTTTTTTTCAAAGTTAAGGTAAAATATAGGCTACAAAAGATCCTAAATAAAGAGCCGTTCGGGAGTCGAAAGAGCCGGCTCTTCTTTGGGAGCCGAGTCAAAAGAGCCGGCTCTCAGAAAAGAGCCGAACTTCCCATCACCAGTCTCCTCCTAGTTGGTGACGGTTACAGTAGGCGACACGGAGCCTCTACATTACCCTGGCCAGGTAAGTGTGTCCTGTCAGTGTACGGTGGAAGTCATAAGGGGTAATCAATAGGCCTATAACATTCACAGTATTAAGCGCTACGAAACGTTCAGAAAGTTAACTGTCTTCATTTATACTCCTGCGTCACCTGTATCGATAACATAAAATATTGACATTGTTGCCAATTTTGCGTGGATTCGGACAGAATGTGTCACATTTGTAGCGTGCGTAATATGCGCATAACAGTTATTGCCGTGAGAATGCCATGCTACGATTTTGGGTGTCGACAGTAATCGCACTTCTGACCAAGAACGAATTGCAATAGCCTTATTGTGAAATAGGAACCGCACAATGTACAGTGAGTCTTTCCAATTCGTCTATCGACAGACCATGTGGGTCGACTTGTTAGCGCAACATTGTTAATCATATGCATACAGTAGAAAATCTGATCTCTTGTGAAAAGTCAATAAATAGCCTACTGTAGTAAACCAGTTAGTCGAGCAACCATTACATGGCATTAGTCGACAAAATTAAACTCCAAGAGTTACGATGGAGTTGAGCGGCGACTAGTGTGGGCGGACTGGAGCTCCGATATCACATACAATTATTTTTTGATCGAAAACTACGGATTTCAGCACCCAAAGAATATCATGCAATATTGTCCGATTACAGTCCGCCCACACTAGTTGCAGCACTATATCATGTCCAACAGATTATCTCTCTCGAGGAGTACATGTGTAGAACAATGTGAAGAGCTTCATTCCAAAATGCTATATATCCAGTTTCAGAAATGTTTGTAAATTAGATTTTTCTTTGAAGAATTTATGGAAGAGATTGGTTTGTTTTTTCTCATCTAATCATGGCATGGGGTTGTTAAATGACAGACTGTTTGAAACATCACTAAATGGTTTTATTTCAGAGAGACAAACAATCATGTTTTATCGCAAAACAAGATATATCCACCTCACTCTGAGAAAAAAGTAGCACTGCAAGGTTTTACACAGTCAAACGTGACAAATATTTATATTTTTAATAAAGAACTGTACAAATGATACATTTGTGACGTCAATGTTAAAAAAACATATATATTACCAAATTAATCAATACAGTAATGTGAGATCTGGGCTCTGGTCAAAAGTAGTGCACTATATAGGGAATAGGGTGCCATTTGGAACGAGACAAACTAACCAAACACTATTGAATGAGGCTAGATTAATGATGGGTTTAATTAAATGTTAAAGGGTAACTCTCAACCCCAATTTCAGCCTTTTCCCAACCCCTTCAAATAAAATAAAAAATGCACTCAGGTGAGAAGTTGTGGGTGGGGGGCAATTGACACTGACACACTCTTATAATAAAATTATGTGCATTGCGAACACATACAGCACTGGACAGTTAGCTCACAGTGGTAAGGCGTAGAGTTCCTGACATCTATTATAACTTGTGATGTAAATTTTAATCCCCCATGGGGTGCAAAAAAAAAAGTTTTAAATGTGAACTCACATTTATTGCGGGATTGTGGTGGGAAGAAAAGTGCAATCATCATCTTGAAGATGAAGATTATGGGGTCAATTCAATCCGCATTGCAGTATTTACGCAGTAGCTCTTTTTCAAATTAACTCACAGATTGGTCTTGGGTGCTGTATAAAAACCTACAACTACTACCAGGGCGACCCCTATCACATGTATGCATTCACTTTTCAGAATTAGAAGTGTGTGGGCATGGGATAAATATTGTAAATAAAGGATTTAAAAATAAATTGTATCTGCCCCATGTGGGATTAGAACTCACAACCATTGAATTATGAGCCAAACTGTTTAAGCAGACTGCACCCTCAATCAGAAAATACAAAGAGTTGACATGACGACCATTGTCATCCATTTCTTGTTATGATGGACGTAGCTACAAATATAAACGTATAATCCTCATAGCCTGCATGTTACTTTTTCTTTGTAAAAGCACATAGATGTGTATGAAAGCAAAAACGTTGAATGTGGTCACATGCGAAAATGAGCCTTACTGTCTTTTGAATCTTTGCACACTCAACTTACCAAGACCATTGCCAAAAAGGCACGCTGTCACCTGCTTTTATAGTAAGCCTTGAGGTGGTACCACCCAGCACATCTAGAAGGGAGTGTATTTCATAACGAACCCCTCCCTTGAGATGACATAGTTGTACCGCTAAGGGCAAAAAGACAGATTTACTACCTAAAGACCAAAATATATAACTTTTTCAACGAACTGTCAAAATGAAGACCAGAATTGACATGTTTCACTATAACATCGGGTTTTCGATGAAAAAAGGATAAGAACATTCCATTCCAGCTAAAAAAAATTATATATAGCATTTTGCATCAAAACCCATTATTATTTTACGCACACATAAAGTACCCATAAGCATTCATTTCTGTAGTTCTCAGGTTTGTGTACGAGGAAGGCCGAGCTTAGAGAATTAAACATTGTTTAGGCTTAGGCTATGTTTCCTCATACTGCAATGGATGCCATGCAATCTTTGCTCGGTTGTTTGTTTGAACTTGAGGCCTCAAGTTCTTGTTGATACAGTTTAATACTAACTGTCTTGCCAATAATCCAAACATGTGTTAACACACTCTCTAACTCACTTCCTCTCTTCCAGTTAGTCCACGTTTATGTGGGTGATCGATTAACCTTCCTAGTAATTAAATCTCTCTTTCACTTGTCTAGTATTAGTCAGAGTATATGACTGCTCACTCCACAGCATAATGAAATCCATCAACTGGTGTCCCCAAGACAATATCATAATACACTAATACAAATAAAATGTATTTTTTTCGACATAATGTGGAACTAAGCCCTTTGTCATCACACACAAATTGCATTGACAAAACAGTGCAACATCAATAGCACCTTTTCAGCTGAGTTTAAGTTTAAGTTGAGTTTAAAAATGAATCCCAAAGACAATTAAATAAATCCAACAATAGATTATTAGCTTTTATTAGTGCTTGCAAATCCAGAGTCACATTTCGTCTCATGTTTTTAGTGGTTGGTGCAGTAGTATGCTAGGGAAAATCTGTCCACCCCACCGAAGAACATAGATGAACCAACACGGGTGTTGACATTACGGATTTACAGTAGTCACACCCAAAACGATAGATTTGCCTAAGGAAATCAGTCAATTCAAATAAATTAAGTAGACCCTAATCTATGAATTTAACATGACTGGGAATACAGATATGCACCTGTTGGTCACAGATACAGTATCAATGCCTAAGGTATCAATGTACCAAGAGGGTGATATTTAACAGACAAAATTGTGTTATGACAACCTTTGTGCCCTGAGAGTTGTTCCCCTTAGAAAGTAACGATTTTATAAAGAACTACATACAGTGAGGGAAAAAAGTATTTGATCCCCTGCTGATTTTGTACGTTTGCCCACTGACAAATAAATGATCAGTCTATAATTTTAATGGTAGGTTTATTTGAACAGTGAGAGACAGAATAACAACAACAAAATCCAGAAAAACGCATGTCAAAAATGTTATAAATTGATTTGCATTTTAATGAGGGAAATAAGTATTTGACCCCCTCTCAATCAGAAAGATTTCTGGCTCCCAGGTGTCTTTTATACAAGTAACGAGCTGAGATTAGGAGAACACTCTTAAAGGGAGTGCTCCTAATCTCAGTTTGTTACCTGTATAAAAGACACTCTTCACAGAAGCAATCAATCAATCAGATTCCAAACTCTCCACCATGGCCAAGACCAAAGAGCTCTCCAAGGATGTCAGGGACAAGATTGTAGGCCTACACAAGGCTGGAATGGGCTACAAGACCATCGCCAAGCAGCTTGGTGAGATGGTGACAACAGTTGGTGCGATTATTCGCAAATGTAAGAAACACAGACTGTCAATCTCCCTCGGCCTGGGGCTCCATGCAAGATCTCACCTCGTGGAGTTGCAATGATCATGAGAACGGTGAGGAATCAGCCCAGAACTACACAGGAGGATCTTGTCAATGATCTCAAGGTAGCTGGGACCATAGTCACCAAGAAAACAATTGGTAACACACTACGCCGTGAAGGACTGAAATCCTGCAGCGCCCACAAGGTCCCCCTGCTCAAGAAAGCACATATACAGGGCTGTCTGAAGTTTGCCAATGAACATTTGAATGATTCAGAGGAGAACTGGGTGAAAGTGTTGTGGTCAGATGAGACCAAAATCAAGCTCTTTGGCATCAACTCAACTCGCCATGTTTGGAGAAGGAGGAATGCTGCCTATGACCCCAAGAACACCATCCCCACCGTCAAACATGGAGGTGAAAACATTATGCTTTGGGGGTGTTTTTCTGCTAAGGGGACAGGACAACTTCACCGCATCAAAGGGACGATGGACGGGGCCATGTACCGTCAAATCTTGGGTGAGAACCTCCTTCCCTCAGCCAGGGCATTGAAAATGGGTTGTGGATGGGTTTCCAGCATGACAATGACCCAAAACACACGGCCAAGGCAACAAAGGAGTGGCTCAAGAAGAAGCACATTAAGGTCCTGTAGTGGCCTAGCCAGTCTCCAGACCTTAATACCATAGAAAATCTGTGGAGGGAGCTGAAGGTTTGAGTTGCCAAACGTCAGCCTCAACCTTAATGACTTGGAGAAGATCTGCAAAGAGGAGTGGAACAAAATCCCTCCTGAGATGTGTGCAAACCTGGTGGCCAACTACAAGAAATGTCTGACCTCTGTGATTGCCAACAAGGGTTTTGCCACCAAGTACTAAGTCATGTTTTGCAGAGGGGTCAAATACGTATCTCCCTTATTAAAATGCAAATCAATTTATAACATTTTTGACATGCGTTTTTCTGGATTTCTTTGTTGTTATTCTGTCTCTCACTGTTCAAATAAACCTACCATTAAAATTATAGACTGATCATGTCTTTGTCAGTGGGCAAACATACACTGCTCAAAAAAATAAAGGGAACACTAAAATAACACATCCTAGATCTGAATGAATGAAATAATCTTATTAAATACTTTTTTCTTTACATAGTTGAATGTGCTGACAACAAAATCACACAAAAATTATCAATGGAAATCAAATTTATCAACCCACGGAGGTCTGGATTTGGAGTCACCCTCAAAATTAAAGTGGAAAACCACACTACAGGCTGATCCAACTTTGATGTAATGTCCTTAAAACAAGTCAAAATGAGGCTCAGTAGTGTGTGTGGCCTCCACGTGCCTGTATGACCTCCCTACAACGCCTGGGCATGCTCCTGATGAGGTGGCGGATGGTCTCCTGAGGGATCTCCTCCCAGACCTGGACTAAAGCGTCCGCCAACTCCTGGACAGTCTGTGGTGCAACGTGGCGTTGGTGGATGGAGCGAGACATGATGTCCCAGATGTGCTCAATTGGATTCAGGTCTGGGGAACGGGCGGGCCAGTCCATAGCATCAATGCCTTCCTCTTGCAGGAACTGCTGACACACTCCAGCCACATGAGGTCTAGAATTGTCTTGCATTAGGAGGAACCCAGGGCCAACCGCACCAGCATATGGTCTCACAAGGGGTCTGAGGATCTCATCTCGGTACCTAATGGCAGTCAGGCTACCTCTGGCGAGCACATGGAGGGCTGTGCGGCCCCCCAAAGAAATGCCACCCCACACCATGACTGACCCACCGCCAAACCGGTCATGCTGGAGGATGTTGCAGGCAGCAGAACGTTCTCCACGGCGTCTCCAGACTCTGTCACGTCTGTCACATGTGCTCAGTGTGAACCTGCTTTCATCTGTGAAGAGCACAGGGTGCCAGTGGCGAATTTGCCAATCTTGGTGTTCTCTGGCAAATGCCAAACGTCCTGCACAGTGTTGGGCTGTAAGCACAACCCCCACCTGTGGACGTCGGGCCCTCATTCCACCCTCATGGAGTCTGTTTCTGACCGTTTGAGCAGACACATGCACATTTGTGGCCTGCTGGAGGTCATTTTGCAGGGCTCTGGCAGTGCTCCTCTTGCTCCTCCTTGCACAAAGGCGGAGGTAGCAGTCCTGCTGCTGGGTTGTTGCCCTCCTACGGCCTCCTCCACGTCTCCTGATGTACTGGCCTGTCTCCTGGTAGCGCCTCCATGCTCTGGACACTACGCTGACAGACACAGAAAACCTTCTTGCCACAGCTCGCGTTGATGTGCCATCCTGGATGAGCTGCACTACCTGAGCCACTTGTGTGGGTTGTAGACTCCGTCTCATGCTACCACTAAAGTGAAAGCACCGCCAGCATTCAAAAGTGACCAAAACATCAGCCAGGAAGCATAGGAACTAAGAAGTGGTCTGTGGTCACCACCTGCAAAACCAGTCCTTTATTGGGGGTGTCTTGCTAATTGCCTATAATTTCCACCTGTTGTCTACTCCATTTGCACAACAGCATGTGAAATGTATTGTCAATCAGTGTTGCTTCCTAAGTGGATTTCACAGAAGTGTGATTGATTTGGAGTTACATTGTGTTGTTTAAGTGTTCCCTTTATTTTTTTGAGCAGTGTACAAAATCAGCAGGGGATCAAATACTTTTTTCCCTCACTGTATTACTTCACAGGAAATGACACATAATAGATAAACACATCTTCCTCTCTGCAGGATGCAGGAAGTGTGTCTGGGCTGATATTTTAATCTGATTTCAATGAGGACCAAACGTGTGCTGCGCTAACTGGGGGTTGTCGTAGCAACTGTCTGGGATGGGTAAAAGCCAACTTCATTTTTCTTCCTAATTTGTGTAGTCATCATCTCCGGTGTTGTGTAACATGTTGTGTTTCGTCCTTACAAGCCCTGTGTGACACTGTCTAGTGTAATGTATTCTTCCTCCCTTTCTAACCATTTCTCTCGCTATCTCCATCCGCTACATTGGTCATGTATTCTATTCTATACTGAACAGAAATATAAATGCAACATGTAAAGTGTTGGTTCCATGTTTCATAAGCTGAAATAAAAGATCCCAGAAATGTTCCATACGCACAAAAGTTCCAAAAGCGTATTTCTCTAAAATGTTGAACACAAATTTGTGTACATCCCTGTTAGAGTATTTCTCATTTGCCAAGATAATCCATCCACCTGACAGGTGTGGCATATCAAGAAGCTAATTAAACAGCATGTTCATTACACAGGTGCACCTTGTGCTGGGGACAATAAAAGGCCACTCTAAAATGTGCAGTTTTGTCACACAACACAATGCCACAGATGTCTCAAGTTTTGGGGAGCCTGCAATTGGCATGTTGACTGCAGGAATGTCCACCAGAGCTGTTGCCAGATAATTCAATGTCTCTACCATAAGCCGCCCAACGTCGTTTTAGAGAATTTGGTCGTATGTTCAACTGGCCTCACAACCTTAGACCACGTGTAACCACGCCAGGCCAGGACCTCCACACCTCCACAAAAACTAATTCTGATTGGGTGGGCCTGGCTCCCAAGTGGGTGGGCCTATGTCCTCCCAGGCCGACCCATGGCTGCGCCCCTGCCCAGTCATGTGAAATCCATAGATTAGGGCCTAATGAATTTATTTCAATTGACTGATTTCCATATATGAACTGTAACTCAGTAAAATCTTTGAAATTGTTGCATTCTGCGTTTGTATTTTTGTTCAGTATAGATGCTCATTCACTGTCTTTGTTGTTCTCCTGGAGTGAAAAAGCCCCCGTTCATGAAGTTGAGTGGATAGTGTTTGTTTGTGGAGCAGAATTGTCATTGTATTCTTGAGTCCAACAAGTGGTTCAACCACCATACAGATCCTCATTCTCTCCCAGTTTATTGAGGGTCAATCTCTAAACATTTCATGATTTTCCGATCAACCTCCAAACATTATTTGATTTCCCCAAGCAGAATTCCAACTATACTGAACAAAAATAGAAATGCAACATGCAACAATTTCTAAGATTTTACTGAGTTACAGTTCATATAAGGAAATCAGTCAATTGAAATAAATAAATTAGGCCCTCATCAATGGATTTCACATGACTGGGAATACAGATATGCATCTGTTGGTCACAGATACCTTTAAAAAAAGGTATGCGCTTGGATCAGAAAACCAGTCAGTATCTGGTGTGGCCACCATTTGGCTCATGCAGTGCAACACATCTCCTTCGCATAGAGTTGATCAGGCTATTGATTGTGGCCTGTGGAATGTTGTTCCACTCCTCTTCAATGGCTGTGCAAATTTGCTGGATATTGGCGGGAACTGGAACACGCTGCTGTACACGTCGATCCAGAGCATCCCAAACATGCTCAATGGGTGACATGTCTGGTGAGTATGCAGGTCATGGAAGAACTGGGAAATGTTCAGCTTCCAGGAATTTTGTACAGATCCTTGCGACATGGGGCCGTGCATTATCATGCTGAAACATGAGGTGGTGGCGGCGGATGAATGGCACAACAATGGGCCTCAGGATCTCATCACGGTATCTCTGTGCATTCAAATTGCCATAGATAAAATGCAATTGTGTTCATTGTCCGTAGCTTATGTCTGCCCATACCATAACCCCACCACCACCATGGGGTACTCTGTTCACAATGTTGACATCAGCAACCCACAGATTCATCAGCTGTCCGGGTGGCTGGTCTCAGACGATCCCGAAGGTGAAGAAGCTGGATGTGGAGGTCTTGGGCTGGCGTGGTTACACGTGGTCTGCGGTTGTGAGGCCAGTTGGACGTAATGCCAAATTCTCTAACACGAATTTGGAGGTGGCTTATGGTAGAGAAATTAACATAATTATCTGGCAACAGCTCTGGTGGACATTGCAGTCAGCATGCCAATTGCACGCTCCCTCAAAACTTGAGACATCTGTGGCATTGTGTTGTCTGACAAAACTGCACATTTTAGAGTGGCCTTTTATTGTCCCCAGCTTCTTGATATGCCACACCTGTCAGGTGGATGGATTATCTTGGCAAAGGAGAATTGCTCACTAACAGGGATGTAAACAAATTTGTGCACAGAATTTGAGAAAAATACGCTTTTTTTTGCATATGGAAAATTTCTGGGATTTTTTATTTCAGCTCATGAAACATGGGACCAACACTTTTACATGTTGCGTCAATATTTTTGTTCAGTGTAAAATACCCTTAAAAAGTAATTTGAAGATGTCCATTAGAAAGGGGGATAGGAGGAAGAGAGGATGGATGAGAAGACATAGAAGGGAGGGATATGACAATGGGTTATTTCTGGATGCATGCAGCATTGTGCCATGTGACGTTGCCGTGACCACATAAGTGGTTGCCATGTAGAATCTGTCCTATGCAGAGACCTGTTCAGTGGATGAGCTTTGTCTTCCACCTGGTGCTCTCTCTCCCTCACTTTCATGTACTGTACAGTCATGGTCAAAAGTTTTGAGAATCACACAAATACTAATTTTCACAAAGTCTGCTGCCTCAGTTTTGATGATGGCAATTCAGATGAATTGCAATGTCCCTCTTTGCCATGAAAATGAACTTAATCCCCCCCAAAAAAACATTTCCACTGCATTTCAGCCCTGCCACAAAAGGACCAGCTGCCATCATGTCAGTGATTCTCTAGTTAACACAGGTGAGAGTGTTGACAAGGACAAGGCTGGAGATCACTCTGTTATGCTGATTTAAGTTAGAATAACAGAATGGAAGCTTTAAAAGGAGGGTGGTGCTTGAAATCTTTGTTCTTCCTCTGTTAACCATGGTTACCTGCAAGGAAACATGTGCCGTCATCATTGCTTTGCACAAAAAGGGCTTCACAGGCAAGGATATTGCTGCTAGTAAGATTGCACCTAAATCAACCATTTATCGGATCATCAAGAACTTCAAGGAGAGAGGTTCAATTGTTGTGAAGAAGATCGTCTCCTAAGGTTGATTCAGCTGCGGGATCGGGGCACCACCAGTGCAGAGCTTGCTCAGGAATGGCAGCAGGCAGGTGTGAGTGCATCTGCACGCACAGTGAGGCGAAGACTTTTGGAGGATGGCCTGGTGTCAAGAAGGGCAGCAAAGAAGCCACTTCTCTCCAGGAAATACGTCAGGGACAGACTGATATTCTGCAAAAGGTACAGGGATTGGACTGCTGAGGACTGGGGTAAAGTAATTTTCTCTGATGAATCCCCTTTCCGATTGTTTGGGGCATTCAGAAAACACCTTGTCCGGAGAAGACAAGGTGAGCGCTACCATCAGTCCTGTGTCATGCCAACAGTAAAGCATCCTGAGACCATTCATGTGTGGGGTTGCTTCTCAGCCAAGGGAGTGGTCTAAGAACACAGCCATGAATAAAGAATGGTATCAACACATCCTCAGAGAGCAACTTCTCCCAAACATCCAAGAACAGTTTGGTGATGACCAATGCCTTTTCCAGCATGATGGAGCACCTTGCCATAAGGCAAAAGTGATAACTAAGTGGCTCTGGGAACAAAACATCGACATTTTGGGTCCATGGCCAGGAAACTCCCCAGACCTTAATCCCATTGAGAACTTGTGGTCGATCCTCAAGAGGCGGGTGGACAAACAAAACCCCACAAATTCGGACAAACTCCAAGCATTGATTACGCAAGAATGGGCTGCCATCAGTCAGGATGTGGCCCAGAAGTTAATTGACAGCATGCCAGGGCGGATTGCAGAGGTCTTGAAAAAGAAGGGTCAACACTGCAAATATTGACTCTTTGCATAAACTTAATGTAATTGTCGATAAAATCCTTTGACACTTATGGAATGCTTGTAATTATACTTCAGTATACCATAGTAACATCTGACAAAAATGTCTCATAACACTGAAGCAGCGAACTTTGTGAAGACCAATACTTGTGTCATTCTCAAAACGTTTGACCATGACTGTACTTATGGTGAAGGAATGGTTCTCATTGAATTTACACATGCACTGACACCGCACACACACACACAGCTGATATGAAACAATGGAATTTTCATTTAATTGAAGGCAGTCTATGGGAAGCTCATATCGAGCCCTAGGCAGTCATAGGCATTTTGAAATCATCCGAGTGAGGTGAGCAGCTGTGGATACTCAGGGGTGATGCCAATGATAACTGATTGCTTGTCCAAACCCAGGGAGGATGTGTTATTAATAATTATAAACTGGGTGGTTCGAGCCCTGAATGCTGATTCAGCATTCAGGGTAAGACAAGACATTTATTTTTACCCTTCTAATTACATTGGTAACTAGTTTTTAATAGCAATACGGCACCTCGGGGGTTTGTGGTATATAACCACCTCGGTGGTTTCGAGCCGTAGCTACTTGAGTGGATGTTGAACACATTTCTACCGGCAAATGTGTTAAATTATAGTCATGGTATAAAAGGGATAATCAACGAGGGGCTATGCGTTCTACGCAACATTTGTCATAGAACGCACAGTCCCTCCATAGAACGCATAGCCCGTCGTTGATTATCCCTTCTCTGACAGCATTTTGTGGGATTGTGAGAAGGCTAGTAGTAGCTGAGAGAGTGGAGGGTGGCTGTATGACATAGCACAATAAGGAAATGGACGGCAGGCTATCTGGCAGTGTTTGGATAATGATTTATAACCGCTGAGGTTGATATAGTGGATCCAATCCAAAACAGGGATCTCAGGAAGTGTGATGTTCATTCCCTAAAGGCAGACACGTTGAACCAGTCTGAGTGGGATACAATATTGCATTTTAATTTGTGGTTCCTGTCATAACAGTTGAGTCTCTCCTCCGGTGAGCGGCTCAGGCTAATGTCAAGCTAACGTCAACATCCTTCTGTTGTTGAAATGGAGCTCTGGCCTCAGACCACGACAAGTGTCCTCGGTCACTGTTCTAATGCTTTTTCTTCTTCTTCATGTTGGAAGACTAGGGCCAGGATTCAATCTAAGGCACGTTATAGAGTGGCACATTGCTCGACTTTTAAAGGTAATTTACACTTGAGCTGACATAAATGCGCAGCGTTTTCCATGAAAGCGATTTCCGAACCTCCTTGCTGTAAATCCTGGCCTAGAAATAGTGTTATGCCACAAGTTGCCAGGATAGGTCAGAGCCAATGTAGACTTGAACTGGGTACAAAGTTAAATAGATATAGCACAGCACATGTTAGATTACACAGCAAACTAGCACAGCAAACGTGAGGATGCCACACAAAAGTTGCAAAGTTAATCACAATAAGTACAACTACTAAATATTAAGGCTCTAGGCCAGGGTTCTTCAATTCCGGTCCTGGAGGGCCGAAACACCTCTGTTTTTCATCCTCTGCTTCTAATCAGGGGCTAATTCAGACCTGGGACACCAGGTGAGTGCAATTAACTACCAGGTAGAAATAAAAAACAGAAGTGTTTCGGCCCTCCAGGACCGGAATTGAAGAACCCTGCTCTAGGCAAATGTAGAATGTAGCCTTCCGCTTTAAGCGTACACAGCATGAAATGCAATAAAAACTGTGCGCTTTACCTAGTTGTTCTCCAAGTTGCCAAGCAACAACCAATACTCTTTACCTTAATATCACTTTAACAATGACGCTCAATAACAACACTAAAAATTGCCCTTGCGGGAGAGCGGCATGGCAGCTTGGATCCCACACCATAAAGGGAGCTCAATTACATGTAAACCTGCAAGCAGGGAGACAAACATAGTCAATCACAGAGCACATTCAAAACAAATGCTAAACTGTATGGATTATGCTAAATATGCAAAATAGTGTGCTATACAATGTGTTAGTCATTGTATTAAATTACGTAATTAATATGTTGTGGTGCTGTCTAGAAATAATTCCTAGCCCTGGCCCCGGACACTTGTGTAGATCTGAAAATATTGGATCGTAAAATTAATATGGCAGAAGTTCCACTTGGTCTGTCGGAGGGCAAAATTGAGCTTTTACCATTATTGCTTAAAACCGATCAACACGAGTGTCGTGGCTAGCTAGGGGTTGTTTCTGTCTCTGTGCTCCTCATGGAAAAGTGATTTTACTGTGGAACTTTGTTGCTGAAACTTGAGTCTCAGACTATGGATCCCTGCATACAGCCCTCGAAAGGGCCACTTACTCAAAGTTAGTAATTCTTTAAACATTGTCCTGACATGAAATTTACTTAGGAGAAACATAGGTAATAATGAAATTAACACTTTATTTTCTTGAAGGTCCATTGCAGCCGTTTATATCTCAATATCAAATAATTTCTGGGTAACAATTAAGTACCTTACTGTGATTGTTTTAAATTAAAATGGTCAAAAAGAAACAGAAATAGCTTCTTAGCTAAGAACAATTCTCAATCAAGACTTTTGCTAGGACTATCTGGGAGTGGGGAGGGGAAAACTAAAAACTAGCTGTTATTAGCAGAGAGGTTTGGAACTCTCTTTCTTTCTTTTTGGTCTATTTACTAATTTACCATCTGGTGATGTCACCAGGCAGGTCAAAACTCCATCCCACCAAAACAGGCAGAAATTTCAGGCGTTACACTAAAAGGGCATTATCATAATTTTCACAATTTCACTGTATTATTCCAACCTCAGTGTGGAAATTAATATAAAACACAGGAAAATCATGTTTTTGAGTGCACTGGGCCTTTACAATCAGCCGGAATTAGCATGATGGTTTAGGTTAGGTTTGGCATGGCTCATGTAGCAATTCCTCTTTATGGCCACTTAGTGGCGCAGTAGACCACATTCCCTCCTGTCTCACATTGTCTTTGTAATCAGGCAGTCTAAAATGTTCCTGCAGCAGAGCATTGTATCTTGCTTATAATGAGCTATGTCAACAAACAACAAGATATCCAAATATTATAATACATACATCATTCTGATGTTGTGCGTATGTGAGGATTTGCCGCCTTGGAAGAGAAGTGAGTAGTGTGCGTAAATGTGGCTTAAAGAATGTAAATAAACTAAAGTCACAACCTTAGACTAAATAAATACCAGAGGTGGGACCAAGTCCCTATTATTCGACTCACAGGCAAGTCACAAGATCCGATTCTCAAGTCGAGTCCCAACTAGAATGGGTCGAGACTCGAGTGGCGCAGTGGTCTAAGGCACTGCATCGCAGTGCTAGCTGTGCCACTAGAGATCCTGGTTCCAATCCAGGCTCTGTCGTAGCCGGCCGTGACTGGGAGACCCATGGGGCGGTGCACAATTGGACCAGGGTAGGGTAGGGGAGGGAATGGCCGGCAGGGATGTAGCTCAGTTGGTAGAGCATGGTTGTGGGTTCGTTTCCCACGGGGGGCCAGTATGAAAAAATATATATATATAATATATGCACTCACTAACTGTAAGTCGCTCTGGATAAGAGCATCTGCTAAATTACTAAAATGTAAATGTAAGGCCAAGTCGTGCATTCTAAGAGGAAGTCGAGTCAAGTCAGACATTTTCAAGTCAAGTAAAAAAAAAATATATACATGCAATGACTTGTTGAACTTCAAAACTTTGGCTATTTATTAAGGCTACCATACAGCCCTTTTCATTAATTTGTCTACAACACATTTTGATTATGTAATTGTAAAATAGGGACCTTGTAGCAGTCATAAGGGCATGAAATCAGCAGACGGCAGGTTGACGTGCTCAGAGTGTAGATGTATTTACAGGTCTTGGTGATCCAATGGTGAAAGCGCCGCCGCCATATCATCTGAACAGACACAGGTAGAGGGAAGCCCCTCCCAGGATCATACAATTAAATACCCAATTGGCAATTACAACCAATAAACTGGTTCTACAATGTAAAAGGCAATTTCCACATCCATTGTTACATAGGTACATTCGTCTTAATCAGACTTAATGATTATTAATGATATTTCATCACCATTCATACATGGAACAATAATTTTCTCTAATTCAACGTACTGACTCCAAAGCTAGCCTATTTCGATGCGCGCTCCTATCACACACAACCAGAATGACAGAGAGACATAGATGCGGTAAAGTAGTAAATCAAACTCGACCAAAATGGAATTGCCATGGAAATGCATGGAGGAAAGGGCTGTGGGGACAGATCCCCAGTCGCCTCATTGCCCCTCGCAAAATTAGTGAGTTCGCATTTAGCAGTCACTTCTAAACCTGAAAAGGGACAACTTCTACATGTTATGCAGCGAAAACAGCCAAATATATCCAAATCGGACTTAAGTAACCACATTGTGGGCCTGTTACAATAAATCAATCATGACGGATTTGACGAATATCCACTTAATTAGATCAGATTTGTTGAATGTGCGCCAAACTGGTCAATGGAATGTCTGCGTTCCATTGACTCCTTTACCGCATCAAAGGACACATCCTGCGTTCAAAACAACTCAGAAATATCACATATGAGTGACATAACGTTACAAAACCTCGCCAGATAAAGTCGTCAAATTAGAGTCCCGAGTCTGGAGTCTCCAAGTCCAAGTCAAGTCTCTCATGTTATTTTATTTTCTATCAAGTCAAGTCTCAAGTGATCAAAATTGTGACTCAAGTCCAAGTCATTTAACTTGAGTCCACAACTCTGCTAAATACTCAAGTAAATACTTGAATGAGCTAAGGTGTCCTATGCCCCCATTCTTGAAACGAGGCTGCTTTGTTTGGTAGAGGACAAAGTTAGGTTAATGTGCATTAAGATCAATGCACTTAGTCAGTAGGGTAAAGTTATGCATTGTGGATTTCTTTAACCCCACACCACATGTTACTATGGAAACAGGGACAAGGGGCTTTACTACAAGCTCCAGGTGTCCTGACAATCCCCCTCTCCCTCCCTCCCCGTTCTGCCAGCTTGGCATTGCCAGGTGGGCTAACTTCAACCTTTACTGAGTATACTCATCCACTGCCCTTTCATATTGTTTTCTCTCCTATCCTCTCTCAAACACACACACACGTTAGAGTAGTGTGCGTCTGTGTGTTATACAAATGACAGTTGGGTCACTGAGGTAACGTTTACCCTGTCTGTGTATCCGGGCGGCCTGGCGCCATTGAAGGAGCCTCTAGCAGCCCTGCAGTGAGTGTGTATAGTGTGTGGAGTGTGTGTTTTTATCCCGGAGGACTCCCCACGCTCCTAGAGATATGTGTCTCTCGTTTATTGATCCCACTATGCTGTCACCAGCTCTGATAACACTGTCGGTTGCCGGTGGATCAAATGGTGTTTCGTTTACTCTAAGAACACATGTGTACACTGTATAGTAGGCCTATAGCTTTGTGGTTTGCTTGATAAAACACTGGCAGGTGTTGTTTTCTATTTTAGAACTCAGATTGCCAATGATAACTTTCTCATGAAATGTGTTAGGCTACTGTCATTTTTCATTTTCTCTTGGGGATTTGAGATGTTGTGTTGCGAGTGTTAAATTTTGCAGACCCAATTGCATTCACCTGTGATTACCACTAACACATTTCCTGTCAGTTTGCAATTTGCTCCTTTTTGGATCCATACATTTTGATGGTTTATAGGTCTCCTTTGTGTAGGCTGTGTCAGAGTTGCGTAAAAGGCTTCCTGTGAGTGTGTCTTTGGGCCCAGAGTTATGTAGACTGCTGTCAGGGCGACACAGGAAGACACACCTTTC
Organism: Coregonus lavaretus; assembly: GCF_964263955.1. NCBI lineage: Eukaryota > Metazoa > Chordata > Actinopteri > Salmoniformes > Salmonidae > Coregonus > Coregonus lavaretus. Next base: position 35,106,655 of record NC_140010.1, on the reverse strand, counting down.
ATAAAGACGTCAACTCTAACTTACCTGCACCAATATTAATATTGACCCTGGCCTGTACACTACAGTATTTCATAACCCTATTTTCCTTATATGGGCATTTCCCCCTAAGGGGAGGAGCCTCTAGCAGCCCACATTAACTTCCTGCCAGAAAGGTAAAGGTAAATGTCATACAGTAGATATGACTTCCTCTGGGATGGGCCGATCAGGAGGAAGCAGTATCAGTAATAACAATGACGATGCATTTTTAATGCTGACATTCAAATACAAAGGAAGTTCAAAGGTACAAAGGGTGGCAGGTAGCCTAGCAGTTAAGTGCGTTTGGTCAGTAACCTAAAGGTTGCTGGTTTGAATCCCGAAGCCCACTAGGTAAAAAATCTGTTGTTGTGCCCTTGAGCAATGCACTTAACCCTAATTGCTCTGGATAAGAGTGCCTGGTAAAATGACTCAAATGTACATGACAGTCAGTCAAGTTGGTAAAAGCATGAGCAATGAAAGTGATACAATAATGAGCTGAAATTGAAGTGTTTCTTGTGTTGCCAATTGGCAGTGCCATCTTCTGTAAACTATTGTCTCTTTGTGGAGCTCAAGCTTCAGATTGCTCAGAATTGATGTCGGTTTGTTGATTAATTTCATTTCTTTAGAGACTTCAGGGAAGTCGACTGGCAACCCAAACAAAGGGAAGAATGTGGGTAACTTGTGGGTCCTTGTTCAGGCCTATTCATTGACCCTGTGGTTAGAGTGTCCGCCCTGTGATTGGAAGGTTGTGAGTTCAATCCCTAGCCGAGTCATACCAAAGACTGTGGTCCTCTGTAGCTCAATTGGTAGAGCATGGCGCTTGTAACACTAGGGTAGTGGGTTCGATCCCTGGGACCACCCATACGTAAAAATGTATGCGCACATGACTGTAAGTCGCTTTGGATAAAAGTGTCTGCTAAATGGCATATTATTATTATTACTGTAAAAATGGGACCTGATGAGTTTTCGCTTGACACTCAGCATTAAGGAGATAGATTGGGGCTAAGGCTCTGCGATAGACTAGCATCCAGGGGGTGTACTTGTAATCAAGCTGTTTCATGCTACAGAAACAGGAGATAGGCTCCTGCCCTATGAGCTGATTGTGCAAGGCTTCTTATGTTCAGGCCTGGGATAGTTTTCAGCATTCTGTGTCTAAGGCAAGAAATGAAATGGCTCATATGGAGGTTTATGTGAGAGGGGACATCACCCTTTATGCTCCTTGGGCCCCAAAGGTGTCTCTTCTTCTGTGTTGAAGAGGCACACACGTGTCAGAGATGCACAGACACTCATGTCCATCTCATCCTACACAAGTCAGGTTCTGCAATGACATTCATCCACATTCAAAGTGCACAAAACTTGATTTGCAACTCATAGAATCCATTCTGCTGCCTTAAGAGAGTGTGCTTGTACACTAGCACCGTATATTGGCCCAGTGTTAGTAGACACTCACTTTCTGTGAAGGTCGCCATCTTTAAACAAAACTTGCTACATCTTTATGGAAGTGTGAAAGGGGCAGCCTTGACCCAGCCTCATGTAGCGGTGCAGAGAAAAGACAAGAGAAAAGGGTTAGGGGATGTAAATCATTATGACAGATATCAGGGTGGTCTCTCCAGGAAGTGACCTCAGTTTGACCCCGTGGTGTCCGCCCCCAGTCCCTTGGATCCCTCACGTTACTGCAGGAGGAGGAAGAGGAGCCGAAAACAGAACCATTCATCTGGGCCCCACCTACACTACCCCACCAGTGTTTCCTCTAGATAAATGTGTAGCGGGGGGGGGGAAGGACTAAGAAAGGTTAGGAGTTGGGCTTGTAAGGCCTCTTGGTTGGATAGGAAGGATGTGGTGGTCTGGAAGGGAGATACAAAAGGAAAACATTAAGTACACCACATAAAAAAGGTAAACTGAGGACTACCAACACAACTAAAACAAAGGAGCCATAGCATTTAGCGTCAATAGCAAACTTAGGACATGGCTATACAAAGGGATATAACATAGGGCAACAAGTATACTGAACAAAAATATAAACGCAAACATTTAAAATATTTTATTGTGTTACAGTTCATATGAGGAAATCAGTCAATAAATAAACAAATTAAATAGAAATGGGCCTCAATCTCCTCACAGTATTTCTGTGCATTCAAATTGCCATCGATAAAATGCAATTGTGTTTGTTGCCCGTAGTTTATGCCTGCCCATACCATAACCCCACCATGGGGCACTCTGTTCACAACGTTGACGTCAAACCGCTCGCCCACACAACGCCATACACGTGGTCTGCGGTTGTGAGGCCAGTTGGACGTACTGCCAAATTCCCTAAAACGACGTTGGAGAGAAATTAACATTCAATTATCTGGCAACAGCTCTGGTGGACATTCCTGCAGTCAGCATGCCAATTGCACACTCCCTCAACTTGAGACATGGCATTGTGTTGTTTGACAAAACTGCACATTTTAGAGTGGCCTTTTACTGTCCCCAGCGCAAGGGGCACCTGTGCTGTTTAATCAGCTGCTTGATATGCCACACCTGTCACGTGGATGGATTATCTTGGCAGAGGAGAAATGCTCACTAACAGGGATGTAAACACATTTCTGCAACATGTTAGAGAAATACGCTTTTGGAACTTTTGTGCGTATGGAACATTTCTGGGATCTTTTATTTCATCTTATGAAACATGTTGCATTTATATTTTTGTTCAGTGTATATATTATTTAGGACTTCTCCAAACAGTATAATAACAAAGAGCACTTACTTCATCTCACGCACAATGGGAGGAAGGATAGGGCCGCCCGTGGCATCACCAAGCATAAACTGAACTAGTAGGAAGGAGCATGCAGCTTATATGGGGAATGAAAGTGATCTTTTAACTAGTGTGGCGTACCGCGGACAAGCCACCAGGGGGAGACTCGTCGAGGCCTGGTGACAGACAGTCTACAACACGCGGCGGTGGCTCCCTCTGCTGGACATGCCAGGTCTCGACGGGTCCTCTGGCCAGGACTAATTGGGGCTGATTGAGGCTGGTGAGAAATCAAGGGGCTGATTGCTCACCAGCCGTACGGGGCCCATAAAGCTGCCAGGAGGGCAGCACACGGGAGGGTTGGAGGTAGTGAGAGGTTGCTACCGGATAGACGTCCTCACGTTCTGATAGAACCAAGGGGCTCGGTGTTCTACCCCAGAGGAGACAGCATTCCCCGGAGCCCAGAAGGCGGTAACCCGGAAGAGGTCTTCTGGAGACCAGTTTATTTTCTTTTTCTTTGTTTTAAATAAACACCCTTGAAACTGAGGTATCACACTTGTGTCTGATCTGTGTAAACGTCTGATCTGTGTAAACCACAAGTGGTGGAGAATGCGGGCAAGTCTGACAACGTGGTCAGACCAGGATTAACGTTTATGCAGTATCAGCATGGACGAGTTGATAGCTCAGCTCGTTCGGGCCCAACAAGCGCAACAGGACATTCAGGAACGAACGCTGGAAGAACAGTGTCTACAGAATGTCCGCCTGCTTGAGGAAGTCAGGAAGCTGCGAGGAGAAACGCAGACCGAATCGCATCCCAATCAGTTTTTAATCAAGCTAACGGAGGATGACGACATCGAGACCTACCTCTGCACGTTCAAACGGACAACACTCCGGGAAGGATGGCCCAAGGCGAAGTGGGTGAGTCTGCTGGCCTCGTTCCTGTCTGGAGACGCCCAAAAGGCATATTATGACCTCAACACCGAACAGGCGGCTAACTACGACTGTCTCAAGAGGGAGGTACTCAGTCGCTACGGGTACAACCTGGCCCGTCGGGCCCAACTGGTCCACGACTGGAGGTTCGTGGCCGAAGCTTCCCCCCGAGCACAGATGAGCGACCTACTATGCATCACCAGGGCATGGCTCCTCACCGACATAGCCACCCTCCCCGTTATCGACAAAGTGGTCATAGATCGCTTCTTACGGGCGCTACCTCACGACATGAAGAGGGCGGCGAGCCTACGTGCGCCCCAGACCTTGGAGGACCTCTTGGGAGCCGTGGAGATACACCAGAATACAGAGGCCCTGCTGAAGGGGACGCAGGCTGAGTCCGGGAGCCGTCGGAGGGGACAGAAGGACGACCCCACCACCGTACTCCCCAATCCAACAGTCAGCTGGGCTAAAGGACTGCAGACCCGCGGAGAGACAGCCGGTGGAGAGTTGACCCGCCGCCGACGACCCCAGGTGGATGAAGACCAAAGGAGGTGTTTTGAGTGTGGCGCCCGGGGACACCTCGCACAGAATTGCCAGGGTCGAGAGGAGTCGATGCCATCAGCGGGCCCCAGAGACGAGCCGGGCCACGCAGTAAACTACGTCACCTCCTGTTGGGCCCACAGCGATCCACCAGCGCCTATGGTCCCGGTGAAAGTCGACGGTCATGCTCTGTTGGATTCCGGGAGTGTGGTAACGCTTGTAAAAGCGCGCCTGCTGGCCCATCCGACCGACCGTGGTGAGGCGATGTCCTTCTCCTGTGTCCACAATGACACCAAGAGGTATTAGACCGGGCAGGCCACCATCGTGACGCCACAAGGGAGCTGCCAGATGGTGGTGGGTGCTGCATCTGAGTTGCCGGTACCCCTCCTCGTGGGATGAGATTGTTCGCTGCACTGTGGAGGCACGGGCTGGGAAAAAGAGTACGAGCCGGCAACCAACGAGAGCGGGGATGGACCGTCGCCTGCGCTGCCCGGAAGCAAGCAGTTGCCAACCCCATGTCTATGGACCCAGAGTCCGAGGGGGCGCCAGAACCAACCTCACCTGGTAAACAACTGGAGGAGGAGCCTATGCTCCCCCTCCTCAATTTTGAGGGACCCGCCGAGACACTTGCCCTGAGCCCCCTGAGGGGACAGTTTGGGACCGCCCATTGGGAGGATCCGAACTTGAAAGCCGGCACGGCCTAAGTGATAGCGGTGGATGGCCAGCTTCTTCCGGGGGTGAGTGACTGGCGATTCCCCCATTTTCAAATCAAAAATAACCTGTTGTATCAGGTGTCGCATGAACAGGGGCACTTCGAGAGGTGCTGTTGCTACCCCGCCGGTACTTTAGAAACGTTCTTCAGCTGGCCCACACCCATTTGTTGGGGGCGCACCTGGGAATGGAGAAGATCCGGCAAAGGATTGCCACCCGATTCCACTGTCCCGGGATGTGGAAGACTATTGCCGTGGAAGACTATTGCTGCAGCTGCCCGGAGTGTCAAATCACCGCCCTAAAAGCACACACCCGGAACCTGGTTCCCCTACCGATCATCGGAGTGCCGTTTGAAAGCATCACCATGGACATAGTGGGCCCTCTGGTAAAAACGGCCCGCGGACACTGGTACATCCTGGTTATAGTAGATTATGCCACCCGATATCCCGAGGCCATTCCCGTACGGGCGGCAGGGTCCAAGGGAATCGCCCAGGAGCTGTTCCACCTCTTCAGCCGGGTGGGCATCCCGAACGAGATCCTAACCGACCAAGGTACCGAGTTCATGTCCTGACTAATGAAAGATTTGTGTGCTCTCCTACAGATAAAGCAGATCCGGACCTCCGTCTTTCACCCGCAGACGGTTGGGCTTGTCGAACGGTTCAATAAGACGCTCAAACAAATACTGCAGAAGGTCATTGAGCGTGACGGGAAGAACTGGGACCAGCTACTACCCCACCTAATGTTCTCGATCCGAGAAGTGCCCCAGGCCTCCACTCGGTTTTCCCCTTTTGAACTCCTCTACGGGAGGAGATCACGTGGCCTACTGGATCTCGCCAAGGAGGTGTGGGAAGCCCAGCCAACCCCCTTACGCAGCATGGTGGAACACGTAGAGACGATGAGGGAGCGGATGACAGCCATATGGCCAGTGGTAAGGGAACATATGGAGAAGGCCCGGCTCGCCCAAGCCAAGGTCTACAATCGGGGTACCCAGCCCAGAGAGTTCCATGTGGGTGACAAGGTGCTAGTTTTAATCCCCACCGCAGAAAGTAAGTTCCTGGCTACATTGCACGGGCCGTACAAGGTGACAGAGAAGCTGGTACCCGTACATTACTGCGTACGGCAGCCGGGGAGACGGAAACCCCAACAGATTTACCACGTGAACCTAGTGAAGAGGTGGCACGTGAGGACAGTCTTGGCCGTGTTGTGGCCGTGTTGTGTGACGTCAACGGGACCAGTGGTGGTCCCGAGCAATGAGGACCTCGAACCGGCCCAGAAGCAAGCGCTCTGGGAGCTCATCGATCGGACACCGCCGAGAAGCCGGGCCGAACAACCCTCATTGAACACCACTTCCGCACCCGGCCAGGAGAAACGGTACGAAAGAGGCCATACCGGATCCCCGAGGCCCGAAGGAAGGCCGTGAAGCAGGAAGTGGAGGCTATGCTGAGGATGGGAGTCATCGAGGAGTCCCCCATCGTGTTGGTGCCCAAACCGGATGGTAGTCTGTGTTTCTGCAATGACTTCCGGGGGGTGAGCGACATCAGTTTGTTCGATGCCTACCCCATGCTGAGGGTGGATGAGCTCATCGACTGGTTGGGAAAGTCCCGGTACATCAGCACCCTGGACCTGACCAAGGGATATTGGCAGGTACCCTTGGCAGCCTCCTCCTGGGAGAAGACTGCATTCTCGACACCGGACGGCTTATACCAATACCGGGTCCTCCCGTTCGGTCTCCATGGGCCCTGCCCACGTTCCAGAGCCTGATGGACCGAGTCCTCCAACCCCACCAACAGTACGCAGCGGCCTATTTGGATGACATCATCATCCACAGCCAAGGTTGGGAAGAGCAGCTGACGCGCCTCCAGGCGGTACTGGACGCACTCAGGCAAGCCGGGTTGACAGTGAATCCCAAGAAATGCAAGCTGGGGTTCGAGGAGATGGAGTACCTGGGGTATTTGATCGGACGGGGAATGTCAAGCCACAGGAGAGGAAGGTCCAGGCGGTTCGTGACTGGCCCGTTCCCCGCACCAAGACACAGGTGAAGTCCTTCCTGGGGCTGGCGGGATACTATAGCCGGTTTATCCCCAACTTTGCGGCTATAGCCTCCCCCCTTACCGATCTGACCAGGGCCCCCCTCCCCAAAACAGTGAAGTGGTCGGATGAGGCCGAAGCGGCGTTCAGGCGCCTGAAGGAAGCCCTGTGCTCCCATCCGATTCTCGTGACGCCCGATTTCCAGGGACCGATGCTGGTGCAGACGGATGCCTGCGACACGGGACAAGGGGCCGTCCTGTCCCAGGTACACGATGGGGGGAACACCCCATCATGTACATAAGCCGGAAGTTGATACCCCAAGAAAATAAGTACTCGATTGTCGAGGTAGAGTGTCTAGCGTACCACAGACAAGCCACCAGGGGGAGACTCGTCGAGGCCTGGTGACAGATGGAGTCTAGTGGTCTGGTGGTGGCTCCCTCTGCTGAATGTGCCAGGTCTCGACGGAAGAGGTCTCCTGGAAGAGACCAGTTTTTTAAATTGTATTTATTGTTTTAAATAAACACCCTTGAAACTGAGGTATCACACTTGTGTCTGATCTGTGTAAATGTCTTGATCAAACCCCCTGGCCTGCCAAACTAGTTAGCATCCTATTGATTAATTTTATGCCCCAAAAAAAACGGGCATAAAGACAGTGAATATAATGTATTACATGTTAGTGCAGGGTTTCCCAAACTCGGTACTTGGGACCCCAAGGGGCTTACGTTTAGTTTTTTTGCCCTAGCACTACACAGCTGATTCAAATAATCAACTAATCATCAAGCTTTGATCATTTGAATCAGCTGTGTAGTGTTAGGGCAAAAACCTAGGACCGAGTTTGGGAAAAGCTGTGTTAGGGTAACTTGTACTTTTCACAGAAACCACTTAGTCACCATTTTCCCCCCAACACTTTTCCTGATTACCACTACTCTTCCTCAACTAAAAATGTAATCTGTCTCATCACAATTTTTTAAGTCACTCCCCAAAATTATTTTGAGGTAGGGTGGCATTTTACCCATATTTACCCTACAATTGACCCATGTTACATTTAGCCCCAATCTCCCCTATGCACTCACAGCTAATTGCAGAGGGGTAACATGCTTAACCATGGCACTGCTAAAACCTCTGGGATTAAAAATATGCAGTTTGTGCATATTTAGGAGTTGAGAAATAAATAAAGTAGGAATGGAAAGCTGGGATTCCCCTCTTTTTAACAAAGGCCATCAAAACAGCTGTTTTCAGTGCAATTGCAAGATGGCACTCATAAATTGAGTATGCCTTGAGAGGAATATTTATCTTGCATAGAACACAACAAAAAGCAAACTATGTAACTGGATAAACTATTCTACTATGGGGTAGTCAGATTTTTCTATTCATTACTCGTTTTGTTTGCAGAGGAAAAGTAAATGTCAACTGTTCTAGGATCTTCAAAGTGTGCCTCGGCAGAAATAATTGTTCATGTTCCATATTTTTGGGGTGTGGCGGCAATGATTTTGCCATGGCGCAGCGCCACATATAAATGACTGCAGCGGAAACACTGTACCCCACTGTCTCTGTCTGGCTGGCGGGCTGGCTTGCTGCTAACCTGCCTGCCTGCCTGCCTGCCTGCCTGCCTGCCTGCCTGCCTGCCTGCCTGCCTGCCTGCCTGCCTGTCTGTCTGCCTGTCTGCCTGTCTGTCTGTCTGTCTGTCTGTCTGTCTGTCTGTCTGTCTGTGTCTGGTTGTCTGTCTGTGTCCCTGTGTGTCTGGTTGGCTATCTGTCTGTCTGTATATTTGTCTCTGTGTCTGGTTGGCTGTCTGTTTGTGACTGGTTGGCTGACTGGCTGTGGCTGGCTGTACACTGATGGATCTACAGCTGAACCAGGGGTCCGAGGGGTCAAGGATTTACCGCTGATGCAAGATAGGGAAGGCATGGTGTATTCTCCCTTTCTTTGTCTTGCTCATGCTTTTTGTCTCTCTTTCTCTTTCTTTCTCTCATGTCTGAAAAGCAAATCCAAAAGTGTTGTTGTAGCCTACAACTTCCTTCCTCTGGGTCTCTTGTCCTCCACCTCAATGTCTGAAAAGCAAAAGCTTTGACATGTTTTCTATTATTCTGTAATATCTGTGGGATTTTGAGCAGGTGATACATTATTGGAAACTTAATGTGAAACCCACTTGAAAACATCTTGAAGTCTTGGCACATTGGTTGACAGTCCTAGGCCTACTTTCTTGTTCTGTTACATTCTTCTCCTTTCGCTTTCTGTTTTCCCTTAGTCAGATGTTATTGGGTTAGACTCTCATGACCTGACCCATTCTCGCTCTTAGTTTCAAACAGTCCCTGACCTGTCCTTGAACCTGTCGTAAAATCATAAAATCTGTAACGTGCCTTTAACATAGCAGCTGTGTAGTACCATATGAATACAAACACACTGACGACATGATATTGCAGCAAATGCAATACGGCTGCTCTCTATTTTTATATTTCTACCTTTTCTGCTGTGTGTTGACTTTGTCAGTGTTTCACCTAGATGTTTGCATAGGCGAGGGGCAAAGGCACCTGAAGCAACTTTCATGGCTGCCATGCCAATACCCAAAACCTTCAGTTGAGATCAAAATAAGCCAATTTTATTATTTAATAGGTGGGGGCAACTGTAATGGTAGGGCAAACACTTCTCAGAGTGACACTTTTCTTCCTGATACACTAATAACCAGGGATTTCCATTGATAGGTCACAGTTCACGCATGTCCTACAGTAACTCTTGAGTCCTGACTGACTCTTTCCTGTTATGGGATCCGCCTTGAACATTCCTCATGCCAGTTAGAGCATGGCTCTACAATGTATAGCAGATGTTTTACTGGCTCCTGACCTATTTTGTGTGTTTTTTTGCGATGATCTTAGTGATGCACTATGCAGAAACCGCACCGCTATTTCCTATTTATGTGAGAAAAGTAGCAAGTTTAGTGTAGAGAATCATTGTACCATTTAAACCGCTGTGAAATATATTTTCCATAACCAAACATATTGTATTTTCAGCTGTTTGAAGCTGGTGTACAAAACCGAAAGTAAAAGACGCAGAAATGAAACTTAAGAACGGGAAGCATAGAAATAGCGCACATAGAACAGATCTACCGCTTCTTAGACTTGCTTTCAATGAGAATGACAGATCTATAAGTCACATTTCAATGTGAATTTGGTCGGTTTGCCCAAAAAGTTACATATTGCAGCTTTTTTTGTACATAATGTTTCCGCTTCTGGACATCAGAACAGCGATCACTTACCTTGATTTGGGTGAAGATTTCTACTTCAAGGAGTCGGAGGCGCAGGACATGCTGCTCACCCTGGATAAGGCCCTAATCCCAGAGACTCGAAAAAGACAAAGGCGGCGTAATAGAGGCCGAGGTGGCGGCACCTTGACGAAACTACGTCGGTGAGTACATAAACCGCCTCGACCCTCCGTTCTATTGGCCAAAGTACAATCACAAACTGGACGAGCTCTGTTCGAGACTATCCTATCAACTAGACCTGAAGAACTGTAATATCCTATGTTTCTCGGAGTCATGGCTGAACAAGGACATGGATAATATACAGTGCATTCGGAAAGTATTCAGACCCCTTGACTTTTTCCACATTTTGTTACGTTACAGCCTTATTCTAGAATTGATTAAATTGTTTATTCCCCTCATCAATCTACACACAATAACCGATAATGACAAAGCAAAAGCAGGTTTTTAGAATTATTTGCAAATTTACAAAAAAATGAAAAAAGAAATAGCACATTTACATAAGTATTCAGACCCTTTACTCAGTACTTTGTTGAAGCACCTTTGGCAGCGATTACAGCCTCGAGTCTTCTTGGGTATGATGCTACAAGCTTGGCACATGGGGCGGCGCAGAATTGGCCCAGCGTCGTCCAGGGTAGGGGAGGGAATGGCCGGCAGGGATGTAGCTCAGTTGGTAGAGCATGGCGTTTGCAACGCCAGGGTTGTGGGTTCGATTCCCACGGGGTATGAACAAAATAAAAAATAAAAAAACATGTATGCACTCACTAACTGTAAGTCGCTCTGGATAAGAGCGTCTGCTAAATGACTAAAATGTAAAATGTATTTGGGGAGTTTCTCCCATTCTACTCTGCAGATCCTCTCAAGCTCTGTCAGGTTGGATGGGGAGTGTCGCTGCACAGCTATACAGCTTTACAGGTTCTCTCAAGAGATGTTTGATTGGGTTCAAGTCCGGGCTCTGGCTGGGCTACTGAAGGACATTCAGAGACTTGTCCTGAAGCCACTCCTGCGTTGTCTTGGCTGTGTGCTTAGGGTCTTTGTCCTGTTGGAAGGTGAACATTCACCCCATTCTGAGGTCCTGAACGCTCTGGAGCAGGTTTTCATCAAGGATCTCTCTGTACTTTGCTCCGTTCATCTTTCCCTCGATTCTGACTCATCTCTCAGTCCCTGCTGCTGAAAAACATCCCCACAGCATGATGCTGCCACCACCATGCTTCACCGTAGGGATGGTACGGGATTTCCTCCAGACGTGACGCTTGGCATTCAGGCCATAGTTCCATCTTGGTTTCATCAGACCAGAGAATCTTGTTTCTCATGGTCTCAGTCCTTTAGGTGCCTTATGGCAAACTCCAAGCGGGCTGTCATGTGCCTTTTACTAAGGAGTGGCTTCCGTCTGGCCACTCTACCATAAAGGCCTGATTGGCGGAGTGCTGCAGAGATGGTTGTCCTTCTGGAAGGTTCTCCCATCTCCACATAGGAACTCTGGAGCTCTATCAGAGTGACCATCGGGTTCTTGGTCTCCCTGACCAAGGCCCTTCTCCCCCGGTTTTTGCTCTGACATGCACCGTTAACTGTGGTATCTTATATAGACAGGTGTGTGCCTTTCCAAATCATGTCCAGTTATTTGAGTTTGCCACAGGTGTACTCCAATCAAGTTGTAGAAACATTTCAAGGATGATCAATGGAAACAGGATGCACATGATCTACATTTCGAGTCTCATAGCAAAAGGTCTGAATACTTATGTAAATAAAGTATTTCTGTTTTTTATTTTTAATACATTTGCCAACATTTCTAAGAACATGTTTTCGTTTTGTCATTATGGGGTATTGTGTGTAGATTGATGAGGATTAAAAAATATATATATATTTTAGAATAAGGCTGCAACGTAACAAAATGTGGAAAAAGTGAAGGGGTCTGAAAACTTTCTGTATGCACTGTACATCTAGCTGGTTTTTCTATGCATCAGCAGGACAGAACGGCAGCAACGGGTAAGCTCAAGGGGGGAGGTGTGTGTCTCTTTGTTAACAACAGCTGCTGCATGATCTCTAATATTAAGGAAGTCTCAAGGTTCTGCTCGCCTGAGTTAGAATACCTCATGATAAACTGGAGACCCATACTATTTACCAAGAGAGTTTTCATCTATATATTTTGTAGCTGTCTAATTACCACCGCAAACCGATACTGGCACTAAGACCACACTCAACAAGCTGTATAGGGCCATAAGTAAACAAGGCCATAGGGTTGCATCAACAGCATCATACCAGACACTCTGTACCCACTCCAATTCGCATACCGCCCCAACAGATGATGCAATCTCTATTGCACTACACACTGCACTTTCCCACCTAGAGTATAGGAACACCTATGTGAGAATGCCGTTCATTGACTACAACTCAGCGTTTAACACCATAGTGCCCTCCAAGCTCATCACTAAACTATGGACCCTGGGACTGAACACCTTTTGCAACCGAATCCTGGATTTGCTGATGGGCCACCCCCAGGTGGTGAGGGTAGGCAACAACACATCCGACACGCTAACCTTCAACATGGGGGCCCCTCAGGGTTGCGTGCTTAGTCCCCTCCTTTACTCCCTGTTCACCCATGACCGTGTGGCCGCGCACGACTCCAACACTATCATTAAGTGTGCTGACGACACAACGGTGGTAGGCCTGATCATCGATGACGGTGAGACAGCCTATAGGGAGGAGGTCAAAGACCTGACAGTGTGGTGCCAGGACAACAACCTCACCCTCAACGTCAGCAAGACAAAGGAGCTGATCGTGGACTAAAGGAAACGGAGGGCTGAGCACGCCCCCATTCTAATTGACGGGGCTCTAGTGGAGCGGGTCGAGAGCTTCAAGTTCCTCGATGTCCACATCACTAATGATCTATCGTGGTCCACACACACCAACACAGTCATTAAGAGGGCACCACAACATCTCTTCCCCCTCAGGAGGCTTAAAGGATTTGGCATGGGCCCTCAGATCCTCAAAAAGTTATACAGCTGCACCATTGTGATTATCTTGACTGGCTGCATTCCGCTTGGTATGGCAAATGCTTGGTATCCTACCACAATGCGCTACGGAGGGTAGTGCGTATGGCCCAGTACATCACTGGGGCCGAGCTCCCTGCCATCCAGGACCTCTATACCAGGCGATGTCAGAGGAAGGCCCTACAAATTGTCAAAGACTCCAGCCACCAAAGTCATAGACTGTTCTCTCTGCTATCGCATGGCAAGCGGTACCAATGCAAGTCTGGAACCATCCGGACCCTGAACAGCTTCTACCCCCAAGCCATAAAACTGCTAAATAGTTCAATAGCTACCCAGACTATGACCCTTTTTGCACTTTATTGACTCATCACATACATTGTTACTACTTTTTAATTATCTGTCACTTTATTCCTAGTTATATGTATACTGAACAAAAATATAAACGCAACATGTAAAGTGTTGGTCCCATGTTTCATGAGCTGAAATAAAAGATCCCTGAAATTTTCCATATGCACAAAAAGCTTATTTCTCTCAAATCTTTTGCACAAATGTGTTTACATCCCTGTTAGTGAGCATTTCTCCTTTGCCAAGATAATCCATACACCTGACAGGTGTGGCATATCAAGAAGCTGATTGAACAGCATGATCTGTACACAGATGCACCTTGTGCTGGGGACAATAAAAGGCCAAAATCAAATATTCAAAAAAAGTATCGTAAAAGTATAGTAAATTGTACAGTTCCGTTACACAACACAAATTATTAGCACGCTGACTGCAGAGAATTTAATGTTAATTTCTCTACCATAAGCCTCCTCCAATGTCGTTTTAGAGAATTTGGCAGTATGTCCAACCGGCACACAACCACAGACCACGTGTAAAAACGCCAGCCCAAGACCTCAACATCTTGCTTCTTTACCTGCGGGATCGTCTGAGACCAGCCCCCCGGACAGCTAATGTAACTGTGGGTTTGTACAACCGAAGAATTTCTGCACAAACTGTCAGAAATTATCTCAGGGAAGCTCATCTGCGTGCTCGTCGTCCTCACCAGCGTCTTGACCTGACTGCAGTTCGGCGTCGTAACCGACTTCAGTGGGCAAATGCTCACCTTTGATGGCCAGTGTCCTCTTTACGGATGATTCCCGGTTTCAACTGTACCGGGCAGATAGCAGACAGCGTGTATGACGTCATGTGGGCGAGCGGTTTGCTGATGTCAATGTTGTGAACAGAGTACCCCAATGGTGTTTTCCCAATCATTTGAAATCCATAGATTAGGGCCTAATGAATTCATTTGAATTGACTGATTTCGTTATATGAACTGTAACTCAGTAAAATATTTGAAATTGTTGCATGTTGCATTCATATTTTTGTTCAGTACATACACTATATATACAAAAGTATGTGGACACCCTTTCAAATAAGTGCATTTGGCTATTTCAGCTACACATGTTGCTGACAGGTGTGTAAAATCGAGCACACAGCCATGCAATCTCCATAGCCAAACATTGGCAGTGGAATGGTCTTACTGAAGAGCTCAGTGACTTTTATCCTGGCACCGTTATAGGATGCCACCTTTCCAACAAGTCAGTTTGTCGAATTTCTGCACTGCTAGAGCTGCCCGGTCAACTGTAAGTGCTGTTATTGTGAAGTGGAAACATCTAGGAGCAACAACGGATCAGCCGCGAAATGGTAGGCCACACAAGCTCACAGAAAGGGACCGCGGAGTGCGTAGTGCGTACAAATCGTCTGTCCTCGGTTGCAACACTCACTACCGAGTTCCAAACTGCCTCTGGAAGCAACGTCAGCACAAGAACTGTTCGTCGGGAGCTTCGTGAATTGGTTTCCATGGCCGAGCAGCAACACACAAGCCTAGAATCACCATGCGCAATGCCAAGCGTCGGCTGGAGTGGTGTAAAGCTCACCGCCATTGCACTCTGGAGCAGTGGAAACGCGTTCTCTGGAGTGATGAATCATGCTTCGTCATCTGGTAGTCCGACGGACTAATCTGGGTTTGGCAGATGCCATGAGAACTCTATTTGCCCAAATGCAAGTTTAGTGAAGGAGGAATAATGGTATGGAGCTGTTTTTTATGGTTCGGGCTAGGCCCCTTAGTTCCAGTGAAGGGAAATCTTAATGCTACAGCATACAATTACATTCTAGACGATTCTGTGCTTCAACTTCAAATCAAATCGAATACAACAGGTGAAGACCTTACCGTGAAATGCTTATTTACAAGCTTTTAACCAACAATGCAGTTCAAGAAATAGAGTTAAGAAAATATTTACTAAATAAACTAAAGTAAAAAATAAAATAACAAGTCTATATACAGGGAGTACCGGTACCGAGTAAATGTGCGGGGGAACAGGTTAGTTGAGGTTAAGTAGGGTTAAATTGATTATGCATAGCGAGTCAATTTAATAAACAGCGAGTAGCACCAGTGTAAAAACAAAGGGGGGGGGGGGGGGGGGTCAATGTAAATAGTCCGGGTGGCCATTTGATTAATTGTTCAGCAGTCTTATGGCTTGGGGGTAGAAGCTGTTAAGGAGCCTTTTGGACCTGGACTTGGCGCTCCGGTACCGCTTGCCGTGCGGTAGCAGAGAGAACAGTCTATGACTTGGGTGACTGGAGTCTTTGACAATTTTATGGGACTTCCTCTGACAGCTCCTAGTATATAGGTCCTGGATGGCAGGAAGCTTGGCCCCAGTGATGTACTGGGCCGTACGCACTACCCTCTGTAGTGCCTTACGGTCGGATGCCGAGCAGTTGCCATACCAGGCAGTGATGCAATTGGTCAGGATGCTCTCAATGGTGCAGCTGTATAACTTTTTGAGGATCTGGGGACCCATGCCAAATCTTTTCAGTCTCCTGAGGGGGAAAAGGTGTTGTCGTGCCCTCTTTACGACTGTCTTGGTGTGTTTGGACCATGATAGTTTGTTGGTGATGTGGACACCAAGGAACTTGAAACTCTCGACCCGCTCCACTACAGCCCCGTCGATGAGAATGGGGGCGTGTTCGGCCCTCCTTTTCCTGTAGTCCACAATCAGCTCCTTTGTCTTGTTCACGTTGAGGGAGAGGTTGTTTTTCTGGCACCACACTGCCAGGTCTCTGACCTCCTCCCTATAGGCTGTCTCATCGTCGTCTGTGATCAGGCCTACCACTGTTGTGTCATCAGCAAACTTAATGATGGTGTTGGAGTCGTGCTTGGCCACGCAGTCGTGGGTGAACAGGGAGTACAGGAGGGGACTAAGCACGCACCCCTGAGGGGCCCCCGTGTTGAAGGTCAGTGTGGTAGATGTGTTGTTGCCTACCCTTACCACCTAGGGGTGGCCTGCCAGGAAGTCCAGGATCCAGTTGTAGAGGGAGGTGTTTAGTCCCAGGGTCCTTAGCTTAGTGATGAGCTTTGTGGGCACTTTGGGGTTGAACGCTGAGCTGTAATAAATGAACAGCATTCTCACATACAGTGAGGGAAAAAAGTATTTGATCCCCTGCTGATTTTGTACGTTTGCCCACTGACAAAGAAATGATCAGTCTATAATTTTAATGGTAGGTTTATTTGAACAGTGAGAGACAGAACAACAACCAAAAAATCCAGAAATGTTTTATGAATTGGTTTGCATTTTAATGAGGGAAATAAGTATTTGACCCCCTCTCAATCAGAAAGATATCTGGCTCCCAGGTGTCTTTTATACAGGTAACGAGCTGAGATTAGGAGCACACTCTTAAAGGGAGTGCTCCTAATCTCAGCTTGTTACCTGTATAAAAGACACCTGTCCACAGAAGCAATCAATCAATCAGATTTCAAACTCTCCACCAAGACCAAAGAGCTCTCCAAGGATGTCAGGGACAAGATTGTAGACCTACACAAGGCTGGAATGGGCTACAAGACCATCGTCAAGCAGCTTGGTGAGAAGGTGACAACAGTTGGTGCGATTATTCGCAAATGGAAGAAACGCAAAATAACTGTCAATCTCCCTCGGCCTGGGGCTCCATGCAAGATCTCACCTCGTGGAGTTGCAATGATTTACATTTTAGTAATTTAGCAGACACTCTTATCCAGAGCGACTTACAGTTAGTGCATACATTATTTTATATTTTTCATACTGGACCCCCGTGGGACTCGAACCCACAACCCTGGCATTGCAAACACCATGCTCTACCAACTGAGCTACATCCCTGCCGGCCATTCCCTCCCCTAACCTGGACTAATTGTGCACCACCCCATGGGTCTCCCGGTCTCGGCCGGCTACGACAGAGCCTGAATTCGAACCAGGATCTCTAGTGGCACAGCTAGCACTGCAATGCAGTGCCTTAGACCACTGCGCCACTGTGGAAACATTATGCTCTGGGGGTGTTTTTCTGCTAAGGGGACAGGACAACTTCACCGCATCAAAGGGATGATGGACGGGGCCATGTACCATCAAATCTTGGGTGAGAACCTCCTTCCCTCAGCCAGGGCATTGAAAATGGGTTGTGGATGGGTATTCCAGCATGACAATGACCCAAAACACACAGCCAAGGCAACAAAGGAGTGGCTCAAGAAGAAGCACATTAAGGTACTGGAGTGGCCTAGCCAGTCTGCAGACCTTAATCCCATAGAAAATCTGTGGAGGGAGCTGAAGGTTCGAGTTGCCAAACGTCAGGCTCGAAACCTTAATGACTTGGAGAAGATCTGCAAAGAGGAGTGGGACAAAATCCCTCCTGAGTTGTGTGCAAACCTGGTGGCCAACTACAACAAACGTCTGACCTCTGTGATTGCCAACAAGGGTTTTGCCACCGAGTACTAAGTCATGTTTTGCAGAGGGGTCAAATACTTATTTCCCTCATTAAAATGCAAATCAATTTATAACATTTTTGACATGCGTTTTTCTGGATTTTGTTGTTGTTATTCTGTCTCTCACTGTTCAAATAAACCTACCATTAAAATTATAGACAGATAATTTGTCACGATCGTCTAAAGGAGCGGACCAATGCGCAGCGTTGCGAGTGAACATGATGACTTTTATTAAATCAAGCAACCACGAAAACAACAAATGACGATACGTGAAGTCCTCTGTGACACCGACAGAACATAGAACACTGGAACAAAAACCCACAAACACAAGGTGAAAAACACACAGAATATATATGGCTCCCAATCAGAGATAACGAGCCGACAGCTGACACTCGTTACCTCCGATTGGGAGTCATTAACCAATTACCAAAAACACAAACAAATGAAACTCACCCATCCCCAACACCACCAAATGAAATACACCCTGGCTCAATAATCAAAGTCCATGGAGCCAGAGTGTCACAGTACCCCCCCCTAAAGGTGCGAACTCCGGGCGCACCAGCATACAGTCTAGGAGAGGGTCTGGGTGGGCGTCTGTCCACGGTGGCGGCTCTGGCACTGGTCGTGGTCCCCACCCCACCATAGTCACTACCCGCTTTAGTAACCTCCTCCACATGACCACCCCCCAACTAAACCCCACAGGATTAAGGGGCAGCACTGGACTAAGAGGCAGCACCAGACTCAGGGGCGGCACCGGACTCAGGGGCGGCACCGGACTCAGGGGCGGCACCGGGCTAAGGGGCGGTACCGGACTACGGGGCGGCACCGGGCTAAGGGGCGGCACCGGACTCAGGGGCAGCACCGGGCTAAGGGGCAGCACCGGGCTAAGGAGCAGCACCGGACTAAGGGGCAGCACCGGGCTAAGGGGCAGCACCTGACTAGATGGCGGATCCTGGCTGGCTGGCTCTCGCGGATCCTGGCGGGACGGCTTTCGCGGATCCTGGCTGGACGGCTCTGGCGGATCCTGGCGGGACGGCTCTGGCGGATCCAGGCTGGACGGCTCTGGCGGATCCTGGCGGGACGGCTCTGGCGGATCCAGGCTGGACGGCTCTGGCGGATCCTGGCTGGACGGCTCTGGCGGATCCTGGCTGGACGGCTCTGGCGGATCCTGGCTGGACGGCTCTGGCGGATCCTGGCTAGACGGCTCTGGCGGATCCTGGCTGGACGGCTCTGGCGGATCCTGGCTGGACGGCTCTGGCGGATCCTGGCTAGACGGCTCTGGCGGATCCTGGCTGGATGGCTCTGGCGGATCCTGGCTGGACGGCTCTGGCGGATCCTGGCTGGCTGACGGATCTGGCTGCTCATGGCTGGCTGACGGATCTGGCTGCTCATGGCTGGCTGACGGATCTGGCTGCTCATGGCTGGCTGACGGATCTGGCTGCTCATGGCTGGCTGACGGGTCTGGCTGCTCATGGCTGGCTGACGGGTCTGGCTGCTCATGGCTGGCTGACGGGTCTGGCTGCTCATGGCTGGCTGACGGATCTGGCTGCTCATGGCTGGCTGACGGATCTGGCTGCTCATGGCTGGCTGACGGATCTGGCTGCTCATGGCTGGCTGACGGATCTGGCTGCTCATGGCTGGCTGACGGATCTGGCTGCTCATGGCTGGCTGACGGATCTGGCTGCTCATGGCTGGCTGACGGGTCTGGCTGCTCATGGCTGGCTGACGGATCTGGCTGCTCATGGCTGGCTGACGGGTCTGGCTGCTCATGGCTGGCTGACGGATCTGGCTGCTCATGGCTGGCTGACGGATCTGGCTGCTCATGGCTGGCTGACGGATCTGGCTGCTCATGGCTGGCTGACGGGTCTGGCTGCTCATGGCTGGCTGATGGTGCTGGCTGGGCGGCTGGCGGTGGAGGCGGACCCCAGCCTCGGATTGCAGTCATCACCTCCAGCAGGGCGGCTCCCATCTGCAGGAGCTGCTCTTGCTGGTCCCGAACCTGAGCTTCCAGTCTAGTATGGGCTGCGTCGGCTCCTGCTGATTCCATAGCAGGTGTATGATTCTGTCTGGCGGAAGGCTCTAGCGGCTCCTGTCTGGCGGAAGGCTCTAGCGGCTCCGATCTGGCGGACGGCTCTGAAGGCTCATGGCAGACGGGCGGCTTTGCAGGCTCAGTACAGACGGGCGGCTTATGCAGCGCTTGGCAGACGGGCAGTTCAGACGCCCTAGGGCAGACGGGCAGTTCCAGCGCCGTTGGGCAGACGGGCAGTTCAGGCGCCGTTGGGCAGACGGCCAGTTCAGGCGCCGTTGGGCAGACGGCAGACTCTGGCCGGCTGGCGACGCACATCGTGGACCTGGTGCGTGGAGTAGGAACAGGCCGGTCCATACCGGGAACACACACCACTGGCCTTAACTGGGGATCAGGAACGGGCCGGACCGGACTGGTAACACACTTCAGTCTCTCATGCCGTGCCACAACAACTTCCCTCCCTCTACTCGCCAATGGCTCCCGTAATCCGATAGCCTTCTCTCCACCTCTCCCTGTGGCAGCCTCCTGCTGCCCAGGCGCCCAAGTCATGTGCCCCCCCCAAAAATTTTTTTGGGGTTGCCTCTCGTCCTTCCGACGATGGCCCTGCTGATGCCGTTGCTCCTCTCCTGCCAGGTTCTCCCCCTTCATCGCCCTCCGGTACCGGACGGCCTCCTCCTGCGTAATATGTCCCCAGCCGAGGAGGACATCCACCAGCGTTCTCTCCATACCTGGCTCTTCCTCCCCAAGAAATTCTTGGGTAGTACTCTCGGGCTTCCAGCCTTGCCTCCGTGCTGCCTCCTCATATCGCCGCCTCTCGGCTTTAGCTGCCTCCCGCTCTTCACGAGGACGGCGATATTCTCCCGGTTGATCCCAAGGCCCCTTACCATCCAGAATCTCCTCCCATGTCCATGAATCCTTTATGGGAGTCCATAAATCCTGTGTAGGTAGGTCCTGTTGCCGCTTGACACGCTGCTTGGTCTTTTTGTGGTGGGTTTTTCTGTCACGATCGTCTAAAGGAGCGGACCAATGCGCAGCGTTGCGAGTGAACATGATGACTTTTATTAAATCAAGCAACCACGAAAACAACAAATGACGATACGTGAAGTCCTCTGTGACACCGACAGAACACTGGAACAAAAACCCACAAACACAAGGTGAAAAACACACAGAATATATATGGCTCCCAATCAGAGATAACGAGCCGACAGCTGACACTCGTTACCTCCGATTGGGAGTCATTAACCAATTACCAAAAACACAAACAAATGAAACTCACCCATCCCCAACACCACCAAATGAAATACACCCTGGCTCAATAATCAAAGTCCATGGAGCCAGAGTGTCACATAATTTCTTTGTCAGTGGGCAAACGTACAAAATCAGCAGGGGATCAAATACTTTTTTCCCTCACTGTACAGTACCAGTCAAAAGTTTGGACACACCTACTCATTCAAGGGTTTTTCTTTATTTTTACTATTTTCTACATTGTAGAATAATAGTGAAGTCATCAAAACTATGAAATAACACATATGCAATCATGTAGTAACCAAAAAAGTGTTAAATAAATTAAGCTGGTTGAGAGAATACCAAGAGTGTGCAAAGCTGTCATCAAGGCAAAGGGTGGCTACATTGAAGAATCTAAAATCTAAAATATATTTTGATTTGTTTAACACTTTTTTTGTTTACTACATGATTCCATATGTGTTATTTCATAGTTTCGATGTCTTCACTGTTAGTCTACTGTAGTGTCGAGATAACGATGCTGAGATGCTGTGATGACAAGAAATCCGCTGACACTCCTTGATTATAATAGTTTATTACATCGAAGATTTCAGCGTCAATTTACAGATTCCTGCAGAAAATCCGGAGAACAACCAACCCAATCTCTAATATGTTGTTCCTCCCCGTCCTTTGTTTCAACCATGGTATTTATAACATGTAACATAATATGGTTGTTTTCCCATAAACCAATCCCAGGAAGCCACATAACAGACTTCCTCTAACACACCATTTGCAAACATCAGCAAAGTCATAAACTGTTTAGACACTACACTACAATGTAGAAAATAGTACAAATAAAGAAAAAACATTGAATGAGTAGGAGTGTCCAACTTTTGACTGGTAGTGTAAATACACAACACACACTTATTCTGCAAACTTGTAAATAGGTTAATTTGCTTCTCCACTTTTACCGATTGCAGAGGAAATGGTGCCAACATGGAAACATGTACTTTTTTGTTTTTGACCACCATTTGCCCTTTCATAGAGTTCTGGAAAACTATTGTTTTTAGAGGTGAGGTTTGTTACTTTATCACTTTTCATTGTGAGTTTAGTGGCCCAGTGGTGTGCTTAGTGCTTGTCTAATGTTCTTTTAATGTTTGGCATGATTGTGCTTGGCAGAGGCTGCAGCTGAAGTTGTCTCATAAAAGGTGATGAGGACAGGCTGCACACACTCTCTCTCTCTCTCTCTCTCTCTCTCTCTCTCTCTCTCTCTATCTCTCCCTCTCCCTCTCTCTCTCTCTCTCTCTCTCTCTCTCTCTCTCTCTCTCTCTCTCTCTCTCTCTCTCTCTCTCTCTCTCTCTCTCTCTCTCTCTCCCTCTCTCTCGTGTCCATCTGTAATTAATGGTTTAATGGTTCCTTTATAAACATATGCTAAAATGATAATGCACAAGATGCTGTGGTATATCATGAATATGGCTGGATAATGTGGCTGGGCTTACATTGAATGTTCCTTGGCCAATCAGCAAGCAGGAGCGAACTATCTAAGACCCATCTGGTATGCTGATGTGCATTAAAGTCCTTAGTTGGCTAGCTCCTACTGTATTCCTGTCTGTCTTCTCCTCCCCTTTCAAACCTGTTCCACCTTTCTATTAAGCCAACTTCCTCTCAACATGGAAAACAAACCCGATTGTATCACGCTCCCTTTGTTGTCCTCCGCTCAGTATGACGTGTATATGCCATTATTCCTGTCCCTGCTCCCTCGCTCTCTCACCCCTAGTCCTGCCCCGGATGGAGGGAGTAGGAGGGAGAGGGCGGAATGCAGGGTGCACCGTGGACCTTTAGCCTTATAAATGCCACCTACTCTCTCTGGAAACAGTAATGTAGGAATATACATGAAGCTGGACTAGCTCTGGGAGTGGAGAGAAAGAATGCTTTGTTTATTGTTCCATACAGGCAGGGCTCTCTTATGGCGAGAGATGGAGATTGGTGTGGAATTGTAAAATATTACTCCGCCTGCATCATGAATAGCGGTATTCAGTAGAGGGGAGGTGAGAGCAAGAGGGCACAATAGCTTTAAGTTTTATGGTGCTACTGTTGCTGGAGCAGATTTTGGCGCGGGGCCTACGGCAACACACACACAGCTGCAGAGCTTGCCTTCCCTAGATGAACTCTCTATCTCGCTTTCTGCTCCCTCTGTTTCTAACTCTCCCTCTCTCTTTCTCTGCTTCTCTCTCTTTCTGTCTTCACACTTATTCTAATTTTCACAGTGTCTCTCCACTTCGTTCTCTCACACCCCCACCTCACACTTCCCCTTCCCTCTTTCTATCACTCCATCTCCTCTTCTCTCAAATTCCTCACTCGTTATTTCTCAAATGTTTCCTCTTTTCACAAAAAAAAAACCCATTCGTCACTACATTATGATCATTTCCAGCTAACTCAACTATTTTCTCTGTGCCCCTGGTTTATAGGCCTAGTTCTGTATATGCCTAGTTTTCAAAACAATGCCATTTGTTTTCCAAAGGGCTGTGAGGCATTGCCTCTGCCACTCGACTGCCGTGGCTCCTGCATGTCACCCTCTTGCGTCTGCGGTGACGTCTTAGGGACATTATCTCCCATAACCCTCTGTTTGTTTTGGCTGCCTGGGACCTGATAATGGCCCCATTACTGGAGAATCAGGGCTCCTGTGCACTTTGCTGGAAGACCCACTGTCTGGAATCTGGAACCTACCCAGCTGGCAACTCCTCCTGTTCCCTACTGACTCCATGGTCGCTAGCCAGTGGCCACTGGCCAGGCTATTTTTAGGACAACTGCATGGGGCTATTGTGCTTATGTTGTCATCGCGTTGGCTGGGTTCCCTTTCAGTCAGTCAACTTCGGTACAACATACTATGGGGAGTCACACTGTCGTGACTTCGGTTGAAGGATCTACATTCACGCTTGACAAGGCCAATGAAAACCGTGCCTCGCTGGAAGCCCCGCCTTCCACAGCTGATAAGCGTGAGGCTCGGATTCATTCCTACAATTATTCCGCTCTTCACCTCGGTGTGAACAGGAATGATTCATGCTACTAAAACAAACAATTGGAAAACTAGACGGTCTTATGTTGCGCCAACTAAACTGTCCCATAGTGGTAGAGCGTGTTCACCCCCTGGATGTTGTGTGCTGAAGTTTGTTACTCTTCAATTTGCTGGAGGAATGAGTAAGATGGCTAAGAAAGCAACCGAGACGACGATGGCTATGCTGGATTCGGTGTCGAGATCATGCCCCCAGTTATGCGGTTATACTATTTCTCTGAAAGAAACTCACAATTTATGTATAGTTTGTCGGCTTGGAACATGCTTAGGCAGCCCTCGCTCGAACCAGTTTGTGTACGCATTGCCACGTACTGTGTGCAAACTCCCTGGAAAGGCGTGTAGCATTGTTGAAGAAGCTTGGCGACTTTCCTTTTCAGGATGCTGGTAGCGGAGAGTGACTTGGAGCTGTGGTCAGAACAGGTGGAACTAGCATCCCAGAAGGGAGATAGTGAGCCGGCTGGTTACATACAGGGCCCAGGTTCGAATGACGACTTGGTGTCTCTGGACGGCTCTTGGGGTTTCTCGGGTGATGAAGAGGACTTAGTTCCGGGACAGCCACCTCCTCACGCTACGGGAGTAGCGGGGGAAACCCTGGTATCCAACACATCGTTCATAGGACTGTGCTGTAGGGCGGCTACATGTTTGGAGGTGAAGTGGCCGTGTTCACCCCCGCAGCATCAAGTCATCAAGGTTCAGTGGGAAGTACCTGTCCCCTGTGGCTGCCACAGTCAAGCACCACCTACCCCTGTTTCCGGATTTCGTCAAAGAATTGACAACAACCTGCTCCAACCCACATTAACCTAAGCTGATGCTGCATGGGTGTGCCCCCTTCATGGATCTGGAGGGGGCAGGGCTGGTGCACACGCCTCCAGTGGATGGCAAGCTAGCTGGTTACCTAGCCCTCTACCTAGCCCGTGGCTAATACAAATCCAATGTTCCCTAACAAGCACTGTCGCTTTTCGGATGCTCAGTTGGATAAGGTGTATCGTGCAGAGGGAGTGGCTGCCAGATCCCTGTCGTCTGTCATTATGCTGCAGGTCTACCAGACTGAATTGCTGGAGGAGCTGGGCATGGCTTTGGCCGCAGGAGAGCCCCACACAGAGCTCCTGGATGAGATCCATGTTACGGCCGACTTCATTCTGCACATGTCCCGGTGCACCGTTCTGGTGCTTGGGAAGAGCATGGGAGCTACTGTGGTGGCACAGCATCATATTTGGCTGATGCTTTCACAGGTGCCGGAGAGGGACAGACAGATGTAGCTTGATGAGCCGATTTTTCCCACAGGGTTGTTCGGTTCGGCCCTGGAGGCTATGCAGGCCCAGTTCGGGGTCAAAAAGAAGCAGGTAAAGGCTCTGTGCGCTTTTCTTCCTCTGAGGTCCTTTGGATGCCGGGGAGAGGCACCTTCCAGAAGGCCAACAGGTGTACCTCCGCCGGCTTAGCGGGCTGCACCAGGGGCCGGGCCCAGCACCAGGTCGACCGGCCTGATTCCCAGGCGCAACGCTGGTCTGCCTAGCACAAGCGCCGCCCCCCTTCCAGGGGCGAGGTGAGAGATGGTCCTGCCGTGGCGCAGGGAAGGAAACAGTCCCTGCCCACCTAGCTTGGGGATGGGGGGTGGCACGGGATCGGGTCCTCCCTTCCCAGCTGCCCCAAACACCTGTTATGATAACAGTACCCCCAAGTGGCATGGCCAATCGGGGTACGTCACGCAAATGACAAGGTCCCTCCCCCTTCTCACCTTGGCTCACTCCCTGTTGCTGTGGAGCAGTGCGCATTTCCTCTCACTTCGAGCAATGCATGTTCCTTGTTGCCTCAACTCGGGTGCGTATCTGCTATCCGGGGGGGCCATCTTCCTCAGCAGTGGAGGCTACACCCCTGAGTGTTTGCCCAGATATGGAAGAGATTCTGCAGGGCTGACGTAGATCTTTATGCATCGCGAGAAGACGCGCAGTGTCGTCTATTTTTCTTGATGAAGGACCCGATTGCCCAGTTGGGAAAGTACACACTGGCGTACCAGTGGCCTCGGACCTTCTACTCATTTCCGCCAGTGGTTCTAATTCAGCCCACGTTGGAGAGGGTGCACAGGGAGGGCTTATCATTGATTCTTGTGGCTTCTCATTGGCCCAGGTAGCCTTGGTTCGCAGAGATCATTTGCCTTTTAGACGGGGACCCGTGGCAACTCCCGTGGCAAGCGTTTGAACTCTGGTGACAAGATAAAGGACTTGTTCATTTTCAGTGCTCTGTGAGGGACATCCTTATGTTCCTACAGGAGCTTTTCGAGCAGGGGCGGGCATTCTCCATGCTAAAAGTGTACATGGCCTCTATCTCAGCCTGTCATGTGAGAATTGACAGAGCCTCACCGGGGGCTCACACCCTGGTTGTGCGGTACCTGAAAGGTGTACAACGTTTCAGACCGGTCTTTAAACCTATTGCGGCCACATGGGACTTGGCACTGGTTTTGGAGGCACTGTGTGCAGGCCCCTTTGAGCCTCTGGAGTTGATGGATCTGAAGATCCTCTCGTACAAAACCTTCCTGCTTATGGCTTTGGCCTCGGCTAAACGTGTTGGGGACATCCACGCATTTTCCGTACACCCTTCTTGTACTAATTTTGCTCCGGACGACTCTAAGGTGATGTTGCGTCCAAATGCGGCCTTCACACCGAAAGTCATGGCTATGACCTACAGGTACTTAGCTTTTGAGCTATTTTCCTTTTCACCTCCTCCTTTTGTTTCGGGAAGAGCAACAAAGGTTACATGCCTTGTGTCCGGTGCGAGCCTTACGCACGTACATTGAACAGACCCGGGATATCCGGTTATGTGACCGGCTTTTTGTCTGTTTTGCTAATCCAGCTCGTGGCAGGGTGCTCTCTAAGCAGCGTCTCTCCCACTGGATTGTGGAGGCTATCAAATCAAATCAAATCAAATCAAATTTTATTGGTCACATGCGCCGAATACAACAGGTGCAGACATTACAGTGAAATGCTTACTTACAGCCCCTAACCAACAGTGCATTTATTTTAAACAAAAAAAGTAAAAATAAAACAACAACAAAAAAAGTGTTGAGAAAAAAAAGAGCAGAAGTAAAATAAAGTGACAGTAGGGAGGCTATATATACAGGGGGGTACCGTTGCAGAGTCAATGTGCGGGGGCACCGGCTAGTTGAGGTAGTTGAGGTAATATGTACATGTGGGTAGAGTTAAAGTGACTATGCATAAATAATTAACAGAGTAGCAGCAGCGTAAAAAGGATGGGGTGGGGGGGCAGTGCAAATAGTCCGGGTAGACATGATTAGCTGTTCAGGAGTCTTATGGCTTGGGGGTAGAAGCTGTTGAGAAGTCTTTTGGACCTAGACTTGGCACTCCGGTACCGCTTGCCGTGCGGTAGCAGAGAGAACAGTCTATGACTAGGGTGGCTGGAGTCTTTGACAATTTTGAGGGCCTTCCTCTGACACCGCCTGGTATAGAGGTCCTGGATGGCAGGAAGCTTTGCCCCAGTGATGTACTGGGCCGTACGCACTACCCTCTGTAGTGCCTTGCGGTCGGAGGCCAAGCAGTTGCCATACCAGGCGGTGATGCAACCAGTCAGGATGCTCTCGATGGTGCAGCTGTAGAATATTTTGAGGATCTGAGGACCCATGCCAAATCTTTTTAGTCTCCTGAGGGGGAATAGGCTTTGTCGTGCCCTCTTCACAACTGTCTTGGTGTGTTTGGACCATGATAGTTCGTTGGTGATGTGGACACCAAGGAACTTGAAGCTCTCAACCTGTTCCACTACAGCCCCGTCGATGAGAATGGGGGCGTGCTCAGTCCTCTTTTTTTTCCTGTAGTCCACAAACATCTCCTTTGTCTTGGTCACGTTGAGGGAGAGGTTGTTGTCCTGGCACCACACGGCCAGATCTCTGACCTCCTCCCTATAGGCTGTCTCATCGTTGTCGGTGATCAGGCCTACCACTGTTGTGTCGTCGGCAAACTTAATGATGGTGTTGGAGTCGTGCCTGGCCATGCAGTCATGGGTGAACAGAGAGTACAGGAGGGGACTGAGCACGCACCCCTGAGGGGCCCCGGTGTTGAGGATCAGTGTGGCAGATGTGTTGTTACCTACCCTTACCACCTGGGGGCGGCCCGTCAGGAAGTCCAGGATCCAGTTGCAGAGGGAGGTGTTTAGTCCCAGGATCCTTATCTCCCTGGCATATAGCAGCAAACGGCAAGGGTTACCTAGCAGTGTACGCACCCACTCCACCAGGGGTCTGGCGGCGTCTCGGGTGTTGTTTAAAGGGTTGACAATAGGAGATATTTGGGCATCGCCACACACGCTCCCAGTCTAGTCATGTTGTACCGAAGTTGACTGACTGAAAGGGAACGTAACGTTATGACTATAACTACTGTTCCCTGAAGGAGGGAAATGCGGTACAACACCTGTTTGGCCCCGCGCCGCCCGTTCCAGAGCTCGGTGAAGAGCGGTATTAAATTGAAGGAATTAATCCGAGCCTCACGCTTATCACCTGTGGAAGGCTGGGCTTCCAGCGATGCACGGTTTTCATTGGCCTTGTCAGGTGTGATTGTAGATCCTTCAACCGAAGTCGCAAGAGTACGACTCCGCATAGTATGTTGTACCTCGTTTCCCTCCATCAGGGAACAGTAGTTATAGTCATAATGTTCTCCCGAGTGGCGCAGTGGTCTAAGGCACTGCATCGCAGTGCTAGCTGTGCCACTAGAGATCCTGGTTCAAATCCAGACTCTGTCGTAGCCGGCCGTGACCGGGAGACCCATGGGGCGGTGCACAATTGGTCCAGGGTAGGGGAGGGAATGGCCAGCAGGGATGTAGCTCAGTTGGTAGAGCATGGCGTTTGCAACGCCAGGGTTGTGGGTTCGATTCCCACGGGGGGCCAGTATGAAAAAAAATATATATAATGTATGCACTCACTAACTGTAAGTCGCTCTGGATAAGAGCGTCTGCTAAATGACTAAAATGTATAATGTTACTTTCCCTTTCAGTCAGTCAACTTCAGTGCAACATGCTATGGGGAAATATAGTCACGCCCCAAGCCATAACTTTACATGTTGTATCAGTGTTTTGTGGTGTAGTAGGATGGTTGACATCATGTGTGTGAAGCTATGAGATGCGTCTGAAGATTTTGTGTAGGCCTACCAGTGGCGATTTTAGCATGTCAATCTTGGTGGGGCAAACCCCCCAAAAATGTGGGGGATGCATGCCAGCAAAGCCACTACACTACACAACACTAAACAATACATTAATTGCACTATAACGGTGACAAACGGTGCCCACAAACTGTTAGGGCCTACATAAAGCTGTCCCAACAGCAGAGTCCCAACAGCAGTCCCAACACTTTACCACTGCTACACCTGGCTATCAGTGGAGCCTTGTCAGGCAGCGAAACAGTTCATTCAGCCTAATTTACTGCCTTTAAAAAAGCCATAGCTGATATGGCTGACTTGCTTAAACAAATGTGGTTTCTACTGACAATTGAGGTGTACAAACTATGGCATAAGGGGACGATAAGCGGATAAGAGGCAATCTGTAATTTCAATTAAGACATTAATGAGCGAGCTAGGACGGACGTAGTCACTATTACTATTTGTTCAGCACGTTTGAAATGTACAGCGACAGAATTCAGAACATGGGCTGTTCTTACAGTGTTCTCCCTATACACCAAGTCAGAACCGTAGGATATATAAAGGGGGCATATAAGTAGACAATGAAAGCTCTTACAATATTCAATGATTACTTTTCTCTAAAACAGGTTATAGGCTACATGTGCACCACCAAGTCAGAACAGTAGTCGAAATTACGAGGGGAAAATTGACCAAATTATTAGGGTGGGGCACATGGGCTACTAACAGCTGAATACACAACATACACTTAGTATTACTTTCTTAGCTACAGTATACTTATCTCCCTGGCATATTACATCATTTATGCAGCAGCATGCAATACATTTTTGGTCTCACCTTGTTGTGCTGTGCTCACTTGAACAGGAAGGTGGCGCGGCGGTCCTTCGTGGGCAAATTTTGTCATCAAACTTTGTCATCAAAGTCTGGCATTCTCTGGATTTATGGTGCTTTCAAGACAACTGGGAACTCTGAAAAAAACAAGGTTGAATCATGATGACTTCAGTGATCTTCAGGTCGTAGCTCTAGAAAGATGCCCAAGTTCTCCGAGTTGGATGACCGTTCAAAATGTATTTTCCCAGTCGGAAACTCACTGAAGTCAGATTTCCCAGTTCTGAGTTAACAGTTGTTTTGAGCGCGGCAGAAATCATGCTGGATTGAAGGCATGGCCAATGTTGAATGTTTATCATTTTAAGCTTGGAAAAGAGAACCTTAAACCGAGAATTGGGACCACACACCCACTCCACTGAGTAGCAGGCTAGTGACTGCTTTGCAATGCTTGCAGTTAGCCACTGATTCCTTCCAAACCACTCATTACTGAATTTGTGCTTTCCAACTTGCTGTGTAATGTTTATGTCCAATGGCCGATGAGCACCGATACGTTTTATCTATAATTTCTCTTAACTATTTATCTTCATATGACAAGGATTAAAAATGATTTGCCAGTATATTGTCGAATTGATTCATGATGATGACTGCTAGCTAAGATTTTGAAAGTATGATGTTGACATGATCAGTCCAATCAATGCGACTGTAGATATAACATGATTTGACGTCATTTTATCTGTGGCCAATGACTTTGAGCCTTCTTGGATGGGCACTTTTCTGCCCCACCTTCCCTGTCGCCACAGAGGCCTACTGAAGAGACGTTATGTTCATGTACTAGGTTTCTGTTTAATCTAGGCCTGTGGTGCATATCCTGTCCACTGGAAAGAATGTGAACAACTCAGTTGACAGTTGCATCAATAAAAATAGAAAATCCTCTCTCTTTCGTTCTGGGCAATTCCATAGTAACAGAGTGATACACAGACACTCTCTTTTTCACTTTAAAATGTATGCCAAGCAAAAACCATTGATTGCAAAGTTTAAGAAATCATACACCTATATGCAGAAGTCTACTTTTAACGATTGCCACTGAAGATTTTACTAAAACACATTTACGTTTCAAGTTTTGATGTCACATGCGCAAGTACAGTGAAATGCCTTTCCTGCAAGCTCTAAACCCAACAATGCAGTAATGAATAACAATACAATACTAAAAATAACAAAAGGTAGAACGAAAACACACAAGAAATAAAAATAAGAAATAAGAAGAACACAAGAAAGTATATAAGTATACTACAGTGCATTCGGAAAGTATTCAGACCCCTTCACTTTTTTCACATTTTGTTACGTTACAGCCTTATTTTAAAATAGATTCAATTGTTTTTATTCCTCATCAATCTACACACAGTACCCCATAATGACAAAGCAAAAACAGGTTTGTAGACATTTTTGCAAATGTATAAAAACAAAAAAACAAAAACCCTTTACTCAGTACTTTGTTGAAGGACCTGTGGCAGCGATTACAGCCTCCAGTTTTCTTGGGTATGACGCTACAAGCTTGGCACACCTGTATTTGGGGAGTATCTCCCGTTCATCTCTGCAGATCCTCTCAAGCTCTGTCAGGTTGGATGGGGAGCGTTGCTGCACAGCTATTTTCATGTCTCTCCAGAGATGTTCGATCGGGTGCAAGTCCGGGCTCTGGCTGGGCCCCTCAAGGACATTCAGAGACTTGTCCCGAAGCCACTCCTGCGTTGTCTTGGCTGTGTGCTTAGGGCCGTTGTCCTGTTGGAAGGGGAACCTTCACCCCGGTCTGAGGTCCTGAGCGCTCTGGAGCAGGTTTTCATCAAGGATCTCTCTGTACTTTGCTCCGTTCATCTTTCCCTTGATCCTGACTAGTCTCCCAGTCGCTGCCGCTGAAAAACATCCCCACAGCATGATGCTGCCACCACCATGCTTCACCGTAGGGATGGTATTGGCCAGGTGATTCCGGTGCCTGGTTTCCTCCAGACGTGACGCTTGGCATTCAGGCCAAAGAGTTCAATCTTGGTTTCATCAGACCAGAGAATCTTGTTTGTCATGGTCTGAGAGTCCTTTAGGTTCCATTTGGCAAACTCTAAGCAGGCTGTCATGTGCCTTTTACCGAGGAGTGGCTTCCGTCTGGCCACTCTACCATAAAGGCCCGATTGGTGGAGTGCTGCAGAGATGATTGTCCTTCTGGAAGGTTCTCCCATCTCCACAGAGGAACTCTGGAGCTCTGTCAGAGTGACCATCGGGTTCTTGGTCACCTCCCTGACCAAGGCCCTTCTCCCCTGATTGCTCAGTTTGGCTTGGCGGCCATCTCTAGGAAGAGTCTTGGTGGTTCCAAACTTCTTCAATTTAAGAATGATGGAGGCCACTGTGTTCTTGGGGACCTTCAATGCTGCAGAATGTTTTTGGTACCCTTCCCCAGATCTGTGCCTCGACACAAAGCAACACTCGGGTGGTTTAAGGGGAAACATTTAAATGTCTTGGAATGGCCTAGTCAAAGCCCAGACCTTAATCCAATTGAGAATCTGTGGTATGACTTAAAGATTGCTCTACACCAGCGGAACCCATCCAACTTGAAGAAGCTGGAGCAGTTTTGCTTTGAAGAATGGGCAAAAATCCCAGTGGCTAGATGTGCCAAGCTTATAGAGACATACCCCAAGAGAATTGCAAAAGTAAGAGACTTGCAGCTGTAATTGCTCTACAAAGTATTGACTTTGGGGGGGTGAATAGTTATGCACGCTCAGGTTTTCTTCAAAGTGGTAGGCATGTTGAGTAAATCAAATGATACAAACCCCCCAAAAATCAATTTTAATTTTAGGTTGTAAGGCAACAAAATAAGAAAAATGCTAAGGGGGGTGAATAGTTTCGCAAGCCACTGTATAGACAGGTGTGTGCCGTT
The DNA here is from genome assembly GCF_964263955.1 of Coregonus lavaretus. NCBI lineage: Eukaryota > Metazoa > Chordata > Actinopteri > Salmoniformes > Salmonidae > Coregonus > Coregonus lavaretus. Next base: position 35,073,489 of record NC_140010.1, on the reverse strand, counting down.
CCAAATCATGTCCAATCAATTTAATTTACCACAGGTGGACTCTAATCAAGTTGTAGAAACATCTCAAGGATGATCAATGGAAACATAGCAAAGGGTCTGAATACTTATGTAAATAAGGTATTTCTGTTTTTTTGTTTTTAATAAATTTGCAAACATTTCTGAAAACCTGTTTTTGCTTTGTCTTTATGGGGTATTGTGTATAGATTGATGAGGAAAACAATTTATTTAATCAATTTTAGAATAAGGCTGTAATGTAACACAATGTGGAAAATGTGAAGGGGTCTGAATACTTTCTGAATGCACTGTATATACAGGGTCAGTCAGTTCCAGTACCATATTTACAATGTGCAGGGATACTTGAGTGATAGAGGTAGATATGCATAGGGGTAAGGTGACTAGGCATCAGGATATATGATAAACACTCTGTCCTTTCCTCCTTGTGATTATGGTCTTGTGATGTGGGGCAGGTGCCTGCATTCCCCTTCACTGAGGTCACGGAGAAGGAACTGTCAGTTGACACAAGCTATTTATAACTCAATTCCATTAATGGTTCAATGGGAAAATTCCATGCTGTTTACACCCAACACTGAAGCAGAATTCTAGTGCAATGATTCAATGGCCTTAAATACCCCTTCTCCACAGTCTGGGAAAAATGATTCTGCTCATAAATGTAGTTCTTGTGGAAAACAATGACAGCACTGTGTGTACAGTCTCTAGTGCCCTGTTAAAATATTAAACAATGCACTTACTTTCTGGAAGAAATCACTGGCTGGAATGCTGAAAGGTTGGAAACTTTGCATTTATAAGATGCTTAGGCCTACATCAAGTAAAGGGTGAAGAAGGATGCGTTTTTATAAGAGGGTAGTGCTGAACAATTAACCGATATGTCAGTCATTTTTGTTTTTTTAGACAACTAATTGACCGACTATTTGAATTCCATTTTGTTCGGTTTTTTTCTGTGAGCTCAATGCACACATGTGCTGCAGTAAATCATATCCTGCCCGAACTGTGCGATGTAGTAGGGAGTTGTGGTTTCCAACAGGCCAATGTTCTACATAGTTTAGCTTTGTTAATGTTCTACATAGTGTTCCATTGCGCGGTAACTTGTCTGGTCTGTGTTTATTTTATGCCTGCTACATAAGAGACAGAAGAATGCTTGATCTAGAGGGGATACATCGAGAGCAGTTGCTTCGCAAGGTATTGGTATTCAGTAGCCATAAAAGTATGCCTTATTTACTTTGAAGAACTACTAAAATAGTGATTTTGTCAGACAGCATAGGCAGCAACTCTATAGAGATGAGATCATGACTAGGAATTAAATAATAAAGTCATCAAATAAAACAAATATAATATACACAACAACTGAAATATTTTATTAAAGTAATGTGAATAACTGATGGTTAATAAGTGATAAGCAGTCATGGGCAGTCACTACCATCATGGGACTTGTATTAATTGTTTTATTCTGTGTGGTTACAGCATACAACCCACATAATGCATAGTGCATTTCATAAAATAAAATAAAATCAACACCAAAATCGGAAATCTTGAATAGTTTTTAAATAATCGAATCTAAAACGAACCGACCTCAAAAAGCACCAATCGCTCAGCACTATAAGTGGGCGATTCCACGCCACCGGGAGTGGAAAATATTTTTGGTATCTCAGATTGTTCTGGCAATTCTCACATAGGAGCTTCATTGGGCAGAAGGATATTTAAAATGCTTTTTACATTTTGTTATATCTTTTTTATCATGGCAATTTTAGCTCCTTTTTAGAACTATACGTCTCCTGTAAGACTCTATGATGTGTGAACCGTACATGATACAGACAACATCTTGGTGTCATTATGCTCCTTATAGCGTGCTCTCAATTAAGAAGTACAGTGGGGAAAAAAGTATTTAGTCAGCCACCAATTGTGCAAGTTCTCCCACTTAAAAAGATGAGAGAGGCCTGTGATTTTCATCATAGGTACACGTCAACTATGACAGACAAAATGAGAAAAGAAAATCCAGAAAATCACATTGTAGGATTTTTAATGAATTTATTTGCAAATTATGGTGGAAAATAAGTATTTGGTCCATAACAAAAGTTTCTCAATACTTTGTTATATACCCTTTGTTGGCAATGACACAGGTCAAACGTTTTCTTTAAGTCTTCACAAGGTTTTCACACACTGTTGCTGGTATTTTGGCCCATTCCTCCATGCAGATCTCCTCTAGAGCAGTGATGTTTTGGGGCTGTCGCTGGGCAACACAGACTTTCAACTCCCTCCAAAGATTTTCTATGGGGTTGAGATCTGGAGACTGGCTAGGCCACTCCAGGACCTTGAAATGCTTCTTACGAAGCCACTCCTTCGTTGCCCGGGCGGAGTGTTTGGGATCATTGTCATGCTGAAAGACCCAGCCACGTTTCATCTTCAATGCCCTTGCTGATGGAAGGAGGATTTCACTCAAAATCTCACAATACATGGACCCATTCATTCTTTCCTTTACACGGATTAGTCGTCCTGGTCCCTTTGCAGAAAAACAGCCCCAAAGCATGATGTTTCCACCCCCATGCTTCACAGTAGGTATGGTGTTCTTTGGATGCAACTCAGCATTCTTTGTCCTCCAAACACGACGAGTTGAGTTATTATCAAAAAGTTATATTTTGGTTTCATCTGACCATATGACATTCTCCCAATCCTCTTCTGGATCATCCAAATGCACTCTAGCAAACTTCAGACGGGCCTGGACATGTACTGGCTTAAGCAGGGGGACACGTCTGGCAATGCAGGATTTGAGTCCCTGGCAGCGTAGTGTGTTACTGATGGTAGGCTTTATTAGGCTTTTTTGGTCCCAGCTCTCTGCAGGTCATTCACTAGGTCCCCCCGTGTGGTTCTGGGATTTTTGCTCACCGTTCTTGTGATCATTTTGACCCCATGGGGTGAGATCTTGCGTGGAGCCCCAGATCGAGGGAGATTATCAGTGGTCTTGTATGTCTTCCATTTCCTAATAATTGCTCCCACAGTTGATTTCTTCAAACCAAGCTGCTTACCTATTGCAGATTCAGTCTTCCCAGCCTGGTGCAGGTCTACAATTTTGTTTCTGGTGTCCTTTGACAGCTCTTTGGTCTTGGCCATAGTGGAGTTTGGAGTGTGACTGTTTGTTTGAGGTTGTGGACAGGTGTCTTTTATACTGATAACAAGTTCAAACAGGTGCCATTAATACAGGTAACGAGTGGAGGACAGAGGAGCCTCTTAAAGAAGAAGTTACAGGTCTGTGAGAGCCAGAAATCTTGCTTGTTTGTAGGTGACCAAATACTTATTTTCCACCATAATTTGCAAATAAATTCATAAAAAATCCTACAATGTGATTTTCTGGATTTTCTTTTTTGAATTTGTCTGTCATAGTTGACGTGTACCAATGATGAAAATTACAGGCCTCTCTCATCTTTTTAAGTGGGAGAACTTGCACAATTGGTGGCTGACTAAATACTTTTTCCCCCCACTGTATGTCTAGATTCTGAAATAAAAAAAATACGTTCATTTATTCAACATGCAAAATACAAATATGTCAAAAGTACCCTTTTTGATTTAGCGTATTTTTAGACATATGATTTGTAGCAATATACTCTTCAAACACCTCACATTATTATTCCTGATAAAACATTTAATAACAAATAAGCACATTGTGTGCAGGATTCATTCATCGGTATCATAACAATCCAATTCAATGTATTCAATACAAAGGCTGGTTTGCTCATTGTTTTGAAGACTTTCCAATGGTGCACAGAAACACAATCCACAATAGAAATTAGGGAAGGTGAATACAATGGAGAAAAACAACTGATATGAATGTATAGGCCTCAATCTACACCAAAACAAAGCTCTATAATGGAAGGTCACATTAGCTAGGTTTCCATCCAATTGGTAACAGATTTTCATGTGAATACTCTAAAATCCGCATAAAGAAAATATATTATACACATTTTCCCATCAGTGGTGTATTTCGACCGAACGGACTTGTTGCAGATAAAAATCAGTGCCTGATGACGTAGTGCACACAAAATGTACTTTTTCGCTGAAGTTTTCATGTACCGAATAAAAATCTCAAGTTCAATGTGTTTCCGTCACATTTTCAACTCTACTGATAGTTTTGTCACAAAAGCTGTTGCGTTAATATTAAATGTGCCTACTCTGGGATTGGCACGTGCGCTCTAGCCAACAGCTTGCAGATACAGTGCGGAAAGGCTGTGCGGGTAGGCTAGCATACATAATGAGATTATTATGGATAATGTTTTTATTTGTCAAATGACAGTCAAGCATCGATCCTCACGTCACCAGAATCAGACCCTCAATATTTATTGGAAAGGAGCATCAAGATCACCGTTCACTTTCACCACCCTGTGAAGTTCATCATAAGTTATTTAATCGTAGCCTAATAAACTGCATGATTTCCCGAGTCATAGTGGGAGGACCACACACCATATCATCGCGTGACATATCAATATTTGCGCATAAAGCCGCCATTTCTCACATAATCATTATTTTATCCCATTTTTCTCCCCAATTGGTAGTTATGATCTTGTCTCATCGCTGCAACTCCCCAACGGGCTCAGCAGAGGCGAAGGTCGAGACGTGTCCTCCAAAACATGACCCGCCAAGCCGCTTCTTAACAAACTGTTCGCTTAAACCGAAAGCCAGCCGCACCAATGTGTCGGAGGAAACACCGTTCAACTAACGACCAAAGTCAGCTTGCAGGCACCTGGCACGCCACAAAGAGTGGCTAGAGCGCAATGAGCCAAGGAAAGCCCCCCCCTGGCCAAACTTGGACGGCGCTGGGCCAATTGGATTGAACCCCAGGCTGTAGTAATGCCTCAGCGCTGCGATGCAGTGCCTTAGACCACTGGACCACTTGGGAGGTTGCATAATGCATCTTACCGACACAAAAAGATCTCACCATGTCGAAAGAACCAATTATCTGTCAACATTTATAAAATTGTACAGAAGCTTCCTGTTTCCATCATAGCTGTCCTGATTATTTTCTATTCGGTATGACTTTACATAAAGCTGTGGATGAAAACGTGGTTAGTGTCAAGGATGATGACTTATGTGTAACCCAAAGTTACTTAAAAGTAATACAACTTTAACCGTTTTTGATTTAACCGACCTGGAAGACCAGGTGTGTTGAATTTAGGCAATCACTGAACTGATCAATTAGCTCAGTTGGTCAGGTGGGGTGCCTAGTTGGAACAAAATCCTGCAGTACCTGCAGCACTCCAGGAACAGGGTTTCCTACCCCTGAATTACACAGTGTCCATTGCCTAGATGTTTCCATATATTCTACATGGTATGATACTGATGGGGGCGATTTAGAATTTTGTGTAGTAGCATTTACTGATTGCCGGAAACAGTGAACACAATTGCACACATTTCTCTTCTGAGCAAAACAATGTATTATATTCTGTGAACAAACCACTTAACAGTGAATTTTGTATTCACTGATGACATTTGTATTTAACGTTTTGCAAAGGGTGGTCTAAGATATGCAAGTCTGGTACTAAGGCAAGAAAATGATCAGAAGTTCTGTAAATGTATTTGAGCATTTGATCATCGCTGTTCTGCTATAGATAAGTTTCAACACAGATCGAAAAATTGCTTGTGCACGACTGAGAAACATTGTAAAACCTAGTTTTATCATGTTGAATGTGAAGCAAGAACAAGATGAGTTTAAACTCATATCCGTTTTACATGCCAGAATGCAGTTCTATTACTGCTTACTGACTCGGTACTGGTACTCCCTGTATATAGCCTCGTTATTTTATTGTGTTACTGGGGCAGAAAGTAGCCTATGGGAATTTGGGATTTGTGGATTCTTCTGAAATGATTTCAGTCTAGAGGCAGTTGTCTAGACAGAGCTGTGTTGTGCTGCTGGACCAGAGCTTACTGAGCTTTGGGTGAAACCTCTAAAAGCAACAGGACCATTTTCAATAAAGAGAGCCTGTGTGCATGTATGTCTGGAGGTATGTGTGGACAAGGAAATTACTGTATGTGTACAGTACTGGACAAGTGTCTTTTGTGTGTGAAACAGAAATATATCAAGTAATCTTCCATAGTCGGTGGAGGTAGTTCACTGGCATAGCCTTGCATGACGAGCAACCAGGTCTGAGACCTGAAGACTTGTGTTGTTAGCTTCCAGAGATAATATCAAGACTTAAGGTCAGCAGGCTAACACGGTCTTGGGGTGGTTATGCCAATAACACAGGCCCCTTATTACTCGTCTGCCACCAATGCTAACACCAGACTGGGTGGGGTCACCCAAGCTATCTCTGGAACCATGCCCTCTTCTTTGGGTGGTACACTTTTTCTTTTCTTTACCCTATGTCTCACCCCTGCAGCCTTCTGCTGTGAAGCAACTAACCTACTAATGGTACAGCTCAAATAACCACCACGGTTTATAAAGTCACTGAACTCTCACTGAACTACACGCTTCCAAGCACTGAAATCTTGTGAGTTGTCTGCATGATGTAATCTTTCTATTTTTAACATCCACAGACTACTGTTAGAGTTGTCCAAGCTATTTGATTGGCCTAGGTTACAAAAGGTAACCAACAGAAAGACTGGACCAGTGCAGTCCCAACCAGTGTGCATGACAACAGTTGCTTGGCAAGCTAAAGGCTGAACAACTCTGAGCAGCTTTTCTGGTGGGAATGGAATGATGTCATCCTCTCTAGCTCCTCAGTGCCTCAATGTTTCTCACACTTCAACAAAAACAAGCTCCTACCATCAGCAACTTTTCTGTTTCTCTCTCATCGACTCGTAAAGCTATCCTACTTTACTCAGCAAAACCAATGGTGTCTTTGTTATGGGGTTGGATAAACTGGGTAACCAAGTGAACGCAACTAAGTGTTTACTGTAAACGAGTGATTTTTATTTTATTTATTTTTTATTTCACCTTTATTTAACCAGGTAAGCCAGTTGAGAACAAGTTCTCATTTACAACTGCGACCTGGCCAAGATAAAGCAAGTGCGATAAAAACAACAACACAGAGTTACATATGGGGTAAAAAAAACATAAAGTCAAAAAATACAACAGAAAATATATATACAGTGTGTGCAAATGTAGCAAGTTATGGAGGGAAGGTAATAAATAGGCTATAGTGCAAAATAATTACAATTAGTATTAACACTGGAATGCTAGATGTGCAAGAGATGATGTGCAAATAGAGATACTGGGGTGCAAAAGAGCAAAATAAATAACAATATAGGGATGAGGTAGTTGGGTGGGCTAATTTCAGATGGGCTGTGTACAGGTGCAGTGATCGGTAAGGTGCTCTGACAACTGATGCCAGCGGGGCCGATCTTCTATTAGCCACAATGATGGTATTGTAGGAGAAAAGTATTTTATTTTATTCACAGACTCAGCTGGAAAATGCTCATACTGGCAAAAGAGCACGGGTCCAGTGATGTGAACAGCTACTTTTAACTTTCGCCTGCAGACAAGGGAACTCCTGCAGCAAACATACAGTTGTAGGATCTTAATTTGAGTCGAATTTGTTACAGCAGGAAAATAATCCTTCAACAACAGGAAATGTGAATTATTATGTGGATTTGCATTAATGGACATTTTTGTAGGGGTTGATACATTTTTCATAAGGGAAAATCAAGTTAGAAATTTCAAATTGGAAATAAGAAACTTCAGAAGCCTTTTTAAACCTCAAATACAGCACCAGTTTTAAATGTCCTGCATTGCAGGAAAGTTCTCCTGCAACAGGGGGATCAAATTAAGATTCTACATCTGTAGAGTGAAACTGTGGGTGTTTCTCAATATGCATACCACCGTGCTCCACGCTCATGCTCCAAGTGCATTCTCCGAGGACGTTCTCTTGAGTATGTTTTTGTGAGGGTGAGAGTGTGGCGAACGCATAAAATAAAACATTACATTTGAGAAGCACTCGCAGATGGCAATAGAGACTAAACAAGATATACACAAAGCAAACATTTTACGTCATAATTATCCAGTGTCCAATCAAAAACGCATATTTTGACAAATGGGTCAGGGCTCTGTGTAGGCCAGTCAAGTTCTTCCACACCGATCTCGACAAACCATTTCTGTATGGACCTCGCTTTATGCATAGGGCCATTGTCATGCTGAAACAGGAAAGGGCCTTCCCCAAACTGTTGCCACAGAGTTGGAAGCACAGAATTGTCTAGAATGTCATTGTATGCTGTAGCGTTAAGATTTCCCTTCACTGGAATTAAGTGCCCTAGCCCGAACCATGAAAAACAGCCCCAGACCATTATTCCTCCTCCACCAAATTTTACAGTTGGCATTATGCATTCGGGCATTTAGCGTTCTCCTGGCATCCGCCAAACCCAGATTTGTCCGTCGGACTGCCAGACGATGAAGCGTAATTCATCACTCCAGAGAACGCGTTTCTACTGCTCCAGAGTCTAATGGCGGCGAGCTTTACACCACTCCAGCCTACGCTTGTCATTGCACATGCTGATCTTAGGCTTGTGTGCAGCTGCTCGGCCATGGAAACCCATTTCATGAAGCTCCCGAAGAACAGTTCTTGTGCTGACGTTGCTTCCAGATGCAGTTTGGAACTCGGCAGTGAGTGTTGCAACCGAGGACAGACGATTTTTACACGCTACGCGCTTCAGCACTTGGCGGTCAAGATTGTGTGGCCTACCACTTCGCGGCTGAGCCGTTGTTGCTCCTAGACATTTCCACTTCACAAAAACAGCACTTACAGTTGACCGGGGCAGCTCTAGCAGTGCAGAAATTTGACGAACTGACTTGTTGGAAAGGTGGCATCCTATGACGGTGCCACATTGAAAGTCACTGAACTCTTCAGTATGGGCCATTCTACTGCTAGGGCTGTTACAGTGACCGTATTACCGCCACACCGGCGGTCACGAGTCATGACGGCAGTCAAATTCCACGTGACCGTTTAGTCACGGTAATTAGGCTTCTCCAAGCTCTGATGCTGCTGATGGTCATTAGTAGCCTACCAAACTTGCTAACTGCCTGGTACTCAGCAATCTATTGTCCCTCTGATCACTCTGACGTTAATGCAAATCTAATCAAAAATCTAATCAAACACTTCATGAGAGCACATGAGCTCATGTTGCACAACATTTCTATAGGCTATGCAATTGCGTGAGAAAACAGAGTGATAGCCTCTATTAAAAAGAGGATCCCATCAGCTTTCTATAGGCTAGGCCTACTATATTTATTTCTCAACTTTCCTAATATTAAGCACATTGCTTCACTCTACAACAGGAGTATAGCCTACCTGGCTGGCATGAAAATGAAAATGAACCACGGGAAAAGCGTCCTCCATTCGCTATTTAAGTGCATGGATGACATGTATTTTTTCCTCCTGCCCCTGTTTCGAGACAGGTGCATGATAATGGTCCAATCTAAATCAAAACACATTTTATACATATATAATTTATTATATGTAAAGACAAGATTAAATCAAGAATAGTCTGAGGGGTGACAATATTAGTCTATCACTTGTGAATTATATATTATCACTTGTGAATGATGCCCAGCTTAAGGCGCATGCCTTCTTTCTGCGACTTTTTCAAATCGCAGTCGCACACCTCATGTAGTCTAGCCCATAGGCCTATATGTTTTGATAAGGTTTGGATCACAACAAAAGTGGCCAAATAACTTCTTAAAATTAAGCACATTAATCCGCAGGGCGTGAGTTTCAAGTTTGGGGAAGATAACTTTCACCATAAAAATGCACCTTTATAATTTACATTTTAGCAGACGCTCTTATCCAGAGCGACTTACAGTTAGTGAGTGCATACATTTTCATACTGGCCCCCCGTGGGAAACGAACCCACAACCCTGGCATTGCAAGCGCCATGCTCTACCAACTGAGCTACAGGGGACAGTAATAAAAGCATTACATGCATAATCACATTTGCGGTCACTTTTGAGAATGGTGTTTTCCTGCTAATGGAACATTCACGCTTATACCCACAACTGTCCCAGAATATGTTTGGAATATTTATTTCTCGCACAGAATAGAATAGGTAAACTTTTATACTATAGGGGATAGTAGATTGACATAGGCTAGTGCTTTTGCTGTTCGTTAGGCCTACTCATCTTGTTGGTTGATGAAAAGTAAATGTGGACAGTTCTTCCAATATCTTCATGCGCCTTGGAATTGGATAAGGAAGCGTGCAGTTGAGTCCCCGATGTGTCTGTCTTCACTTGTAGCCTGTGAGAAAGACCCGATCACATGACGGAGAGCCATTTGACTGAGAGGTGCTTTGGAGCATGCAGCCGGGAGAAGGGAATTATAATTATTATATTCAGCCCAAGGGCACAACGGCCACTGGCCGCAAAATTGTGAATGAGAGATTGATGAAGTGTGTACAGCCTGCGCAAAAAACAAAGCAGAGCTCATGCCTTTCATGCAACTTTTTTCAAATCATCATTAGAGTCGCATTATGCAGCCTTAGAATGTATTAAAAATCAAAACATATAGCCCAACGTTTGTATCACAACTAAAGTTACATAAATAACTCTAAATTAAGTGTATTAGAGTACCAGAAATATTATTTCTATTTTATTCAGCTAGGTCCAATTGTATTCTTCATACTGTAAAATAATATAAAATAATGCCACGAAATTCTAAGCAAATGTTGTCTGCTAAATGAACTAGTGCAGCCCACAGCCATATGGCATAGCCAGGTCAGGGCCTAACATAATGACAACTTGGAGTATGCTATTCTGTTCTTCTGAAATAGACTACATGTTCTTCATATCATGTACCTTTGGACCTGTCTAAAAAAAATAATGGATTTATTGTGATGGTGTAGGCTATATTACATGGATTTATTATACTTTTTAACATTGAGATGTTACAAAGGTCTGCATCAGTGGCTTGTAAGCTATGCGTGGAAGCCAGGAGATGCTAAATTTGTTTATGTTAATGAATGGTCAATTACTGTGAGACCGGCAGGTATTTGCTTGACAATCACAGGCTGACAAAATTTCACGCCCGCCACATCCCGATCTACTGCCGATGTTTGTCTATGGAGGTTGCATGGCAGTGTGCTCGATGTAATAAAGCTGTCAGCAATGGGTGTCACCACTAATTTGAAGGGGTGTCCACATACTAGTGTATGTTAATTGTGTAGATAATCCTCTAAGAAAACCAATGGTCCAAACCTCATGTCTCTATCATAATCCGTTCAAACGTGATTGGAGTTTTACCCTTGTTGGATGGCCAAAATTAGTGTGACTAAATCAATGGAGGCCAGAGAAAAAAAGTGGTAAAAAATAAGGAAAATTGCACAGCTAGGATGGATGCTGTGCGAGAATGAACTACCTAACAGGCTCATATTCCCGTTGAACTCGTCATCCTTCTTCTCGAAGACTTCTCACAAAAACAAGCGTATCTCTGTGAAATGTCAACGGAGCACTGAGCGTACCGCAAGCTTTTTATTTTCAAAGCCTTTTACATTTAATTCAGCTCGTCATGCAAATGTTGCTTTTTGCGACCTGCGGAAACAACTTTTAAGACGATCAACACAACATGTAAAATCTTCAAATTTGCTGCGAGAAAGCTGAGCTCTTATTATCAGATGTATTCCCTGCCCATCTTCCGAAAACATCTGAAATGCTACCTCTTCAAAATAATCCCACAGCACCCCCCCTCGCACCCCCTCCTCACGACCAACCCTGACCACCCCCTCCTCACGCCCGACCCTGACCACCCCCTCCTCACGCCCGACCCTGACCACCCCCTCCTCACGCCCGACCCTGACCACCCCCTCCTCACGCCCGACCCTGACCACCCCCTCCTCACGCCCGACCCTGACCACCCCCTCCTCACGCCCGACCCTGACCACCCCCTCCTCACGCCCGACCCTGACCACCCCCTCCTCACGCCCGACCCTGACCACCCCCTCCTCACGCCCGACCCTGACCACCCCCTCCTCACGCCCGACCCTGACCACCCCCTCCTCACGCCCGACCCTGACCACCCCCTCCTCACGCCCGACCCTGACCACCCCCTCCTCACGCCCGACCCTGACCACCCCCTCCTCACGCCCGACCCTGACCACCCCCTCCTCACGCCCGACCCTGACCACCCCCTCCTCACGCCCGACCCTGACCACCCCCTCCTCACGCCCGACCCTGACCACCCCCTCCTCACGCCCGACCCTGACCACCCCCTCCTCACGCCCGACCCTGACCACCCCCTCCTCACGCCCGACCCTGACCACCCCCTCCTCACGCCCAACCCTGACCACCCCCTCCTCACGCCCGACCCTGACCACCCCCTCCTCACGCCCGACCCTGACCACCCCCTCCTCACGCCCGACCCTGACCACCCCCTCCTCACGCCCGACCCTGACCACCCCCTCCTCACGCCCGACCCTGACCACCCCCTCCCAAAAAAAAGAACTTACTTGCTCTGACTTTGCTGATAGCTACTTTATTGAGGAAAATTGTACTTACTATGACTGTGATATGTGGTTGTCCCACCTAGCTATCTTAAGATGAATGCACTAACTGTAAATCACTCTGGATAAGAGTGTCTGCTAAATTACAAACATTTTGTATTTGTTTCCGAAATCCAACTTTTTGAATATATTGTTTATGAAATGTTAGAGAAAAACCCCACTGAACGATTCACAAGATTAATAATCATATTTGTCTTGGTAAATTTTATTTTATAATGTAAGGAAGTGATATTTCATCACCAATGCGTGTTTTCACCCACTCTGGGCAGAGTGGGTGGACACCATACTATATGTGAATTGTAATAATCTAGCTAGCCAGCTAGTTTAACAGCCAAAAATGACCTAAAACTAATGTTATGCAAGGTAGATGACTAACTGTCAATTCTTCATGGCTAGCTTGCTAGCCAGTTAGCCCTCTTGACTTACTATGGGCTTGTGATCTACGCACACTACAGTGGGTATTGTAGGCAGGTAAACATGCCAAAATTAACACAGTATATACTAATTAATGTATCAAATATTGTAGTAAGGCAACATATGAGCTGTGAGAGTTTCTTTTATTTAGCTTCAGCTAAAATAATGGCTTTTGTCAGATGTTACTTTTCGTAGCAGGTGAGGAGAATTTACGCAGCAGGTTAGGTGCTCCGTTTTGCATACTTTGATTTGGACTCATACTCCGACCCTCCCATGCTTCAATGTGCGTGCTTCGGAGCACAGTAGTATGCATATTGAGAAACAATGTGTGTGTGGGAGAGACCGATTTTGGCTCGCAGCCCAGGGCTTTGAACTCAGTTCAAAGAGACAAGACTTCTGTCTAGACTCCAAATATTGCGCCATTATACTGTTTCCATGCAAAAGAGGAAACTTTGGCGTCACCACTTTTTGGGCAGATGCCCATAGCCTCACACGATGTCTATAGACAACTTATATGAACACATTTCATATAATCATGATGACGTTATATGATAAATAAATAAAACTTGTTTGTTTATAAGTCCTGGCTTCAGGCAAAGCCGTACAGCTGCACACATATTGTCAGAGGTGTCAAGTAATATATATAATATAAGCTATTTACCAGATGCTTTTATCCAAAGTGACCTACAGTCATGTATGCATACATATGGGTGGAATCAAACCCACTATTGTGGCGTTGCAAGCGCCATGCTCTACCAACTGAGCAACAGAGGACCACATGCTACCAACTAATGCATGCTACCAACTAACGCATGCTACCTACTTTTGTACACTGTCACATTATAAAGGACCACACAACTAGTTGACACAGTCCATTATCTTCCAATACTCTTCCTATTAGTCAACAGCAATAGCATTCACAGTGGCCTGACTATATTACATTACTTAACACAGCCTATTCATAGCAAACCCTATTCTTTCTAGTGACTCACAAGAACTCCCCAGCATTGTGCTTGGAACATCATGTTAATTAATAGCGTGTGTGAGTGTGTGTAAGGTACAGTAGAGTAGTGGGCCTGCTGTATTCAGTGCTGTTGGTGGTCCTGTTGAGGTTGACATGTGAGGGCTGGAGGGTGGTGGGGGGGACGATGGGGTGGTCCTCTCTCTGATCCTAGGTGATAGAACTACTGCATGGTGAAGCCTGTGTGGCCCCGTGCCTAGGAGTTACTGCAGGGGTATGGGGGTGCCCTCACAAAGTCAATTAAGATGCTGGTGGTTGGCATCAGATTAGAGGCTTGCCAACCTGACTCACTTGGGCAGGTCTGAAAATTCCCTTTCACTGCAGACTGGTTGAACTGGTCTTTCAGAAGAGTTTCTATGGTTTGGGGGCGACAGTTAATTCAGGTACCATCGCTGTACGAGGCTACGGTATCCAAGACCAGCTTACCTCTGCTACACACAGTCATTTGGTAAGCTGGTCCTGTATACCATATTCTGTTATTTGTAAGCATGCACTGTGAATTTCTAAGAACTTCTAAGTGACAGCCAACATCAACTGACTGCAGCTCTATCAGAATCAGCAGAACCCAGTTCGACCTAGGTAATGCAGCACTCTCTTCCTTTTGCTAGGAACAGCAGAACACAATTAGCTAAACTCCTCTGGCCTACATTTCCTTCTTTCCAAGAACAGGAAGTAAATATCTGGTCGCTGTTTACTGCTCCCAGGAGGGGTCTTTACTTTAGCCAGTGATACCCTAACGGCATTCTTTAACTTGTTGACTGTAAACAGGTTGCTCTCTTTTCATTGTGGCTGTATTTGCCCTGCTCTGAATATTACACAATTAGTCTCTCATCATGGTTTCTAAGAGGACCAAGGATGCTGGAGTAATTTATTCGTACAAGGAAGAGCTAGTTATTTATTACCAGAATATGGAAAATTATGTTATCATGCTTTTGTCTGAGGAGGATGTTACATACTTTACTCCTCAGGTCATTGACTGTTCAGCTCTGTTAGCTTGTGTCATTATGTCAGTTAAACACCAGGAAATAACCCATCAAAAACCTTACAAGGTGGGAAAAGGGAGTTTTTTTCCTCTCAGAACTCTTGGACAGAAGAGTCTCCGGAAGAGTTAATAAGAAGCATAATTGCATAGTTTTTTTTTTGTTTCAGATTGAATTAGCTTCACTGGCATGCAGGGTTGGCAGAGACTGAACTTGTGGCACTGACCTTTCCATTGATTGTATTGTACCGGGGAAGCTAAATCAAGAAAGTCATTGAAAGTATCTGACATATTTATTGCAGCAACAAAGCTTTGAAGCTCTATCATTGTCCAGATATACACTATTTCAAATGAGCTATTTGGAGCGTCATGCTTTAATCAGTCAGGCCAGGAAACAAGAGTCCTCCCTCCTTCCTGGACACTAAGAGAGATACAGTGGACTCCTGTTGTAGCATCAAATCCTTCAGAAAGGACCACATCCTGTTGGGCACAGGGGTCAAACAAAACAACCAAATCACTCTAACCAATGGAGGAACAGGAGAACTTGACTCCCAGCTCTGGCCCTGTGCACATTTTTGTATTGTGTGTATTTGCATTCAGATCCTTTACTTATTCTATGCATTTCTTTACAACATGACATTCTGAAGACTGCACTGATTGCAGACAATAGTTCTTACATTTCAGTCTGCAGTAATTCCTCCACAGTGTGTTTGGAATATGAACATAGGACCGTTAACACTGGATTCTGATTGGCTTAGTTGAAGATTTGAGCAACAAGAATGTTCTCAGCTGATAGGGTATTTGGAATAAGGCAGACCTTATTTTTTTAATGGAAGTAGCGCTCCACTTACAGTGGGGAAAAAAAGTATTTAGTCAGCCACCAGTTGTGCATGTTCTCCCACTTAAAAAGATGAGAGAGGCCTGTAATTTTCATCATAGGTACACGTCAACTATGACAGACAAAATGATTTTAAAAAATCCAGAAAATCACATTGTAGGATTTTTAATGAATTTATTTGCAGATTATGGTGGAAAATAAGTATTTGGTCAATAACAAAAGTTTCTCAATACTTTGTTATATACCCTTTGTTGGCAATGACACAGGTCAAACGTTTTCTGTAAGTCTTCACAAGGTTTTCACACACTGTTGCTGGTATTTTGGCCCATTCCTCCATGCAGATCTCCTCTAGAGCAGTGATGTTTTGGGGCTGTCGCTGGGCAACACGGACTTTCAACTCCCTCCAAAGATTTTCTATGGGGTTGAGAACTGGAGACTGGCTAGGCCACTCCAGGACCTTGAAATGCTTCTTACGAAGCCACTCCTTCGTTGCCCGGGCGGTGTGTTTGGGATCATTGTCATGCTGAAAGACCCAGCCACGTTTCATCTTCAATGCCCTTGCTGATGGAAGGAGGTTTTCACTCAAAATCTCACGATACATGGCCCCATTCATTCTTTCCTTTACACGGATCAGTCGTCCTGGTCCCTTTGCAGAAAAACAGCCCCAAAGCATGATGTTTCCACCCCCATGCTTCACAGTAGGTATGGTGTTCTTTTGATGCAACTCAGCATTCTTTGTCCTCCAAACACGACGAGTTGAGTTTTTACCAAAAAGTTATATTTTGGTTTCATCTGACCGTATGACATTCTCCCAATCCTCTTCTGGATCATCCAAATGCACTCAAGCAAACTTCAGACGGGCCTGGACATGTACTGGCTTAAGCAGGGGGACACGTCTAGCACTGCAGGATTTGAGTCCCTGGCGGCGTAGTGTGTTACTGATGGTAGGCTTTGTTATTTTGGTCCCAGCTCTCTGCAGGTCATTCACTAGGTCCCCCCGTGTGGTTCTGGGATTTTTGCTCACCGTTCTTGTGATCATTTTGACCCCACGGGGTGAGATCTTGCGTGGAGCCCCAGATCGAAGGAGATTATCAGTGGTCTTGTATGTCTTCCATTTCCTAATAATTGCTCCCACAGTTGATTTCTTCAAACCAAGCTGCTTACCTATTGCAGATTCAGTCTTCCCAGCCTGGTGCAGGTCTACAATTTTGTTTCTGGTGTCCTTTGACAGCTCTTTGGTCTTGGCCATAGTGGAGTTTGGAGTGTGACTGTTTGAGGTTGTGGACAGGTGTCTTTTATACTGATAACAAGTTCAAACAAGTGCCATTAATACAGGTAACGAGTGGAGGACAGAGGAGCCTCTTAAAGAAGAAGTTACAGGTCTGTGAGAGCCAGAAATCTTGCTTGTTTGTAGGTGACCAAATACTTATTTTCCACCATAATTTGCAAATAAATTCATTAAAAATCCTACAATGTGATTTTCTGGATTTTCTTCTCTCAATTTGTCTGTCATAGTTGACGTGTACCTATGATGAAAATTACAGGCCTCTCTCATCTTTTTAAGTGGGAGAACTTGCACAATTGGTGGCTGACTAAATACTTTTTTCCCCCACTGTATGTGGGCCTCTTTGTTGCACATGTGATGTTTCTGTTTATTACACAATATATTCTGAGGAAAGGTTTCCTGTCTCTTGCAGTAAAAAAATAAAGTGTGTATGTGTGTGTGAGAGAGTGAGAGAGAGAGAGGGAGAGGGAGTGAAAAAGACACCGAAACCAGAGATCCCAGGAAGCCGAGTAGAGGATGTGTCCAGGCATGTTCCCATTATCCCTGTAAATGATTACCAGGAAGTGGAATTATAGCTCAGAGAGAATGTCTCGTCCAACCAACTGTGAACTTCACCCCACTGTTCATGACCACTCAGGACTATACTCTCTGCTCTAGACCCACTGCTCTACTTTGGTGCACTTAAACTACTTTCTCTTATGTAAAGGGTTATCTTTTTGCTCAGTTTGGCAGTTTCCACCACCTGACTTTGGGGCAGTTGCTCTAGGCTTGGATGTGTGTGTATGTTTGTCTTAACTGTTTGTACTACCGATTCTGGCATCGTGTGTCTCTGTGCACAATGAGGAAGCCCTTGTGATGTAACTTATGGGAAAAAGCCTAAGAAGAGAAAGTGTGTGAGCAGAAGCCGTTGACCTTCATGATTAGCCTTGTTGCAAAGCGCAACCAGCTGCAGTGCCTATTTAAAGTCTATCCTACCAATAAAACATGGTTATATCATGCAAATACATCATGGAGAACTGATTGACATCGCGCTTTGTTGACACAACAGTAACACTCCTCCGCAAAAGCCACCATCACATTGTGCTCTTTCGTTATATTATTTGTTTACTGTATGGTCCCTTCACCGACATATGATTGGTTGGTTATGACATGCTCTACCGTACCGTGATTTTTCAAGCGGCTGGCAAAGTGTCATAACTGCTTCTCATTCGTCAAAGATGTCTTGGTCTTTACCGTCAGATAGTAGGATGTATGTCTGGGGCAAGATTGAGGGGGGAAATGTTCTGTCCTTAATGCTTGCTTTAAAGAGAGTGGTTTTTTTGCAGGTTTTTCCCCAAGATTCAATAAGGTTAGATTTCAAGTCTTTGACTAGGTAAGTGTTGTCCAATTTGTCTATATATTTGCAATACTTTTGCCATATTTGTGTTTTTTAATTACACATTCTATTCTATGAGGCACTTTTGTTTTTCTCTTGCGTACTTAATGCATATAGTGGTGTGGAGGCCAAGATGTCATCGAAGATGCCAAGCTCTAACAACATAGCCCAGGCCAGGAGGACAGTACAGCAGCTGAGGATAGAGGCCAGTATTGAGAGGATAAAGGTATGGCATGCTGAAAGTTAAACTGAGTAGAAAGCAGTGTTGAGTAACAATAAAGTACATTTTCTGGTCCTTCTCGAAATGTCTCCCAAAATGCACACCAACTTGCAGCTAAGGATGATCTGTTGTCAGTGAGTGTCTGCGCGTGCTAGTGGGTGGGTGGGCGTGTGTGTAGGTGTGTTGATGGAGTGAGTCTGTGTCAGCAGAAACCCTCCCATTCACACACTCATATCTCTCTGTCCTGTAGGTATCCAAGGCCTCGGCGGACCTCATGCACTACTGTGGCGAACACGCCAAATACGACCCTCTGCTCATGGGCATCCCTGCCTCAGAGAACCCCTTCAAGGACAAAAAGCCCTGCACTATATTGTAGTGAACGCCTTTCTATTTATCTGTTTGCTTCTTAATGTTGCCTGTATTTTATTATCTGGGGAGAATTGTGATCTAAAACCATTACTCATCCATCAATCTTGCCTTAAAGCCTGTGACGTTACCCTTTAATGAAAACGCTGTATTTTATCACTCAATTTGAACTTGCCATGACATACAGTAAACAGTTTGAATATACGTTGGGACAGTGACTGTTAGTGTCTGTCTGATTTAGCTCAGTGGATGTAGCCGTGGTTTCCGTCCATCCCTTTAACAAGTCTGTTATATGTTTGTCTTAAATCGTATCTGCTGTCATGTGTGTTACAATGACTGAATTTAATGTATTTCAGGCTTTGGAGTCATGGTTGGGACATGTGACTGTATTATCCTCTCCCCATTGACTCATGCTGTTTATTAATAACTTCCTGGTTTAGCAGGGAGTCACCTGGGTTGTCAGTGACCAATGGAGGAAGTAGACATCATCAGAGCCTTCTATTAATGTAAAGAACAGAAGTGTTTGGTTAGTGCAGAGGAGATGTCAACTCAATGCCAATTGTCGGATAGAAACCTGCAATGTATTGCTGATGCAGGTCATTCACCTAGACAACCTCAGTATACAGCACTCCTCCCAGCCATTTAAGCCAGGTGTTACATAACCTTACACTGTGAGCCAAGTCGCCTTACTTAATATTTATGATAGTGATCATATAATTAATGTATAGTTTGGTATATTAAAGAGGAGTTTCAGGTAAAAGTATTCAGTTGGGAGAGACCATAGAAGGTGCATCGGCTGGGCATGTGGGTTGTTATTAACAATGTAATAAATGATTTTCACTCCAAATGTTTACTATGTCATGTATTCAAGGCTGACCCCAATGTCCAGAGATAGTACTAAGTGTCCTGTTGAACAGTAAAGAATAGAATGTCCTGTATGCCCTGTCGTTCAGCTGTTGGGAACATGTCCCCCGTGACAAATCTAGACGAACCGAACCAGATGTATCTGTGTGGTTAGCACAGATAGGCTGGAAAGTAAAATGATTTTTGGGAACAATGTATCTTTAGGTGCTGAATTTGTGATTTCTAACTGAATCGTGCCATCGTTATGTCTACGTCTTGTCACTAGCAAAAGAGAAAAGAAAACATGTCGTACTTATCTGGTGCTACTGTTTGTATTGTTGGTGTCAGCCTCCCTCCTCTAAAAGGTACTTCATTAGTCATAAAGGTCTTGAAATCAGAGACAAGGAAACCCAGTAATCCATTACCAATTATTCAGTGATAGCAATTGTATCTCGACTAAGTTTCTCTCTAACAATGGGTTTTATTGCCATAAACTTAGTATGCTAAATCAGGCTGCTGTTAATTTGTGTGCCGTCACCAGATAATTGATTCAACCAGCATACCAGCAATGGCCTTAATGTACCTTTTGGGAGACTCTTAAGTGACCCTTGTGAAACTGGTGGATTAAAGACATCTGTATGTGGCTTTGTTCTCCATAACACATGATGGAGACTTTGTTCTCTCTTTCCTACTGTTATTAAACATGGTTTTATTATTGCACCTTTTTTTGTCTGCTCTGCTTCTTTGAAGTCTTCCCTCTTTGTTATTTTCTCTAGTAAGATGCTAGTTTTCCTCAGGGAAGTATTTTTTCATTCGTTAGTCTGATGATGTGTACTACCACAGTCCATTGTGCCCATTATGTTCGAATAATCGAAAAATGAATCTCAGAAAGCATAACATTCAAATGTAGCATCCAATGTCACTCATATCCGAAGGGAATAATTAACAAATGCATAGGGGATGCAGACCAAGCTCATCCATAAGACTCAGCAGTTTGGTTCAGCTCCAGCCATGTGGCCTAAAGAAAACTACTGAGAGTTATCTATGGCCTAGCCTTGCTTCCTCTCATTACGTGGGGTCCAGCGGACATGTATTTATACCTCAACATGGAGAGAATAGAATAGGCCTTGGCCCACGGCCGTCTGGGCCCAGTGAACAGGAGAGAGCTAAACATAGAAGGTGCCGAAACCCTGGTTTCCACTCTTCGAGAGAGGAGGAGCTATTTTGGGGATTTGTCGGCATAGCCTGAAGCTTGTTCCCCTTGATTTGCTGTCCTTGTTTTTGGGCAGCTGGTGGGTAAACATGTTTTTTTCACTATGAGGAAAATGGTGGATCATAACCGAAAGAGACATCTTAGCTATTGTTCCCTCTTGCACAGGGTTCATCTCTGCAGCTGGGAAAGCTAGGCACAGTTTTACTATCTTACAGTGGAAGCCTTAAGGCACAGTGTCCTGCAGAATCCAGCCTGCACAGTAGCAGTGTATTGATATCAGCTCTAAGCAGACGTATCAGCCATGAAGCACACAGTGTAATCCTGGTGAGCGCAATATCATTGTGTTCCAGAGCGAGTCTGGTGGGCACATTGCTAAGGCCGACTGACCACGTGCCTCCCTCTGTGAAAGCTTGGCAGTTACAGTGTCAGTGTGTTGGAATGTGCTGATGTGGGGGAGCCGGGGAGGGGGTGGGGGTGGGCAGTGTCGATCCAATCTCTGCACTGTTGGCAGTCCCACCCCCACACAGCCCCTCGGTTAGACCGAGCCACTCACTCACCTATTCAGCAGTGCAGTGGACCGTGCCAACCATGGCATCTAATCTACTGGCTCCTACCCCCAGTGCACCCTCATGATATTATAACACTGTTGTTACACAGGTTATTCAACTTTTGTGTTTGGTTTGTTCTTTTTCTGTAGAGATCTACACTGTTATTGTGAAATACTTATTGTATTAATAGTGTTCTCTGTTGAGTAAGTGTAACATGTTGAGTGTAATCTGTTGAGGAACTTGTAGATGTAAAACATTGTCTCGAGATTCCTTCTCCACAGTTACATTGAGTGAAAAATATGATTCTGCTTCATTTGAAACCTGTCATCACCTGACTCTTTATTGCCCTATACAACCTTCTAAAATGTGTGTTGATTGTAATAACCTGAATGCACAGGGGTACCCAAGGAGCAGGTTGGGTAGATACTAAAGCCTGGGGATTGTCAAATCCCTCCTGTTATTGCATGAACTCCTCCAGTACCAACATAACACTTACATAAACCCTACCCTAATTATATATAAAAATAACCTTTTCCCCTACACCAACACAATACCACATGACATCAGTGTCAAACCCTCCACCGGTCGGTCATACACCTTAGTTACGTCATGGTAACCTTCAACACAGTGCGGTCGGGAGGGTCTACCCAATCCAGTGTTATTTCTATATAATATACAATATTATTGATGAAAATATAATAGCATCCATGTGAAACAACTTTTTTGTAGTTTGTGCTAGAAAAATAAAACTATTAAAAAAATTAAAAATACATATCTTTGAGCTAGGGAAATATCTTGAGTTTAAAAATAAATATTTAACAGTATTCCAAAAGATTCTTAAAGCCATTTACAATGAACACACAACAGCAAAATATAATTCTCCTCATGTGGGAAGAAAATGGGTTTTGCTGTGCAAAGGTGACAAGCTCTTCTCATGATCATAATTAAACGGGGGGAAGCCTGCCTTACATGATCTCTGACATCATCCACACTCGACACCAGCGTCACTTGTGAGCATGTCACTCAATAGCAAGTGGAGAAAGGAGTGGGTGGTTTATACAACCTGCACCCATTGCAGTCTCCCTTACAAAACTTTCCAAAGACTTCTAGTCATGTGCTCTCTACCACACCTTCCCTGTGACAGACTAACCAGCTCAAACAGCCTTGCAAGCATCAGGTGTTTGATAACTGGGGTAGAGTTTACACTATTACCTACCCCAGCAGAGGTTTTGTAATATGTTGCAATTGTATGTAATATGTCCCCTCTGTCCATACACTATTAGTTGAAGCAGTGAACTTTGTTTCTTTTTCCATTCTACCTTTATTCACCTGACCACTCACTATTGTCTCGTTCAATAGATAGTTTTGCATGCAAGTGAAAAATCAAAGCATGTGTACTGAGCAGAAACCTGGATTGTCAAATGTGCACATGTGCACTGTGTGTTAGCAATACTTTTCCTAGTGAGGCAGCAGGCAGGTGTAATGCATTCAAAGAGGTATGCAGGAAGGGCACTCAGCTCAACCGTGGGTTGAACTCAGGACGGGTGAAAATGGGAAGCCGTTCGGATGAATGAGCACGGTCTTGCTGACCCAAGCAGAGCAAAGCGTGGAGCGGAGGGGGGCTATTATAACCCAGCATGAGGATGTCACTGAGTCCATGGAGGCCAGTGTGACCTCCATGATCCACACGCGATTCCCTATACAAGTGTTAGAGGGGTCAAAGCTCAACTAGCTTTGTTACATTACCAGAAATTAAGAAAATAAATGAATGAGAAGGACCATCAAGTTCTGGCTCCAAAAATACTTTTTATTGATGATAACAATAATACATCTGTGCCTTTGCAGACAATTGCAGATAGATAATGGTACAAAAATTGCTAACATAAATACATTTAAATATCATAAGAAATAACTTAACTGTAAAAAAAGAACTATTCACTTGTGTAAAAAACTGTTGGCATTGGAAACACTGACTGAATGCATAGTATCTTCACTGTTCATTGGATATTTAGCCCTTCCTTTTTAAATAATTATATAACAACAATAGTAAAGACAACATCAACAGTGTGAATAAAAAATAAAATTGCAAAAGTCCAGTGTTTCTACAAGTGCTCATGTTTCGGCAAAGAGAGAGGCCTTTGTTGTCTTAACAGTGCCTACAAAAGAGCTCATATTTTAGTTTTTCTCCATCTTTAAAGTCCCCACAAGGTGAAGTGCTCTGCCATACATGATTTTATCCTTCTGTACGGTGTGTCCATCTTCCGTTAAAAAGCACAGACTTCGGTTTCGGTCTCGTGACCGAACATAAAAAGTGCCTCGTCATCTCGTCTCGACTGCCATAGCCGAGAGTTCAACTCCACCAGTCCCAGTGGAAATCCATCCCCTTTTGTTTCCCATCTAGATGGCTGGATCTGATCTTCTTTTTTTCTTCTCAAAATGCTTTATTTTGTTGTTGTTTATCTTCTTTTTCCTCCATCAGGAATTTTCCCAGGGTAGTGTGTCCATCAGGGATCACTCTACTCCCGTACAGAGAGAGTCCTTCACAGGTCTTGCTGTTGGGGGGACCCTTCATCGCTCAGGGAGGTTGATGATGGGTACCCACTGGTCCATGCACCGGCTCTCCCTGCAGAAGCGGTTCACTTTGCTCAGGGCTGGGTCTTTCCAGGAGGAGGAGTGTGGGCTCTGCAAAGACAAGAGAAAAAGAGAGAAAGAGTCAATAGTTGCAAAAGTATCCTAATGCCTGATTTTATGGCCTGTAGGCATATTATGTCAACTTTCAATAAATAAATAGAAA
The DNA here is from genome assembly GCF_964263955.1 of Coregonus lavaretus. Classification (NCBI taxonomy): domain Eukaryota; kingdom Metazoa; phylum Chordata; class Actinopteri; order Salmoniformes; family Salmonidae; genus Coregonus; species Coregonus lavaretus. The sequence continues at coordinate 35,049,110 of NC_140010.1, read as the reverse complement.
CCTGGGGGTTTCAAGACTATGAGCAATTCCACAGAAGTCATTAGTGGCAAGACTGAGTGGTGCGGTACAGGACACGAGGAGTGAGTAATTAGTGGGTGTGGGCATGTACTGGCATGTCCAGAGCATGAGTGTCTGGTGCGCCAGTAAAATAAAATAACTTTTGAGCCATTTTTAGCACCGGTTTGCGTTTGAAAGTTAACATATTTGAGTGAATATGAGGTGAATAAAGTGGGAATAGATACTTACAGTGACCAGGACACAGTGCAGGTCCATGGGCTCTCCCCCCTGTTTCCCTCCCCCGCCGAGGATCTCTGCCAGACGCCTGGTGTTGTTCACTCGCAGGATGCTGATGTCATTCTCACAGCAGAATGCCTGGATCAGGGTGAAATGGATCTGAAGGGCCACGTCCTTTACATCCTCGTCATCTGTAGCCAGGATGCACAGAACCACATTATCTGGATCTCTAATGATGAAAGTAACAGATCTGTGGTTAGTAACACAGTAACAGCACATGAACTGCAGACATTCTAAACAGGCATGCATAGACAAAAACTACATCATTGGAACTTTGAACTTTCATTGGTTTTAAAGAAGCGTAACCTACTTACACATTCAATGATTTTGCTGCTTCATAGACCCCTACTGTTATGCATCCCTGGGGTAATGCCAATGAGAGAACCTCTTCCAATGCTTTTGCCACTGTATCCATCCTAAAGCAGAAAAAAATATTAATTATTAAAACTAACATCAAACTCACATCAACTTTCACATATGCATGGCCAAAGCTTAACTTCTTGAAAAGGAGGGCATGCCAGGGCAAGTCTATCTGAACTGGCAGACTGCCGTTACTGCCAAGCGCAGGAGCTGGCTATCGTGTACTACTAGCATTAGCTAGCTAGCTTGGTACTGTACCTTGAGCTAGCTGCGAGTCCAACTGACTGATTTGCAAGTTCAAACTCTGAAATCGCGTTTGATTTTCGGTGCATGTCACTCCATAATTGATAAAACCCCTATTGTATTATGAGTACAAAGATAGTCAATTACACTGAATTTTTTAGTTCAGGTCAAAAGTGTTTCCCTAAAATTACCTGACACCGGTGTTACAGTGTCAGGCTAACTGCAGATTTGCTGGCCGGAACGCGTCTCGTGAGCTCAACAGAAAAGCTGGCGTTACATATTCGAATACTGCAAAAACGTCAACCAAGCCAAGCAACCTAGCTAGGTAACTAACCAAGTCATAGCATAGTTGTCAAATTACTTAGATAACGTTACAGCAGTTAAATATCTTAATAAAAATACATTGAAGTTTTCCGCATTCTTTTTCAAATGTTAATGCATGCATTGCTTGCCAAGTTAAAGTGACACAGGAGAGTTGCACTGGCATTGGAAAAAGCGCTTAAAATTATAGTTTACCTTTCTGCAGAATAATCCCCACTTAGTTCCTCAAATGTCATTTTGCACATAAAATCAAAATCGAGACAATTATTTTTCTTGCTGATATGTCACTGTTAGTGCTAGTGAAATTTTGACACTGTAGCTACTCTGTTTATCGCTGTTGGAAATAAGGTAACAACTGGTGTCCACAGATAATATCGCAAGAACAATGCAAGTGCATAGCGTGACGTCAGATATTTGCATACTTAACATCATTGGCCACATGCTAATTTACCAAGACCTTCCTGGATTGGGAACGGCTGTAAAATGAGTGGCAACAGTAATGAGATAATTTGATTGGAAGACTATTTTAGAGAGGCGTGGTCTGTCTCCAGCTGTTGCAGCTACTTTATGTGAGGTTCTGTACCTCGTCAGGAAACCGGTCAAAATGTGTTATTCAACGCCAATTTAGTTATTCAAGATAAAATAAATAAATATTTCAAAAGTTTGATAAAAATGCTTGATTGTATCCCTATCTGTCAGTGCATTTGTGCATTTTGAAACAGAAGAACACAAAACACACATATACAAACGTAAGGGTCTTAAGAACATGACAAACGATGAAAAGTAAAGAAAGCATATCAAGTGGCAAGTTGCCCTGAACTACTAGGCTACTCTGTATGCTAAACTCATAGGATGACATGTCTGTCAAGAAATCACCTTCATAAACCAGAAGAAAAAAAACGTTTATCAATTGTATTATTGAAAATGGAAATGGTCTACATCTGATGACCTGATCCCCTGTATTTTGCTAGGAAAATTATGCAACCTCACCTTTCATGAGAACGAGCCGGGTATGAAGACATAGCAACGAGACGCTACCAGTTTCTGATTGGACAGTCGGCAGAGCGTGCGAAACCGCGGCTCCTGGAGATGTGCATGCAGGAAGAAAGATATGGATGGGTCAAGGAATAAGATTGTAAAAAAATTTCCCTGATGAAATTCAACCGATTAAATAGTCTTAATACACTTTAATAATTTTTATAAAGGCCTACATTTCAGAGACCCATCTTCAAATAGAAAAGGTGAAAAAAAAATATTATTAGGCCTATGTTTATCTTTAAATTGGAATAGTACTATCTGAGATGAGCTGGGAATGATGGTTGTCAATATTAATATATTGGTAATCTTTGGTAAGATTACAATAGAAATACAATTTACCTCTAAAGGATCAAATGCAGTGCTTCTTTTGATTACTGTCTCTCTATGGGAGTGTTGGTTTATGGCCTCTGACAAGAGATCTTATGGCCTCTGAAAAGAGGTCGGGCCTTATGGCAGAGGTGACACTGCACTCGTTCCATTATTACAGTCGTGGTCAAAAGTTTTGAGAATGACACAAATATTAATTTTCACAAAGTCTCCTGCCTCAGTTTTTATGATGGCAATTTGCATATGCTCCAGAATGTTATGAAGAGTGATCAGATGAATTGCAATTAATTGCAAAGTCCCTCTTTGCCATGAAAATAAACGTAATCCCCCAAAAACATTTCCACTGCATTTCAGCCCTGCCACAAAAGGACCAGCTGACATCATGTTAGTGATTCTCTCGTTAACACAGGTGAGAGTGTTGACGAGGACAAGGCTGGAGATCACTCTGTCATGCTGAGTTAGAATAACAGACTGGAAGCTTTAAAAGGAGGGTGGTGCTTGAAATCATTGTTCTTCCTCTGTTAACCATGGTTACCTGCAAGGAAACACGTGCCGTCATCATTGCTTTGCACAAAAAGGGCTTCACAGGCAAGGATATTGCTGCTAGTAAGATTGCACCTAAATCAACCATTTATCGGATCATCAAGAACTTCAAGGAGAGAGGTTAAATTGTTGTGAAGAAGACTTCAGGGAACCCAAGAAAGTCCAGCAAGCGCCAGGACCGTCTCCTAAAGTTGATCGGGGCACCACCAGTGCAGAGCTTGCTCAGGAATGGCAGCAGGCAGGTGTGAGTGCATCTACAAGCACAGTGAGGCGAAGACTTTTGGAGGATGGCCTGGTGTCAAGAAGGGCAGCGAGGAAGCCACTTCTCTACAGGAAAAACATCAGGGACAGACTGATATTCTGCAAAAGGTACAGGGATTGGACTGCTGAGGACTGGGGTAAAGTCATTTTCTCTGATGAATCCCCTTTCCGATTGTTTGGGGCATCCGGAAAAAAGCTTGTCCGGAGAAGACAAGGTGAGCGCTACCATCAGTCCTGTGTCATGCCAACAGTAAAGCATCCTGAGACCATTCATGTGTGGGGTTGCTTCTCAGCCAAGGGAGTGGGCTCACTCACAATTTTGCCTAAGAACACAGCCATGAATAAAGAATGGTACCAACACATCCTCCGAGAGCAACTTCTCCCAACCATCCAAGACCAGTTTGGTGACGAACAATGCATTTTCCAGCATGATGGAGCACCTTGCCATAATGCAAAAGTGATAACTAAGTGGCTCGGGGAACAAAACATCGACATTTTGGGTCCATGGCCAGGAAACTCCCCAGACCTTAATCCCATTGAGAACGTGTGGTCAATCCTCAAGAGGCGGGTGGACAAACAAAAACCCACGAATTCTGACAAACTCCAAGCATTTATTATGCAAGAATGGGCTGCCATCAGTCAGGATGTGGCCCAGAAGTTAATTGACAGCATGCCAGGGCGGATTGCAGAGGTCTTGAAAAAGAAGGGTCAACACTACAAATATTGACTCTTTGCATAAACTTAATGTAATTGTCAATAAAAGCCTTTGACACTTATGGAATGCTTGTAATTATACTTCAGTATACCATAATAACATCTGACAAAAATATCAAAAAATCCTGAAGCAGCAAACTTTGTGAAGACCAATACTTGTGTCATTCTCAAAACTTTTGACCACGACTGTACATAGTTGCTGGTTCCCTCCTCAATCGCTATATAGGTGGCAACAGTGGGATACTGGCCTGTGCTCTGTCAGGCCTTTGTTTCTCAAGAGATAGTTGAATAGTGTTGCTTCTATGTATGTGGGTGTCCAGTATAGACATCTGCTTATAGGTCTGCTTAACTTGCCCGGGCTGTAATCATCTTTACTCATTTGTATCTACATTTGGCATAACCATCCTATTTTAAGACAAATGCACGCCTGGAAAAATGAGTTCAGGTGGTACCAAATTTTATTTCATTGCCCTCTGCTGAGTTTTCAGGGGTATTTCACTACATGGAGGCATGGAAGTTCAGAGGGCTGAACAAAACTTGAGGGTGAGTTAAACTCTATCTTAAAGGGGCAATCTGCAGTTGCTACATACAGTTTTTGACTTATAAATTAATTATCTGTACCCATTCATTCTTGGGGCACTATTCAATCTGTATGGCTGAACGTTACAGATTGTGCGATAGAAATGTAAAGGTAATTTCCGATTGAGCCGACATATGCAGCGTTTACCGTGAATGCAGTCTCCGCTAACGCGGGAACATTGCCTTTACATTTCAATCACGCTAGAACGCTGCATTTCTGCAATACAGATTGAATAGAGCCCTTGCAGAATATAACTAAGAAATGCCTCATGAATTTAGTTCATGGTTCAACTGTCGACTCGTACTGCATCAGAACCCAAAATATAAGCTTGTTTGTAAACAAAGTAGATGTAAACAAATATAGCCTCAAAACATGGTTAAAACTTTAATTTTGAAATCATGGATGGATGGTCAGTTTCTGCATCCATAGCTCTGAAAATGAATTTGAAAGTGGTTACATTTACAGCCCCATCCCTCAGGTTCTTACCGAAAAATGGCAGGGATTATGCTTTGTTATTGTTTAAACTGCTTTCATGGTTTTCTGTGGGACTTTAGTAACTTGGTCACTTGGTGTACAAAGCAATATGATGATAGTTTAGATTTTTTGTTTTATAATTAAATGTAGTTTCTTCTAACTCTACAAATGTATAGTCCTTGAAAGTTGGATCCGTTCATGTAATGTCCCTTTTTGTACACTAGAGGGAGATATAGCTTCATTGCTCATAGAGCAGCATGGAACTCAGTTCTAGAGAACAACTTTGATTTTGGTCTTTTGAAGCCATTCGTTTGTCTCAGAGAATATTCGGCACTACTGCTTCAAGCCTATCTATACTTTAGTTTCAGTGGGCATTTGGTTACACATTTACACATTACTATTTTATTTACTATATCAAGAAAACATTACTTATTTTAAAAAACGTATTTGACCAAGTCATGTTACCAGCAGACTGTGTAGGCTAATAGTATTATACCTATAATAGTATTTTTTATAAACATGAATTATTATAATTTTTTTCTAATGCTGTCCCACTGGAAATGGTAAAACATTTGATATTTTCCAGTGTTTATTGTGTGACTGCCATTGTGGGATATTGAGCGGCCCTTACTTTACATGTGAAGTGCATACAATCAAAATATGACAGTACATCATATGAATGTAATTACTGAAGGGAGCCCATGCAAGCTATATCAAACTTAAAGCTTTTATGAGTCTAATGAAAAAATAACCCCAGGGAGTGTTTTATAATGGGCAAAAGCTCAAAGCTCCCCTCTAAGCAGGGAGCTGTAGTAGCTACAGTACCCTTGAAGTACCCATTCTTACTTTAGTCTCTCCTCCAGCCTGCAGCCTGGAACAAGGGCAAGGTTAACACTGTGGCCTGGAGCCTACACCAGTCTACACCAGAGAGAGGGAGCCTAATGTACTTCCATACAGGACCATCAGATGATAAATCACACTATTGTACAGCACAACCGCCACCACTTCAAATCAAATCAAATTGTATTTGTCACATGCGCCGAATACAATAGGTGTAGACCTTACAGTGAAATGCTTACTTACAAGCCCTTAACCAACAATGCAGTTTTAAGAAAAATAAGTGTTAAGTAAAAAATAGAAACACCTCAACTTGTGTTATATTAGTGGTTGGCTAACACTACTACTGAAAATGTGCTTTAAGGGCTTCATAAAATTACAGACAATCATTTAACTAAATCAAAATAGAGAAACTTTTAAAACTATTAAATCAACTAAATCAGCTGAGGAGTCACATACAAAGGTATGTAAAAGCAAATACAAAAATGCAAAACAAAATACAAAAAACTATTTCTCAAATATAGAGCTGCTTGTACAAAACAAATGAAAGGTGACATGCTCAAGTTATACTGTATAAGCACATTATTAAATATACATACATAAAGATAAACAAATAAAGATGGATTTAGGCCTTAATCAATAAAAATATAAGATTAAACATTTATCTGTGAATATGTGTCTAAAAATTACCTCAACATAAGTTTATCAACTATGGCTTTAATAAACATCTAATTCAAACATTGTAACTCAATAGCATTACACATCCTTTTTCTTGCATTAGTAAGATGGTGCCACACTGAGATAAAAATGGAGCGTGGCGTGGAAGTTGAAGAGGATAGTCTAGGTGACACCCATGATAAATGCATCAGGTGCTGACACCACTATCGAAAAGACAAAATATACCTTTGTCTTGTCACAATAATCCTAATCTGTTTGGTGATAGGGGTACATTAAAACGATAAGCGAGAGAAGGGGGGAAAACACATAAAAGAATGGGACCGCCAGTCGCGGATGATAAATGTGGTCTCGGCAATAGAGAAGCTGTGTACAACATTTCTTTCTAATGGCCTGATTGCTCAATTAATTCCGTAGCTGGTTCTTTTTCAGCCCTCTTTAATGTGGAAACAGTCATATTTCCTCTCAGATTAGTATAGATACAGGCTGACAGTCTGCACTGCTCAAGGTATTTGGGAGGCATAATTCATTCATAATGCCACAATGCGCCCCATCTATCATCTCAGGTTTTTCCTCCGCCACCTCGATCCCTCTTCTCATTCCCAGCTCCTGGCTCTTTGGCCCGGCCTGGGCCCCGTGGTGTGGGCGGTTGGAGTGTGTGTGTGTGTGTGTGTGTGTGTGAGGTTAGAGTGTGTGGGCGGTGGTGTGTGTGTTGGGGGGGGGGGGGGGGGGGGGGGGGGGGTAGAGAAGGTTGGGAGGTCGGCAGCTTCTCTCCCACTGATGTATTAGCTGGCATATGCAAGCGATGAATTACCAGGCGAAGGGAGTCAATTATCCACTGTAAAAAAAACTAGTGACTGGGCGCCCCGGTGGCCCCAGGGCCCCTTTTCCAATTCAGGGAATGATTTCCCAAAGAGTGGGAGAGGAGAGGAAGGAGGCTGTGAGGGGAGGAAGAGGAGGAGGAGGAGGAGGAGGAGGAGGAGGAAGGAGGGAAAAGAAACGACCCGTGTCCACTACTCCACTTTCTTCACCCTTCTTTCTCTCCACTCGAATCCAGACCACGGGAAGCTGTGTGAAAATGCTAAATGCTATTATCACCCCTTCAGAGTACATAAACCTTCACTTATGATGGATGTGTATGGGATTTGGAATGGATTTTGTCAAACAACAGCCATTTCCCCCTCTTACCTGGTTCTCTCTTTTTCGTTGTATTGAAATCGGGCCCCTAGTTAATCTGGCCTAGCTATTAAAGTAGAATATTTGAGTAGTCACACACACTGTCCCTCGCCACCTTGCCATGTAATATTTGGTTGGCCACTGATTTCTCTAACCTCTTTTTGGTGGCGAGAGGGATGAAGGGTAGGGAGCGGTATGGGGTACTCCAACCAGACCCCTTTTGAATGTACACCAGCGCAAGCGTCCCTGCCGCTGACTGACACAGGTGACACTTAGGGAAATGAGGTCATTAGCTGGATTTACAGGGGGTTTTGATAGCTGGGTAATGGGTTTTAATGATAGAATTTAACATACAGAGCCACCTGGGACAGACAGCATGCACAGGCAGACAGGTCGTTTAATAAAGTGAGAGAGGAACCGAGTGTGGAGGAGAGAGAGGGGAGAGAGATCAGGATAGAGAGAAGAAAAAAGGAGAGAGAGAGAGAGAGAGAGAGACTGCATTGAAAAAATCCTCAGTACTGAGCTCTGTATCAGAAGAAGAGGAAATGTGATCGACTTTCCAAGTCAGATAACCGCCCTCATTGTCAGATCCCCATCTGTAAAATAAATTGACTTTGTATGCGTAATGGTCAAATGTGCACACCATCGGCAATAGGCACATTCAAACACACAACAAACTGTGTGAAGTTTTATAAGTAACATGAGTGTCTAAATACAGTACAGAATATGCATTGCTTTACAATACCATTGAAGTACTCTTCACCAAAAGTAAATCACTTGTTGATAAGGTATGACTTCCTTTATCCATTGCATTATGAATAGTAGGACATTCAAAGAAACTCAACTAATTTAAGAGAAAAGAACCTAAGCCCAGAGTCTGCAAACACAGCCAAGTCCTAGAGTTTTAAGTCTTAAAGTTTAAGATTTTCAAATGGAAACAGATAATAACAAAAGATTCTTAAGTTATAAGAGAGGATGCAGCCATAAGCCTGGCCAGAATTGCAAATGAGTAAAAAAGAAAAGTGGCAGATTTAATGCAAAAACAAAGGAGACTGGTATCCAGTATTTAAGCTGCATAAAAGCTGCCAGTTGGGGTGGGTTTTAGTGGGGTAACACTTTATTTGAACTACATTATGCGTAAAAAAGACAACAGAGTTATATAATACACAACCGTATAACTATCCATGAAAGTTAAAAACAAATTTACTTTCAATGTTTACTGTCAAACAGAAAACTTTGTCCAAGTTGTCACAAAGTTGTCCAATATACATTTGCATTAGATTTGGAAACGAGGTCATGTAATTTTCATTTACATTCCCATATAAAAGAGACTATTTTATACAGACCGCCGCTAGGATAGAAACAGTAGTGGAAGTGGAGGATCTACGTATATAACCTCTGACCTCTATCCCCTACAGAGGAGGGCCTTCTGATTGGCCAGACTGCCTCTCTCCACAAAAACCCAGGATTCAAATCAGGCCAAACAATCCAAATCCCGTCTTGAAGACCGAGAGCCACATTCATGCAGCCCACCGACCATCGAGCGCCCGCTCTCTCACCACAGGCGAGTGGAGAAGGGCCCAAGAGGATAGATGGAGAGTGATGAAGCCAGTTTGCCCTGGGCTGGGCTGCTACCAAAAGAGGTTGTCTTTGTAAGAGAGAGAACAAGGACTGACCCTGGTCCACAGTGGATATTTTCCTAAATTGTATCATACGTATGTGTATCAGCCAATACCACTAATCTTGAGGAAGTAGTCAAAGGTTTTTGCTAGTGTTATCTGTTACACACAACCTCAAGTCAAATTTAAGCGCTAATATTCTGTGACAGAATGCTTGTATACCACCTACTGTATACAATAGAATAGTACCTGGCTTCCCCTAACTACTGTACCTGTGGTATTTCTGTAAAGTAAATACCCGAGCATTACAGATCTGAGCAATCCAGCAACAACAGAAGCCGTGCTGGTGCATTATCATATTCCTCTGTGCTCAGGTAGTAGGAGGTGCATTAAGAATGGAGTGATGATTATTACTGAGGCTCTGGGAAATAGCTCTGCTACTAAAATAATTACGTTTACATCAACATTTATTCACTCTTCACTCAGAGCCACATGGTAAGATACAATCTCACAATGCATTTACAGTATGTGTTTTTAAATGGAGCAATTTAGTAACGCTTTATGTTGGGTTGATAAAGCAATATGTTTTCCGCCTGTACAAGCTTCTATTGGTATGTTGTTGGACTACACACACACACACACACACACACACACACACACACACACACACACACACACACACACACACACACACACGGTTGGTTCAGTGTTTTCCTACCAGACCAGCGGAGGCAGTAATGGCTTGTTGAGCTGCTATTAGGTCAGACCCGGGGGCCAACAGGAGCCATATCTCAGAGAGTATTGACCAGCTCAGTGGCTCCTCCCCAGCCCTCCCTCCCCATCCCTGATCCTGTAAAGTAATAACTGTACTCGTGTCAGGGAGGTAATTATCATTGATCTGCTGCAAAAGGTGACAAATTTCACTGTCGCTCCGCCCGGTGATTCATGCCCTGTTGTGGTTCGCTGCCCTGTTGTTACAGTGGATCTAGGGTCTGGGTCTTCTTACTAGTGATGGGAAGTTCAGCTCTTTTTACTGATTTGTTCAGTCATTTCGTTCATTTGAGTCAGTAATGCCCAGAGCACGCAGACGCAGGACCCCCTACCTATACCTCAGTGCCCCCTACCGGCAAACGATGAACTGAAAACTTGAAAGAGTTATGATTCTACGAGCCTCTCGTTCACATGTTGTTCACCATAGGGGGCTTATTGGAGCTGTGATTTGTGACTGAGACTTGTAAACGTGTGCTTTAAAAAATTTACATTTGTTGCTTGCTAGGTAAACAAATACGATTATTTCTTAATACATTTGAAACAAGGTCTAGTTGTGGCCACAAAATACATTGTTACAGTTGTTGGTTAGCTAGCTAGCGAATTTTTGCCATATTAGCATATACTTCACCATAAGGCCAATGGTGACTTTAAAACAGTTACAGAGTTTAATGGCTGTGATAGGAGAAAACTGAGGATGGATCAACAACATTGTAGTTACTCCACAATACTAACCTAAATGACAGAGTGAAAAGAAGGAAGTGTGTACAGAAAAAAAATATTCCAAAGCATGCATCCTGTTTGCAATAAGGCACTAAAGTAAAACTGCAAAAAATGTGGCAAATAAATTAACTTTTTGTCCTGAATACAACACATTATGTTTGGGGCAAATCCAACACAACACATCACTGAGTACCACTCTTCATATTTTCAAGGATGGTGGTGGCTGCATCATGTTGTGGGTATGCTTGTCATCGGCAAGGACTAGGGAGATTTTTTAGGATAAAAATTAACAGACTAGAGCTAAAATCCTAGAGGAAAACCTAGTTCAGTCTGCTTTTCAACCGACTCTGGGAGACAAATTCACCTTTCAGCAGGACAATAACCTAAAACACAAGGCCAAATATACACTGGAGTTGCTAACCAAGATGACATTGAATGTTCCTGAGTGGCCTAGTTACAGTTTTGACTTAAATCGGCTTGAAAATCTATGGTAAGACTTGAAAATGGCTGTCTAGTAATGATCAACAACCAACTTGACAGAGCTTGAAGAATGTTTTAAAGAATAATGTGCAAATATTGTACAATCCAGGTGTGCAAAGCTCTTAGAGACTTACCCAGAAAGACTCACAGCTGTAATCGCTGCCAAAGGTGATTCTAACATGTATTGACTCAGGGGTGTGAATACTTATGTAAATGTTATATTTCATTTTCAATACATTTGCAAAACTTTCTAAAAACGTTTTTCACTTTGTCATTATGGGGTTTTGTGTGTAGATGGGTGAGAGAAAAAAATCTATGCAAAAAAAAATGTGGAATAAGTCAAGGGGTATGAATACTTTCTGAAGGCACTGTATGTCTCTTGGACAAAGGTCTTTGGTTTGCAGTCATGATTATGACCATATTCAAAGGACAAATTATAGAGAATATTCCTAGTATGTTCCCAAATCATGGTCTGTAATTTACATTTAAACTCAAAAGTATTGTGGATTTAAACTGCAATTAAATCCTGTTGAGTATGTAGCCTACTAGCCTACCGCAAACCATAAATGGACAAAGTTGCCTTCGGACACCAGAACTAAACAAATCAAAACAAGGAAACATTTTGTCAGCCTCTTGGTCTTTTTGAAGTTGTCATCCCACTTAGCTGCTGGACCCTACTGGCAACAAGTCGACCAAGCCTCCACTGTGTCACATCATAACAAATTAGGCAGACAGTGCAACAGGGTGGGAGATTGCTACATTCATCATGGGAGAAATAGATCATGTCATCAAAGCTGTGGAAAACCTCTCTGCTCCTGTGGGTCTATGGACGGAGCAGCTATATGGTAGCAAATCGAATACAGCTACAGGAAACTGCAACAAGGTATATTGTGTAGCACTATAGGAAACGACAGAAAACTGTTTGGCAAGGTAATTTTGTTGGGTTGTAAACAAGAGATGTTTTATTTTTATATACCAGAGTTACGTTACTTTGACTCTTGACACTTATTTTGAGTGGACTGTGTCAATCAGGTCCCTTTAGGAGTTTTTTAATTTCTGAATTAATTCTCTATTGCTTTATTTACCATACATGTTTTACTATGACAATGTTGGTGTACTTTTCTACAACCAATGCAAATCTCTCTGTATCTATCATCGGAGTTTAGCAGAGCTGGTATAAAAAATGAAAATCAAGAACTGAAGAATGGTTCGTCCATTTCCTGTGAACCTGTTGCATCACCCATTTTACTTTCCCTGTTCCCACCTACCTGGACAAGGTAAACTGTATTCATCTGCTCTGCTAATTCTGTGATCAAAAGTGTATAAATATCGCTTTGTGTCCACCAAAAAAAAAGGGAAAATATGTTACTTGTCAACTTTATTTACACATGGGCTCAGATTCTGCTTGTTTAGAATGTTATTTTTGTACATTAGCTCAATGGAATGTTCACCATAATCTTGAGCACAAGCTGCTGCAAGCTCAGTTGGTGTTGTTGTTAGCATTCGCTAGCTATGCAGCTTAGCATGTTAGCATTTCCGCAATGCTGCTGCTACTTTGGAAAAACAAGTGGTAGCACTTTATATGGCTAGTCCATCTGTAGATGCTCTACAAACTATCAGTGATATTTCAACTATCTACTAACCCTAACCTTAACCTTAACTCTTATCCTAACCCTAAACTCAACCCTTACCCTTACCCTAAGCCTAGCCCAAACCCTAACCTTAACCCTTATTCTAAACCTAACCCTAACCGTAACCTTACCAATCAGTTGCTTATCAACAGATAGTTTGTTGATAGTATGACATGCTCTACAGATGGACTATCGGGACTATCCAAATAAAGTGTGACCAAACAAGTATATTGTATTCCCACTTGTCAGGCACTGAGGGTTATATTCAGGGGTGAAGGTGAATATAAGCTGGTCCAGTAATGAGTACCGGTAAAATATATAGTGGCGGTATGCTGTACCGGTTCAAGATTAGCCTATCACAATAAAAAAGATTTCAATGAAACCATAGGATTCTATACTGTAATTTATTAACGCATGTCAGCCGCATGAAAGATGTGCGAATGGACTTGAAAAAAATTTGGTTTACGTTCCAAAATGTGGTGTGGGTTCATCTCTATGACGAGAACACTGTGAAATTTCGCCAAGGCAGAAACGACACGGCGAGACCGAGACACGTGCAGACAGCAGTGGACGCATCAAACTAAACTCAATCCAGGTTACAAGTGTCTCAATCGCCAAACGTCATTACACTTTCTGGCATTTTTCTAGCATCTTTCTTTTTCCATTAATCAAATGGTTGGTGCGCTTGGATGCTGGAATTATTTTAATGTGGATGAACATGTACAGATAGCCTACGGCGCTAAAGTGATTTGTTTGACAATCAGATAAAAAACATTATGACTGGTTCTGCTTACTAGTATGCCACATATTAAAAGGTAATACATTTAAAAAGGGACTAATTAATAATTAGGCCTTACCATTTTTCACAATTTTTATTTTAAATTTTTACTAGTCAATGGGGAGACCATGAACTCCAACAACACCGAGACACAGTGTCCTCCTCAGTCCTGTGTGATTCATTCAGCTCTCAGCTGCTTGACATATGTCATCGTTTTGCATGCCAGGAGTGTCCGTATACCCTCTCCCCGCTAACTATTTGTTTCATTTCACCTGGAGAAGATTGACCCCAAGAGACACATGTAAGAAGGGGTGTGTTATGATGAGCCTCTGTTGGCAGTCAGGGACAAAGTGGAGTTTTTATTACATTTTGTTAAAAAATAATATGACATATTAGTAAACCTGTCCACTTTACCAGTAGTATGCAAACATTTGGTGGCAGAGAAAGAAAGGAAATGTTGTGAGTCTGGTAAAATAATCTGCGGTATTGTGATTATTAGGCTATAGCAGTGTTTTATTAGTTAGCAAGGGTTTGAAGTAGGTGTATCTAGCCGTCTTATTTGTATATGTTCAATGCCTAAATTTATTTCATAAACTATATTGGATATATGCTGTAGGTTCGAATCGACCCAAGATGATGAACCCTGAAGATGGAACAAAGTGCATGACAAGGTGGCCCAAAGGAAGCCAGCTGTTCTCAACCCATACATTGCCCCATTCTTCCAAGAGTTGACTGAGTTTGAATGAAGACCTTTAGTGAGGTAAGTACACACACACACACACACACACACACACACACACACACACACACACACACATCTCAATATCTTATTCTATTCTTTCTTTTTCTATGCTTGTCCTAATTAAGGGTGAGAAGAGCTATCAAACTCAGAACTGAGGAGGATTGTTACGGAGCCCCATGAGGAACACCTACAGTAATGCTGCGCTGAGTTCTCTCTCCTGCCCAAACTGTCCCGTTGTGTGTTTCACCACCTTTGAACCCCCTTACCCCGAATAGAGTTGCCCCTGATCATAGATCCACGATTGTACCCAATCCCCCAACCCCCCCCCCCCCCCCCCCCCCCCCCCCCACACACACAAGATAGTTTTTAGATTAGTGTTGTAATGATGCTCTTTTTTGGTTACATATGTGTTAACTGTTGTTACTTCTATTGTCAATTATGTTATTCATTTGTTGTTAATGTTGTTACCAATTTGAATAACTGTACAGTCGTGGTCAAAAATTTTGAGAATGACACAAGTATTGGTCTTCACAAAGTTTGCTGCTTCAGTGTTTTTAGATATTTTTGTCAGATGTTACTATGGTATACTGAAGTATAATTACAAGCATTCCATAAGTGTCAAAGGCTTTTATTGACAATTACATTAAGTTTATGCAAAGAGTCAGTATTTGCAGTGTTGACCCTTCTTTTTCAAGAACTCTGCAATCCACCCTGGCATGCTGTCAATTAACTTCTGGGCCACATCCTGACTGATGGCAGCCCATTCTTGCATAATCAATGCTTGGAGTTTGTCAGAATTTGTGGGTTTTTGTTTGTCCACCCGCCTCTTGAGGATTGACCACAAGTTCTCAATGGGATTAAGGTCTGGGGAGTTTCCTGGCCATGGACCCAACATTTCGATGTTTTGTTCCCCAAGCCACTTAGTTATCACTTTTGCCTTATGGCAAGGCGCTCCATCATGCTGGAAAATGCATTGTTCGTCACCAAACTGGTCTTGGATGGTTGGGAGAAGTTGCTCTCTGAGGATGTGTTGGTACCATTCTTTATTCATGGCTGTGTTCTTAGGCAAAATTGTGAGTGAGCCCACTCCCTTGGCTGAGAAGCAACCCCACACATGAGTGGTCTCAGGATGCTTTACTGTTGGCATGACACAGGACTGATGGTAGCGCTCACCTTGTCTTCTCCGGACAAGCTTTTTTCCGGATGCCCCAAACAATCGGAAAGGGGATTCATCAGAGAAAATGACTTTACCCCAGTCCTCAGCAGTCCAATCCCTGTACCTTTTGCAGAATATCAGTCTGTCCCTGATGCTTTTCCTGGAAAGAAGTGGCTTCCTCTCTGCCCTTCTTGACACCAGGCCATCCTCCAAAAGTATTCGCCTCACTGTGCGTGCAGATGCACTCACATCTGCCTGCTGCCATTCCTGAGCAAGCTCTGCACTGGTGGTGGCCCGATCCCGCGGCTGAATCAACTTTAGGAGACGGTCCTGGCGCTTGCTGGACTTTCTTGGGCGCCCTAAAGCCTTCTTCACAACAATTTAACCTCTCTCCTTGAAGTTCTTGATGATCCGATAAATGGTTGATTTAGGTGCAATCTTACTAGCAGCAATATCCTTGCCTGTGAAGCCCTTTTTGTGCAAAGCAATGATGACGGCACGTGTTTCCTTGCAGGTAACCATGGTTAACAGAGGAAGAACAATGATTTCAAGCACCACCCTCCTTTTAAAGCTTCCAGTCTGTTATTCTAACTCAATCAGCATGACAGAGTGATCTCCAGCCTTGTCCTCGTCAACACTCTCACCTGTGTTAACGAGAGAATCACTGACATGATGTCAGCTGGTCCTTTTGTGGCAGGGCTGAAATGCAGTGGAAATGTTTTTGGGGGATTAAGTTCATTTTCATGGCAAAGAGGGACTTTGCAATTAATTGCAATTCATCTGATCACTCTTCATAACATTCTGGAGTATATGCAAATTGCCATCATAAAAACTGAGGCAGCAGACTTAGTGAAAATTAATATTTGTGTCATTCTCAAAACTTTTGACCACGACTGTATTTTATGTACAAATGTATTGTTTTTCTTACATTTAGATTTCAGGGTGAATTTACTGTAAATTTACAGCATTATCCTGGCAACCCCCAGAGTTGCCAGTTTAATACTGTAATTTTGCTTTACAGCAGATATGCTTTAATATATTTCACAGTACTATTTTCCTTATTGTAAAACATTACAGCATCCCTGTAATACGTTTTTACAGTAAGGAAAATATTACTGTGAAATATATTACCGTTTTTTTACAGGAAAAGTTTTACAGTGTATAGCTCTGCTCAGTAAGAGAGAGAGGGGTAGGGAGAAAGAAAGAAAGAAAGAAAGAAAGAAAGAAAGAAAGAAAGAAAGAAAGAAAGAAAGAAAGAAAGAAAGAAAGAGAGAGGGAGGAGAGGGTGAAAACGAGAGGGAGAGGGACAGGCAATCATTTCACTCTTTGCGGGCGGCAGAGCGGGGAGGCGTGCAGATGAAACCCCATTTTCCTCTGATTAAGTCCTCCGAAAATATTCCATTTGTCAGTGCCATCGTCGTGGCGACAGGCCCGGCCCGCGCAGCCAGCCGACTGTGTCTGTTGACTATGTAGCGCCGCGATTTACATCGGTCACTGACAACATCATCTCTCCCGCTAATGTCCTCCTTCACTCCTGTCTCCTAGGCTACCCCCCTCACCTCCCCACCTCCTCGAACGTCCGCATCCACCATCCCCCCCACTCCCCCCATTTCATCCCGTCCGCGGCGCTCAGTACCCCCCAACAGCCTATTTCTGTGTGATCTGCCCTCATTGCAAGGTTGACTGCTACCAAAGAGAGGAGCGTAAAGGGACCTGTCTCCATCATAGTCATTTTCAATGTCATAAATTTCAATTTCCAATCTCTCTCCTTTTTCTCTCTCTCTCCCCCTCTCCAACCTTAGCCGCTCTCCCCTGCTCTCCCACTACCCCATCAGGGAATTTGTCGTTTCTCCCTCTCTCACTTTCTCTCTCTCACTCCCTCTCTTCTAGGCTACACACCTATTGCCCATTATCCAGTCTCGCTTTCCAAGGCTTTCGCCAAATAGAATGCAATTTCCCCCGGCCGCCTTTCTGATGATACCCAAATGAAAGATCATTAATATTTTGTTTTAAAAATTGGATTGCATCCCCTGATTTTTAATATTGTTTTTTTTTCTCATTTCCGTGCTTGTCGCGAGGTGAAGTGTTCTATCACACCTTCGTGGCACGCGGCGGTCGCATATATGAAGTCCTGTTCAATAATGACAAGACTTGCCACCCCGCCCGCACCCCCCTAAACAACCAGATTGTAATACAAACAGGCAACTCTCTCTCCCTGTTCAGTCCCTTAAAAGGTCTTTAAAATCGAAATGGAGACAGTGGTTGAATGGGTCTCTCCGGTTTTGTCAGGGTAGGGAAGACGGAGTGGAGTCGTTTGCGCATTGCCAAACCCGGCCAGACGCTCTCTGTGTTTGATGCAAAAGACAGAAGAATCGAATGTATGAGCTGACATGGTAATAATGAGTATCGCACTCTGTCTCGCTCAATCTGTCTGACTAAAGAAGAGATGGTAAGTCCCAACTCCCATAGACACTGTCTCTCATGGCAAATACTCTGCTCTGGTTTAGGTAGGCCAAGACCACAGATAGGCACAAATAGGCAGATAGAATGGCTGAGATTCCAACACTTGGTTGTTCTTTGTCATTAGCCCCTTATCATCAAATGAGAGCCTTTGCCCTTATTGGATTAAATACACAATTTCATTATGTGCCTGGATGTCAGGCATGCAGACGTCCCTAAATTCCCATAATGGGATACAGTGGTGTAAAGTACTTAAGTAAAAATACTTTATAGTACTACTTAAGTCGTTTTTGGGGGTATCTGTACTATACTTTACTATTTATATTTTTTACAACTTTTATTTTTACTTCACTACATTCCTAAAGAAAATAATGTACTTTTTACTCCATATTTCCCTGACACCCAAAAGTACTCATTACATTTTGAATGCTTAGCAGGATAGGAAAATGGTCTAATTCACACACTTATCAAGAGAACATCCCTGGTCTTCCCTACTGCCTCTGATCTGGCGGACTCACTAAACACACATGCTTAGTTTGTAAATTATGTCTGCGTGCTGGCCATCTGTAAATTAAAAAAACAATACAATTGTGCCATCTGGTTCACTTAATATAAGGAATTTGAAATGATTTATACTTTATTGTTGATACTTAAGTATATTTTAGCAATTACATTTACTTTTGATACTTAAGTATATTTAAAACCAAATACTTTTAGACTTTTACTCAAGTAGTATTTTACTGGGTGACTCACTTTTACTTGAGTCATTTTCTATTAAGGTATCTTTACTTTTACTCAAGTATGATAATTGGGTACTTTTTCCACCACTGCTGGGATGCCAGGTAATCCAACGTGGTCTCAAAGCATTTAGTATTCTGTACATACAGTGCATTCGGAAGGTATTCAGACCCCTTCACCTTTTCTACATTTTGTTATGTTACAGCCTTATTCTAAAATGGATTGAATAAAATAAAATCCTCATCAATCTACACACAATACCCCATAATGACAAAGTGAAAACAGGTTTATAGAAATTTTTGCAAATGTATTAAACCTAAAAAACAGAAATACCTTATTTACATAAGTGTTCAGACCCTTTGCTATGAGACTCGAAATTGAGCTCGGGTGCATCCTGTTTCCATTGATTATCCTTGAGATGTTTCTACAACTTGATTGGAGTCCACCTGTGGTAAATTCATGAGATCGAAGGAATTGTCCGTAGAGCTCCGAGACAGAATTGTGTGGAGGCACAGATCTGGGGAAGAGTACCAAAATAATTCTGCAGCATTGAAGGTCCCCAAGAACACAGTGGCCTGCATCATTCTTAAATTGAAGAAGTTTGGAACCACAAAGACTCTTCCTAGAGCTTGCCCAATGGTCACTCTGACAGAGCTCCAGAGTTCCTCTGTGGAGATGGAAGAACCTTCCAGAAGGACAACCATCTCTGCAGCACTCCACCAATCAGGCCTTTACGGTAGAGTGGCCAGACGGAATCCACATGACAGCCCGCTTGGAGTTTGCCAAAAGGCACCTACAGTGAGGGAAAAAAGTATTTGATCCCCTGCTGATTTTGTACGTTTGCCCCACTGACAAAGAAATGATCAGTCTATAATTTTAATGGTAGGTTTATTTGAACAGTGAGAGACAAAATAACAACAACAAAATCCAGAAAAACGCATGTCAAAAATGTTATAAATTGATTTGCATTTTAATGAGGGAAATAAGTATTTGACCCCCTCTCAATCAGAAAGATTTCTGGCTCCCAGGTGTCTTTTATACAGGTAACGAGCTGAGATTAGGAGAACACTCTTCAAGGGAAAGCTCCTAATCTCAGTTTGTTACCTGTATAAAAGACACCTGTCCACAGAAGCAATCAATCAATCAGATTCCAAACTCTCCACCATGGCCAAGATCAAAGAGCTCTCCAAGGATGTCAGGGACAAGATTATAGACCTACACTAGGCTGGAATGAGCTACAAGACCATCGCCAAGTAGCTTGGTGAGAAGGTGACAACAGTTGGTGCGATTATTCGCAAATGGAAGAAACACAAAATAACTGTTAATCTCCCACGGCCATGCAAGATCTCACCTCGTGGAGTTGCAATGATCATGAGAACGGTGAGGAATCAGCCCAGAACTACACGGGAGGATGTTGTCAATGATCTCAAGGCAGCTGGGACCATAGTCACCAAGAAAACAATTGGTAACACACTACGCCGTGAAGGACTGAAATCCTGCAGCGCCCGCAAGGTCCCCCTGCTCAAGAAAGCACATATACAGGGCCGTCTGAAGTTTGCCAATGAACATCTGAATGATTCAGAGATGTTCATCCATTTTATATGAAATGTTACGAATTACAATTCGTATGATATGTTACAAATTGCAATACGTACAAAATGTTACAATTTGCAAAACATATGATATGTTGCGAATTCCAATTTGTTGTTGCTAACGTTAGCTAGCTCTAGGGGTTAAGGTTAGGAGTTAGGTTAAAGGGTTAAGGTTAGGGGAAGGGTTGTTTAAAACGGTTAAGGTTAGGGATGGGGGAAGGGTTAGCTAAAAGGGTTCAAATGCTGAAGTTGTCCATGATGAGATTCCAACACGCAACCTTTTGGTTATATGCCCACCCATCCACCCTCCTTTCGCGTTTGCCTTAAGTAACCTTCTATCTTGTGCAACCATACCAAACGTAACATATCATTTTGTGGCCAAAGCATAAATTGGAGAAAATAAACACTTCAAAAACCCCATCTCAAACTTGTATCTAAAACAGACTCTTTCAAAAATGCTTGCTATTCGTCATAGACAATGATTTCCTCCTGCTGAGGAGGATGAGCTGGCCAATCAGCGGTCTACTCACATGAATATTTTTAATGACCAGTATACGCACCCACACAATTCTGTTGTTGGGGTACGCCCATACCATTCCAACACAGAAAAGCTGCTTTGTAACATACGTCATTATAATTTTTTGGAAGGAAAACTATTTCACTCATATTGTAATTAATTATAGGTCATATTTCATAGAAACCTGAAAACACTGGACAGTTACTTTAAACTTGTTTTCTAGTCTGAGCCAAAGTATGAGTTAGTTAGTTAGTGCCTCTTATTTCTACTCTGCTCATTAATCCTGTGTCTACAGGACCATAAAGACAATAAAGTGCAAGTTAACAAGAAACAATACAACAAAAACAAAGGAGGGAAAAGAGAGCGAGAGAACGCGTGTGGAACGGTGAGAAAAGAACATGAGCGAAGTTGTGAAATGTAATTTGGGAATCAATCAGCATCTATTAGGCTGCGGGGCCTTCTCTCGTCTGTTTCTTTCTCTTTCTCTCTCCATCTTTCTCTTTATTTCTCTCTGTTGCTAAATGTTCCTTCTCTCAGCATGGCCGCGTGTGTACTCACTGCTCACCCAAGCGGCGCCCGTTCGCCCGCTGTCTCGCCAGCCCGCTCCCTAACCAAACTTTACCCCCTGCCTGCCTGCCTGCCTGCCCACCTCCCTCCCCGCTCATTAGCATGCCATTAGCATGTCATTTGCATGCCTTCAATCTCTGCTCTGATTCTCACATCCTTTTCTGTTCTTTTTTTTAGGAGAACTTCCCTCATCTGCTTAAATTATGCCCTGACACTGGAAGGAAAGGAGGGAAAATGTGCTACAGCCCATATGCATGTGTGTGTGTGTGTGTGTGTGTGTGTGTGTGTGTGTGTGTGTGTGTGTGTGTGTGCGTATCTGTTTGTGTTAGATATACCATGGGTATCACAATTCTTTGGGCGGTCATTCCCTCCTCGTTATAGTCCAGACACTAAGAAACAGGAAAAAACAAGAGCAAAGTAAGTACAGTAATCTAATCTATAGCATTCTAGACCTCGACAACTAAATTCACAGCAAACCGATTGCCAGTCCTCTACCCTAATCCAAAATACTGAAGGAAAACTCCTGTACAAAGACTTTGAGAGAATCATTATTTTCTTTTTGACAGTGTCAGTCCCCTCACTATTCATGCCAATAAAGCTCCTGGAATTTGAATTGAACTGAATTGCGAGCCCTAAAGACAGACTAATTAGCCAGGTGAATGGAGAGGGCGGGGTCACAGCCAGGCAATTAGAACAGTGACAGCCCATCCAGTACAGTGACAGCTAAGCCTGGGAGAGGAGAGAGGAGAAGTCATACTGACGGCTGGGTGACCAACCTCTGGCTGCATGGGGGAGATACCTAACTGCCTGGTTAATGCAAGAACAACTGGAACATACTGCCTCTCTGTTTCTCTTCTTCCCTCTCTTTACCCATTTCTTCATTCTCACTTTCCCTGTCTTTTTCTGTCTGTGTGTGTCCTTGCTCTAAAATGAGATTTCAAAAGCATAATTTAATACTTAGCACGAGTAAAACAATGGCAAATTGCAGTGGTGTAAAGTACTTAAGTGAAAATACTTTAAAGTAATACTTAAGTTGTTTTGGGGGGTATCTGTACTTTACTTTGCTATTTATATTTTTGACAACTTTTACTTTTACTTCACTACATTCCTAAAGAAAATAATTTACTCTTTACTCCATACATATTCCCTGACACCCAAAAGTACTTGTTACATTTTGAATGCTTAGCAGGACAAGTAAATTGTCAAATTCACGCACTTATCAAGAGAACATCCCTGGTCATCCCTACTGCCTCTGATCTGGCGGAATGCTTTGTTTGTAAATTATGTCTGAGTGTTGGAGAGTGCCTCTGGTTATCTGTAAATTAAGGAAATTGAAATGATTTATACTTTTACTTTTGATACTTAAGTATATTTTAGCAATTACATTTACTTTTGATACTTAAGTATATTTAAAACAAAATACTTTTAGACTTTTACTGAAGTTGTATTTTACTGGGTGAATTTCACTTTTACTTGAGTCATTTTATATTAAAGTATCTTTACTTTTACTGAAGTATTACAATTGGGTACTTTTTCCACCACTGGCAAATTGGACAGAGAGCATGATGCCAAATTAGAATAGTTCCTACTTTTTTCCTACTGTACATTTACACTACCGTTCAAAAGTTTGGGGTCACTTAGACATTTCCTTGTTTTCCATGAAAACATACATGAAATGAGTTTGAATAGGAAATATAGCAAAATTAATAGGAAATGTAGTCATTGACAAGGTTAGAAATAATGATTTTTAATTGAAATAATAATTGTGTCCTTCAAACTTTGCTTTCGTCAAAGAATGCTCCATTTGCAGCAATTACACCCTTGCAGACCTTTGGCATTCTAGCTGTCAATATGTTGAGGTAATCTGAAGAGATTTCACCCCATGCTTCCTGAAGCACCTCCCACAAGTTGGATTGGCTTGATGGGCACTTCTTACGTACCATACGGTCAAGCTGCTCCCACAACAGCTCAATAGGGTTGAGATCCGGTGACTGTGCTGGCCACTCCATTATAGACAGAGTACCAGCTGACTGCTTCTTCCCTAAATAGTTATTGCATAGTTTGGAGCTGTGCTTTGGGTCATTGTCCTGTTGTAGGAGGAAATTGGCTCCAATCAAGCGCCGTCCACAGGGTATGGCATGGCTTTGCAAAATGGAGTGATAGCCTCCCCTCTTCAAGATCCCTTTTACCCTGTACAAATCTCCCACTTTACCACCACCAAAAGCACCCCCAAACCATCACATTGCCTCCACCATGCTTGACAGATGGCATCAAGCACTCCTTCAGCATCTTTTCATTTGGTATGCGTCTCACAAATGTTCTTCTTTGTGATCCGAACACCTCAAACTTCGATTCGTCTGTCCATAACACTTTTTTCCCAATCTTCTATTGCTTCTTTAATCAGCACAACAGTTTTCCGCTGTGCTAACATAATTGCAAAATGGTTTTCTAATGATCAATTAGCCTTTTAAAATGATAAACTTGGATTAGCAAACACAACGTGCCATTGGAACACAGGACTGATGGTTGCTGATAATGGGCCTCTGTATGCCTATGTAGATATTCCATTAAAAATCAGCTACAATAGCCATTTATAACATTACCAATGTCTACACTGTATTCCTGATCAATTTGATGTTATTTTAATGGACAAAAAAAATGCTTTTCTTTGGAAAACAAGGGCATTTCTAAGTGACCCCAAACTTTTGAACGGTAGTGTATATATATATAATTCTTTAAGTTGAGAAAAAACAGCAATTAAAAATATAAATGCTTTGTATGTTTAGTGGAGAGGTAAATATGGTTGACATCTTTCAGTTCAAATCAAATCAAAGGCTATTTGTCACATGCGCCAAATAAAACTGGTGTAGATTTTACTGTGAAATGCTTGCTTACGAGCCCTTCCCAACAATCCAGTTTAAAAATAAAAAATATAATAGTAACACAAGAGGAATAAAATAAAATACACAAGAATGGAGCTATATACAGGGAGTACCAGTACCAGATCAATGTGCAGAGGTACGGGGTATTTGAGGTAGATATGTACAAGAAGGCAGGATAAAGTTTCTAGAATATCATTAGTCAAAATCACTAAATGTTTCATGCTTGCATGCCAAATCCCTTGTGTGTAAGAGAGAGAAAGAGGGAATGTGAGAAAAGAAGTGAGTGAGAGAGGGAGCGAGACAGAGAGGCTTCAGAAGAGGGGAAGCAATCCATCTCTCTCTGACTGAGGGCTGAGCAGCATGAGTGATGACATCGCTGTGTTGATATGATATTTGTGTTCTGTTATCAATTCAAATCACCCCCTCATTCCACATACACACACACACATCCTCAGCCTCCACACATACACACACATCATAGAGTAATCTGTGTGACAGACAGACGAGCAGGCACGGGTGGGCTCACTCGATGGCTCGCCTCGATCACCTGTGACAGTTTTGATTTGATGTCACTCCTTGGGCGCGTTTGTGCGGCACCTGTCTGAGCGGTTAAGAGGTAATTGTGTGACATTAGGAGAGGGGCGCTCTCGCTTTGTCTCCAATGCGCCAAACTGGGGGGGGGGGGGGGGTGCAGGACACAAGCGTCAGGCAGTTATAAATGGCCCCCATTTCCCCAACCACTCCGTTCTCCATTGTGGAGCGCGTGTCGCCACAGGGCGAGGGGGAGGAGGAGCCGAGGAGGGGAGTTGGGCATTGTTGGGGTAGAGGTATGGGGGGCGTTGGGGGGGCAATGGGGGCCGTTAGTCCCAGAGGAGAGCTAGCTATGTGGTGACATGGAGTGAAGACAAGAGACGCACCTCTAGATAGTCTGGCTATCTGTCCTACTCACCGTCAGGGAACCCTGTCCACACCCATGTAATACTGTGTGGCGGTGTTTGTGTGTGCAGTGAGAGAGTGGTCATACGACATCGATTCATATGAGTGTGTTACTGTGTTTGTAGAGAACACAGTTTAGTGCTGCATGCTGTTTCTTTTGTACTGAAGTTTACACTTTTTAGTTGAAGAACTTTAGCATGCACTTTACAAGTCAGTTTGTGTTTCTGTTCTTATACCTCTAAATGTGGGGTTTGAACCCACCAATAACCTTCCTCACCACTTACACTCTCCAACTCCTCTTCTTCATGTTGTGGCCCTCCATTAGTGTGCATAGCATATCTAGATCTCCTCTCCCCACCACCATATTCTAAATATTGATGACTGTCAATAGGCTGATGTGTTTCCTCTCTCCTCTCCCCTGTGGGCAGACTGGCTGGTGATCTAGGCCAGTCATTAAGCACAACTCGGCATGTGAACAAACATCTCTAATCACAGCCTCTTAAAGACTCCTAATGAGTCTGAGCTAATTAGCCTGCCCACAGTCAATCTTTTCTCTCCCCAGTCTGTTTGCCTGCCTAATTTGGCTGGTATAGATTAGTGGATGAAGGGGGAAGCATAGGCATGGGGTGTTTTTGTGTGTGTCACTGGTCATTTGTCTGTCATTGATCCGAATGGAAAACAAACAGAGCTTTCCTCATGCCACATGCCTTAAACCTGTGGTCTCTCTTTTTCTAACACATTACAGAATCATCACCAACCATCTCCTGGATTACTGCTCCAACTTCCTCTGGATAATGTGCAGTGCAAAGCTATGTACGTATCTATCCGCTGCCTCTGTAAGCGATAAACGGCATTCCGAGCCATGACGCAACGTGACGAAATATCCCTCTTTCGCCCGTCCAGTTGATTACAGGCCCTACTCAGCCTCTCCTAGCAACCGGCTAAAAGCCATTTCAATAATCACTGCATTCCCTCACTGTCTCAAAGTTTACCACTGAGAGAGCTCAGTCTCGGGCTGTAAACCCCAAATCTCTGACTTAAATCTGATAAGAGTCCCGGCGCTATTGTGAGGCGATTTTCCCTTCGGAAGTCCATCCATGATCCCGCATTTTCCTGAGTCCTTCCACTATACTTCCCAACCGGCATGGATTGCCTGCAATAAACTCCAATCCTCCGCTGTTTTAAAAAAGTATTTCAGCCTGCACTTCCTCCCCTGGCTAGCGGGTAGTGCTGCAGCAGTGCGGTGCCGAGAACAGCAATGCTGCGTGAACGACGAGTTGATCCATTTGTTTGTTATCTCAATCCGGGATTTGGAGAGATACAAAGCTGATTAGGCAACAAAAGCATATGGGGAAGAGAAAGAACACTTAGGTAATGGGTTTTGACAACCTATTTGGCATGGCAGAAAACGTATCCTCTTCCTCTCCATTCTCGCTCTGCTCTAAATATGTTGGTGATTCTTTTTCTCCACCAGTCACTTTTTAAGAAGGGAGGGAAGGAAGGGTTAGAACTAGGAGGATGGAAGCAGCTTTAGGGTGAGCTGTTTAGAAGTCTATAAATCAACTGCAATAAAAAGTGACAAATCACTGCCTGAAGAATGGTGGTTTTGTGCCTACATTCAAACTTCTGCAGTCCAGGGTGTGGGTATACTGCAGGCAAACAGATTTGTTTTTTTGTGTTTGTTTTTTAACCTACAGTATACACAATTAATGTATAATAGCAGGTAGCCTATTTGTAATTAATGTAATGACAACGCATTTGTCACATCTTACCCAGGGGCATAGGAGCCAGGGGTTGTGCATCAGCAGTTTTTATCTTGTTATGTCAGTCACTGATAGTCACTCACTCAATTAGCCCATGTCAGCTAACATTTTTTAGATTGGTAAATTAGTCTAGCCAGCTATCTAAACTTGTAGTAATCGTGGTTGAATTACCGACCGGGGGCCTCCATTGATTTTGTTAGTCACTCTCAGATATCATATTAAAAACTGCAAACATTTCTCTCTGCCCCATTGCAAAATTAGTACAATTGCATGAAATTTGTTATAAAATTGCTCAATCTTCCCCCGCCCCATGTCAAAATGTGTAGAATTGCAGGAAATTAAGGCTAGGGCCGGCTCTGACTGCATGTGTGGGTATGGATGTGGTGGGTACACAGACCCAAGAGCCACTGCTGCCCCTCATGATGAGTTCAGATTTTTTTGTGGTCCCCACCCCATCAAAGTTGGCCATCCCTGGTCTAGACTAGAGTTTGTATTGCATGTGTTAACTTCAAGCAGGAGAGAGGCAGCCATGATGATACCCACGGACAGACAGACAGAGAGGGAGAGAGAGAGAGGCCACAAACAAACAGTTAAAAAAGTGAGAAGTGCCTCTCCAAGCTCATAGAGTTCATAGACTGATGATATGTCATAGTGTGAATCAATCTGAATTATTATATATGATCTCTGATGAAATGATAGCAGCTTAAAGTGGAACTGAGAGCGTTTAGCAACATGAAATCTTATTAAAATCTGTTCATATACACCCCCAGGAAGAATATGATCGTGTTTTTAAACATTTTCTGACAAGCGAGCACTTAGATTTTCATTTTCTCGTTTTCATATAGTACTTTCATAGAATATTTGGGAATGACGTAGAGTAAGGGAAAGTGGCCGTGCATTTGGACAATTAATAGACACTGCAGTAAATAAAACCTAATAAAAACATATATATTTTCCAGGACCCAACTCTACACAGACCGGTGCGCTATAGCCAATCAGAGCCTCTCAGCTTGTAGTTGGCCATCAACATTGCACTGATAAATGATGGGGAATAGTAGCCTGCTTGCCCTTCTGCAGGTTGCCTGACAATTGGATGCTTGTTGCAACCCACGTTTTGTCAACTGAGTGGGAACTTGCCTGCCTGCCCGCCCATTTGATTGATGCCAAATACATTTGATTGACTAAGAGATATGCTAACTGTGGATAACAGTCGTTCAAGTTCAGCATAGCTACCTAGCAAAGTGATTCACATTTATTGTCAGGTAACCAAATGACAATTGCATCTCTAGCAGTATAACCGAAAAAAGATATGGGGGGAAAAAGTTGTCCACTCACCCACTCGTCCAATGACATGACATCCTCCCAGCAGCTAGCTAACATTAGGTTCCGTGTTTTTAGCTTGCTAAATAAATAACTAAATAACTAGATAAGCTAGCCTATTAGCCCCGCTATGACTGACTTGCAATAATTGCCCTTGCTAGTTTGATTGTATTGACATTCCCAGCCTTCAGTAACATTTGTCCGTTTTTGTCCAAAATATTGATTATTTGAAACTGAAACTGCATCCCGAATGGCTGGAGGCAGCAATGTACCAGACCAGCTGTGATTTACAACCTGATAGCAATATCTGTTAGACTACTAAGAAATGTATTGGTGAATTATATTAATCATGCATTGAACTGCATCCATCTATTCTGCCCACAATGTCAGGGAATTTTGAGTAAAATATAACCTATTTTTAAAACCTCCTATAAAGTTGGTTTTGTAGCATAATTACCGCAGTGGGCTAAATCAGGGTCACACAGAGTGTTTCTTGGTAGTCTTAAACAAATCTACCTTGAAACAAAAGTATAGACCTCACACACAATTATGGGCTTAAAAAAAGAAGACCATGTCAGATATAGAGTTGAAATGTATTAAATAACACTTTATATACATCACAGAAAATATTTTAAAAACATTTGACACAGAAACACCAGATTCTCTGCAGTTAATTTATATTTTATATTTTATTAATTATGAAATTATGAAAAATATGAATAACATTCCACCCATGAGGCCACTAGGTCATTTGACTGAAGGAAAGGGTTACACTGGGGATTTTATATTTTTGACTGATATTATGAATCTCTGTTTGTTTCTGCAAAGTAGTCAGTTCCACTTCAATTCTAGAGGGTGTATTAGATGTATTAACTTCATGCAGGAGAGAGGCAGCCATGATGATATTGTCATGAACCCTGCATCCTGAGTCTGTTCCTGCCTGTGTTGCCGTTTTTCTGCTCTGAATCTCCTGTTTCCCGAAGGTTCCTGAACGCACCCTGTCCGGTTGCCGGGCGACGTTGCTAGGCGGGTGATCTCTCGATTACCCGCACCTGCTTCTCATCAGCTTCGGCACACCTGGTCCTGATCATCACCCCTTCATAAGCTCTGACCTGACATCCATTCCCTGCCGGATCGTTAGCCATTAACATCATTCTCCCGGAACCTTCACCCAACCCCTGCCGTGCCATCAGTTAATCTGCCACTTCACCACCACCTACTCATCTCCGCCACCCGCTCCGTCTCCTGGATTATTCTGCATCTTTTGAATCTGTAAATAAACACTCACATTCGTTCAACTCACCTTGTCCTGGTCTGCTTCTGGGTTCGGTCTTAGAGAACCGTGACAGAACGATCCGGCCAGAAATAAATAAATTGGTCATTTAGCAGACGCTCTTATCCAGAGCGACTTACAAGAGCAATTAGGGTTAAGTGCCTTGCTCAAGGGCACATCGACAGGTTTTTCACCTAGTCGGCTCGGGGATTAGAACCAGCGACCTTTCGGTTACTGGCACAATGCTCTTAACCACTAAGCTACCTGCCGCCCCATAAAATGAACCCAGCGGACCTGGACTCTGTTCGCCATGCCATTACCCATCAGGAAATGATGTTGGGACAACACAGCACGGCGCTACAGGAGATAGCGTTGTCGGTTCGGAACTTTTCTACCAGTCTGACGAAGATCCAGGCTCAGCTCAGTTTGCCGGTGGAGAATCCACCACCGGTTTCACCTCTCTCGCCTGCCGCTTCTGGAGCTGTGCCCTTCCGTGAGCCCAAGGTTCCGACGCCTGATAAGTATGAAGGGGATTTGGGAAGATGCCGTTCCTTTCTTATACAGTGTGGATTAGTGTTCGATCTACAGCCCCACTCTTACGCCACAGACAAGGCTAGGATAGCCTTTGTTATTGAATTGCTGCGTGGTAGAGCCCTGGAGTGGGCTTCAGCCATATGGGAACGACAGGACACCTGCATGGCGTCATACCAGCAGTTCACGGCAGAGATGAGGAAGCTGTTTGACCATCCAGTCCGAGGTAAGGACGCAGCTAAGCGCCTGTTTTCTCTTCGCCAAGGAACTCGCAGCGTTGCCGACTTCGTAATCGAATTCAGGACATTGGCTGTGGAGAGTGGGTGGAATGAAGAGTCACTGCAAGCGGCCTTTTACCAGGGGCTGTCGGAGCAACTCAAGGATGAGTTGATCTCCTATCCGGAGCCTAGTGACCTGGACAGTTTGGTAGCTTTGTCTATTCGGGTGGATAACAGAGTTCGAGAGAGAAGGAGGGAGAAGCAATGGGGCCCATCCAATCAATCAGCTTCTCGGTTCCCAGTCGGGTCAGGAGGTGGACCAGAACGCGTCGATCATTGTCCACCACACGGGATTAGTGGAGAGGTCCTGCCTCCAGATTCTGAACCCATGCAAGTGGGGCGGCACGGGTTAACCAAGGAGGAGCGCCAACATAGACGTAAGACCAACCGCTGCCTCTACTGTGGTAGTTCGGGACATTACATCTCCACTTGTTCCCAGCGGCCGTCAAACCTCTCAATACCCCTGTCAGACCCCGTTTCCCGGCTACCCTCATGAACAGGAATCAGAGTTTAGCGATTAACGCTTTCGTCGATTTGGGGGAAGTGTTCAGTAAGCAGAGGGCTCTGTCACTCCCTCCCCACCGACCATATGATTGTGCCATAAACCTGTTCCCTGGAGCTGCCTATCCCAAGGGACGGTTATACATCATCTCCCGACCTGAACGTGAGGCTTTGGAGACCTACATAAAGGAGTCCCTAGCTGCTGGTCTCATTCGTCCCTCGTCATCACCCCTGGGGGCAGGATTCTTCTTTGTGAGTAAAAAGGATGGCTCTCTTCGACCTTGTATTGATTATCGGGGGTTGAATGATATCACGGTCAAGAACAAGTATCCCCTGCCCTTGATGAGCTCTGCTTTCGACTCCTTACAGGGTGCTACTGTGTTCACCAAGCTGGACCTACGCAATGCGTATCATCTGGTCCGGATCAGAGAGGGGGACGAGTGGTTGACTGGTTTCAATACACCGATGGGTCATTTCGAGTATCAGGTGATGCCGTTTGGACTGACCAATGCCCCAGCAGTGTTCCAGAGTATGGTGAATGAGAGATATGATCAGTCCTGAGAGATATGATCGGTCTTTTTGTGTTCGTTTACCTGGATGACATTCTAATCTTCTCTAAGGAGCTTTCCAGCCACGTCCAGCATGTCAAGCAGGTTCTGCAGCGATTGTTGGAGAATCGCCTGTTTGTGAAGGCCGAGAAGTGTGAATTTCACGCCCACACTATATCCTTCCTCGGGTACATCATCTCCAGGGGAGAGATTAGGATGGACCAAGAGAAGGTTAGGGCAGTTCTGGATTGGGCCCAGCCCGGTACGAGATTGCAGCTCCAGAGGTTTCTGGGGTTTGCGAATTTCTATCGTAGATTTATCAGTGATTACAGCCGTGTGGCCGCTCCTTTAACTGCCCTGACTTCTAGTACCAGAACCTTCAGTTGGAATCCTGAGGCGGACCGAGCATTTCTGGATTTGAAGAGGCGATTCACCAACGCTCCGATTCTCTCTCAACCTGACACTGCTCGTCAGTTTGTCGTTGAAGTGGATGCGTCTGATGTGGGGGTTGGCGCCATCCTGTCCCAGCGATGCTCCACTGACGGTAAACTCCATCCCTGCGCCTACTACTCTCGTCGTCTTTCGTCTGCGGAGAGGAACTACGATGTGGGTAACCGGGAGCTCCTCGCGGTGAAACTTGCCTTGGAGGAGTGGCGCCACTGGTTGGAGGGGGCAGAACAACCGTTTGTTGTCTGGACTGACCACAAGAATCTTGCTTACGTGCAATCGGCTAAACGTCTCAACTCCCGTCAGGCCAGGTGGTCGTTGTTTTTTGGATGCTTTAATTTTTCCTTGACGTTCCGACCGGGGTCTAAGAACGGCAAGGCGGACGCCTTGTCCCGGATGTTCTCCAAGACGGAGGAGAATGGGGCCAAGACTGAGACGATTCTTCCCCGGAACCTTGTCGTGGGAGCCGTTATGTGGAGGATTGAGGAGGAGGTTATGGCGGCCCTTCGGACGCTGCCCGGCCCCGGTAACGGTCCACCCGGTCGGTTGTTTGTGCCTGAGTCGGTTCGTTCGGCTGTCCTCCAATGGTCCCACGCCAGCAAGATGGCTTGTCACCCTGGCGTGGCTCGGACGATGGCGCTTCTACGCAGACGATTTTGGTGGCCTGCCATGGGAGAAGATACTCGGAGGTTTGTTGCTGCCTGTCCAGTTTGTGCGCAGAACAAGAGTGCCAATCGGCCCAGCTCTGGACTTCTTCACCCCCTACCGATCCCCCGGCGACCATGGTCGCATCTGGCCCTGGACTTTGTCACTGGGTTGCCCTCTTCTGAGGGGAACACGGTCATTCTGACTATTGTGGACAGATTCAGCAAGTTCGCCCACTTTGTGCCCATCTCCAAGCTTCCCTCTGCCTCTGAGACGTCCAAGATCCTGGTTAGGGAGGTTTTCAGGGTCCACGGATTGCCCAGTGATATAGTTTCCGACCGTGGCCCTCAGTTCACCTCTGCTGTCTGGAAATCCTTCTGTTTGGCCATTGGAGCTACAGTCAGTCTCACATCTGGATTTCAACCCCAATCTAATGGACAGGCGGAGAGAGCCAACCAGAAGATGGAATCCACGCTGCGCTGCCTTGTTTCCTCCAACCCCACCTCTTGGGCCTCTCAGTTGCCTTGGGTTGAGTATGCTCACAATACTCTCCCTACTTCTGCCACTGGGATGTCTCCCTTCCAGTGCCTATACGGCTACCAACCCCCCTTGTTTCCTTCTCAGGAGAAAGATCTCTCGGTTCCCTCTGTCCAGGCCCACATTCGTCATTGCCACCGGACCTGGCATCGGGCCAGAAAGGCCCTCCTTAGAGTTTCTGACCGGTATCAGCTCCAGGCGAATCGTCGCCGTATTCCAGCCCCGCTTATGCAATCGGAGATAGGGTCTGGTTGGCTACACGGGACCTTCCTCTGCGGACTGAGTCAAGGAAACTGTCGCCGAGGTTCATTGGTCCGTTTGTGGTGGAGAGAGTGATTAATTCTGTTGTGGTTCGACTCAAGTTGCCTAGTACGCTCAGAGTCCATCCCACCTTCCATGTCTCCTGCCTCAAGCCTGTTCTCCTCAGCCCTCTGTTGCCCCCTCCATCTCCTCCTCCTCCTCCTCGGATGATCGGAGGAGGTCCTGTCTACACGGTGCGCCGCATCATGGATTCCAGACGGCGGGGCCGGGGTTTCCAGTATCTCGTGGACTGGGAGGGGTATGGTCCTGAGGAGAGGAGTTGGATTCCTCGGCGTCAGATCCTTGATGCTGACCTCCTTCGTGACTTCTACCGCCTCCATCCTGGCGCTCCGGGTAGTCCGCCCGGTGGCGTTCGTCGGAGGGGGGGTACTGTCATGAACCCTGCGTCCTGAGTCTGTTCCTGCCTGTGTTGCCGTTTTTCTGCTCTGAATCTCCTGTTTCCCGAAGGTTCCTGAACGCACCCTGTCCGGTTGCCGGGCGACGTTGCTAGGCGGGTGATCTCTCGATTACCCGCACCTGCTTCTCATCAGCTTCGGCACACCTGGTCCTGATCATCACTCCTTCATAAGCTCTGACCTGACATCCATTCCCTGCCGGATCGTTAGCCATTAACATCATTCTCCCGGAACCTTCACCCAACCCCTGCCGTGCCATCAGTTAATCTGCCACTTCACCACCACCTACTCATCTCCGCCACCCGCTCCGTCTCCTGGATTATTCTGCATCTTTTGAATCTGTAAATAAACACTCACATTCGTTCAACTCACCTTGTCCTGGTCTGCTTCTGGGTTCGGTCTTAGAGAACCGTGACATAAATATACTTTTCATAATTTTGTAGAGTGGAGATTGATTCATTTCAGTTTGACCAACTAAGAGATATGGTAACTATGGATAACAGTCATTCAAGTTCAGCATAGCTACCTTAAACAGTTTTTAACTGTGTATGTTGGTGATTATTATTACAGTATAATAACTATATTATAAGTTTCAAATATTACAATAAGTTTCAAACCACACAGTATGTAGAGCAGCAGTAGTAATAATCGAACATAGGGTAAGTGAGAAAAATACTAGGAAATGAATCATACAGTATTTCATTTAATTTGTAATTTAAATTTTAGTCATTTAGCAGACGCTCTTATCCAGAGCGACTTACAGTTAGTGAGTGCATACATTTTTTTTTCATACTGGTCCACCGTTGGAATTGAACCCACAACCCTGGCGTTGCAAGCGCCATGCTCTACCAACTATATCTAAGTATCTCAGCCTATCACACAATGTTATACAAATGTATTGCTGTATGTGAGGATGCAGGAGGCATGCTGAGAGAGAGTTTTTGGGAAGGCGTTTTATGCGACGGGTCAGTGCTGGGGTGCACTGTCTGTTCATCCAAATAAAATACAACTTGATTATTTCATGGGAAATCAGTGTCCTAGACTGTTTATGCTAGTCAACAAAACACGTGTGAGTTTTGGTGGCCTTACAGGTTCATTATAAATTGGTGACAGCGGTGGGATCAGCAAGTCAACTAGATAACAGCAACTTGCGAGCTTTGCTAACTTTAGCTGGTTAGCTGCGTGGGAAAATGGAGAGAGAAGTCGAATGACCCGGGAACAGCAATCAACAACTACCAGTGGTGGATCAGCCGGGTGCCATGGACAGACGGATTGACCGGCCGGTGTTCATGCCAGAATCTTTAGAGGGGAAAGAAGGAGAATGGACTGTTTGGATTTAACAATTTGAGTTAGCAGTGCAAGTGAATGGATGGTGCGCGGCAGATCGTTTGAACTTTCTCATGCTGTTGCTGAGGGGAAATGCGCTGAGATTTTGTAGTACTTTAACCTCAGGATACCAAGAACGATTACAACAGTGTGAAAGTGGCTTTATAGAGGCATTTTGAGCTACCGAAACATGCTGACTGGAATTGTGCATTTTTTCAGGACAGAAAACGTAAAGTGGGTGAGTGCATTCGTGACTTTGGGCATGATTTAAGCAGGCTAGCTTCAAAGGCTTATCAAGATTATAGCGCGAGCACACGTGATTCGCTGGCACGAGACCATTTTATTACACACATTGGGTGCAGTGAACTTCGTATGCACCGGCGCAAGGCAGTACCAAAAACGTTGGAAGAGGCAATTAGCATTGCTATAGAGCTTGATCAGATAAGGCAGCTAGAATTGCTGGAAAGCAAAGACACTGCACAATACAAAGTGAACATGTGTGGGACAAGCGAGGTTACTCTGTCTCTAGTTGGAGACAATGTCAAAGTTCCAAAAGAGATGTTCAAGTCATTGTGTGAGAGCGTTGCACAGTTGCGGACCGAGGTGCAGTATCTGGCAGCGAGGCAGCCACATCAGAGGAAAACATACCAAAGCAGCGGAGCGTTTCCAGGGTCTTCTACAGTAGCAACGGCGGACACCGCGAGAGGATACAGACCAGACCAGGGGAGAGCAAGATCTAGGTTCCCCGGGAGTGACAGAGGACGACCTACGTTGACCAATAGCAGTGCCTGCTGGCAAAAAACTGTCCTTACATGGAAAAGGACAGCGCAGCATCGGCTTCAGCTACATGCACAGCTGACCAGTCCACAGCTAGGATTACTTCAAGTGTTGTGGGGAGTGGGGTTTACCTGGAGTGCAAAATTGCTGACTTTGAGTGTGAGGTCATGGTACACAAACAGGTATGGAGAAATGCTACTGGAGGTAAGAGTGGCACACTGCAACCATACCACAGCACGGTTAAAGTAGCAAATGGACAGTTTCTCTCAGTCCTGGGAAGCTGATCCACAGTCATGAACATTGACGGTTTGAATCTGACCTGCAATTTTGTAGTTGCTAGCGATGCAGACCAGTGTGCACTGATAGGGACAGACTTCCTGGTAAAATACGGGGCTGTACTTGATTTGAGAAAGAAAACATGTTGTGTTTTGGGGAAGCAGATTCAGTTGTTTTTCAGGGGAGGGGCAAGGTGTGTGTGTAAAGTGGTGGTGATGAGTGACACGATTATCCCCTCCAGAAGTGAAATGTTTATAACTGGTTAAGTTGAGGGTACAGTAAACAATGACAAAACTGAGGGTCTTCTTGAGCCCTGTGTTAAAGTCACTGATACAAGTACTGAGGGAGGGCACTAAACTGGGGGGTTTCTCTATCTGGGAGAAGGGTTGCTAGCCTACAGGATTCTAACCATTTTGACTTGGGCTGCACAAAACTAGTTCAGCATAGGATTGACACAGGGGACACCAGGCCTATCAAACAAGCATTGAGGCGGGTGCCTGTTCATCTGCAAGCAGAGTTTTACAAGCATTCGCAGGACTTGTCAGAAAGGGGAATAGTTAACCCATCCAGCAGTCCATGGGCAGCACCAGTGGTGTTAGTAAGAAAGAAGGACGGCTCAGTCAGTGTCTGTGCAGATTACAGAAGGTTAAACGAGAACACTGTTAAAGATGCTTATCCACTTCCTAGGATCGACGAGACCTTGGACTCGCTTGCCGGTGCTCAGTGGTTTTCCACTTTAGATTTAGCCATTGGGTACTGGCAAGTTGAGATGCACCCCGAGGATCGTTGCAAAACTGCTTTGTGACAAAGAGATGGCTTTTCGAATTTCAGGTCATGGGGTTTGGGTTGACAAATGCTCCAAGCAGCTTCCACCGTCTCATGGACCT
Source organism: Coregonus lavaretus (assembly GCF_964263955.1). Classification (NCBI taxonomy): domain Eukaryota; kingdom Metazoa; phylum Chordata; class Actinopteri; order Salmoniformes; family Salmonidae; genus Coregonus; species Coregonus lavaretus. The sequence goes on along the minus strand of NC_140010.1, from coordinate 35,011,853 downwards.
GGTTTTGGCTGATTTACAGTGAAAATCATGTTTGGTGTGCTTAGACGACACCATAGTGTTTGGTTGTACATTCCAAGAGCATGTGAAGTGATTAGATAAGGTTTTCAGCAGATTGGAGAAGGCAGGACTTAAGGTGAAGCCATCTAAGTGCCATTTGTTCAGGTCACAGATGAGCTACCTGGGACACATAATCTCGGCTGAGGGAGTGTCCACTGACCCCATGAAAACAGAGAGAGTAAGGTCAGGGCCTAGCCCCAAGTCACTGACAGAGGGAAGAAGCTTTTTAGGCCTGGCGTCCTACTACAGGAGGTTCAGATTTTGCAGCTATGGCGGAGCCTTTGTACAGATTGACAGAGAAGAGGAACATTTGACTGGGACAAAGCGTGTGAAGTGGCCTTTAATGAATTAAAGTCCAAGCTTACTACATCCCCCATACTTGCTTTCCCGGACCAAAATCTAGATTTCATAATGGATACAGACGCATGTGACACAAGCATAGGGGCAGTCCTCTCCCAGAAACACGAGGGTAGAGAGAGAGTAGTAGCATATGTCGGTCGGGCACTGTCAAAACAGGAGAGGAAGTATTCAACTACCAAGAAGGAGCTTCTTGCTGTGGTATTGTTTCTTAAACATTTCAGACACTTTTTGCTGGGGAGGAAATTTCTACTGAGAACTGATCACAGCTCACTGAGGTGGCTGAGTAACTTCAAACAACCTGAGGGACAGTTGGCTAGATGGTTAGAGAAACTGGAACAGTTTGACTATGATATTGTCCACAGGCCAGGGAGACTGCACAGTAATGTAGATAGTGTGTCACGCCGACACACACAGAGTGTAGACACAGCCGTCTCACAGGAGGCCACTGTCAATCTGAGAGCCATCGTAAATAAGCCTCAGTATGTCACTATTGAGCTCAAACAAAAAACAAAAATGCAGCTTTCCGTTTGGAAGCACAGATAGAGACCCAGTGGTCTCCCAGTTAAATCAATTGAAAAAAGAGGATAGAGCAGAGCTCCCTGTGGAGTTGCAATCAGAGCCAAAGTTCAGGCCTTTCAAACAAGTGTGGGGGGCATTACATGTGAAGAATTGGGTGTTATGCCTTGAGAGTCAAAACAGATGACACCATCTGGAAAGGGGTTGTACCAGATGAGCTCGTACATGAGATATTTACCTTTATCCACAATGACAGAACAGGAGGCCATTTGTGAGTTGAAAAACTCACCAGTAAAATCAGAGCAAGATTTTATTGGCCAGGCTGGCAGAAAGCCATAAAGCAGTGGTGTAAGGGCTGTGTGGCATGCGCTGCATAAAAGTTACAGGGTCCAGCCCCCAGAGCGCCCATGACAGGTTCTGTCACAGGCCGCCCTTTTGAGAGGATAGCTGTAGACTTAATAGGTCCGTTTACAGAGACGGGACGAGGTAACAAACACATTATGGTAGTGTCAGATTATTTTACTAGGTGGTCAGAGGCATATGCCATACCCAATCAGGAAGCAGTAACTGTGGCCAAGAAACTGGTAGAGGAATTTGTGTTGAAGCTAGGCGTTCCTCGCTCTATCCATAGCGACCAGGGGGGAAATTTTGAATCTACTCTTTTCAGAGAGATGTGGCAATCTTTTACAAATGAACAAAACACGAACCACTCCGTACAACCCACAATCAGATGGTTTAGTGGAAAGAATGAACAGAACTCAATATGCTGTCACTTTTTGTTGATGACAATCAAAGAAATTGGGATGAGATACCCCCACATGTGATGATGGCATACAGGAGTAGTGTTCCATCTTCCACGGGGTTCACACCATACAAGGTGCTGTTCGGTACTGAAATCACTTTACCGGTTGATGTGGTTATGGGAACAAAATGAAGGGAAACAGTATGTTTCTCAGTATGTGCAAAAGGTGCAAGGGTATTTAAGCACTGTACGGAAAGCTGTAAAGAGAAATCACCTAAAAGCCCCAGTTAAACAAAAGCAACACTATGATCTAAAGGTGACACACAAGAGGTATGAGGAAAATGTATGTGAGAATACCACAGGAAAAAGGGGTTGTCACCCAAACTGAGAAAGAAATTCAAGGGTCCTTTCAAAATTGCAAAGAAACTGTCAGAGGTGCTGTATGAAGTAGTATAGTGTAATGGCCGTGGTACACTACAACAGGCTCAAACCTTACTTTGGGGTTGTTTCAGAGCATGAGGTCACTGGCACTGACTCATTTGTGCCTAGTCATACCTACTACCCCTCAAGAAAACAGGGTGCTAAAAGGAAAAAGCAACCAATGTTGCCTAGGTTACCCTTCAGGAGAAGGGTGGGGGACATTGTGAGACTGTGGGCTCCAAGGGATGTTAATGTCTCAGTGGAACGGGAACTGGACACTGTCAGGACTGAAAGCTCAGGCGAAGACACAGAGACTCATACCACGCAAAAGGACATGAACATTGAGTTGCCCTGTGCACCTGCAAGAGAAAGTGTCTCCTTTGAGACGGGTCAAGCACCTGAGTCAATTGCAGCAGAAGATCACATGGGTCAGGGGGGTAGACCCCAAATAACTATTAGGAGGCCTGTTTGGCAAGGGGGTTTTGTGTTGAACTTGGTCAATGCATTCTGAATGTGTTTGGTTACTGTACACTTCTCAGAGGTTATTTTGTGTGTGTTTATCCAGGTTATTAAACACAGGGTGTGTTCAGTTTAAGAAGGGGGTAATGTAATGTTCACACAATGTTATGCAAATGAGTTGCTGTATGTGAGGATGCGGGAGGCGTGCTGAGAGAGAGTTTTTGGGATTTTGGGAAGGCGTTTTGTGCTGCGGGTCAGTGCTGGGATGCACTGTCTGTTCATCCAAATAAAAGACAACTTGATTATTTCATGGGAAATCAGTGTCCTAGACTGTTCATGCTAGTCAACAAACAATGTGCGAGTTTCGGTGGCCTTACAGGTTCGTTACAATATCCACATTAACAGTCACACTGATATTCAGTACAGTATGAATGACCGTGTCCCTAAAACTGATTGGACTGTGCCTATGGAACGCCGTTTGGGTCTTTGCGTGTCAAATAAGCTTGTTGACCAATCAGGACCTGAATATGACTGCACATCACATAATAATTTAACACGTTCATACATTTTTTACGTAGTTATTACACATTGTTTACACTATGACTCGTATTTCATATGTCTCAGCGATTCACCGATACGTATGCTAGCAATGATGCTGGTAAAGTTTTGTCTTGAGCAGCTGCCACTGCCGCACAACGTAGACACACACTTCCCAAAGCTCTGGTACAGTGCTGGTCAGAAAAAAACTAGCTAGCTAGCTAGCTGTTGAATGCAAACAATGTTCTCCTCCAAAAACATAGCAAAATGACATCATCTGTTTCTGTAGCTATAGTTAGCTATAGTTAGCTACCTAACTATCTAGGTAGGTGTCATCTTCTAAAATACCCCTAAATTACAAGACAGTTTTCGTATTTGGTTGACGATGGTCGGACCCGGATCGGTCATGCCACACTAGCCATACTTATAATGTTAACTTGGGGAAACAGGGCTAGGTAGCTGGCTAACTTGTTCAGTTCATTATCTAGCTAGATAGCTAGTTATTTTCATGAACTGAAGTTCGATTTCAATAGGAGAACAACAAGTGGCTGCCTAGCTAATACTTAGTCACATGGATTCCTAAATCATTGCTAAGAATATTGAAAATGATTGCAGTTTCTGGTCATTGTTTTCAGGCTGGTTGCATTGGCGCTAGTTAGGTACCAAGCTAAAGCTAGCTAGCTAGCTAGCTACCCCAGAAGTTGCTAAAAACATCTATATCAACTATATTTGTGACTTTTTCATACTACAAACCGAAGTCAACGTAGTAGGGAGACAGCCTCCCTCCAGTTTCCAAACTGTCATCAATGTTGACAAAATACTTGATTATTAGTCTGTATTTTGACTAGCCGGGATGAATCAGGCGCAACTGCTTGGGATATGGCTAACGTTAGCTAGTTGACCATCCTTTCTCCCCTGGTCTAGTCTGGTTGCATTTCGGGGAGAATGTTGGACTACTTAGCTAACATTTTTGATCCTGCTTGTTTGAGACTGATCTTATTTCAAATGCTCACACAGACGTTTTCCCATTCGGTCAAACAACTAATGGCTTATAACCAACGCGGTATTGTAAACAGAGCTTGTTTGCAGACTTTTTTTTGTTTTACTTTGACAGTGCTACTGACCGTAGTGGTGGCACCTGGCTTGTGCATGCAAATTCAGCGTACACAACATTCTAAAATATAATTTTGCTATCTGATCGGTCAAATTAAAAGCTTATTTGACGCGTCAAATAGTCTTATTTGTCGTGTATATATTTTTTACATGCAAAGACCCAAACGGCGTTCCATATGTACCAGAGTAAGTGCCCCTCTGCAAGCCGACCTTAGCCTTAGCCTTGTAAATCTGCTCATTTGTAAGTTAATATTTGTCTGTATCCTTTTCTCAAACGTTTTTCAATCAAATAAATCTCCGGACCCCTGTAGCAAAATGTGTCTCCCACAATGTCAGCGTCACTCCTACGGCCCTGCTCTTACCTCTCCCAAGAAACCATTAGAGTGAAAACAATATTCAACTCCATCCTTGTTCTATGTTCTAAATTACAAACAACGAGCAGTAAACACTTCTTGGGTGTCACATGTCCAAATGACGAGTTAGCGGTGACTCCTGCAATAATAAAGCTCCATGCACTGTGGCTTGAGGGCAAAGTGCAGAAAAACATATTTATTTGTCTTCTTATAGCTTTGGAATATCCTCCCCCATCCATCAGATATAACATATTGAGGTGCTTAGGCTACTTAAGCTGTAGAGAAATCTGAACTGGCATGGATTATAGAGGGGCAAGGGTGATTAGGACTGCAGCGGGTGTGGGCGTGTTTGTTTGAGCATGTGCATATTTTTGTGTGAGAATGTTTATGTGTGTGTATGCTGATATGAGTGTGTGTCTGTCTGCGTGTCTGTCTGTGTGTGTGTGTGTAGACATGACAATCCTAGGTGTGGTGGATGGTTGGATGGATGGAGGGATGAATGAATAGATGGATGTAGAGAAAGAGAGAGAGAGTATCATTAATCCAGGCTTAGTGTGAGGAGGGAGGCCTTGGCCAAACGGCTCTACCGGGCCAGAGCTTAGGCAAGACCGGGCCTCAGAGAAAGGCCTAAATGTTCACTTTAGCTCCCCGTCTTACTTCTTTCCCGTAAGCTCTTTTTCTAAAGGTTCGCGCAAACAAACGAAGCCCCCCTTCCGTCACCAATACATACACAAACGCTGCATATGCAAAAACACTAGCCCTTGTTAGCCTTGCCCTCTCTTTCTCATTCTCTCACTTTCTCTCTCTCTCTCTCTCTCTCTCTCTCTCTCTCTCTCTCTCTCTCTCTCACAAAAACACATATACCTACACGCATACATTTACTCACACCTCAGAAGGGATTTGGAGATAGAAATGGTATATTCCAGTTTAACCATAGAAACAAGAGCAGAGTTTAGAGTCTTGAGTTTAGAGAATACAGACTTCTATTCTATGCTACTGTTGAAGAAACAGCTAAACTAAATTACATTCCATTAATGGTAACATTAACTCAAGTATTTGTTTACTTTTAGTATGATTGAGTTTAGATCTGAGGTTAAATAATGCTTGGGAAATGATCACAATTAATAGATTTTAGACAGAAGACATTATTTCATCAGGCTGTGGTACACACTTAGGCCTTGTAAATAACAAGTGAAGTTACGACACAGCTTCAACAACCCAACTACTCAGAATTATCGCCCCATGCTAGTGGCTGTTTATGAATACAAATTGAATTTCCAAGGCGCCCTTGTAGCAGTCATGGCTCATTTAATTTATTCCTTAATGAATATTTCCCCTTTCAACTCAGAAGATGGGAAAACATTTCCCCACCAAATGAGACCCAGCTTTACAGCCAAATAGTTTTGTCACAATGTTTGGCACAACAGCATTCTTACGGACGTGATATTGCATTGTTTTGGATTCAACAAAGCTTTCCACGTTGCAAGCGATTGAGGACAACTTTACATTCTCAAAAGGAGTGTAGAACAAACTGTTCTGTCTCCTTCTTAATACTTAATTAGACTGACTGAATTAAATAATAAATTAATCAAATAAGACTCAGACCACATGACTGCATGAATGTCCACTTTACTGCATGGCACACACTGCCTCTTTTCCGTAATCCCCCAATACAATACATCCAGTAGTGATGTCATAGCTTAAGGATGCCCACAGGTGTCAAACCCAAACCCAGTACATGACATCCCTCCTTTTCTGTTAAATACATTTCCAGTTTACAAACATATATATATTTTTGGGACCAAATTTGTATTTGTTTTGTTATTTTTTGTTGGGGGGGTTACAGGTACATTATCCATTTCAAATTATACATGTATAAAATATGTACCCATAGGCTGCCACTCAGAAGTAAACAAAACAGTAAGAATACATTCAGAGATTAATCATATGTAATAAATGCTGTATAAACATGAAGAGAAAAAACACCCAGCCAACATGTCTCCATCCATCCCCCCCATCCATCATTAACCTTCTGACCAAGTCGGAAGCTTAATGAAACAAAACCAAACACATTTTTGTCCATTGAGTGCTAGCACATAATTCTACAATCTAGTGAAGATAGAAAGCTAATTTGGACAGGCAGTGTCACATCCATAACATTTTGAGGAAACATTTTTGTGGAAGTTTTTTTAGTATGATTGTATGGAAACTTTCAGTGCAAAGCTAACTTTCATCAAGGGCTTAGGTGATGTATAATTGGTTTCCTTTCTCTCTTTGTCAGTACTCATTCTAAGCGTAACGGATGTGACCGTTACGGACGCTTCATAACATGATCAATGACTCACTAGTCAGCATCACTGCATAACGCGATCATGATAAAATGTTCATGCCCTTCCTACTGCTTCCGAAGTGTGTATATGTTAGCAAACAAGTTAGCGGGCAATCTTTATCTGTGTGTATGTGATCTTTTTCCGGTGTACTCACGTTCTCATATGAACTGCAATCATGCGTTCTTCTGCTAACTGGAGCATTGCATGTGATCACATGGCATAATAAAGGTCTTAAATTCATAAACATAATTAAGGTCTTAAAAATCCATAAGAAACTTGTGAACTGCAACTGTCAAACCTGAGGGGATTTACGATCTGACAAGAAATGTCTACGAAAGTGCAAACACTGTACCACTGGTAGGTTATAGTTCAATGTTGTTTTTGTTTTTTTACCATTTCACGTAATGAAAATGAAGAAGTTTTAACCCTTCATAGGAAAGACATCAACATAATGATATATGTCAAGATATAGTAGAGATGACAAGGGATGAGTGAGGAATGAGTCCAGCTAGCTCAAGTAAACAAGGGAATGAAATGGGCTAGAGATATGCACTGAGTGTACAAAACATTAGGAACACGTGCTCTTTCCATGACATACACTGACCAGGTGATCCAGGTGAAAGCCATGATCCTTTATTGATGTCACTTGTTAAATCCTCTTCAAATCAGTGTAGATGAAGGGGAGGAGACAGGTTAAAGAATAATTTTTAAGCCTTGAGACAATTGAGACATGGATTATGTATGTGTGCAATTCAAGTGCCTTTGAATGGGGTTTGGTAGTAGGTGCCAGGCACACCGGTTTGTGTCAAGAACTGCAACTCTGCTGGGTTTTTCACGCTCAACAGTTTCCCATGTGTATCAAGAATGATCCACCACCCAAAGGACATCAACCAACTTGACAACTATAGGAAGCATTGGAATTAAAATGGGCCAGCATCACTGTGGAACGCTTTCAACACCTAGTAGAGTCCATGCCCCGACGAATTGAGGCTGTTCTGAGGGCAAAAGGGGGGGTGCAAGTTTGTTTGGTATACTCAGTGTATATACATGCCGTTTGTGGGACTGTTAACAAATAAAAGACTGACTCTGATGCTGTTGAAATGCAGTTCTTGAGGAGAAATGACCACACAGGATTTGTATACATCTTGCTAGCCAAGGATGACAAGGCTTGGATGGCTGCAGGTCAAGTTGTCCAGTCCCTGTGTCCTTTTGTGGACAACAGGGAAAGGATGTATAATTTCATAGAGCCTGTGTCCTTTTGTGGACAAAAGGGGAAGGAGGTACCATTTCATAGAGCCTGTGCTGGCAGATAAAAGGGTGTGAGATCAATACAAAGCATTGAGTTTGAGTTTTTGTATGTTTATTCTGTTACTCAGTAGGTGATTGATAATAACATTTAATATTTTAAATAAAACATCTGTCATTAATGATCTAGAATGAAATCACTAAAACATTGTACATTTGAAATGGAGTGCAGTGTCATCGTTTGCTCTCTGTCTTTTGGGACCCTGTCACATCCATAACACAGAATGTCACATCCATAACAACATTTTCCTCTAGTGTTATTATGAAAGTGCAAATATTTATATAATTGTTGAGGTATGTAGCACTCTAATTCGCAATGAAATAGAGATTTTCAAATTAAGAATTGTAAATGCATTTTTTAGAGCATTGTTTTTAATAAAACCTTTAATGGCGTCCCATAAAATCAGAGGATCATCGATTAAATTTTTGCTAATCATTATGAATTCATTAAATTCAGTTTCAAATTGTTCACAGAAGTAGAATTTTATAGTAAGGAAACATTAAAGCACCATCTTGTGTGTATTTTAGGAGATTCTGAAATGTGTTTTAACACTTTTAAACGTGTGGCCTATTTTCTTGTTTTCCACCACATACATAACATTAGAGTAACACTCTGTTACAGTGTATTTATTTTACAGACATCTTACAAATCTGTGTTATTTCTTTTCAAGTAAACACTCAACAGTATTTACACATTACCAGTACATTACTTGTACCCTTTTAATTTATCACAGTCAGACATTTTCAGTGGTGCTCTTTTAACCCTGTGAGGTCTGAATGTCTTTTGAATGTCTGGTGGCACGGTGATGCCCTGGTCAGGAGCCTGAGTAACAGTGGGTTGTGTTTCAAAGTCTGTACTGTTCTCAGCCCCCAGTGTTTCGTCCTGCTCAGTGATTGTTTCACTTGTGTCATTGATTCTGTACCTTTTCACGTGTCGTGTTCCTTATGGGGGTGGCAGGTAGCGTAGTGGGTAAGAGCGTTGTGCCAGTAACCGAAAGGTCGCTGGTTCTAATCCCCGAGCCGACTAGGTGAAAAATCTGTCGATGTGCCCTTAAGCAAGGCACTTAACCCTAATTGCTCCTATAAATCGCTCTGGATAAGAGCGTCTGCTAAACGATCACACTGTTTCCTGTTTCGCTTACAACTTTGTGTGGCGTTGTGAACTTATTTACCTTTTCTTGTTGTACGAGTACTGTGTCTGCCACAGCCACTTAGGAGTACTATGCTCACTGGCGTTCGTCTGCATACAGCTTTGACTTGCTTTTTTGCTCCGCATCTCAATCACTCACCTCCAGGTCTGTTTGTGACTCTCGGATGCTTAGCAGTTTCCGCCTCATCTTTCGATTGAAGAGTAGCTCAGCGGGACTCTTTCCTGTGGTGGCATGGTCCATGCTTCTGTACACAGTCACATACTTAGTTAGTGATTCCATTGCTTTCACAATATTTTTTCCATTCAGTAGATTTGAAGTGTGGGCCTCGGTCAGATTTACAGGTCACAGGCAGTCCTGAATGTTGCTTCACAACTGTCAATCACCTTGTCTGTGGTTGGCGATTTCAGAATGTCATAGTTGCGGCTATAGTAGTCTACCACAACAAGTATAGAGTGCCCTGTTGACAGGGGCCCTAATAAGTATATGAAAATGTCCTACCAGGGACCATCAGGTTCTACCCCCAAGCCATAAGACTGCTGAACAATTAATCAAATGGCCACCCGGACTATTTACATTGACCCCAACCCATTTGTTTTTACACTGCTGCTACCCGCTGTCTATTATCACTTTACCCCTACCTACATCTACCTACATGTACAAATTACCTCGACTAACCTGTACCCCCGCACATTGACTCGGTACCGGTACCCCCTGTATATAGCCTCGTTATTGTTATTTTATTGTGTTACTTTTTATTATTTTTTACTTTAGTTTATTTGGTAAATATTTTCTTAACTCTTTCTTGAACTGCATTGTTGGTTAAGGGCTTATAAGTAAGAATTTCACTGTAAGGTCTACACCTGTTGTATTCAGCGCATGTGACAAATAAAGTTTGATTTGATTTGATTTAATGGTGCAGTTCTCAGGGGTTCTGATGCGTCAGGTCTGGTTACTGTCTGACAACCGTGGCATGATTAGCAATGTCTCTCGGCTGCCCTTTCCATGCCAGGCCACCAATCCTTGGTTCTGAGATGCTTCTTTGTGCCCACTATTCCTAAGTGTCCTTCATGAGCTAGTGCACGTGCTCATGCATGTAGTTCCTGTGGCAGCGTGTTCCGCGGAGAACTAGGTATCCAACTACACATTGTTCACTTGCTATTGGGGCATAAGCTTTACAGTTCTCAAAATGTCCACTTGCAATTGCGTTATGTACCTCTCTCAGCTCTGGGCCTTTGGCTGGGGCTTCCTCTACCTCTCTGGTAGTCAGTGCTTTGGGTGTAGTGCTCACTTCTACAAACCTCACATACTCACCCGATACGTGTGAGTGTTTTTCCATCTCTGCTGTCGCTCCCAGCAGGCATCTTCTCACCTCTGAGGCGTTCTTTGGCCCCCTGGCCTCCATCAAAGCTCGCACTCTCTCTGCTGTCGTGTACAATACATCCAGTAGTGACGTCATACCTTAACGATGCCCACAGGTGTCAAACCCAAAACCAGTCCAAGACACAAACTACTTGAACTGTATGCCAATATGGGTTTCCAAACATAGCAAATAGTAGCCTTTGACTCCCGAGTGGCGCAGTGGTCTAAGGCATCGCAATGCTAGCTGTGCCACTAGAGATCCTGGTTTGAGTCCAGGCTCTGTCGCAGCCGGCCGCGACCGGGAGACCCATGGGCGGCGCACAATTGGTCCAGCGTCGTCCAAGGTAGGGGAGAGTTTGGCCGGCAGGGATGTGGGTTCGTTTCCCACGGGGGGCCAGTATAAAAAACAACAACAAAAACAAAAACATGTATGCATTCACTAACTGTAAGTCGCTCTGGATAAGAGCGTCTGCTAAATAACTAAAATGTAAAGCCTATCTAAACAACTGACTGTAAGTGCAACCCACATTATCTGACTTGTTTATAACACAACTTTTAGTAAGACACTTTTTCACTGTAAATCTTATAAATACCCAGTTGTACTGTACATGAGCAGAGTTGGGAAGAGAGACAGGAGGAGAGATAGGGGAGAGATAGGGGAGATAGAGAGCTGAAGAGGTCTCAGGCAACCTGAGCTAGCTTGCTAGCTACATCACTGACTGACTAATAGAGATGCTAAGGCTACATCATTTACCAGCTAACGTTATACAGATAATGTGCAATTAACCAGAGGCCTGGTAAATAATGCAGACCCGGACTTGGGCCATGAAAAGTATTTAATGGTATTGATAAGCTAAATCTGCCAAGGTGTATAATGTATTCAGTCACAAAAAACCCTGCCGCTATTGATCAAAGAGTGGGCTTAAACTGGAATAGCTCAGAGTTTGTAAGATAATAAAATATATAATGAGACAGAAGAATGGTAGGATGAGACAGGAGGAGAGGTGAAGAGAGTGTGGCGAGAGAAAGAGAGGAGAGAGCGAGGGTTGGATGAAGGGATGTGCTGTCCATCCATCCCCGGCTCCCCGTATCGCCGGGGACCACCGGAGGAGTAAAGTTGTTAACGAGCTCATCGACAGCGATGTCATAAGGAGAAGAGGTCCATCAGGGGAATGAGACGCTGGCTTCTATATGTCCTGAGGTGCATTGTGGGAGGACACAGAAACTTTGGGGAGATAGATTATGCTCCGAACACATCTATATCCACTCACAGGTGCCTGGGAAATGGAGAGGCATAGTTAAGAAGAATAAAAGGTGTCTGCACACTATCGCTCCTCAAAAAGAAAAGAGTTATATCGCAATCAAAAAGACTGTTAGCTCAATACGATTTCCTGCGTGTACCATTTGGTCTGCAATTCTCCAGTTTTTGTGCATTTTGTGTATAATGACTACTTTTCTTCAATGTAATAACTGGAAAAGGCAATTTTCATATAAGTTCCATAGGAATGGCATGACAATCAAATCTCTAAGCGAAATGTTCATAGAATATGAAGCTGATGTGATTTACATACAGTTCATACTTCCCTTCTGTGGAGATGAATTGTGATAAGGATTGGTTGGTGGATTGATGTCAGAGTGTCTACTTGCAATTGACCTCAACATGATGAGATAAACATATTTATTTATAAGTCAATATTAGAAAAAGAGCAATGAAATAATGTGTCACATCAACACATTTTTCTTGTCCACATCTTATCAAATAACAAAATCGATGTTGTTGAAGACATAATCAGGAATTATCAGGACTGAATGTCCACCAAAACAACTGACAAGATACCCATCTTACTTATTAAGAAGAAACTTAGGAGTAAAGCTGTTATGATCATGATGATGATCAGTGTTAATAAAGAGGAAAAACATGTTTCTCTCACCAGTGGTATGTATGTAGCCAGTCCAAGGCCTCAGATGTTTAGTCTGGATTGTAGAACGAGGACTTAGAGGGATTTTAAAGCAGTATGAGAAAAACACTGCTGCCAGTCTAATGCGGACACAGAAACCACAGCAAACGCACAACAACATGAGAATAATACCATAATATGTCCAACTTGAATAACAGAATAATACAAGAATAACATATGACAAGACTATCAATATTTTTGTCGCTCCAAAACTATTCCATAGCGTTTGTATAATGAGATGCCTAAACTCAACAAAACAATATACTTGAACAAAGATGTTTTATACCATTAGTAATTATCCAAATGATTTGGATACATTTAAAATGTAATGAGTTTCCTCCACCTTTCATCTCAGAATATACCGATGGATAATCGGTTTATATTTAATTTCCAATATTCTCATATCCATTTTAATAGCGCTGCCTATTTGAGCCCTCCCCTCTTAGCCTGTGATGTTCCCTCTTTGCATGATAAAGGGCTTTCCAAATATCAGCCTTGAGAATATTTATGTGGACCATATTTATTCATATGTGCAATATGTGAGAGCAGAAAATTCTACTTTAAGGTGGAAAAAAATAAATGAATAAACAAACAGTCAAAATAAATAGCTACAGTAATAAGGTTAACTATTTTGGCTTTTGATATTGATGTTTGCAGGAGGGCTGGCATGGCCCCAAATTAATAACAGTAGACCTAATGCCATTTGGGTACTTAGGAGTGTGTCCAATACTTTAAGTAATAGCATTAACGCCGAATTTGAAGGAGATTGATTTGAACATCAAACAGGACCTTAAAGGGAGCACTTCCTTCATGGCCGTGGGTTTTAGAAGTTCTGAAGTAACTTCCTCTCTGAAGGAAGGAAATCATCTTTGGCCGGCTCGGCTCAGCTCCAACCAGAACAGCCTATGCTGGGACTGGGGGAGTGACGCTTGTTAAGGAAAGGCCCAGAAGAGAGAGAGCGCCCAGTAAGTAAGGTTATTGGAAAATAATTAGTCTAGCCCTGGAATCAGCAGGGATATTAAGCCCACTGGGTCCAAATGCTCGCCCCTGGCCTCTTTTCTACAGCTAATTAAGTCTGAGAAGGACCCATTAATAAGGTTTCTTCATATAGCGACTGGTGCAAATGCAATGGACACCTTTTATTGAATTGCAGAAACAAAATATTATTTGAGTGTGCACGGTAAATACAGAGTTAATGTAATAATGAGAAGCTAGCTACACCTTTCTTTAAACGCTCTAGACTTTCGCATAGTGAAATAATATGGGAGAAGATACAGATCTAAACAGTTGGAGATGTTTCCCGATTATTTTCTAGATGCGTATGTAGCACATGGGGATATGTAAGACTTACTCCTCAGCCTGAAGTGTCCCGACTTGCGCCAACAAATAGCTAGCTTTTTGGGTGGCGCCGACTGGTAAGACACTTCAGGAGGGCGGTCACACGTGCTATCAAGGCAGAGGTCCAGAGTTCGTGCCAGGTATGGGACGAATTGGGAGGAAGTGGCACTCGTGTAGCAAGCAGCGTGACGTCCTTTACACGTACATTGTTGGACAAAGTAGGACTCTTTGTTGTGGTGTGACTCTGTGGGGTTTTCTCGTTTAGGCAAAAGTCTGTCCTCTGTCCTCTTTCCTCCGTGACCCGGAAACCGAGGAGTGTGTCAATTAATTAGCAGGCAAATGGAAGACCGTCCTCGATAGCCTCCTTTTGGCAAGGAAGCACAAGTATATCCTACCTGAATCCTTTCCAGAAGTGTTTTGAAATCTGGCACATCCCCCTTTGAATCAGCTATTGTTCTCTCGAAGGAGGAGAAAAGCATGCAAACATTTAAAAACTATGTTCTACTTAACTTATCCTTTTACCTATAAAATGTCTTGCAAAACTAGCTACATTAGTTTTTTTTATTGATTTTGGAATTCCACCCTGTAAATGTTTGCCTGATGAGGTGCGATTGGAGAAGGAGAGTCTAATTTCATGCAAACGCATTTTCGTCCACTTTCCCTCTCCTCGCCGCCTCTCTTCGATTACCTTTGACCTTTTTCAAAAGGAGGCCAGAGAGGACAGAGGAGAGAGGACACAGGAGGTGAGCAAATCGAATTGATAAAATTCCTGTGAGACTTTTAGGGCCCGATTCAATCAGATCCGCTTTAGCCGACATCCGCATAGCGGTTGTTTTTCCGGTGTCAGGGGTGGAACTGTGTTAGAGCTGTCAAATCCACAAGCGGCTCCTGGCATTCTACCTAAAGCGGACATTGCCATTGGCTGCACGGAGTTGCATTAAGAGAAATACCATGCAGCCTTGTTTACAAATTCGAACACTGGAATGTGAGATTTAATATACACCTCAATTAGGCTGATAGAAATACAAATTATTTCTGTTGAATGACTTTCAATTTGAGTGTTGTTATTTCAATATAGCCTACACTTTCTCATTCTGAACTTCTAATGCAAGTGGGACGGGTGTGACTTCGTGACAATGATCACAAGAGCAGCTGCTCACCGATTTGACAGCTCCAACGCAGTTCCACCTCCGACACCGCCAAAACATCCCTATGTGGGTGTCGGCTAACGCTGGTTAATGCTTGATCTGATTGAATCTAGGCCTAATTCTTAATCCTAACCGATAATACTAAGGTTACTCACAACTGCAAACTCCAAAGAACTGAAAATGTCCCTCATATAGGCTACTATGGCAACTGTCCCTTAATCAAAAGCAGCTTTTGGTGAGCCTACTTTCAATGGCGCAGAAAGGGACTTGTCTCTATGGATATTGAATATTCAGTTTCCTGTCATCCCTCCCCTCCCCTCCATCCGTCTTTCGCCTTCTCCAGAACTCTGTACTGTTCAAATCCCCCCCCAAAACCTTTGAGTTGTTCCCCACCCTATAGAGATGAATATATAACCTGGTCCCACTCAGTGAACACCATCCCCAAGTGAAGAAACGTCCCCTCACTTGTCAGCCCGGCAGCAGCTGCTACCTATACCCAGGTCTGGGGCTGCTCAGGAAATCTAGCCCCAGGCTGTGAGGGAGCTGTGCAGGCCTCAGCGCCTAATCACCCCCTCCCAAGACAGCACTCATCAAGAGAGCAGCTCCAACAAATCAATCTTCCTCTGACAGTTCATTTAGACTGAATTAATTTGGAATTAGAGGCCATTACGGCAATTGGCAGGCGTGGATATTCCCCCAACAAGGGCTGTTATCCCTTCTTCTCGGAAAAGGAGAGAGAGAAGCCTTTTTTTTCGGATCGACTGGATAAGGCGTTTTCCAGCACTGCTCAGGGGCGCTGTGGAACAGATTGGACTTTCAGTTTAACAAAGTCATCACTGCTCTCAATCAACAGAGAAACAGAGTGCTGGGTGTTTTTCTTTTTTTTTTCTGTCTTCTAAATGTGTGTTTAATTAGGGTCGTTGCTCTATCAACTATCCAGAGCCAATGTTTGAGTTTCTCCACTCAAAAGGGTTGTATGAGAGTTGAATGAGAGCTGAAGTATGGACTTGATGAATACAGAATTCAATAAGGCTCAATGAGGAAGTACGAAGTTCACAGGCTCCAAATGTGTATAACGTAAGGATCAATTCAATGTTCAAAACGAATACAAAACAATAATCATTTTTTTTAGTGCTCCAGATTATTGACTAAACATAGCAAAATCCTACTTTGGACTGGACCGTTGGCATGTCACTCTATAGATTGGGGTAATGGGAGTTCTCCTGCTGAGTTTGCTTGGGGTTCACGACCTGTGACCTGGTGGTTTGATCCTTTACTGCCCAAGACAACTAAACTCCATGGAGACACCACTCTGAAAAGATAAACATCAGCTTCACACTCAGGCTTTCAAACCACTTCACACGCACGCACATACAGTGCTTTCAGAAAGTATTCACACCCCTTAACTTTGTCCACATTTTGTTGTGTTACAGCCTGAATTTTAAATGGATTACATTTAGATTTTTTGTCACTAGCCTACACACATAATGGCAAAGTAGAATTATGTTTTTCAATTATTTTTTAAACAAATCAATAAAAAATGAAAAGCTGAAACGTCTTGATTCAATAAGTATTCAACCCCTTTGTGATGGCAAGACTAAATAAGTTCAGGAGTAAAAATGTGCTTAACAAGTCACATAATAAGTTGCATGGAGTCACTCTGTGTGCAATAATAGTGATTAACATGATTTTTTTATGACTACCTCATCTCTGTATACCACACATACAATTATCTTTAATGTCCCTCTGTCGAGCAGTGAATTTCAAGCACAGATTCAACCACAAAGACCAGGGAGGTTTCCCAATGCCTCGCAAAGAAGGGCATCTATTGTTAGATTTGTACAACAACAACAAAAAGCAGACATTGAATATCCCTTTGAGCATGGTGAAGTTATTAATTACACTTTAGATGGTGTATCAATACACCCAGTCAGTACAAAGATACAGGCTTCCTTCCTAACTCAGTTGCCGGAGAGACCGCTCAGGGATTTCACCATGAGGCCAATGGTGACTTTAAATGGCTGTGATAGAAGAAAACTGAGGATGGATTAACAACATTGTAGTTACTCCACAATACTAACCTAATTGACAGAGTGAAAAGAAGTAAGCCTGTACATAATAAAAATATTCCAAAACATGCATCCTGTTTGCAACAAGGCACTAAAGTAATACTGGAAAAGAAATGTGGCAAAGCAAATAGCTTTTTGTCCTGAATACAAAGTGTTATGTTTGGGGCAAATCCAATACAACAAATTACTGAGTACCACTCTCCATATTTTCATGCATTGTGGAGGCTGCACCATGTTATGAGTATGCTTGTAATCGTTAAGGACTGGGTAGTATTTCAGGATAAAAATGAAACGGAATGGAGCTAAGCACAGGCAAAATCCTAGAGGAAAACCTGGTCCAGTCTGCTTTCCAACAGACATTGGGATATTAATTCATCTTTCATCTTTTCAGCAGGACAATAACCTAAAATACAAGGCCAAATCAACACTGAAGTTGCAGTGAAGACAGTGAATGTTCCTGAGTGGCCTAATTAGAGTTTTTACTTACATTTCTAAAAAGATTGTTTTCACTTTGTCATTATGGAGAATTGTGTGAAGATTGGTGAGAAAAAAACAAATGTAATCCATTTTGAATTCAGGCTGTAACACAACAAAATGTGGAATAAGTCAAGGGGTATGAATACTTTCTGAAGACACTGTACATACACATGCAGATGTGTGCACACACACACACACACACAGCTTAATCTTTCAGCCATGCCGGTCCAGGGATTCCCCCATGCCCGTGAATGGGATGGGGTGGGGTTTGTCTGAATATCTCCTCCGCCATATTTCAGTCTGGGCCAAAAGGAAAACCCCTGGATATCTGAGCAGTTAGGCTGCTGTGGGTATTAGGGATCTGACTGGCTGTTCCTAATCCAGGCAGCCCCTCCTCTTCTCCCACCCTATAGTCTGCTGCTACCTCCCCTTTCTCAGGTGAGCAACCTTTCAAGGTGGGTAAAAAGAGAACAGGACCATACTTAAACTGATTATAAATATTCAAAAAAATGTAAAGGATTGGAAGATATATTTGAGAGAAAACTGTATTTACAATGAATTTTGTCCACATTCTTTTCAGAAAAAAGTTGTTCAATATTTTCTCTGAATCAGGAACATAACACACTGCTTCGAGCAACTGACAAGATGGCCGACTAGGTGAACGAGAGTGTGAGAGCCCTTCTCCTGTTGAGCTGTGAGAGCAGGGTCAATATTAACACTGACACACTCCTGTGGAAATACCTCACAGACTTACAGGGGCGAGAGGAGGAGGAGGGAACGGAGGAGGAGTGGACACAGACAGTTTCATAAGGCAAGAGGTAAACGCTAGGCTACTCTCCCTACACACCCCCACGGGCCCACCCCCACACCCATACACACTTGGATCCCAAAACATTTCCAACCGTCTGATGACATGCTCCTTCAACACCTACCCAATATTCCCAAAGACAAATACAGCCAGCGCTTCAGCTGACAGCTTTTCCTTTGCCCCCTCTACACCTACGAACACATGCACACACTCACACAAGCACACACACACTGCATAAATTACGACTGATAGTTAGAAGGAATGGCTTGGAAGTCAACTGATGATATCCAACATGCACCTTCTCATCTCTGTTACATACACCATTCTGTCATTATACAATGAAAAAAACAACGGTCAAATTATTACATCAACCACATCAAAAAATGCTCTGTATTTTCAATGTTGACTTGTTCTTATTCCTATTGCTATCTCTTACGCTTAATGTTCACTCTGCCAAACTATATCCCAGGGAAAAAGACATGGGAACATGTGAGTAACTGATGGGAGTAGCTGATCAAAGCACTGCTATCAGTTGAGAATGATCATATTACAAATGAATGTTAAAGCTCAAAGTAGACAGAGCGCGTCTCTATTTATTATGTTTTCAGGCCTAGGCAGAATGTTCCATTGACGTGAGAAATATGACAGTGATTTCACCGACACACTCTCAGGTTTCAGTGCAGGTAGGTAGGGGTGAGTGTGTCTGTGTGTACTTGTGTGTGTCTTTGTGAATGTTAGAGGGCGAGAGGGCAGAACGAGAGAGAGAGCCGGGGCTAAAGGAAGTTCATTCTACGTATTTGTAGTCAGAGTGCAACATTTAGACACAGCCCTGATAATAGAGTCAACATACAGTACACTACACAGGTTTAGGGGTTGAGTGATGTATATGAGGAATGTCAAATAGTGTCAAATAAAAACACAAAAACACAAACTACACTTTACAATATTGAATCACCTTAATGTTTTAAAAAAGCAGTACACAATCCTGTACTATGCAAGAAACAAAAGATATTGCGCATTCGGTGCCCCCTCAAAAATAAGTTGGTGCGTGAGGGCACTGGTAACAGGACTTACAATGTTACCTGATCTAACAAACTATGTAATTATGTTTATTAGCAGTTTATAAGTTATTCAAGTAAGGTGTAACCCACATCCCTCTAAGCCTCACCCTCCCTTTCTCTGTACCTTCCTCCCACCCTCCCATCTCTCTCTCTCCCTCTTTCTCTCCCTTTGCCCCCAGTCTCAGACCTCTTGGCTGTCCTGCTGACTGACAGTTTGCTGAGTGCGGTGATGTTTTTCCTCCACGGAGCCTCTTAAAGGGGTCCCCTGGCGCCTGAACACTGCAGCAAGCAAACACACACAGTTACGACCACACACAGCCCGTGGGCCTGAGAGTGTGTGGTCAAGAGCACTGGAGGGTCTGCATGGATGAGAACAAAGCAAAGCACAGACAAGCTCAACCAGCCATGACCAGATCACCAGATAGAGATAGATCAATGCTCCCGCACAGCAAGTGGTACCGGAGCGCCAAGTCTGGGACCAAAAAGCTCCTAAACAGCTCCCTCCCCCAAGCCATAAGACTGCTGTACAGTTAATCAAATGGCTACCCTGGCTATTTTAATTCACCCCCTTTAGATTAATGCTCCCATTCTACAAGTCAATACAGGGTGTCCAAATAACCATGAATGGTGCTAGGGTGCTAGGGTGTTTATTATGATAGTCTGATGTGTGTTAGAGCCCTGAGTGTTTTTTATTTTTTGAAAGGATGATACTGCCAGTGTCAGTGAATGAATGCATAGCATGCATGTCCTGTCTGGCTCCCACACAGGATTTGAGACTAAATCGTGGCTAAATTCCAGGATTTCCCAGCATTTGTCAAGACAAATCCAACGATTAGCCGGTAAACACCAACTATCGCTCTTAATCTTCAAATCTTGTTTGCCATGAGAGGGCGACATCATGATGCCACTGGAAAGCCAATAAAGCAATACTCTCCATCTGTTTATCTCCAAGGGGTTTTATATTATAGTTTTCTGAGGGTTTCTCAGTATATTCACACCCTTCCCCCAATACATTTTTGCTGCCACACAACCCCTTTACAAGCAAAGCAATGATGATACTTGGCTTGTTACATATATGAAGGATGTTTGCTGAGTCACACCTTTTTCTGGCAAATAGAAATCATATTCTCGTGCAGGTGTTAAGGATTTTGTAGGTGGTAGAACTACCCCGAAAATGGGTTTCCTTTCCATAACCACTACACATAGAAACCTTCACAATGTTTTCTCCCATTCTAAGGTAGTGGAATTCCCATCCAATTGAACCCTTGGTCGCATGGTCTAGTCAAACCCCCAGGGCGACGCCTGTTGACTGTCGACTCTAGGGAGAGAAAGGTGGCAGGGGAAAAGGGGGAGGAGGTGAGGGAGGGATGGATGGAGGGAGGGGTTCTTCACTGAGAGAACAGAACAGAAGAGTAAAACTCTCTGTGGGAACAGTGTGGAACCCAGTGGCCTCCAAACCGTTAAATAATATAAATTAACAAGGAACTGGGGGATTGGGGGTTAATCTGTCCCCAGAGAGAGAGAGAGAGAGAGAGAGAGAGAGAGAGAGAGAGAGAGAGAGAGAGAGAGAGAGAGAGAGAGCGATAGAGATAGAGATAGAGATAGAGATAGAGATAGAGATAGAGATAGAGATAGAGAGAGAGAGAGAGAGAGAGAGAGAGAGAGAGAGAGAGAAGAACGGGGAGAGGGAAACTGGGGATTGGAGGCGTGGGGATGGTTGGATGGAAAGGATGTTAGGTGAAAAACATCACATTATCATGTGCAGATCATTTCAGTTGACTCTTTCCACTTTGATACCAGTTTGATGGACAGACAGACCTGATTTAATTCAACAAATTACAGGGCAAAGAAGCGATGGATCTGGACCCTATATACAGTATAATACAGACAGCTTTTTAACTACTTTGCAGATATAAAACAAACAGACAATCATAATATTAGTCAAAAATATAGATACAGTTTATGCTTCAAAACTAACTTTAAAACTCCATGAAGTAGAGTAAGGCATTGTTGGCAGAATGGATGCAGTTCAATGCATGATTAATATAATTCACCAATACATTTCTTGGTAGTCCAAAAAATATTGCTATCAGGTTATAAATCACAGCTGGCCTGGTACATTGTTTGCTGCCTCCACCCATTCGGGACGCACTGTTTCAGTTTCAATTACTCAGTATTTTGAACAAAAATGGATGATTGTAACTAAGGCTGGGAATGTCAATATAATCAAATTAGCAAGGGCAATGATCACAAGTCAGTCAAAACATGGCTAATAGGCTAGTGCACGTATCAAACACAAGGCCCGCGGGCCAAATAAGACACACATGCGAGTATAAATGAGTCAACAGTGAATTCACATCGGTGAATTCAACTTAAATTGTGCTGCTTTCGTGTGGCCCATTTACAGCGTGCAGCGGAGGGAAAGTGTACCACTGTCCTAGCTATGCCACTAAAATGTTGCAGTCTGGCTTCGGTTTTTAAAGCTTGACAATGAATAACCAAAAACAAAACCTGCAACAAAACACCATGTAAAGGAGATACATGTAAGCCTATTACAGCAACATCTGAGCAGTAGCCTAGGCTCAACTACAATACATTTTGAGTGCACCATACAGCAGTACTGTATTCAACCGCACTGGTGATCCGTGCAGCAAAAAAATGAAAAACATGTTATATGTTTAACTGTTACACAACCTATAGCTACGTATTTTGTTATTTGGAGTTATTAAATACTTTTTGATTAGGGTCGCAGCATATTATGCACATCTGCAAGCATCAAAGGCTGGACAAATATTATGTATCTCTTTTGTTTTAATATGTTAAAAGGCTATATGTTCTTGGGGTCATAGGCAGCATTCCTCCTCCTCCAAACAGGGCGAGTTGAGTTGATTTCAAAGAGCTCGATTTTGGTCTCATCTGACCACAACACTTTCACCCAGTTCTCCTCTGAATCATTCAGATGTTCATTGGCAAACTTCAGACGGCCCTGTATATGTGCTTTCTTGAGCAGGGGGACCTTGCGGGCGCTGCAGGACTTCAGTCCTTCACAGCGTAGTGTGTTACCAATTGTTTTCTTGGTGACTATGGTCCCAGCTGCCTTGAGATCATTGACAAGATCCTCCCGTGTAGTTCTGGGCTGATTCCTCACCGTTCTCATGATCATTGCAACTCCACGAGGTGAGATCTTGCATGGAGCCCCAGGCCGGGGGAGATTGACAGTTATTTTGTGTTTCTTCCATTTGCGAATAAACGCACCAACTGTTGTCACCTTCTCACCAAGCTGCTTGGCGATGGTCTTGTAGCCCATTCCAGCCTTGTGTGGGTCTACAATCTTGTCCCTGACATCCTTGGAGAGCTCTTTGGTCTTGGCCATGGTGGAGAGTTTGGAATCTGATTGATTGATTGCTTCTGTGGACAGGTGTCTTTTATACAGGTAACAAACTGAGATTAGGAGCACTCCCTTTAAGAGTGTGCTCCTAATCTCAGCTCGTTACCTGTATAAAAGACACATGGGAGCCAGAAATCTTTCTGATTGAGAGGGGGTCAAATACTTATTTCCCTCATTAAAATGCAAATCAATTTATAACATTTCTGACGTGTTTTTCTGGATTTTTTTGTTGTTATTCTGTCTCTCACTGTTCAAATAAACCTACCATTGAAATTATAGACTGATCATTTCTTTGTCACTGGGCAAATGTACAAAATCAGCAGGGGATAAATACTTTTTTCCCTCACTGTATTTCATGTTGCTAAAATGCTGTCAGTTCCACTTTAATTAATATGTACATTATTTCAGATGTGTTCATTTGCATTTTCAGTACACAAGCCATTGTCAATGGCATAACCAAAAGGAATATAAAAAACAACATGATATGACATGATATAGTTTTCCCTCCAGCACTAATGTCAATGAGGAGGCAGGGATTAGAACAACACAAAATGGGAGATAATCCCACAATTTAGCCCTGCCTGGGAAATGCCTTAATTGGTTTTCAATTTGTTGGAGGATTTTGGTGAGTACGGGTTTGGGGGGGGGGGGGGGCAAGTGTCATTTTACACCCAAGCCTTGAGCCCTCCGCCTCTCTTAAACCTCTCCTTCTGTTACCTACCCAGACTTAGACACACTCATCATTATATGATTGAAATGGCATACACATATCACAAAAAAACGGGGAATATTCCTGACATTTTGGGGGGGTTCCACAGGGATGCATTGTGGCCCCCCTTTTATTTAAAGTCTATGGAGACTGCTGGGTAATAGAGCAGAGAGGTAAGAGGATTATGATCAGCATTGGGCCGGGGCTGATAGCGGCTAAAGGAAGAAGAGAGAGAGGGAGAGAGAGTATCCCTTCCTCATCCCCCCTTCTCACTAGCAGGCCCCGGAATGATCATTGGGATAGGCTAATCAGGGTTTGGGGGCTATCCCCTCTCACTCTGCCCCAGAGCCCTCGGCTCTGGATCACCCTGATAGGGAGCAGAGGGACGAGGGCCAGGCTGATACAGGGATAGGGCTGCCATGGCGAGCCAGCTGGGGCTCACTGACTCCATCTCCATCCCCCAGTGATGTGTTAGGTGGGGGATTGGGTGGGCAGTGGAGGGGGTCAAATCCTCAGCTCTGGGAGGGGAAAATTGGGGATTCCAAAGGTGATGGAGAGGGATTGAGAGAAGAGGGGTGGAGGTGGTGATAGAGTGGCTTATGTGACAGAGAAAGAAAAAGGCCTCTTCAGTATGGTGAATGACTGAGGAGGCTAGTGTGGATATCCATAGACATCGATAGACATTCAAGTATCTTGGTTTGGGTCTGTAGACCTTTAAACTCAGCTAGGAGTCTGGATGAGCAGGTCAACTGGAGACTCAGGCCCAAACATGAAAAGTAGATCAACCAATACTCTTTACTGAACCTCCTCCTCCAATAAACAGCCACCTTCAGGAACCAACCCCACCATGTCATTGGCTCACAGAGATCCTTCTCTTACCAAGGCGCTTTCCGTGAGCCAATTAACCACCATCTCGGAATCAAGCTCGATTCTTATTCATCAGCCAAAGGAGGCTCAACTTATCGACCCCGACGTCTTGAATCCACTCCCCTCGTCGCCCCATTTACCCACTCCACCCAAATTCAGCACCCCAGTCTTTCACCACCCCTTTAATTCAGTCACTTTGAAGTACCCCTGGCTGTGGCAAGGAAGGCACTCAATCAATTACGAATGAAATAATCTCTTTATGATATTCCAAGGTTTTCTTTAAGTGGAGGCAAAATGCGGGGGAGATTACTGAGCCCAAATCAGTTTTTAGCCGCATCTAAAGTGACAGGAGGAGAATCAGTGGATGCGATGCTGGGAAATTAAAAGAAAAAGAAAAAAGATTATGTCTAACTGTGTCACCGCAAAATCCCTAACCTGATCCGAGGCAAGACGGGTGGAATGGATTATTCCAAGCCCGATTGAAAAGGACCCAGGGTTATTTAAAGGCGTTAGCCTGCCAGAAGAGAAAAGACACACACATAGAAAAACATCTGTGTAACCTATCTATGTGTCACATATCTGTGGAATAACACAAGGCAAAAACAAAAGGAGGCAGCTTGTCATGGCTTTGAATCCGACATTACTCAATGCACACACATGTCCTCTGTGTCTCTCTTTCTCTCACGGACATATACAGTACACTCTATATCTCACACAGGCATGCACCCTCTCCAAACTTACTCAATCACACTCCTGTTATATGTGTCTCTCATGGACGGACGCACACACAAACGCACACACACACAGTTTCATACACACAAACACACGCACACCTATTCTCACACACGTACCAAACTGAAGGCGGCAGGCCGTGCCCTGTGCAGCAGCGGGGAGTCCGTGGGCTCTAGAGAGGCAGTAAATAGGAGCTCAGGGAAGAGCGGTATGACACTAATAAGCCTCCGTGCCGCATTTCCCACATTTCCCACCGAACCGCTTCGACTCAGCTTCAGCTGCCTCTCACTGAGAAGGGGAACGAGGAAGCGAGTGGAGGGGCATGATCAACAACAGATGGATTGCGCGACCAACCGTGCCATGTGACCGCGACAAGGAGCTGGTATTTGCCGGAACGCAACAGGTGTGACACACCAAAAGAGGCTACAGTGAAGTAGAGGTAGAGAGAGAGGTTGATACGAAGAGAGTTAGAGAGAAAGAGAGAAAAATAGTAAGAGAGAGGTAGACATAAAGAGAGAAAGAAGTGGTAGGCTAACTCAGTCTCGATTGTGTGATGTCGGTCTTGAGACAACATAAATGCAATCTGGGTCTGGGCCTTGGCACCCTGGATTTTGGCATCAAATATCTCGGTCTGGGCTTGTTTTCCTATAATACACAGTTTCTTGGTAGGTCTGGGTCTCGAGGGCTCCGTTCTTTCCTTCATCTCCTTCATCTCTGGCGTAGAGTAATCAGAGAGATCATTAGTGACCTATCCAGTAAACCCAGCGCTGTTGGGCAGCCCTCATCGCAAAACAAGCCATGGCCTCATCGGCATTGAGTCTCTCTGGTCTCCGGCCTCTCTAGCTTCCACTCAGGCCCTATTAGTGTTCACCTCTCTGGCCTGAAGCCCTTATTTCCTCCTGATGGTTGTTTCTGCTGCTGCAAGCTCAACCATCACTCCACATTGATCGGCCCTTCATCCCCAAAGTCCCTCCTGTATACCTGGCTAATGCTGCCTCGCACCCTCTTCATCCAGATTGAGAGGGACGAAGGGAGAAATCAATAACAGGGCCAAGTGGGTAGGGTCAGGGGTCGACGAGGTCCTTGACAAGTGTGTCGGGGGAGGGAGTGAGGTGTGTGTGCGTATGTGTATGTGTGTGAGAGGGAAGAGATTGACCAAGGCTCTCGGGCAAGCGACAGTCTTGTCAAGGAAAACATTTACGACCATTGATCGGGCTAAGGATGTGTGTGTGTTGTAGGGGCTATCTGGTGAGGAATGAGTATGTCCATCCATTTACTTTTTGTGTGACTGTCCTTGTCTGTGAGTGTACCAGTGTTTTGTAAATTGTCATGTTTTGTGTTTTTGGTGGACCCTTTTGCAAAAGCTAATGGGGATGCTAAAGAAAAAAAGAAACATATGTAGATTCTCTACAGGCTATCTACAGACTATCAGTAACATTTCAACTAACTATCTACTAACCCTAACCCTAGCTCTAACCCTTAAAGTGGAACTGACAGCGTTGTAACTATTTTGCAGATATGAAACAAACAGACAATCATAATATCAGTAAAAATGATCAAATTCCCAGTTTATGGTACAAAACCAACTTTATAAGAGGTTTTAAAAATAGGTTATATTTGACTCAACATTCCATGACGTACACTAAGGCATTCTTGGCAGAATAGATGGATGCAGTTGTCACGATCGTCGTATACAGAGGAGGACCAAGGCGCAGCGTGATGAACGAACATGTTTATTTATCTTTAGTGATAAATACGGACAATCAACAAAACAACAAACGACTCGTGAAGTCCACGGTACAAACACAACCAACTGGAACAAGAACCCACCAACACAAAGGGAAAAACAGACAGTTTAAATATGGCTCCCAATCAGAGACAACCAGCCACAGCTGACACTCGTTGCCTCTGATTGGGAGTCACTCAGGCCAACATAGAAACAGAACAACTAGAACCCCCAACATAGAAATATAACACATAGAATGAACACACCCTGGCTCAACATATAGAGTCCCAGAACCAGGGTGTGACAGTACCCCCCCCCCCCCTAAAGGCGCGGACTGCGACCGCGCCTCAACTAGAACAAAACAGGGGAGGGCTGGGTGGGCATTCCTCCTCGGCGGCGGTTCTGGCTCCGGGCTTGCCCACCACCCTCCAATAAACCCCCCATAGCGCCCCTGGTCCGGTCTGGCCCCGCTGGCTGGAGCTGAACTGGACGTCGCAGGAGCGGTTAGCTTCAGCTCCGTTGTGGAGCAGTTGACCGGTACCTGATTAGGCACCGGTGACCCAGGCCCGGGTTGTGCCGGACTGACGACGCGCACCTCTGGCTTGGTGCGTGAGGCAGGAACGGACCGGACTGGGCTGACAATGCGCACCCCTGGCTTGGTGCGTGGAGCCGGAACGGGCCTCACCGGACTGACGACTCGCACCCCTGGCTTGGTGCGTGGAGCAGCAACGGGCCGGACCGGGCTGACGATGCGCACCCCTGGCTTGGTGCGTGGAGCCGGAACGGGCCTCACCGGACTGACGACTCGCACCCCTGGCTTGGTGCGTGGAGCAGCAACAGGCTTTACCAGGCTGACGACTCGCACCCCTGGCTTGGTGCGAGTAGCAGGAACGGGCCTCACCGGACTGACGACTCGCACCCCTGGCTTGGTGCGTGGAGCAGCAACGGGCTTTACCAGGCTGACGACTCGCACCCCTGGCTTGGTGCGAGTAGCAGGAACGGGCTGGACCAGGCTGACGACTCGCACTCCTGGCTTGGTGCGAGTAGCAGGAACGTTCTGGACCAGGCTGGCGATGCACACCGTAGGCTTGGTGCGAGTGGCAGGAACAGGCCGGGCCGGGCTGGCGACGCACACCGTAGGCTTGGTGCGAGGGGCAGGAACAGGCCGGGCCGGGCTGGCGACGCGCACCGTAGATTTGGTGCGAGTGGCTGGAACAGGCCGGGCCGGGCTGGCGACGCGCAACGTAGACTTGGTGCGAGTGGCAGGAACAGGCCGGGCCGGGCTGGCGACGCACACCGTAGGCTTGGTGCGAGTGGCAGGAACAGGCCGGGCCGGGCTGGCGACGCACACCGTAGGCTTGGTGCGAGAGGCAGGAACAGGCCGGACCGGGCTGGCGACGCGCACCGTACATTTGGTGCGAGGGGCCGTAACAGGCCGGACCGTACTGGGGACACACACCACTGGCTCTACCCCGGGATCTGGAACGGGCCGGACCGGACTGGTAACACACCCCAGTACCTCTCGCCGTGCCTCTAAACCTTCTTTCCCTACTTTGACCAGTGGCCCCCGTAACCTGGTGGCCTTCTGAATACGCCCCTTTTCTGCCTCCGTCAGCCCCGTCGTCCATGCCGTGTGCCCCCCCCTAAAAATTTTTTGGGGTTGCCTCCCGTCAGCCCGACGACGACACTGATCACGCCGTTGCTCCTCTCTCCGTCGCCTCTCTACTGTCTCACTCCATGGCCGGCGATCCATCCCGGCCAGGATTTCCTCCCAGGTCCAGGACCCCTGCCCGTCCAAAATCTGCTCCCACGTCCAGGCTGCCTGCTCCTGGACACGCTGCTTGGTCCTGTGATGGTGGGTTCTTCTGTCACGATCGTCGTATACAGAGGAGGACCAAGGCGCAGCGTGATGAACGAACATGTTTATTTATCTTTAGTGATAAATACGGACAATCAACAAAACAACAAACGACTCGTGAAGTCCACGGTACAAACACAACCAACTGGAACAAGAACCCACCAACACAAAGGGAAAAACAGACAGTTTAAATATGGCTCCCAATCAGAGACAACCAGCCACAGCTGACACTCGTTGCCTCTGATTGGGAGTCACTCAGGCCAACATAGAAACAGAACAACTAGAACCCCCAACATAGAAATATAACACATAGAATGAACACACCCTGGCTCAACATATAGAGTCCCAGAACCAGGGTGTGACAGCAGTTCAATGTATCATTAATATAATTAACCAATACATTTCTTGGTAGTCAAAAAATATTGTCTCCATGACTCAATATTTTGGACAAAAACTGACGAACGTAACTAAGGCTGGGAATGTCAATACAATCAAACTAGCAAGGGCAATGATCATAAGTCAGTCATAACGTGGCTAATAGGGTAGCGCATCTATATGTAGCAAGCTAAAAACACGGAACCTAACGTTAGCTAGCTAGCTAGCTGCTAGGAGGATGTCATGTCATGTCATTGGAGGAGTGGTGCATGACTGACTTTTTTCCATCATATCGTTTTTCAGTGGCTATACACAGCTAGAGATGCAGGTGTCATTTGGTTAGCTAGCAAGAACTTGAACGACTGTTATGCAGTTAGCATATCTCTTGCATTCGCAAATTCACTCTGGCTATCAACTCCGATTTCAGAGCACTCCCGTCTGAGTGCGCAAGAGCGCAGAATAACTGATGAATTTACGAACGTGCAACACCGGCTGAATATGACCGGTGTCAGTAAACGTAGGCAAAAAAAGTAATAGTTAGTCACGAACACTCTAGATAACATGTAAACAGCCTAGCTAACCAGCTCTGCTAGGGCGAGTAAAATGGTCAGAGTGAGGTGTTCTCTCATTTGTGTCTGGAAGTGGCTAGATAGCAAGCTAGTCAACTTTAGCCAGTTAGCGTGGGTGCTTGGTTGCAGGCAAGCTGCAGAAGGATGAGTAGGCTACAATTCCCCATCGTTTATCAGTGCGATTTTGACGGCCAACTAGCTGAAAAAGTTTGAGAGGGTTTATCTAATGTTCCTTCGTTAGATTTTAGCTCATCTTGCTCTGGCTAGCATTAGTTGTTGATCTTGTTGTTGTTGACGTGCATACCTGAGGGAGAGAGAGCCTACCTTTTCATGGCTGTTTGATCAATAGGACTGTGAAGCTCCCAAATGTAAGAGGACTCCCGTGGTATTGACATAATTGCAGAAATCCATTCAGGTGTATTTTGTGGCTTTTGCCGAATGTATTCTATTGATATAAAGTCGCACTGTTGCAACTGCCTGTAAACACACAGTCCAGTTCAAAGTGAATGATGACAGGCCTGTGTGGCAAATGGCTTGTTTTCATAAAGGCCTACTGTAGATCTGATTGGCTATGGTGCACCGGTCTGCGTAGACTCTGGTCCTGGATGAGACAGATGTTTTTATTAGGTTTTATTTACTGCAGTGTCTATTATTGTCCAAATGTACGGCCGATTTCCCACTCTATATTGCTATAGAATTTTCACAAATGCCTTAGTATACGTAATTCCCAAACATTCTACGAATTTATGAAAATGTGAAAATGACCATCTCTAAGTGCTCGCTGGTCAGTTTTTTTTTTTTTAAGTGTCATATTCTTCCTGGGGGAGTATATAAACAGATTTTAAAACAATTTAATGTTGCTAAAACGCTGTCAGTTCTACTTTAACCCTTATCCTAACCCAAAACTGAACCTTTATCCTAACCCTTATTCTAAACCTAACCCTAACCGTAACCTTAGCAACCAGTTGCTTATCAACAGATAGTTTGTTGATAGTATGACCATCTGTAGAGCATCCAAATAAAGTGTGACTGTTTGTGATTAGGTGATTAATAGGGGAATACCGGGTAGAAGGTGAGCAGTCATCAGATCAACAGCACAGTCTTCAAAGAGGGAAATGTGTATCCGAGAGTGGTTATGGTTAAGAATCTACAATGCTCTGAACACTTCACTCCATTCATCCATCCATCTGTCCATATGCGCTAACATCCAGTTCTCTCTGTAGTAGTGTGAATATGTAGTCCGCGATAGCTCATCTGAGATTGCGTCAATTAGCACTTAGCGATCTCCCGCTGCTGCCCAATTTGGCCGCTCTTTTCCGACTGTTTAATTCCAAATCAGTAATCGTTCTCTGTAATATCCCCAGTCCCGCTTAAATACCAAGCTTTTCTATCCAGGACTCAGCTCGTTTTCCTCTCGGAGGACTGTTACGCTGTGTGTGTGTGTGAGTGTGTGTGTGTGTGTGTGTGTGTGTGTGTGTGTGTGTATAAGGGGAGTTTTAATGGCCACAGCTAAATGACTGACATCTTCATGATGCGGATAATTATCACTGATGTACTCCCACAGAGAGAGAGAGAGAGAGAGAGAGAGAGAGAGAGAGAGAGAGAGAGAGAGAGAGAGAGAGAGAGAGAGAGGGGAGGGAAAGGTGAGGAGGGGTTCTCCCCTCTTGACATGTTGACATGATAATGGACTGGGGAAGCCTCCCCCATTCTGCCCTACACGTGTATCTCACTCATGAATGAACACGTAGACACAGGACAATGAAATTGAGAAAGAATTCCACCCTCTACGAATATGAATGTGGGAGACAAAAACATATTTATAAACAGTGGCTTCATGATAGTAAATACAGTGCATTCGGAAATTATTCAGACCCCTTGACTTTTTCCACATTTTGTTACGTTACAGCCTTATTCTAAAATGGATTACATTTGTTTTTTTTCCTCATCAATCTACACACAATACCACATAATGACAAAGCAAAAACAGGTTTTCAGACATTTTCAGAAATGTATTAAAAATAGAAAACTGAAATTCCACATTTACATAAGTATTCAGACCCTTTACTCAGTACTTTGTTGAAGCACCTTTGGCAACGATTACAGCCTCGAGTCTTCTTGGATATGACGCTACAAGCTTGGCACACCTGTATTTGGGGAGTTTCTTCCATTCTTCTCTGCAGATCCTCTCAAGCTCTGTCAGGTTGGATGGGGAGTGTCGCTGCACAGCTATTTTCAGGTCTCTCCAGAGATGTTTGATTGGGTTCAAGTCCGGGCTCTGGCTGGGCCACTCAAGGACATTCAGAGACTTGTCCCGAAGCCACTCCTGCGTTGTCTTGGCTGTGTGCATAGAGTCGTTGTCCTGTTGGAAGGTGAACCTTCGTCCCAGTCTGAGGTCATTTGCGCTATGGAGCAGGTTTTCATCAAGGATCTCTCTGTACTTTGCTCCGTTCATCTTTCCCTCGATCCTGACTAGTCTCCCAGTCCCTGCTGCTGAAAAACATCCCTACAGCATGATGCTGCCACCACCATGCTTCACCGAAGGGATGGTGCCAATTTTCCTCCAGATGTGACGCTTGGCATTCAGGCCAAAGGGTTCAATCTTGGTTTCATCAGACCAAAGAATCTTGTTTCTCATGGTCTGAGTCCTTTAGGTGCCTTTTGGCAAACTCCAAGTGGGCTGTCATGTGCCTTTTACTGAGGAGCGGCTTCCGTCTGGCCACACTACCATAAAGGCCTGATTGGTGGAGTGCTGCAGAGATGGTTGTCCTTCTGGAAGGTTCTCCCATCTCCACAGAGGAACTCTGGAGCTCTGTCAGAGTGACCATTGGGTTCTTGGTCACCTGCCTGACCAAGGCCCTTCTCCCCCGATTGTTCAGTTTAGCCAGGCGGCCAGCTCTAGGAAGAGTCTTGGTGGTTCCAAACTTCTTCCATTTAAGAATGATGGAGGCCACTGTGTTCTTGGGGACCTTCAATAATGCAGGCATTTTTTGGTACCCTTCCCATGATCTGTACCTCGACACAATCCTGTCTCGGAGCTCTACGGACAATTCCTTTGACCTCATGGCTTGGTTTTTGCTCTGACATGCACTGTCAACTGTGGGACCTTATATAGACAGGTGTGTGCCTTTCCAAATCGTATCCGATGAATTGAATTTACCACAGGTGGACTCCAGTCAAGTTGTAAAAACATCTCAAGGATGACCAATGGAATCAGAATACACCTGAGCTCAATTTCGAGTCTCATAGCAAAGGGTCTGAATACTAATGTAATAAGCTATTTCTGTTTTTCATTTTTAATACATTTGTACAATGTCTAAAAACCTGTTTTCGCTTTGTCATCATGGGGTATTGTGTGTAGATTGTTGAGGATTTTTATATATTTAATCCATTTTAGAATAAGGCTGTAACGTAACAAAATGTGGAAAAAGTCAAGGGGTATGAATACTTTCTGAATGCACTGTAAATCATTCCATAATTCTTAATCATTAGGCTAAAAACTGGTCTTACCAAAATAAGCCAATATATTGTTTTTATCTTTATTTAAATGTTTAAAGCAGGTGTGTGCATGTGCATACGTGTGTGCGTGTGCGCTGCAGAGGTAGTGTGTGTGCTACAGTAACAATGGAAGGGAGTGGTGCTTGGGAGAAAAATCCATTTGCAATTTAAATGGAAATGTAATGACCCTATGGAGGCAGTGAATAAGCCTGCTGATCAATTGATAATGTCATGGACAAATAGGTAAACAAACATGCCCATTAGCTCTGCACCTCCTCCTCCTGCCCCGATCTCTGGCGCTGGAGGATCTCAAACAAGGGGGGTAATTGTAACAAGGCCCTGCCTCACTTCTAGTGGCTGAAAAAACACACACACAGTCTCTCCCCACTCCCCACTGAGATGGACCTGCCCACCTCTTTACGGAGGCAGTTGGGCCCAGCAAGACTCCTTTGAGAGGCGGTGGGGAGGGATGGCAGAGGAGGGAGTGAGGGGGCCTCAGAGACACTAGAGAACAAGTGAGGAAGGTCCCAGAGCACAGCCGAGTGGAACCAGACCTGCTGCCAGGCCTCACCCAATCTGCCCCCCGAAACAGAGGCATCTGGGAGAGAATGAGGTGTGTGTGTGTGTGTCTTGGAGT
Source organism: Coregonus lavaretus (assembly GCF_964263955.1). Classification (NCBI taxonomy): domain Eukaryota; kingdom Metazoa; phylum Chordata; class Actinopteri; order Salmoniformes; family Salmonidae; genus Coregonus; species Coregonus lavaretus. The sequence goes on along the minus strand of NC_140010.1, from coordinate 34,977,936 downwards.
GCCAGGGAACCCATGGGTATTGTTAACTGGTATGAGGATGGGGTTGGTGCTTAGTAATTGTGGGCAGCTGCCATGACGACATATGTCTTTCAGTTTGTTAAAAATATGGACTCTGAGATTTATTGTGACAATCAATTATTGGACTAAATGTAAGAGTTACACCCAATTCCCATGTTGCACAAATTCAAGCATTAACATTTTTAAAAGGAAGAGACAGCACTTGGATCTATTTAAATATTTCATTACCACTCCAGAACAAACTTCACTCCAGTCCTCCTCACTTGTCTCAAACAATGAAGCGCACATTTAGTGAAAATCAAAATATCTAATTTAACACCATTGAAATCCACAATTAACTTAGAAATTAATAGTTTAATACACTTATTTTCTCCTATCAGTCACAGTTGCTTAGTTCTATTGTCCTCTAGATTTCCAGGTTCAGTAAAAACTCTTGGGCCGCTCAATCTCTTAACATAATTCACCCTAATTGGGAAACAGATAAAGACTTTCTCTGACTTGATAAGGGTTTTTAAACATCTTGATTACAACAAAATGGTTGAAGTCTGCATCAATAGCTCTAGGACAGGGATGGGCAACTTTGATTGGGGTGGGGGCCACAAAAAATCTGAACTCATCATGAGGGGCCGCAGTTGCTCGCGGGTCTGAATACCCACATCCATGAGAGTTGGCCCACAGAGTTCCTTATTTTGGGTTCTTGTGCTAAATCTCACTACCTCCAGGTGGCCTTTTTCAGGTACCTGCTCAGCGAATAATATACTGCATACTGTACTTTTACAAAGAGCCTACTTCTGAATATTACCTCAGCCTTTGAGGGCAAGGACATATGGAAAAGCATTTGAGAATTATAATATCTTGGATATTGACCTATTTTGGTTGCATGCCAAGATCTAAAGGCTCAACTATTCTGCTACCACTATACAAGTTCCTTTGGAAGGGTGCCAAAACCTTACAAAACTACAGAGCTAGCCTCTGAAGCTCACCTTTACAGTATCTGACCTGACCACTGTCATAACACACCTGTATCACTGCTATGGCACCCTATGACATGGCGGCATATGGCACAGCTACAATGTATCTAAACCACAGTGAATGAAACAAGTAACAAAAGCTACACTCCAGAAAATTACGAGACAGTAGGTTAATACAGGATTAGTTTTTTTTACCCGATACAAGGCAAAAAAGCTTTTTAAAAGGGTCATTTGTAAAACAAGGAGTTTAAACCCAGATTATAGGACAACAATAACACAATCCCTTATGTTCAGTGCCGTAATACGCTGTGAAGAAGCAGATTTATACTTATTATGGCGATGCAGACCATCAGGCAGCCTCACTGGGAAACATTTGATCCCAAGATAGGTATAATCCCTGTGTGGGGAGGTGCTGTACCTTGATTATCCAAAATGTCTGAAGTATTAGCACTTCAATCCAGTTGGACTCAGAATATCCGAAATTGTGGAAGTATTAGCACTTACCACCAAGGGGAAAAAGTTGTTCAATCCACCAGTCTATCTGTGGTTGGGGGGGTTGATGATGCTATTGTGACACTCCTCAACATCCCCCTAAGCATTGGATTGCATTGGATTGGCTTAATTGGCTCTAATGGCTAAATTGTCCTCGCTCCTCACTTCATTAGCTTAGCGTTAGCTCTGTTAAAGTGGGAAGAGAGCCAAAGGAAGACGGTAATTGTCTGAGTGTTAATGACCGCATCACACAAGGCAACCGTCCAAATGTAACTCTTCTATAAGCATACAATGCTACTAAGGACGGCAGAAAATCTCCCAGAGTCAAGTGTATTTTTACCTTGCAAGCTCTCCTCAGATGTATTCCTCAAGAATTTCAAACCTGACAGTTCGGCCAAATCAACTGCATGTGAGGTTATAACCAAATGGAGGCACCGTGACTATCGGTATTTAGTTCATAACCAGAGTGATTAGTAGTGTGAACAACAGGTGGGCTGAACAGTTTGATCACAGGAGACCCAGACAAAACACCTAAGTGGATGTTTTGTCTGTGTCAGAATCTAGTCAATACAATACCCACACTGCTACATAAAAAAGTTTAATCAAGTACAATACACAGCAATGGTCTATTCAGCACTAGCACAAGTATTGTATATTTTCCTGCTGACTTCTTGCTAGATCTCCTTTGCCAAATAGTTTTTTAACCTCAAGGGATCTAACTTCCCTGGCTAAATAAAGGTTTAAAAACATAGCCTACATTCTCAGAGCATAATTATCAGTCCCTTGCCTAAATTGCCTCACTATCTAGTGCAGCAGGTAATACCAACTAGGCTACACCCTATCCTCCACAGCCCTCACTAAACCCCTCCCCACATGAGCTTCCATTCTCTAACCCAGATTATGGACTGATATTCCAAAGAGGAGCAGATACAAAGGGATTTGGGAAAGTAAAGACAGATGTTTTAGGCGATCGACAGGGAGGGGTTTTGCATCAGGGGAACAGAGGGCTTTGCTGGGAATTGTCATCACCAGGCAGATTGGCACCTACTGAACCCATCCCTTTAATTGGGAGAGGAATTTGGGCAAATTAAGGGCACAGCCCTATCTGGCTTTCTATATTAGCAGAGTGGGGAAGAGGGCAGACCTAGCAGTAATTCCATATATAGGGTGGATATATGGTAGATCAGGGAGCTCAAGAGGTAAATTCCTCCACTGTCTGTCATTGGGCTAAAGGTATGTAACAGGACCTGATCTAATTAGGCCGCCATATGGATACTAAAACCTCTTACCTAATATCTACTGATATGTAATAATCGGCTCTAAAATGCTGCTGTAGATTCAAATCTCTCTGCACTGGTCAGATCACACAGTTCTGATAAAATCCAATAACATAAACCCTCAGTACTGCAGGTGGGTGCTCAAAATGGCTACATTTCACTGCATTGAATGCCACAAATCAATAGGCCATCTCTCTGGGGATGCTGGTATTCCCACCCTGTGACCCAGCACCACCACTTCTCCCTGCTGGCCTTTCCATCATAAGCTGCTGATTCAGTACTAATCACCCAGTCAGTAATGAGGTTGAGCCCTGAGCTCTCCAATCATTCCCCTTAATGAGCCCTCTCATCCTACAGGACTAACTGGGAGTATAAAGGCCACAGCAGCTGAAAGGACTGAAGAAGCCATTGTTAGACAATGACTGGATATGCTGACATTTCCAACACTTTTGGTGACGCTGAAGTTAATACTTTTAACACTTATAGGCATGCCATTTCTGCTATGATAGTGCACAGAAACCCATGTAATTCAAACTTGTAACACCTCACACACTTTGTGTCAGAAATAAAGTTGACTCAAAATGACATACCCAGGCTGTGAGTACATACTGGACACAGCTTTTTTGACCCTATAGGAGCGTTAGGTTGAAGCATGTTGCTACGGACAGCAATATAAAACTGCCCCCCTGAATGACTGTACGTGAAGTTGATCATTTCAGAGCAGATTCTCATCTCACTGCCTCTAAAAACTGAGTCAACAACATGCAACCATCTCTCAAGAGAAATGCAAACTGTAAACTACAAAAAGCATGCAAGAACTCAATGCTTTTTTGTGGTTACCAGGGGCAATCTTATAACTGATGACAAAAGCTTGTCAGTAATGGTTAGTTTCTCCAGGAAATTCACTCCTTTGGGTCTGAGCTCAACCCCAGAGTGTTTTATTTTTTACCCCTCTCAGTCCCCCCCCCCCCCCTTCTTTTTTATTTTTTCGAAGCGAAGGTGGATTAAGGCAGAGGGGCTTTTGTTTAGATAAAGCGAGGGATTAGGGAGAGATTTGCCCCCATAAAGTTGTGGGCTTGATGGGCCTTTTATCCCTCCATGTCGCTAAAGCTGTGTTGCCTCTGGATTAGGACTATACAATGGGGTCCCTTGTGCTGAGGGATCCGGGCCAGAGAGAGAGAGTGAGAAAGGGTGAGAAGGGAGAAAGAGATGGAGAGGGTGAGGGAAATAGAGGAGAGAGAGAGAGAGAGAGAGAGAGAGAGAGAGAGAGAGAGAGAGAGAGAGAGAGAGAGAGAGAGAGAGAGAGAGAGAGAGGGTGAGAAGGGAGAAAGAGAAGGAGAGGGAGAGGGTGAGGGAAATAGAGGAGAGAGAGAGAGAGAGAGAGAGAGAGAGAGAGAGAGAGAGAGAGAGAGAGAGAGAGAGAGAGAGAGAGAGAGAGAGAGAGAGAGAGAGAGAGAGAGAGAGAGAGAGAGAACGGGAGAGAGAGAACGGGAGAGAGGAGGAGGAGAGAGAGAAAAGGGGGTGAGAGAGAGGGAGAGGAAGAAGCAGAGAAGGGAGAGGGAAAGAGAAAGGGGGTGAGTGAGAGAAAAAATAAGAGAGAAAAATAATGGGGGAAAAGGTACAAATCGAAAGAACAGAAAGGATAGCAAAAGAGGTGAGAAGGATAGAGAGACAAGGGAGAAAAGTGGGGGGGTGAGAAGGATAGAGAGACAAGGGAGAAAGGTGGGGGGGTGAGAAGGATAGAGAGACAAGGGAGAAAAGTGGGGGGGTGAGAAGGATAGAGAGACAAGGGAGAAAAGTGGGGGGGTGAGAAGGATAGAGAGACAAGGGAGAAAAGTGGGGGGGTGAGAAGGATAGAGAGACAAGGGAGAAAAGTGGGGGGGTGAGAAGGATAGAGAGACAAGGGAGAAAAGTGGGGGGGGTGAGAAGGATAGAGAGACAAGGGAGAAAAGTGGGGGGGTGAGAAGGATAGAGAGACAAGGGAGAAAAGTGGGGGGGTGAGAAGGATAGAGAGACAAGGGAGAAAAGTGGGGGGGTGAGAAGGATAGAGAGACAAGGGAGAAAAGTGGGGGGGTGAGAAGGATAGAGAGACAAGGGAGAAAAGTGGGGGGGTGAGAAGGATAGAGAGACAAGGGAGAAAAGTGGGGGGCTGAGAAGGATAGAGAGACAAGGGAGAAAAGTGGGGGGGTGAGAAGGATAGAGAGACAAGGGAGAAAAGTGGGGGGGTGAGAAGGATAGAGAGACAAGGGAGAAAAGTGGGGGGCTGAGAAGGATAGAGAGACAAGGGAGAAAAGTGGGGGGGTGAGAAGGATAGAGAGACAAGGGAGAAAAGTGGGGGGGTGAGAAGAGAGAGAAAGAGATTGAGTGGAGAGAGAAAGAGCGGGAATTATACAGCTTTTAGAGAGAACTGACAGGTTGAAAACTTTTAGAGGGGGATTTGCTGAGGAGATCCTGAGATCTTGTCATGAATAAAAGGATTTCAGGAGGATTCGGAGGCGTGGCATTAACAATAAACCAAAAAGTGTCCCTGTCCCTTTAACGCAGGTATCTAATTTGGAAAATATGGGAGTAAAAAAACGGGTTTAAGATGAAGGTGCTGCTAATAACGCGTCTAAGAGATGGCTCCTGGCAAATTGCTTTGTTATTCTTGTCAAAAAAGGTCTCCTGAAAGAAGTCGATTTTAAACTACACATCAAAATGATTAATTGCCCTGGGATGAACAGATGCTGAAATACCCTTGAATGGAGCTGCGGAGGCTAAAGCTAGCTGGATTGCAGACCTAATGTATTCATGAAGTTACAGAAACATCATTAGGACTATTAATTAGCTATTAGTGAGCAGTATTCACTGGCAGTGAGACATTTTTCCCTCTTCTGTTTTTCTCCCAAATCTAAAAAGTAGTCTATTTTCATTTTTATGTAAATAAAATTGAAGACAGTCATCCAATTGGCGAATAAAGTTCCAACGCGCCATTATCAACCTTTTTTATAGGCTGCCATCTTAACCTACATTATTTAAAAACTAACTTCTATATGTTTTCAATTGTCAAAACACATAATATAGAGATCAATGAATAGGCCATAGGGAATTAATACTATAGGAATAGGCCTAAAGGCAAATCACATCAAAATGAGGGCTAAAATAACGCTAAAACCCAGGATAAACCTTCGAATAGCTCCAGTCCCAGGACCGTGGGGTTATATATCGGAAAGGTGAGGACACTTGGCAGGGCTGGAGAGGTATTCTTAATGGGAAGCTCTTGTGACACTCCGGCCTTTAAACCTTTCAGATGCGCTGGACAGTAGTCGCGCTAAGCCCAGCGCAAAGCAGCTTTGGAGAAGAGGCGCTGAGAAGAACTCTTTCTCGCTTTAATTGCTTTAGAAACGGTCTTCACAATGAGAAATTGCCTAGATTTACCTCCCGTTTAAATTCTTATTTCCATTGGTTCACAAGTTAATCCTCTTTCTTTCTCAGACCTCAAGAAGAAACCGAGTGATAGACGAAAGCGATGGAAACCGGAGAGGGACACGAGTTTGGTTGCGGGGCAGAGAAACAGTATAGCAAAACGTTTTACTGTTGAAATTACTATAGTCTACCATAAACTGAATAGTCTATGCATGGACGTTATAATATCTGCAAATGCAAACACGTTTGATAAAATAAAATAACATAATAATAATCATAATAATAACAATAATCATAATCATAATCATAATTATTGTTGTGGTTATTATTAGGCCTATAATATTAATGTTATTATAACGTTGAAATTACATTCATTTCAATCACGCTCATTTAACCAAGTATAGGCTACATAATTTTGTCAACGAAGTGAATAGTTCTGAATAGGACGAAGTATTCAGTAAAAAGCTTGCCATAATTCAACCCAAACAGCCTAATTTAAAGCAAAGATAAGGACCAACTTCTAAGCGTGCAACTTGTGCATTTGGACCATAAGGAGCAAAATGATTCCTATACCACCAAATTGAAATCTAGACAATATGTTATCTAGTGTCTAGAGATAATGTGTAAAAACATAAAACTATGTTAACCCTATTTTCTTGGAAAATCGCAAACTTGTTTACTGCACAAAAGTGCTCCATAATGGTTCCAGTTTCTCAAACTTTTGTATATCCCATGCAAAATCATATTCCATGTGGTTTAGCTTCAGACTGCAGATATTGACAGCAGTAGGCCTACCTTCGAATATAATTGGAATTAACTTTATAACATTGTTTACAGTGTAATCCGTGCATAATACGTGCGTAATTTATACACATCTTGGGTATCTGTAAAACACCAACTCTCTCTCTCTCTGTCTTACACACAGACACACACACACACACACACACACACACACACACACACACACACACACACACACACACACACACACACACACACACACACACACACACAGTTGGACAGAAGTGTACGTTTCCCAAAGAAAGTTTATCCTTCAAAATTCAACTACTTGAATTGCAGAACAGGCTAAACATTCAAAGTCCAAACATATTCATGCATTTGAGTGTCATACATATTTAAAAAGGGGGCATATGTGATATAGAGGGTGAAAATGCAATATTCTCCATTCCATAGGATCTTTTGTCTGCAATTCAAATATCTGTGGATGAGAAACATGGTCAGAGATAAAACTCCGGTTAGGGAGTTTCACGCTGCCCTCTTTCCCCAATAATCTTTTACAAAATATGCAAGCTTTACATTAAAAGGCTACTTTGCGCTGCCCTTAATTCCCACCTAAACGGTTTTGCTCCGCGAGAAGAAATCTTCTCTAAAAACCTTTCAAGAAGAGAAGGGCATTATTGTTTTAATCCTCTTACCCGCAGTCATTTTAAGACAGGGGTTTTTGGAGGCTGGGATGGCGTCTTGTCTTCCCTATCCTAGCCCAAATCCTTCAAGGCCGGGAGAGATTGTAAAGGCACTAGCCTGGCATCTATTAGCGATCTCTCCAAAGTCTTTCCACCGCGCGCTCTACTCCAATTGCATGAGGAAAGCCGAAAAGCAAATACAAATCCACGTATAAGGTATTCGGTTCGCCAAAACGCAAAGACTTGCATCCAAGGACATCACTAATGTCAAAGTATTCTGAGAAATAAACATTTAATTGCAAAAAAATACAAAATTCTGAAATGTCTTACGAAAAAATACAAAATAATTTAAGATACGGATTTTTTTTATATATAAAACTGCAACGACTGTGTCTGTCACTGGTAATTGGAAACAACAACTTTGTAGGCTACTACATTGAAATAAAAGATGCCCAATTTTCCATTTATAAATCAATATAATTAATTATTATAAAAGTATCTAAAATATTAGAAAATAAGTATTCAATCTTGTTTTATCTAAGTTTAAATATAATTTAACAGCGTTAAAATTCTGGAAATGTTATCCATCTACCAATTAAGGGCTACACAATATCAACACAATGTATGTATTCACTGACATCAAATATCCCTCAAAGGCAAGAAAAATATCAAATAGAATATTAATGATCTATTACAAACATCTTATAGGCGTACTTATTTTGTACACTTGTTTTCCAGAATTAAAAGGAGTTGGTACTCTTCTTAATCCATACATTTACTGAATGTTTATCAATTCAAACACAAATGCAAAACAAATACATGTAGACTGACATATGGGAATCTGCAGACATTATATTCTAAAGTTTATGATTTGGAATTGTATAGGGACATTGGCCAAAACTCTGCTACTAGTGGGGGAGAAATAGTCTCTTTCTTTGATTGACAGCTTCAAGGACCACTAGAAATCTTACATGACCTCACAGAGCACGCTTTAAAATCCCTCTTCAGCTCGTGGCCGGGTAGATGGCAGCTTCCTATGTTGAGCAAGAGACGCAGACGATTCAGTCACGCGGAAAGTAGCAGAGCGCGCGTTTTTACACAAGACGAAACTGTGGACTTGCAATCGTTCCTTCCAAATCGCATGAAGAGCACGAGAAAGGTGGACATTATAAACAAGGAGACATAGCTATAATAAGAAATCCTAAGAAATCACTTTAGAATCGGGATACACTTTAGCATCACAACATCCAAAGACAACTCGGCTGTGTTGGCGAGAGGTAAGAACTTTTTGGACATCTCTGGGACTGTGTCAAACTTGTAACATGTTAATACATTGCTGGAAACAACAGTGTTGATACAAATATGGTGACAAAAATTATGTATTGGTGCACACTCTATGCATATAATATACCTTATCTTAATTGCACGATATTATGTTTTACAAGAAGTCGTCGTTGTGCCAATATCGAGCGAGCATTTACAGCTATAGTAATTATACTTTGGGCGCAGATGCGGCAAGACTCGACATAAGGAATAAAGTAGAACTATATTGAATTCGTACAGATTCATGTACATCTTTGTTGAATTTAAATGTGATGCAGTAAAACAATCCAAAACATTTCGAAGATACTTTTTTACCACAATTGGCTAGGCTATTTCATGGGAATGTGAGGTCATGCAAAAATGAATGGGAGATCTTGCAATTTTTTTATCTAAAAAAATAATAATACAAATTAATATGTAGATATACAGTGTTTTGTGGAAGCACTTCAGCGATTTCCAGTTAGGAATTATGAGGCAAGAACTTATTGAGTGTATGAGGCTTTCATGGCCTTCTATTGCTATTTTTATAGCCATAACAGCCACATCCTCACTTAGAAAAAAAAGGTTCTGGATAGAACAAAAAATAGGTTATATTGCTTGCTTCATATGTGGCACCCCTAAAGGTTCTACATTGAACACTTTTGTAGGGTTCTTTGATCAGAACCGCAGGAGTTCTTCTTCACTGAACCAAATTGGTTCCATATAGGGTTCTATATGGAACCAATTTCGGTTCTATATAGAACCTTAAGGGGTGCCATATATGAAGCAAGCATAGAACCCTTTTTGGTTCTATCAGAACCTTTTTTTCTAAGAGTGTAGACCTATCATTTCTCTTTCATTATTCTTAACATTCAAACAAAGTACATTTTCCACCCTCAGTTCAGATGGAATAAGCCCATGCAATTGTGTCAATATGAAATTGCAATTAAATGATGGTTTAATCGTAAATTAACGAATAATAGTTTGGTTTAGGCTGTTGTTAACCCGTGTGGCCTCCTCTTCACGGGAAATTCGCTAATCAAACACTTGTCTCGCGGCCTTTGACAGTCTGGAATACAAAATATGTCTGACACCATGGGCAGATTGTCGCTTGCCATACACGAGCCGCATAGGGCCCAAGGGTTTTTAGTATAACATTTTTCCTAATTTAGTCAGATCATAGAGTTGCACTGTACATGGCAATTTACATAATTACGTTTTAATAATCGAAGCATTGAGCAGTGCTGCCTGTGGCACTCAAACATACAGCCTGGAGCAAGGATAGGCGTATGAATAGACAACAATGGCAGCTAGACAGAATAAGCAGGTTTGTGTGGTAAATATGGTAGGCCTATCATACATGCGCAATGCTTGTTATCAATATCAAAAATAAGGAAACACATGAGAAGCGTAAATGTAAAAATAACAGTAGAAGCCTATCCCTAGTTCTCCTATCTCTCTCCACGCACGCACGAACGCACGCACGCACGAACGCACACACATGCACGCGGATGAACCGCACTGTACGTCCGTCCGGTTGATGATGAATGGAGGGCCTCGCAGTCGAAACCTATTTGCACTTCCATTAGACGGGGAGCCAAATGGAGATCAACATGCATATTTTACCCGCGGAGAAGCCATACATCTCAGCCAAAACGTTACCCCGGGGCGATGGGATAAGAGGCCGCGAGAGAGGGGAAGGAGGAAAGCGGGACCCATTCAACTCAAATACTTGGGGGAGCAAAGTAAATGTTTAGCGAAGCACCTTCTGTCCAGGCGAATTAAACTATTCCCTCTTGCCCTGTGATCACATTCATCAGGCACTGTGACTTAATAGGTTGGGAATGGGCACTGCGGGCATCATTTACACACCCACACCCACAGCTGCCATTTGCACACACAGACGGCTGCGAAATGGATATCAGCTTCATGGTGCTAAATCTGACTTTATTGCTCAAATTATTAGTGGTTGCAAAAACGTTTCATAATGCAAGGGGAAAAAAGGCAAGTTCGTACTTATTTGGATGGAGTGTTTGATTTCAATTATTTTATTTTATTAGTTAGTAAAACAATTTTCATGGCCCAATAGAGATCTCTATTTGAACTCATTTTGTAATAACACAATTATCAATATTATTCATACTACAATTAGGGTATAACATTATAAAATAATCATAGTAATATAATAATCACTAATAATAATAACAACAACAACAACAAATAATAATAGTTTATTACCAGGCCTATTCAATTGGTGTGCAGGTTACAACTATAGCCTATCATTTAAGGTCTTACTGTATCATAAATTAACATGATCAACGGATTAAGTAATATTGGATTAACTGTTGTGAAGTGAATTAACTTCAAATAAAGGCTTACTTGTCAAACGTGTTAGCAATTACATGTAATATTCAATTAAATACATCAATTTGATCATTATCACAGACTGCATGAAGTGCAGCATCACTGTTTTCAGAATTGAATTGTGTGTGGATAAATTAAATTCGTGACTGAATTTGAATTATAACAGCATCTTTAGCCTTGGGCAAGACTTGAGGCAGTTAATTATATTGTATAATGTTCTTATGTAAAATGTCAGATATATAAAATTAGAAATAGCCATGAGCACCATGACATTTCGAAAAACGACGACCTTTTTGAATGACTTGAATACCTACATTTTCAGTCAGCCGAATTACACATGGACATATACATTTTTGGATTAACTTAATTCAAAACATTCATCTTAGAAACATTTTGTCCCCAGTAACCCATGGTGAACTTTCTGTATCGAAGATGCTGAGTGGGCCAATGAAAATAGGCCTAAAGGAGCACAGACACCGGTGAAGAAAAAGCATTATGGGCTACCTCCCAGGCCTAGCATGTCAAAATGCTATAGTGAGGCAATTTAAGACTAGGATCGCTCTCTAGCTTCCAAGTCCCCAGATACCTGCCATGCATAGGAAGATTCATTTCTTATTTCTTGGACCTCTCTGTAATAGTCATAACTGCTCGAGCCGCCAAGATATCCCTTCTTGTCAACGACCTCGATACTAATACATATCTAATCGTGTCCTGAAGCAGTTCATTTAAAGCGGCGAAGGACCTACAAAAATGGAGGATGAGATAGTTGCCCTCGGAGACCTACATATAAGGCTTTGATTCCTTGTTGTAAAGTTATTCTGTCCAATAAACTCAAGGCTATAATTTGGGTATTTTGATTAGACTTATGGTAACTTAATATAAACCAACATTGTCCAACAAATAGTAGTTAAAATGGAATAGAGTGACTGCTAAAATTCATAGGCTAACCAAAGGACATAATTCTAAAGCAAACGTATTGACAGAAGGTATTTCAATTTCAATAGCCTATCATAACTGTTCAATATAATCCTCTGTGATTTCAGGTTACCATTCTGGCCCGGAACAAATCGTTTTACAGATGAAGGATCTTAATTTCAGTCAGTTTGCTACAGCAGGAAAATAATCCTGCAGCAACAGTAAATGTGAATTGTGTGATTATAATTAATGGACATTTTTGTCAGGGTTGATACATTAGTAAGGGAAAATCAAGTCTGAAATTTCAAAGTGGAAATTACAAACTTCAAAAGCCTTTTTAATCCTCAAATACACTACAAGTTTAAAATGTCATGCATTGCATGACAGTTATCTTGCAACAGGGTGATTAAATTAAGATCCTATATCTGTATATCATTTCGAAAGCATTTAATAAACGCAATGATCTCTCAAAGCATGCAGCGCTTTCAAAAGGGATTTGCACTTTTGCTGCGATCACAGGGAAATGAAGTGATTAAATTTATTTATAAGGCATCCGTCACGCTTCATTAAGTGAACGAGTGATAATTACCCCAATTAAAAGCCTTTTGTACAATTAATGGCTTGAACCAAGCGATAATTGGATGTTAATGGATAACGTTTTTGTCTGACTCCAGTCTGCCGTGGCGAAAGGAAATGCGTCTATATCCGATTCAAATGACCACCAAGGAGATAAACTTTCAAGGGATATACAAGATGAATGGGCCTAGTCTATTACAAGCGCCACACGACTTTGACATTTTAACATGAACAAATTAAGCCATGGTTTATCAAGGATCAACCAACCTACAGATCACACGAAAGGTCTGCAACTTTTCATAAGGTGATCAAATGATGAAATACAGTATGCATAAATTGAACGTGCCCCACTGTCTACTCTAGGCCCTACCTACACACAACATCGAAAATATCAGAACGCGTCAGATACCCCAAACACACCATGACAGTCGTGAAGAGGGCACGACAAAGCCTATTCCCCCTCAGGAGACTGAAAAGATTTGGCATGGGTCTTCAGATCCTCAAAAAGTTCTACAGCTGCACCATCGAGAGCATCCTGACTAGTTGCATCACTGCCTGGTATGGCAACTGCTCGGCCTCCGACCGCAAGGCACTACAGAGGGTAGTGCGTACGGCCCAATACATGTGACAAATAACTTTTGATTTTGATTTGATAATTTTAGCCAACAGTGAATTTAGACCGTTCATTACACGCGTATCCAAAATGGGCAGGTTAACACACGCAAAAAATAGCCTATGAACAGCCCGGACAACTCCCCTTAGAGATAGACAAATAAAAACATGCAAGCAAATACTAACATGATTTATATGTGTGTGTTCCCACAGGTAGTGTCCGTCATGCAGCACTATGGAGTGAACGGCTACTCTCTCCACGCGATGAACTCCCTGAGCGCCATGTATAACCTGCACCAGCAGGCCGCGCAACAGGCGCAGCACGCGCCAGACTACCGACCTTCAGTGCACGCGCTCACCCTAGCTGAGAGACTTGCTGGTAATTGAGTCCAACAAACAAACCTTTACACACATACACACCTTTCAATTCATTATAACTTTCGGACATATTCCCGTGTCTAATTAATTAAACTTGCCGAGTCTCTTCTCTTCCAACGGCTGCACATTTCAAGACATCATCCTGGAGGCTCGCTACGGGTCCCAGCATCGCAAACAGCGCCGGAGCCGCACCGCGTTCACGGCACAGCAGCTTGAGGCCTTGGAGAAGACTTTCCAGAAGACCCACTACCCCGACGTGGTGATGCGCGAGCGCCTTGCCATGTGCACTAACCTCCCCGAGGCCCGTGTGCAGGTATGGAAGGCAAAGTCACTACAGAATTAACATTCAGAATACATAGTACCATAGTCTGACATACACATAATACTATTGGTTGATATGGCACATATTGATGAATTGTATCTGATCAATCATAATTCATGACACATTTTTATTTTTTTATTTTTTTATTTCACCTTTATTTAACCAGGTAAGCCAGTTGAGAACAAGTTCTCATTTACAACTGCGACCTGGCCAAGATAAAGCAAAGCAGTGCGATAAAAACAACAACACAGAGTTACATATGGGGTAAAACAAAACATAAAGTCAAAAATAAAACAGAAAATATATATACAGTGTGTGCAAATGTACTATGTTATGGAGGTAAGGCAATAAATAGGCTATAGTGCAAAATAATTACAATTATTATTAACACTGGAATGATAGATGTGCAAGAGATGATGTGCAAATAGAGATACTGGGGTGCAAATGAGCAAAATAAATAACAATATGGGGATGAGGTAGTTGAATGGGCTAATTTCAGAATGGCTGTGTACAGGTGCAGTGATCGGTAAGCTGCTCTGACAACTGATGCTTAAAGTTAGTGAGGGAGATAAGAGTCTCCAGCTTCAGAGATTTTTGCAATTCGTTCCAGTCATTGGCAAGCAGAGAACTGGAAGGAATGGCGGCCAAAGGAGGTGTTGGCTTTGGGGATGACCAGTGAGATATACCTGCTGGAGCGCAGACTACGGGTGGGTGTTGCTATGGTGACCAATGAGCTAAGATAAGGCAGGGATTTACCTAGCAGTGATTTATAGATGGCCTGGAGCCAGTGGGTTTGGCGACGAATATAATAATAATAATAATAATAATAATATGCCATTTAGCAGACGCTTTTATCCAAAGCGACTTACAGTCGCAATATGTAGTGAGGACCAGCCAACAAGAGCATACAGGTCACAGTGGTGGGTAGTATAAGGGGCTTTGGTGACAAAACGGATGGCACTGTGATAGACTACATCCAATTTGCTGAGTAGAGTGTTGGAGGCTATTTTGTAAATGACATCGCCGAAGTCAAGGATCTGTAGGATAGTCCGTTTTTACGAGGGCATGTTTGGCAGCATGAGTGAAGGAGGCTTTGTTTTGCGAAATAGGAAGCCGATTCTAGATTTAACTTTGGATTGGAGATTCTTAATGTGAGTCTGGAAGGAGAGTTTACAGTCTAACCAGAAACCTAGGTATTTGTAGTTGTCCACATACTCTAGGTCAGACCCGTCGAGAGTAGTGATTCTAGTCGGGTGGGCGGGTGCCAGCAGCGTTCGATTGAAGAGCATGCATTTAGTTTTACTAGTGTTTAAGAGCAGTTGGAGGCTACTGAAGGAGTGTTGTATGGCATTGAAGCTTGTTTGGAGGTTTGTTAACACAGTGTCCAATGAAGGGCCAGATGTATACAAAATGGTGTCGTCTGCGTAGAGGTGGATCTGAGAGTCACCAGCAGCAAGAGCGACATCATTGATATACACAGAGAAAAGAGTCGGCCCAAGAATTGAACCCTGTGGCACCCCCATAGAGACTGCCATAGGTCCAGACAACAGGCCCTCCGATTTGACACATTGAACTCTATCTGAGAAGTAGTTGGTGAACTAGGCGAGGCAGTCATTTGAGAAACCAAGGCTATTTAGTCTGCCAATAAGAATGCGGTGGTTGACAGAGTCGAAAGCCTTGGCCAGGTCGATGAAGACGGCTGCACAGTACTGTCTATTATCGATCGCGGTTATAATATCGTTTAGGACCTTGAGCGTAGCTGAGGTGCACCCATGACCAGCTCGGAAACCGGATTGCATAGCGGAGAAGGTACGCTGGGATTCGAAATGGTCGGTGATCTGTTTGTTAACTTGGCTTTCAAAAACTTTCGAAAGGCAGGGCAGGATGGATATAGGTCTGTAGCAGTTTGGATCTAGAGTGTCACCCCCTTTGAAGAGGGGGATGACCGCGGCAGCTTTCCAATCTCTGGGGATATCAGACGTTACGAAAGAGAGGTTGAACAGGCTAGTAATAGGGGTTGCGACAATTTCGGCAGCTAGTTTTAGAAAGAAAGGGTCCAGATTGTCTAGCCCAGATGATTTGTAGGGGTCCAGATTTTGCAGCTCTTTCAGAACATCAGCTGTCTGAATTTGTGTGAAGGAGAAGCGGGGGGGGGCATGGGCAAGTTGCAGCGGAGGGTGCAGAGCTGGTGGCCGGGGTAGTGGTAGCCAAATGATTATTGAAATTCTCGATTATTGTAGATTTATCGGTGGTGATAGTGTTTCCTAGCTCAGTGCAGTGGGCAGCTAGGAGGAGGTGCTCTTATTCTCCATGGACTTTACAGTGTCCCAAAACTTTTTGGAGTTAGTGCTACAGGATCTACACATCTTTAACATTGGGCAAAAAATGTCAAAAAAATGACTCAGGCCAATTATTTTTTACAAGTTTTCATAAGACAAATAGTAAAACACACATACACACAGAATTAGCCTTTCTCAAACATATTTTTATAATTATCAGGGAGCATGCTTCTAACCGTCTCCCAACCTTGCACATTTTAAACAGGTGTGGTTCAAGAACCGCAGGGCCAAGTTCCGCAAGAAGCAGCGCAGCCTGCAGAAGGAGCAGCTCCAGAAACAGAAGGAGGCCAACGGAGAGGGAGGTGACAAGGAGGAGGCTCCCACCACCATCACTCCAGAGAACCAGCTCCCCCCATCCTCCTCCTCTTCCTCCTTGGAGGTTGAGGGTCCGCCCCGTCCATTGGTGTCGGAAATTAGCATGGAGTTAAACGTGACCTCGGCAGAACAGTCGGGCTGCGAGTCGGCCACCGAGGACAACGCTACCGATAAGGAGGAGGAGTCTAAGCCACAGAGGGAGGAGCTCAAGAGTGAGAGGGCGATGACGCCAGGCAACGTCTCGCCACCCTGCAGGCGGCTTAGTCCCAAACCCGGTAAGGACAAGGTCTTAAATTGTGACTGACACTTGTACATCTCTAATATACATAGCTTCATTGGGGGCATTAGAAAACAGACAAAGTCAATCAAATTTAGAGGCATCCTTCAGGATAGTCAATTAAGAGTAAACATATGAAATGCTTACATTGTCGTCCAACATCAGTTCATTTCAGTCAGTGGCAAATGAAGAGGTGGCACAACAGCTTTGCCGGTTCTTAGTAAATTATACATAGGTCTGCCTTCCTGCCTACCAGAGAAACTTAGTTTAAAGTCCTCCTCCAGTCTCCTTTTCACCTGATTACTTAACAAAAGGCACATCTCAATAAGATGTGCCTTTGACATAAGAGGGGGACCTTCCCTCTTTTGTTCTCTATTGTTCCTCAAGCAAGGTGGGAGGCTGATGACATCACAAAGTCCCCATCAGACCAACTCCTTGAATGCTGTACTCTTTGAAGTTTGCAGTTGTGTCTAAAAAAAATGTTTTACACTTTTGTGAAGTGTACTTTACTGCAGGGGTATTCAACCGGGGGTCCGCGGCCCCCCATGGGTCCACTGAGGTACTGCAGGGGGTCTGCAAAAATATATGTACAAAAAGTGGCACTTTCATTTTTATTTCAATGTTTTTATGAATATCAATAGCAACAACAGACACAGCAAATGTTGAATTATACCTACAGTAGAAAAGAGGGGAATATCTTATTTCTAATGATGTCAACTTTGTTTCTCAAATATTGAGCAAAGTACACTCACTGGAGTATCTGACATAGGCTTTGAAAAAGCACCTGTGAGAACCAGTCGTGGCAAGTGACGCTGGCTGCTGGAAAGCTTTCTTGACTTGGACATACATTTTTGCCAACACATTGTGCTTGTTAGGGAGCTTATACACATTATTTTGTAGTTGTATTGTTTGTATAATTTTGTTGTTGTATTGTTTGTATATTGTTATTTTACATTTGTGTGACTGTTCTTGTCTATCAGTGTATCAGTGTTTTGTTACTTGTCATGTTTTGTGTTTTTGTGGACCCCAGGAAGAGTAGCTGCTGCTTCTGCAAAAGCTAAATGGGGATAGCTGCTATTAGCTTTTCCGTCATAATGCTTACATTTTAGAAGGGAGGATTCAACTTTATATTCAAGTAGATATAGTTTACCCAATAGCAGTTTTACATTTTTACATGAAGTGGGTAAAGTTAGTAATCATTTTATGAGCAGAACGGCACAGTTAGGGGGATAAACTTTATTTCCAAAAGATCTAAGCGATCAAAACGATTCGTTCTTGAAACGGGGGTGTCACCAAAGCTGTGTTGTATTCATTAGATATGTCTTTCAAAGATGCATTATAAGCTCAAATTTTTTTCAACAAAAATGACAATTATGATAATAACTGTGACTATTTGCATGACAATTAATCGTTAACCCAAATTCCATAATCGTCACAGGCCTAATTTGGAGTTACTTTTCTAGCTAACAGGCTATGGTAGAGTTGACACTTCTTCCAATTATAATGTGGGGAGGTCAAAATAATGAAAAACTATCTACCAAATCTATTCATTTTAAAATGTTGAATATTTGTCCTTGCCATTATCATTCACTGGATAATAAGACAAGATATGTGGAAAAAAACATGTTTTGCTATCATGATGGGGGTCTCTGGGTCGCTGGTTTGCCTGGTGGGGGTCCCTGGGCAAGAAAAAGTTGAAGACCCCTGCTTTACTGTGTTTATAATTGGGATATCGCTTTTCAACAGGAAAAGTAAAACAAAATCACTGGAGGACATCTTTAATGTTCTTGACTCTTATCTGTTTTTTCCTTTACTCAGAATCCCCCATGGTCTCCCCGTCTGTGACGCCCTCGTCCATTGGTGTCAGTGGTGGGATCTCCCAGAGCCACTCCTACTCCTCCTCCCCGCTCAGCCTCTTCCGCCTGCAGGAGCAGTTCCGCCAGCACATGGCTGCCACCAACAACATGGTGCACTACCCTTCCTTCGACATGAGCACCCCCTCCTCCCTGCCCTACCTGGGCATGAACGTCAACATGTCCCCGGGACCGCTGGGCTCCCTGCCCTGCCAGTCATACTACCAGTCCCTGTCCCACCACGCGGCCCAGCAGGTGTGGAACAGTCCCCTGCTCCAGGCCTCCGGAGGCCTCCCCAACCACAACAGCAAGACCACCAGCATCGAGAACCTCCGGATGCGGGCCAAGCAGCACGCAGCCTCCCTGGGACTGGACACGCTGCCTAACTGAGCCACAGGATCTGAGTGCGGCCTAGCAGGGGCATCAATCCCACCCATCCCATGTCTGTAACCTCTGTAGTCCTGTAGGAATCATACCCTCCAGCAGAGGGTTTAGGGACATTGGTAGCCAGAGTTTAGAAAACCAAAATCATCTCACCCTGGACCGAGTTCTCTCCAGCTTCTTGCTTTATCAGTTGCCTAATTTCTGGCTTTCCACACAGCAGAGTGAAACACAACAAAGCACGCATAAAAAAAGAATACTTATTTGACCAACAACACCTGATGAGTCTAGGTATTCCTTACTCTTATGCTGCTTTTCGACTAACACCAGCGTTACACTAGTGTATACACCCTTATGTTATACTAGGGAAATTGTGTTTCCATAGCTAGGGCTGACAGTGAGGACTTGTTAAGAGCAGAATCAACAACCTCTGCATAATCAAAACAGTTGCTTTGTGAGGTGTTAAAGTTCACAGTTAGCCATTGTTATGTAAATGTGAGCTGAAAAGTACCAGTGACCTGGCTTTGGCCCCAAGTGAGAGCAGGTCCGCCGGAGCCATGGCCCAGTGAGACACGGGTGCCGGTCCGTGTAGATGGAAACAGAAAAGTCTGAGCCTTTTGGGTAAAACACTGGGGCAAATCCTGTATGGAAATGCACCATTAAAGGGAAATGGACTCTAAACCTGACATTGTGAAAGACCAGGCTATACATAGGGTCTCTACAGCTGAGCAAATACAGTTCCTTTATAACAATTTACCTGTCTAGTGTTGCACTTGGTGAAAAATACTCTGCAATGTAATGTTTACAGAATTGAGGCACTTTTAAGGGAATTTGGGTCTTCAGGGGGAAAAATTAATCTGTGCCAGCATTGGTACCATTGAGAGACAACTTGTACTGTGGGACCATTAACAATTCAATTAGGCCTTGTATAGCACATTCTAAAAAGGCAAGCACATACATAAATATAAACTCAAGCCATGTTCTCCTCTATTGCTTAATTAGAAGTGACTAATTTACCAGTTTAATGGCCAGTATTAAACCACTTTGTATGGAGACTGGCTTGGTAATGAGAAAATTATTTCAGTGACTAAATGTGCAAAGCTTTTAATTACATTTTGCTCTGGGCAGATGGGAAGGAAGCATATGCAATTACGAACATGTATACCATTTATTATTCCCTTATATCCAAAGCTCTGAAGAAAAAAACTGCCACAAAGGTAAGCAAATGATGTGTCACAACTCAATGTGTCCTGCTGCACAACCAAAATAAGACAATACAACAAGTAGAAACACAACTGGAGAAATGAACCTGCATATTTCATGTTTACACCTCTTTTCGCCATCTACCCCTTCTGATGTAACTTGGTAACAGCATCCCTACACAAACTGAATAGAGGGTCCTTTAGGGCTGGTGGGGGGAGTAGTATACAGAACTTCCTGTTGTAACAGGAAGTTACTCTTTAAGCACTTGGAGGAGTGGCCAGTCTTTCAATTCTTGTCAATTATGTGTCTCTGATTCTCTCTGTGCTGGGATCCCATCAAGTCCATCCACTCTGACAATGTAAATTATTTCAATATGTAAATTAAGAAGAAGAAGAAGTCTATCTATTAATGTTTACTGGTACGGGAAATATAAAGGTTCTCATGTTGTAAATATATCATAAAGTCCGAGTTGGGGATTCCTGTAGTTGTCAGTTGTAACATTGTATTCAATGGGCTCACGCCATTTCCTTACCTTCTCTTCCCTGGACTACCGAAGGTGTATCGTCTGGTTGTCTATGTGTCTCCTCCAGTCGAGTTCCATTGTGGCTGTGATATTAAAAGTTCTACTGTTTCTCTCCAGCTGTCTCTGTCATACTAATTGGTCCAGTGGTAGATTTAAACGATGGAGAGTAATCCATAGGCATTATTCTTTTTTATCTGTTAACAATGTAGGTTTGAACAGTGATGTTGCAAAATAAACCCTAAATAAAGCAATGCTTGGAGATCTTTATACACAAGGCTTCCTTCAATGTTTTTGTTCTCATATGACAAAGCTATTCACAGCTACTTCTAGAATAAACACAACATATACATATAACATATACCACATATATGTAACATATATACATACACAACATATAGTTGCCACTACAACATTGAGTTTGTAATACAGCAAGAATGTTACATTAGATTGAACAATAAAGTTAAGGGGGGCATAAAAACAGTAAAAGACAGGTTCATATTCATATTGCAATAGGGGAAGTCAGAGTGCAGTGTGGAGGAACGGAAATAAACATTTACAGGATGAGAGAGAATGTGTTAAACAAGGAGGGGGGAAAGAAAGGTGACAGGGATAACAAGAGAGAAAGACAGAGAATGTTTATACACAGGAGCATGGCAGAATTACAGAGAGAGAGAGAGAGAGAGAGAGAGAGAGAGAGAGAGAGAGAGAGAGAGAGAGAAAACATGGTAATCTGGAGAAATAAAAAGTGTGTGGGGACATAAGCCATCCCCGATGAATAAGCAGCCCATTATCCTGAAGAATGACGGCCCGGGGTGGTGATTATGCAGCTATTATATCTTAAACAGCGTGGTTTGTCAAAATGCATAAGACCACCCCCCCCCCTACGTCTCTCTCTCTCTCTCACACACAACACACACACACAGTCTAGCCTCTAGTAGGGTTCTATGTTAGGACCACTGCCATCCTCCCCAACACCACTTTCTCTGCACCCTTGATTTGCCTACTAAACTGTATGCCGAGAGCCTGGCTGTGTCATTGTTCAACTGCTAATTGATTTGGCCTCGTTAAATAGATCCTCCCTCCCGGTATAAATACAAAAAAATGTACACAAGGCATCACCTGCTGTAACGGTGAATTTCTCTGTTATGGATGAACACTACCTCAAAAGCGGACACATGGGATAACAACACAGATTAGCATTGCGAACTTGAACGTAACACCGAACTTCAACCTTGCTGTGTTTTATTACATCGTAAGCGCCCTATTCCAAGGGCATCCTTGCTGCAACACTGATATGATTCTCGATACGTAAAGCTGAATGTCCTTGTTATTCGAGGTAGCAATTTCCCCCCTGGGATTTTAAACCAGCAAACACTACCAAGTGGTCTTTATCCTACCCCCAAACACATAAATGCATGGACACACATACACACACACCAGTGCCTGAGGGCCCAATGGGGATTGCTGTAGTGTAGATTGTAATGATGTAGGGTCAAGCGTGTTCAGCCCTTGATGCAGGATAAGGTGCTCTTCTCTATAACATTCAGAGGAAAGTCTGCACATTGCCCAAATAGCCTACCTCCCAATCCCAACAATATCTCTGGACATCAATCTATAAATTAATCTAGCTGGAATAAGCCTCTACACCATAGCACACTGGATCATTGAGTTGAGCTCTTCTCTCATCATCAGTAACACTAACAATATGACTCTTATCCAGTCAAATGCTGTTCCAAGGCCTTTTTCATTTTGTTTCTGTTGTCCTAAAGGAGGGTCAATTCACAAAATATAAACTTAACCATCATGCTGAGCTGGTTCAAACAGGACAAGTGCATACATCCTGCTTGTTTGGAATTAGTATTTGGGTTATGCTTTATTTTACAGTCCTTGTCCACATCACTAAGGATCTATTATGATCCACACACACCAACACAGTTGTGAAGAGGGCATGACAACGCCTCTTTCCCCTCAGGAGGCTGAAAAGATTTGACATGGGCCCTCAAATCCCCCCAAAATTATACAGCTGCACCATTGAGCGCATCTTGACTGGCTGCATCACCGCTTGGTATGGCAACTGCTTAGCATCTGACCGCAAGGCACAACAAAGGGTAGTGCGTAGGGCCCAGTACATCACTGGGGCCGAGCTCCCGGCATCCAGGACCTCTATACCAGGCGGTGTCAGAGGAAGGCCCTAAAAATAGTCAAAGACTCCAGCCACCCAAGACATAAACTGTTCTCTCTGCTACCACACGGCAAGCGGTACTGATGCACCAAGTCTGGAACCAACAGCACCCTGAACAGCTTCTACCCCCAAGCCATAAAACTGCTAAATAGTTAGTGAAATTGTTCAATAAATATTGTAGCTACACGGACTATCTGCATTAACCACTTTTGCACTCATCACATACACTGCTGCTACTGTTTATCATCTGTCACTTTGTTCCTAGTTATATGTACATATACTATATATACACAAGCAGTGGAAACGTGTTCTCTGGAGTGATGAATCACGCATCACCATCTGGCAGTCCGACGGACAAATCTGGGTTTGGAGGATGCCAGGAGAACGCTACCTGCCCAAATCCATAGTGCCAACTGTAAAGTTTGGTGGAGGAGGAATAATGGTCTGGGGCTGTTTTTCATGGTTCAGGCCCCTTAGTTCCAGTGAAGGGAAATCTTAATGCTTCAGCACACATGACATTCTAGACGATTCTGTGCTTCCAACTTTGTGGCAACAGTTTGGGAAGGCCCTTTTCTGTTTCAGCATGACAATGCCCCCGTGCACAAAGCGAGGTCCATACAGAAATGGTTTGTAGAGATCAGTGAGGAAGAACTTGACTGGCCTGCACAGAACCCTGAACTCAACCCATCGAACACCTTTGGGATGAATCGCCCAACATCAGTGCCGACCTCACTAATGCTCGTGGCTGAATGGAAGCAAGTCCCTGCAGCAATGTTCCAACATCTAGTGAGAAGCCTTCCCAGAAAAGTGGAGGCTGTTATAGCAGCAAAGGGGGGACCAACTCCATATTAATGCCCATGATTCTGGAATGAGATGTTCGACGAGCAGGTGCCACATACCTTTGGTCATGTAGTGTATCTACATAAATGACCTCGTACCCCTGCACATCGACTCAGTACTGGTACCCCATGTACATAGCCAAGTTATCGTTACTCGCTGTGTATTTATTATTGCTTTTATTATTAAGTGTTATTACTTTTCTATTATTTCTCTATTTTCTTTCTCTCTGCATGTTGGGAAGGGCCTGTGAGTAAGCATTTCACTGTAAGTCCACACCTGTTGTTTACAAAGCATGTGACAAATAATATTTGATTTGTGTACTTACATATTTACCAAATAGCTACATATTGCTTTCTTTGGTACCTAATGAAATAATTAATGCTGTTGATATCAAAGCTGAAACATTTAAGGGCTGACAACGTCCAAGAATAATGTAACTAATAGCCGATAGTGGGAATACTGTTGAAGCAGCTGAACTTGCAGATTGCTGATTCCTCAGGAGCGAGCCCTCCTGCACAAAAATCACAGTGTACCATTCAATCAGTGGTTTTTCTCTCCCGCCTCCATGGTTCTCTTAAAGGTTTTAACCACGCAGAGAATGAAAAGTGCGACCGTAAGAAACCCTGGCCCATTGAGGTGACAGGCTCAGCCAGAATATGATCCTAATCCTGTTTCCAGCAAGCTTTGAGCCCGTTGGCATCGCAATTTAGCCACATATTCTCAGAGCTGTCAATCCAGGAAATCCCTCTAATAGCGCATTGCCCAGATACACATCAAAGTGCTCCTGGAAACCACCGGGAGCTTAGTGACACACACACTAAGAGGGGGACACACACAACTCTGATGTTCAACAGGCTTTCAAACATTGAAGCATTAAAAGTTTGAAGACTACCAATCCTTGAACTATTTGAATCTTTCAAGCAAGGCCATGCTCAGAATAAATGTATTGTCTTTCCACATGTTTGTTGAAGAGAAAGTTCCTGATAAAGAAAAGAGAGGAAAAGAGACAAGAACTAGAGACAGAGGACAAAGAGAAAGGAAAGAGTGATGGCCAGAAGAGGACAACAGGTGGTTGAACTCTGCAGCCTGGGACACGCTTCTTTAGTTCCACTTGATCTCCCATTCTATTCTTGCCCTTTTTTTAAACACTCTCCATGCAATCTCGTCCCAGGCTAATCCTCTTAGAGGAAGAAAAACCCCTATTTTCTAGAGGCCTGGCCAAGGCCAATGGACGCAGTGCATTGCCTGTCCTTGAGATACTGTCAGTCAGGAACACATGCACATAAAGTATTACACACTATATAATCAAATTGATATTGCTATGATTTTCCATTGAATCCTTGCATAGCATCCAGTAATATAAGAATTTGTATAGTCAGTTAATAACTTGAAGCTTTTTCAACAACATAAAAGGGTAACGTAGTGTTGGGAAGATGCCTTATCTTGCCTCAAGAAAGTAAGTGTTGGGAAACCACAACTCATCTCAAGTTTTGGCAATTTATTCAACATTTACCGTAGAGCCTGAGAGAGATCTGTCAAGTCAGCTGATACCTAATAAAGCTTTTTGAAAGCCATTGAAAAAGTGTAATGGCAAAGTAGTGCGAAGGGGAGGCCATGTGTAGTGTTTGAGCCCTGTGGCGTGTTGGTTTCCTGCTGGGCCCACTCTTCATGGTGCATCTGGAACAAAAGACCCCCACTGGTGAGATCCTCTCACTCACAGCGGACAGGGCCAGACGTCTGATCCTCACCTGTGGGCCTAAACACCCAGCAGAAGCTTCTATATGTACACATAGATATGTGATCCTGCGTCCAAGGCCAATCATAACCTTTTAGGGGGGTGCCCTGATTTCCATTCTGAGGGTTGTTTAAACTAAGGGCGTAAACATAGCTGAATAACCAGTCATCAACCTGGTAGGCCTATATCTCAAAGGTTTCTGCTCCACTCTAAACCGTAACCGTTCACCCCTAACTGTTATTAAATCATCACATCATATACTGTTTTCTGGGGACACACAAAACTCCCACATTCACTTATCTTGATTTTACTCTTCCCCTCGGTCTCTCTCACTCACTCCTTCTCTCTCATAAACACACAAGAAACACTCACTACCTCATGATATAGTCCAGTGTTTCCCAACCCTGGTCCTCCAGCACCCCCAACCGTACACATTTTCGTTATAGCCCTGAACAAACACACCTCATTCAACTCATTGAGGGCTTGATGATTAGTTGACAAGTTGAATCAGGTGTGCTTGTCCAGGGCTACAATGAACATTTGTACTGTTGGGGGTACTGGAGGAGCGGGGTTGGGAACTACTGATGTAGTCTACCTCTCTGGCACATAGGCCTAGAGCAAAGGAACACCATTGGCTAATTAAATAATGAACAGCCCAGTAGAAAGAGAAGGGGGAGAAGGGAGGAGTCACTCATCCCTAATAGTCTCCCATCCCGAGTGTTAAAACATGTAAATTTATGTAAAAACCCATAGGAAACACATATTTACAATACGTTTAGGTAATCACAAGATGCGGGCGCGTCGTCCTGGGCCCGCCGACGGAAGCAGTCAATACAGAAATAGTTTTTATGTGTCATTAATTCCCTTCGCATTCGCCGATACATCCTCTGTTACCGCGGTAATACAGTAATCACTCACAATCGGCCAGTGAAATTATCTGCACTCATCTGTGGAATAAAAAGGCGAAGGGGAAAAGGAGGTGAGAGATCCCATTTTGGCGTCGCTCTTGCGTCCTTAATGTTCATCTGGGAGCCGCCGAGCAAACAGCCTCTCCTCTCCCTCGGTGGCGACGCTCGCGAGCCGCTTAATGGCAGCGGGAAGTCGTTGACACTCGGCGGCGCTCGCTCGTTAGCCATGCGCACACCTCTTTCATGCTACATTGCCCGGCCGATGCAACAGAGAAGGTCATCGGCGGTGTGATGGGAGGAGAGGTACTATACCTTTGCACTCATGTTAGATATAAGAAAGACATTGCAGGCTGCATTTAAGTGACATCAAATAGGAAATTGAGAGAATTCAACCATTGTAACGACAGGCCTAGAGATTCTCAGAGCCAATGATTATTTGAGTGTTCATTATGAAAATGTTTAGAATCTGAATTAAATGTTCATATGAGAACACGATGAAATTGTAAAAGGTCACTATGGGACCACATCAAACAGACTTGAATTGGTTTATTGTTCTACCTCAATGGCTGGGATCGGTTTATTTGTTCAACCTCAGTGATTGGGCATAATGATCTAGAACAGGGCTGCCCAACCCTCTTCCTGTAGAGCAGGGCTGCCCAACCCTCTTCCTGTAGAGCAGGGCTGCCCAACCCTCTTCCTGTAGAGCAGGGCTGCCCAACCCTCTTCCTGGAGATCTACCGTCTGTGGGTTTTCAGTCCAATCTAATTTAACACACCTGATTTTACTTATTAGCTGCTCAACAAGACCTTAACTAGCTGAATCAGATATGCTAAATTAGGGTTGGACTGAAAACCTACAGGACAGTAGATCTCCAGGAAGAGGGTTGGGCAGCCCTGCTCTACAGGAAGAGGGTTGGGCAGCCCTGCTCTCCAGGAAGAGGGTTGGGCAGCCCTGCTGTAGAGATACCGTCCTGTAGGTGTTCGGTCAAACCCTCACCTAGCACACCTGACTGTAACAATCAGCTGGTTGATAAACTGAATCTGGTTAGTTAAAACTGGGGTTGGAGAGAAAACCTACAGGACAGTAGCTCTCCAGGATCAGGGTTGGAGCGTTGTGCTTCTGCATCACTTGCTCTTTGGGGTTTAAGGCTGGGTATCTGTATAGCACAACTGCTGATGAAAAAAGGGCTTTATAAAATCAATTTGATTGATCTAGAACCAAATAAGCGTTCTGTTTTTTTTACCCATTCTATAACAGTTGGACAGGGCAATATTTTGAGTGACGGTTAAGTTTATCCTCATGGGTCCAGTAACTTCGAGCCCTCTGTTTTCGATACATAGAGAGCTCCGACTTGTATAATTGTCTAATACTGACAACAAGAGGCCAAAAGTAGCACTGCATAGAAATGTGTATGTCCACTGAAAATTGAATGTTGAAACAGTTATATATTTTATAGTCTATTAATCAATGTCTTTATTTGCGGTGCTTCACATGAATACATAAATACGAAAAGTCTATGAGACGTTATGCCCGATTAAATCAGGTTGCCCCTGAAGGGATAAATAAAGTTGTATTGAAGGGAATTAAATCCATGTCCATCAGTTCTAGTTTAACCTCCGCAGCTTGCACATGTAGATGGGTCCAAAGTTAGCGGTGAGGTGGGGAAGGACCAGCTGTCCCAGGTGGGGGTCAGGGGCGAAGTGGAAGGTGTCCTTAAAGAGGCGTGTGAGGGGTCGAAGGTCGGCTACCTGCAGGCTGATGCCGTGTTCCTCCCGGGCCAGGTGCATGGCCCGCTCCACCACATACTCGTTCTGCAGCTGGGACAGGGAGCAGGTGGAGTAGAGCACCTCTCCCCCCGGACGAACCGCCTCGATACCAGCACTGGTGGAAGAGGAACAGGGAGAGATATTAAGTGAAATTATTATCAGATATCATATGATCAAAATAGGACCGCTGAGATACAAAACTACCATACATTGATGCAATGAATAGATACATAGATACGATCAAAGATCAACAATAATGTATCCGTTTTATGTGATTTTATTGCTTTTAACAATAACATGATAAGTTGCTGAACACTTACAGGAGGAGTTCTGTCTGCAGCTGGGGCAGCCTCTGTCTCTCCTTTGTCCTGGCCCTCTTGAAAATGTTGTTTTCATCCTCCATGACAGAGTGTCTGTCTGTGGTGCATGGAACATCAACAAGGACCTGCAGAGAACAAGGACATCAACTGTCTAACTGAAACCTCTAAACCTTATAGAATTGGGATAAGCTAACAGCAGTAAGGCAATTCCACGATAACAGACACTCAGATTTTTCACATTAACATTTATGCCAAACAAAAATCATTGACTTCAAAGTTTAACAAACCATACAAGTCTATGCACAATGACTACTTTTAACAATTTACACTGAACATTTTACAAAAAAACATTTACTGGAAGAACTGTGCAGATGCAGTTTGGTAACAGAATTTCTGTAAAATCTTCCTCCATTTTTTATGTGAACACATTTTCCCCAAACTCTTAAATATCGGCTCTGAATTAAGATTCAACGATGTCTGCAGAAAGAATGGGGTGTCAGCTATGACATGACACCTTGACTTGAACTACAGTAAGTGAAGTAGATCAACACCCGGTAACAGAATTGCGGTAACGGAATTTCATCATCTGTACTACACAGAAGTGCATAATTATGGATATTAATGTAATTCACTTCATGGTGATGTATCCTAAATAGGTACACAAAAAAGGTAGCAATATGCAATATCCTCCTTCGCATATTTGGGTATTATTCAACACACTGGCTATTATTTTAATGAGATCCGCCCCAAAACAAGACCAAATTTGTTGGTCCGGACCAAATCTGAACCAATCATAGACGTCTCTGTTTCACAAGTTTGGACATCAAAGTAGAGCACAGTAGAGGACAGTACAGTAAAGTAGAGTTCAGTACAGTACATTTTAGTGTACTCCACTCTAGTGTGCTCTACTGTGTACTTTACTGAACTGTACAGTACAGAAGTGTACTGCATACTTTCACATACATTCAAAGTAAGTATTCAGATATCTTGATTTCAGAATCCACTCATTTGAAAGGGTGTCCACATACTTTTGTACAGTATATATAGTGTACACTCCAATGCTTTTGGTATTTGAAAATAGTATTTGAAATAAGTATTTAAAAATCATCTTAAATACAATTTGGTCAACTATTAGGTTTTTACAAATAAATATTCAAATACTAAAATAAAAGTACTTGTTTTGGGCTGTGTATTGAAAATACTAAAATACACTGAAAACACCAGATACTCTATTGCACATATATTTGAACCCAGGTCTGCTGTACTGTACTCTACTTTTACTTTACTGTACTTTGCTCTCCAAACTTGTGAAACATAGACATCTATGATTGGTTCAGATTTGAGGGTCACGTGACCAGCTGGACAAGACGGCGGCTTAGTTTTTCGATCTCTCCAACTTCACATTTTTCTTCTGTTACTATTTTAATACCCAACTAATTTGACAACCGGTGGAACAACAGATAGCCGCCAGTACACACTGAACTCAAACAGGCTGTAAGGGATACAGTTGGAAATTTTGGGACAGAGGTATGAATAATTAATTGAATAAGACACGTTTTTGACAATTTCCAATTATTATTACTCAGTTCTATAGTTTGGGTGGCACCAGTGATTTAAGTAAGAAGGTAATGTCATCTAAAACAATAATCTGTTTTCCATTACGTGGAACTGTGTCCAGAATAAGTAGATCCAAGTAAATGTTTTAGTACCGAATATTGAGCTGATAAGCCAGCACCAACTTTTTGATGGTCCTAGCAGATTTGTTAAACAACAGGTTTCATATTTTGACTAGTTTATGTCTCAGGGACAGTTTGTACAGAACCGTATGTCAATGCAACAGGTCAAAATGACAATGATCACAAGAGAGGGGCTCTGGGATTGTTTAATTAGAAGGTGCCTATTCAGCTTGACGGGACACTATCATCTGATGTGTCTGAAGTATAATTCTGTATACGCATGGGTTTATCAAGACTTCCTGCCCAAGATGCAGTAAACTCGATTAAGATTAATACTTTTTTAGGACTGATTAAAATGTTTATTTTGTTTCTTTCAGGACTTATGGAATGTCCGCTACCAAGTTTTTAAAATATGTTTGCCAATGGTTCTGTGTCTCTCCCTTTGAGGGGCTTCCTGAGGCAGGTGCCTTAGGAGAGCAGTTATTGAGACTGTGTACTGTGCAGTGTAAAGGTGCCCGGATCCAGCTGTTGAGCTCCCAAATTAAGTAAGGCCTGGCCATTTTGTTTGTTTTTACCCTAAGATTTTTACCACACACACACACAACAGCACCTACACACAACCCACCTTGATAAGAAATGTACTGAAAAACCCAATGTAAACCTGATACACAAAATGTTTGAAATATCTTTAAATAATGTCTGAGGTACAGGGAAACAAACAATCACTTAATGGGGTTGAATGACCTCTGACCTTTGTTCTGACTTCCTGGTGAGGCCTGATCACCCTCACTAGAAAGACTAGAGACATTGGGTGAGATTTAAATGGGCTATGTAAACACTAGATAATTAGGAAGAAGTTAATAATTTATCAACAGTCCTTTGTGTGATTCGGAACAAGAGAAGGAGAGAGCGAGAGAGCGCTGCCCCTGAATTAGGGACACCTGTCTCTAGTCTATTTTACCATTACCTTATGGGATACAATTAAGTTAAGATGGAGTCATCAAGGGTTGTAATTCTAATTGTATTTGCTATTTTGATTTAACAGGCAGTGTTGTTGTTTCTTTTGGACGCATGTATCACGATGTGAGTCATGTGTCCAAAAGGGGAATTACTAGTCCCCTGGGGCCCTTTGGTAAATATGCAAATTGATTTTGTTCACGTCTGCCTTTAAAAAGGAAGAAATATATGTTAGTAATAGTTGACAGTTACTCCAAATGGATTGACGTTTTCCCCACATCAAGTGATATATAAAGAAGTGTATCGAATGATATATGAAGAAGTGTATCGAGTGATATATGAAGAAGTGCTGTTGTTGTTTTGTTTTGTTTGTTTTTAGTCTTGCTTCAATACAAATCTCGCCAGATTGGGTCTGCTGGATGGTTGGGATTTCTCCCTAAGGATTAGCCATCAACTCCCTGACCCTGTAACTCTGCAGTGAGATCGCCAAGATGATAGGGGAGTATAAGCCGATTTGGGGGGGGAAATTGATTGAACTGTGTGTTGTTATTCTCTTTCACATTTGTCTTAGACATTTGTATTGGTAGCAGTAATAATTTGTCATACAGTGAATAATTTGTCATTTGTCAGAAAGTAAATAATTTGTCTGGATTTCCTGAATCAGAAATTCCCTAAACTAAACTGTTGTTCTGGTCTGTCCACTCTCGAGGTTATGGCAAAGGTGACCACAGATGGTATCTAGATGCATGGAAGGGATAATTAAGCCGAGAACAGTGTGAACCTCACCCCCTCTAACCGACTGAAGTAAAGGCGAAAATAGCGTTCACTATGGTCCTGTCCTTCACCACTTCTACCGTGAGACATGAGTCCGAGTCAGCAACCTGTACACAGCATCCAATCGAAGCTATCAACTGCCTTTTTTCTCAGGAGTGCGACATGAGTCCACGTGGAGTGAGCATGGAGAGAGATCCCATCCAAATTTCTCTCATGCTGCTGGTGTACTGGTAGGACATAATGGACTGTGAAGAACAGTGGTGGCTCAGGTGCCATTGGGAGGACGAACTGAAACGTCAGAAGAATGAGTGCCGGGAGGGAGGGGGGTGGTCAACCGTGCCCGTAATTAATTTAGGCTTACCCAAAATTGTTTATTGATTGTGGTGGTCTGCACACTGCAAAATGTATAGTAATTTAGACTAAGAATGCATTGAAATACCGATCTGTCATTAACATGCCACTAGCAAACAAAAGCTCCAGCTGAAATGTCATTGCCAGAATCATAAATGAAATTGTGTAATGAAGCACATGTGTAACTGTATGAAGCGAAGGTCTTAAGGTTAAAACATTCTACTGCAACGGTTTTACAAGTACAACACAGAATGATTGTACAACCCAGAATGAAGGGTTTGAAAGTGTCTGTGGTTTTAAGTGTTGATTTTGTTTACTTACTACTTTGATTGTAGATTTTAGCTTTATTATGATGATTATGAATTAAATTAGACTCACTCCCGCTAATAGAAGTATAACCTTTATTATGATTTATTATAATGTTTACATTAAAATGTAATGATTCTTATCACACAAGTGATAAGAGGATGGAATGGGATGGAACATTTTATGTTTGTGCTTTTCTACTAACCAATGTCTGTGTCAATGCAAGTGACTGATTGGCAGATACTGATAGTGAGGATTCGTTCAACCTCACTATCAGTATCTGCAATTTGGTAGTACGGCCAGACCCTTGTTTTGAGAACAAAAGATATCTCAGTTTCAAGGTCTCAGCTTAGAGAGAAGAAGCCTCGTGAGGTATTGGTCGGTCACAGGAATGAAGCAAACGTTAATGATGAATTAATTATGAGTGATGAATAAGCTAAATCATGCAAATATAACTTGTCTGTATATAAGAGAACTAACGGAACTGCCCCGGGGGAGCTCCTGATCGACATGTGTACTTAGTGCATTGAGTTTGTTGGAACCTCTCCAGCTCGCTGATAATAAAGAATGATCACAGAGGTCAGACGTTTCTTGTAGCTGCCCACCAGGTTTGCACACATCTCAGGAGGGATTTTGTCCCACTCCTCTTTGCAGATCTTCTCCAAGTCATTAAGGTTTCGAGCCTGACGTTTGGCAACTCGAACCTTCAGCTCCCTCCACAGATTTTCTATGGGATTAAGGTCTGGAAACTGGCTAGGCCACTCCAGGACCTTAATGTGCTTCTTCTTGAGCCACTCCTTTGTTGCCTTGGCTGTGTGTTTTGGGTCATTGTCATGCTGGAATACCCATCCACGACCCATTTTCAATGCCCTGGCTGAGAGAAGGAGGTTCTCACCCAAGATTTGACAGTACATGGCGCCGTCCATCGTCCCTTTGATGCGGTGAAGTTGTCCTGTCCCCTTAGCAGAAAATCACCCCCAAAGCATAATGTTTCCACCTCCATGTTTGACGGTGGGGATGGTGTTCTTGGGGTCATAGGCCGCATTCCTCCTCCTCCAAACACGGCGAGTTGAGGCCAAAGAGCTCGATTTTGGTCTCATCTGACCACAACACTTTCACCCAATTCTCCTCTGAATCATTCAGATGTTCATTGGCAAACTTCAGACGGGCCTGTATATGTGCTTTCTTGAGCAGGGGGACCTTGCGGGCGCTGCAGGATTTCAGTCCTTCACGGCGTAGTGTGTTACCAATTGTTTTCTTGGTGACTATGGTCCCAGCTGCCTTGAGATCATTGACAATATCCTCCCGTGTAGTTCTGGGCTGATTCCTCACCGTTCTCATGATCATTGCAACTCCACGAGGTGAGATCTTGCATGGAGCCCCAGGTCGAGGGAGATTGACAGTCATTTTGTGTTTCTTCCATTTGCGAATAAATCGCACCAATTGTTGTCACCTTCTCACCAAGCTGCTTGGCGATGGTCTTGTAGCCCATTCCAGCCTTGTGTAGGTCTACAATCTTGTCCCTGACATCATTGGAGAGCTCTTTGGTCTTGGCCATGGTGGAGAGTTTGGAATCTGATTGATTGATTGCTTCTGTGGACAGGTGTGTTTTATACAGGTAACAAGATGAGATTAGGAGCACTCCCTTTAAGAGTGTGCTCCTAATCTCAGCTTGTTACCTGTATAAAAGACACCTGGGAGCCAGAATTCTTTCTGATTGAGAGAGGGTCAAATACTTATTTCCCTCATTATAATGCAAATCAATTTATAACATTTTTGACATGCGTTTTTCTGGATTTTGTTGTTGTTATTCTGTCTCTTACTGTTCAAATAAACCTACCATTAAAATTATAGACTGATCATTTCTTTGTCAGTGGGCAAACGTACAACATCAGCAGGGGATCAAATACTTTTTTCCCCTCACTGTAATATATATATATATCCTTTAAAAAAATGTATTTTCCTTTATTAGTTTCCAACCCCACCACCCCTCCCCTAATTGGAGTAAACTAGTGAACAACAACGCTTAGGCCTCTACTTCCAGCTTATACATACTGTGGCAGATCAGGGTGTTGGGTCAAGACGTTTACACAGATCAGACACGGACAGAGTATGATTAGCTCGGTTTCAAGGTATTTAATAATAAAATAATCAAAAGAAAAGGATAGGTCTCCCCCATGAGACCCTCTCCAGGATACAGTCTCCAACTACACAGAAGTTATCTTACTTCCCCCAGTCCTCTCTCATGTGCTGCCCTTCTGGCAGCTTTATGGGCCTTGCACAGCTGGTGAGCAATCCACCCTTAATTACTCACCAGCTCCCAATCAGCCCCACTTAGTCCTGTCCAGGGAGCCCGTCGAGACCTGGCACGTCCAGCAGATGGAGCCACCTCCTCGTGATGTATACTCCATCTGTTACCAGGCCTCGACGAGTCTCCCCCTGGTGGCTGACCTGCTGTACGCCACAATACTATATACATTTTATGGACACAGTCAATTTTACAATAATTATATTTTGTTTGTTTTTACTCCTGAACTTCCTCTACCCGCAACCTCTCCGATCATTTTCATTATGTCCATCCGGTGTGCCTCTACATGCCATATCCCCCAAACTGTGCTCTTTTTCACAAAAGCTCTCAACCTATAACCTACTTACTTATTATGGACACAGTATGTTTTACATTAGTTATTTTGTTGTTATTAGTTGTTATTAGTCCCAACCTTCAGCTCCATTCAACACCTCCCATCTATTTCTTAACACCATCCATTTTGGATTTCTACTTGCCATATCTTTCTCAACTGTACTGTGATGTTTCACAAAAGTTCTGAACCCTTCTATTCATTGTTTCTACAGATTGTAAATTGAAAATAAACATTTTTGCTAAAAGTATTATTATATTATATTATTGATCGATTGACTATGACTTTTCAGATCACCCATTAGTGCTATCTGCAGGGTTAGCTCCAGGTATATATTGCAATCCTTCAGCCATTCCTGGACCTGTGACCAAAAACAAGCTACAAATGGACAGTACCAAAACAAAATGATCTAATGATTCTGTCTCTTCGCAGCAAAATCTGCAGAGCTGGGAAGATTGTATCCCCCATATAAATAACATTATATTGGTTGCAAGAATTTTATATAATAATTTAAATTGAAAAATCTTAAGTTTTTTTTATCCGGCGTCGTTTTGCGTATCAGTTCATAAACCATTTGCCATGGAATCGGTACGTCAAAAATCTCTTCCCAACTATTTTGAATTCTATATGGGACAGCTGTCAATCCTTTGGTCCTTAAATGAAACTGGTATACTTTTTTATTTATCACAATTTTCTTTAACCAATTATGGTCTTTAATGCAGGGCCGACAGACAAGTTCCTTTTTCCCCTTTCCACTTTCCTCTTCCATTTTTGCGGTAATGCTGCAATTATGTGGTTGTAATTTTGGGTAGAGCAGACATTTCCATATGTTTTTGTTCGCTGCATGTGCGACATAACTCCACCAGTTCTACCTATGATATCATTTACAAAGATTATATATATATATATATATATATATATATATATATATATATATATTTTTTTTATATAATGTTTTTTTTATCAATTAGTATATTTGAGTTTAACCACAATATTTGTTGCATTATTTGTTCTGTAGTTTCTGGAGGATTAAATTGAAATTGCAACCAACTTTTTATGGCTTATTTTAGAAATAGTGATATTTGGGAGATTATTTCCATTTCAAATAACTGAAAGTGAGAGGTTGTAATCTGAAAAAAGGGGAAAAGGCCATTCTTGAACATGTGAGACAATCATACTAATTTACTAGAGAACCAGCTCGGATTTAAGTATAACTTAATGACGGACCCTAATCTCATACATTTTTATTCAGGTGGCATAAATCTGCCACATAAACGGACGAGCGTATTAGGAGAAAATAAAGTTGTCATGTGATAGCCTCTTCCTCAGCAGCTAAGAAATCTAAAGGAGTGGCTATAGTGGCACGGCACAATCTTAAAATCACGGTTATTGATCAAATAAAACTCTACGCCGTGAAGGACTGAAATCCTGCAGCGCCCGCAAGGTTCCCCTGCTCAAGAAAGCACATATACAGGCCCGTCTGAAGTTTGCCAATGAACATCTAAATGATTCAGAGGAGAACTGGGTGAAAGTGTTGTGGTCAGATGAGACCAAAATCGAGCTCTTTGGCATCAACTCAACTCGTCGTGTTTGGAGGAGGAGGAATGCTGCCTATGACCCCAAGAACACCATCCCCACCGTCAAACATGGAGGTGGAAACATTATGCTTTGGGGGTGTTTTTCTGCTAAGGGGACAGGACAACTTCACCGCATCAAAGGGACGATGGACGGGGCCACGTACCGTCAAATCTTGGGTGAGAACCTCCTTCCCTCAGCCAGGGCATTGAAAATGGGTCGTGGATGGGTATTGCAGCATGACAATGACCCAAAACACACAGCCAAGGCAACAAAGGAGTGGCTCAAGAAGAAGCACATTAAGGTCCTGGAGTGGCCTAGCCAGTCTCCAGACCTTAATCCCATAGAAAATCTGTGGAGGGACCTGAAGGTTCGAGTTGCCAAACGTCAGGCTCAAAACCTTAATGACTTGGAGAAGATCTGCAAAGAGGAGTGGGACAAAATCCCTCCTGAGATGTGTGCAAACCTGGTGGCCAACTACAAGAAACGTCTGACCTCTGATTGCCAACAAGGGTTTTGCCACCAAGTGCTAAGTCATGTTTTGCAGAGGGGTCAAATACTTATTTCCCCTCATTAAAATGCAAATCAATTTATAACATTTTTGACATGCGTTTTTCTGTTGTTATTCTGTCTCTCACTGTTCAAATAAACCTACCATTCAAATTATAGACTGAACATGTCTTTGTCAGTGGGCAAACGTACAAAATCAGCAGGGGATCAAATTATTTTTTCCCCTCACTGTATCTAATAGGTGTATATGCCGATACAAGAGCAATTTTCCTAACTGTTTCGAAAGGGAATTCTATGACTTGTTGAACAACAACTTTTTAGGATTTGACAGATCACCGTTTCATAAAAGGAGGCGATTTTAAATCATGATTTAGACAGGACTAGTGTAAATGAAAGTGGTGAGCAGAGAGAGGCTGGCAACCCATGCTCTGCGTGCTTGGGCTAATGACACAGGTGTTATTGATGTTTGGCACACTGTTAATCCTTAAGTTAGAGATTTCTTGTCTTTCTTCTAGACATAAGTCTTTCTCTAGGATTTATTTCATTTTTGCAACGATTTTTTTTTCCTTCAAATATATCAAATTCTTCTCTGTTACCCATTGCTCTCTCTGATCACGGGGCTGTCGTGTGCTCAGTATCTATGGGTGATTCTCCTTTTCGCGCTGCCAGATGGCACTTTAACAATACATTAGTAAGAAATTAGGGTTTTAGTTTGCAGTTTGAAGAGAAACGTTTGGGCACCTTACTGTTGGACATGATGCAGTTTTCCATTAATGAAGGCTCTTTCTCTAGGAACATTAATATTACAGTTCTCTCTCTTCTATTGAAAAAAGGACCCAACTGCGGCAATTTTAGACCTTGGTCGTTGCGCAACTCCGATGTTAAGATCTATGCTAAGGTGCTCTCTCGGCGCATCCAAGCCCATACAGTGCCTTGCAAAAGTATTCATCCCCCTTGGCGTTTTTTTCATATTTTGTTGCATTACAACCTGTAATTTAAATGGATTTTTATTTGAATTTCATGTAATAGACATACACAAAATAGTCGAAATTGGTGAAGTGAAATGAAAAAAATAACTTGTTTCAAAAACGTCAGAAAAATAAATAACAGAAAAGTGGTGCGTGCATGTATTCACCCTCTTTGCTATGAAGCCCCTAAATAAGATCTGGTGCAACCAATTACCTTCAGAAGTCACATAATTAGGTAAATAAAGTCCACTTGTGTGCAATCTAAGTGTCACATGATCTGTCACATGATCTCAGTATATATACACACACCTGTTCTGAAAGGCCCCAGAGTCTGCAACACCACTAAGCAAGGGGCACCACCAAGCAAGGGGCACCACCAAGCAAGGGGCACCATGAAGACCAAGGAGCTCTCCAAACAGGTTAGGGACAAAGTTGTGGAGAAGTACAGATCAGGGTTGGGTTATAAAAAAATATCAGAAACTTTGAACATCCCACGGAGCACCATTAAATCCATTATTAAAAAATGGAAAGAATATGGCACCACAACAAACCTGCCAAGAGAGGGCCGCCCACCAAAACTCACGGACCAGGCAAGGAGGGCATTAAATCAGAGAGGCAACAAAGAGATCAAAGATAACCCTGACGGAGCTGCAAAGCTCCACAGCGGAGATTGGAGGATCTGTCCATAGGACCATTTTAAGCCGTACACTCCACAGAGCTGGGCTTTACAGAAGAGTGGCCAGAAAAAAGCCATTGCTTAAAGAAAAAATAAGCAAACACGTTTGGTGTTCACCAAAAGTCATGTGGGAGACTCCGCAAACATATGGAAGAAGGTACTCTAGTCAGATGAGACTAAAATTGAGCTTTTTGGCCATCAAGGAAAATGCTATGTCTAGTGCAAACCCAACACTTCTCATCACCCCGAGAACACCATCCCCACAGTGAAGCATGGTGGTGGCAGCATCATGCTGTGGGGATGTTTTCCGTCGGCAGGGACTGGGAAACTGGGCAGAATTGAAGGAATGATGGATGCCGCTAAATACAGGGAAATTCTTGAGGGAAACCTGTTTTAGTCTTCCAGAGATTTGAGACTGGGATGGAGGTTCACCTTCCAGCAGGACAATGACCCTAAGCATACTGCTAAAGCAACACTTGAGTGGTTTAAGGGAAACATTTAAATGTCTTGGAATGGCCTGGTCAAAGCCTAGACCTCAATCCAATTGAGAATCTGTGGTATGACTTACAGATTGCTGTACACCAGCGGAACCAATCCAACTTGAAGGAGCTGGAACAGTCTTGCCTTGAACAATGGGCAAACATGCCAGTGGCTAAATGTGCCAAGCTTATAGAGACATACCCCAAGACTTGCAGCTGTAATTGCTGCAATTTTGTGTCTCATTTCTTGTTTGTTCCACAATAAAAAATATTCTGCATCTTCAAAGTGGTAGGCATGTTGTGTAAATCAAATGAGACAAACCCCCCAAAAATCATTTTTAATTTCAGGTTGTAAGGCAACAAAATAGGAAATATACATTTTAAATCTCCTGCTGCAGTACTTTCACTGGATGCATTGAATGGCCATATCTATGGTATTTTCTTGAGGCTATGGGCGTTGGTAATGGGTTCATTTTAATGAAAGGTGCTCTATGTCAATCCAACAGCAATGGTTTTGACAGGTAAGAATTGCTCTCCTCTATTTCCTGTTTCTAGAGGAAGTTGCCAGGGATGCCCACTGTTGCCACTGCTTTTCTCCCGCTCTCTTGAACCTTCAGCCCAGACTGTACGTCAGTCTACCCTTGTCTCGCCGATAACAATCCACATCATATCTCTCTATATGCCGATGACGTATTGCTGTTTGTTGAGGATGCATCTAAGTCTATTCCTCAACTGTTATCGATATTTGATCATTTTGGTAGCTTATCGGGTTTTAAGATCAAATGGCTGAAATCTGCGCTATTGCCACTCAATGATGCTGCAAAGTCCGCCAGCCTTCCTGCTTTTATGCCAGTAGTTCAGCATTTCAAATATCTTGGTATTGAAATCTCCCCCTCCTTAAATGTTATTGCTAAGAGTAACTACACTACAACTTCGAACTCGAATTGCTATTATTAAAATGAATGTGCTTCCCTGTGTAAAATCTTTCAGCTCAATGTTGCCGCTTGCTCCCCCTGTGGGATACTGGAGTAAACTACATTCAGCTATCTCCAAGTTCATTTGGAAGGGCAAACACCCGCATGTGAAGTTCTCAACAATACAAAGGGGTACACTAGATGGAAGTTTCTCTCTTTCAAATGTTTAACTATATTACTGGTCTTTTAGTTTATGCCCTCTAGTCACCTGGTTTGATTCCTCCTCTACTGTGTCATGGCGTGCTTTGGAGGGAAGTTTGGTGCACCCTTGGAGACTCCAAGATCTCCTATTTTTGAATATTTATATAAAACAATGCAAGCTACGCTTTGGTCCCACTATAACAAAGCAGGTTACCTGGCGCACCGCAGAAAAATGATGTAATATCTCATGTAAATGGAATGTGGGTTCCCCTATTTTCACCCAACTCAGGTCTTTTACTTGGTCGTCAACAAATACATTTTCCTCAATGGAAGAGTAGGAGAATTCATGTACTAGGTGATATCTACAGGGATGATTGCCTTCGTTCATTCCAAGATCTTAAAGATAGATTTAAAACTACCTGCCTCATCATCTTTCTTTTATTTACACCTTAGGCCTGCCCTTGGGGCTCATGGTGTTCCTTGGCAGTCAGCTTTGACGCAACATCCTATGCATAAGACTGAGTTTAACGAGCAAAACAAAAGGGTCTAATTTCCAAATGTATCATTTACTGTCAACTTCGTATAAACCTCTTCCTCTCGATACTCTATGGAAAAGAGACCTTCCAGGTTTGGATCAATATTTTAAATTGGGACCGCGTGTGATCTAATATTCAACAATCGTCTCAGAATCCTGATCAACAGCTCCATTATAATTTTGTACGGAGGACTTATCTAACTCCTCGTAAGCTGTTTCAAGTGAACATTTTTGAATGATGCTTCCTGTACATAGTGCCATCATAATGAACCTGGCTTGGGAATGCCCTCTGGTATCTATACAGAACAAAAATATAAACGCAACACGTAAAGTGATGGTCCCATGTTTCATGAGTTGAAATAAAAGATCCCAGACATTTTCCATACGTACGAAAACCTTATTTCTCAAATTGTGCACATATTTGTTTATATCCCTGTTATTGAGCATTTCTCATTTGCCAAGATAATTCATCCACCTGACAGGTGTGGCATATCAAAAAGTTTATTAAACAGCATGATCATTACACAGGTGCACTTTGTGCTGGGGACAATAAAAGGTCACTAAAATGTGCAGATGTCTCAAGTTTTGAGGGAGCGTGCAATTGGCAAGCGGACAGCAGGAATGTCCACCAGAGCTGTTGGCAGAGAATTTAATGTGCATTTCTCTACCATAAGCCGCCTCCAACTTCGTTTTAGAAAATTTGGCAATATGTCCAACCGGCCTCACAATTGCAGACCACGTGCAACCACGCCAGCCCAGGACCTCCACATCCGAATTCTAAACCTGCAGGAACGTCTGAGACCAGCCATCCGGACAGCTGATGAAACTGAGGAGTATTTGTGTCTGTAATGAAGCCCTTTTGTGGGGAAAAACTATTTCTGATTGGCTGGGCCTGGCTCCCCAGTGGGTGGACCTGGCTCCCAAGTGGGTGGGCCTACAGTGCATTCAGAAAGTATTCAGACCCCTTCATATTTTCAACATTTTGTTAGGTTACAGCCTTATTCTAAAATTAAATAAAAATTGTTCCTCAATTTACACACAATACCCCATAATGACAAAGCGAAAACAGGTTTAGAAATGTTTGCAAATTTATTAAAAATAAAAACAAATACCTTATTTACATAAGTATTCAGACCCTTTGCTATGAGACTAGAAATTGAGCTCAGGTGCATCCTGTTTCCATTGATCATCCTTGATATTTCTACAACTTGATTGGAGTCCACCTGTGGTAAATTCATTTGATTGGACATGATTTGGAAAGGCACACACCTGTCTAGATAAGGTCCCACAGTTGACAGTGCAGCATGTCAGAGCAAAAAGCAAGCCATGAGGTCAAAGGAATTGTCTGCAGAGCTCCGAGACAGGATTGTGTCAAGGCACAGATCTGGGGAAGGGTACCAAAAAATGCCTGCAGCATTGAAGGTCCCCAATAACACAGTGGCCTCCATCATTCTTAAATGGAAGAAGTTTGGAACCAACACTCTTCCGAGAGCTGGCTGTCCGGCCAAACTGAGCAATCAGGGGAGAAGGGCCTTGGTCAGGGAGGTGACCAAAAACTTGATGGTCACTCCACTCTGTGGAGATGGGAGAACCTTCCAGAAGGACAACAATTTCTGCAACACTCCACCAATCAGGCCTTTATGGTAGAGTGGCCAGATGGAAGCCACTCCTCAGTAAAAGGCACATGACAGCCCACTTGGAGTTTGCCAAAAGGCACCTAAAAGACTCTCAGACCATGAGAAACAAAATTTTCTGGTCTGATGAAACCAAGTTTGAACTCTTTGGCATGAATGCCAAACGTCACGTCTGGAGGAAACCAGGCACCGCTCATCACCTGGCTAATACCATCGCTACTGTGAAGCATGGTGGTGGAAGCATCATAATGTGGGGATGTTTTTTAGCAGCAGGGACTGGGAGACTAGTCAGGATCGAGGGAAAGATGAACGGAGCAAAAGTACAGAGAGATACTTGATGAAAACCTGCTCCAGAGCAGGACAGACTGGGGAGAAGGTTAACCTTCCAACAGAACAACGCGATCCTAAGCACACAACCAAGACAACGCAGGAGTGGCTTCAGGACAAGTCTCTGAATGTCCTTGAGTGGCCCAGCCAGAGCCTGGACTTGAACCTGATCGAACATCTCTGGAGAGACCTGAAAATAGCTGTGCAGCGACGCTCCCCATCCAACCTGACAAAGCTTGCGTGGATCTGCAGAGAAAAATGTGAGAAACTCCCCAAATACAGGTGTGCCAAGCTTGTAGCGTCATACCCAAGAAGCTATAATCGGCTATAATTTGGCTATAATCGCTGCCAAAGGTG
This sequence comes from Coregonus lavaretus, assembly GCF_964263955.1. NCBI lineage: Eukaryota > Metazoa > Chordata > Actinopteri > Salmoniformes > Salmonidae > Coregonus > Coregonus lavaretus. The sequence goes on along the minus strand of NC_140010.1, from coordinate 34,934,359 downwards.
CTTCAACACAGTACTGAGTAAAGGGTCTGAATACTTATGTAAATGTGATATCATTTCTTTATTTTTAATGAATTTGCAAAAATGTCTAAATCTGTTTTTGCTTCGTCATTATGGGGTATTGTGTGTAGATTGATGAGGGAAAAAAACAATTTAAATCAATTTTAGAATTATGCTGTAACGTAACAAAATGTGGAAAAAGTGAAGGGGTCTGAATACTTTCCGAATACACTGTATGCACTCCCAGGCACACCCATGCCATGTGAAATCCGTAGATTAGGGCCTAATGAATTCATTTCAATTGACTGATTTCCTTATATGAAATGTAACTCAGTAAAATCGTTGAAATCGTTGCGTTTATATTTCTGTATCTCCTTTTGTTTTGCTTTTAAATTATTTCTCTGTATTTCATTTCTCTCTATTTCAGAAGCACATTCTTCTTGCTGGCCTAAAAGGCAGCATTTTTTTAAATTGCAGATCGATTGAAGCCTCCACACCTACTGTCAATGGATCCTCACTTTTTTGGGATGTAATTTATATGGAGCATTCTACCGCTCGCATTCATGGAGCTGAAGAAGACACCAAAGGCTTCTTGCTGCTGAAACACTTCGTGATGTGTTGCTTTGATTTATTTTAATTTTTTATTTTGAACCATTTATGTTTGTTTATTTAATTTGATCCCATGGTCCTTGTGTGGGGTGTGATTGGGATGGGGGGGGGGGGGGGGTGTAACATCCTTTTGTAGGTATGTATTCATGTTTGCTGACAATTATTATTACTAAATAAACATTTGATCACAAAAAAAAGATTGGTTCAGATTTGTTCCGTTCCGGACTGGACCCAATCTCAACCAAACATGGACGTCTATGTTTGGGTCAAATCAAGGCCGGTCCAGATAGTACAAAAAAAAGAAAAAAAAGAAACGTCTGTTGACGTTGAAATCGAGGCCAGGGCGGACTGACCAAATTTCAACTACTTTTCAACGTTCATGGACATCCGGTGCTCAGTGAGTGAGGATGCTGGTTACAGTAAATGGAAAGAGAGGGGGCTCATGTGTATGTGTGAGTGTGCGTGAGAGATTGTCCAGACTATTTTCACACTTGCTTTGACCACCATATGAGAGAAAGAAAAGTAATGAGCTGAACATAACAGTATGACATTGTAGTCCAATCAATTGCAGTAAATCCGTTAGTAATTGTTCAGAAATTCTGTTACCAATTTTAATCACTTAATATATTAAACCAAATAGATATACAATACCAGTCAAAAGGTTGGACACACCTACTCATTCAAGGGTTTTTCTTTATTTTTACTATTTTCTACATTGTAGAATAATAGTGAAGACATCACAACTAGAAACAAAACAAAAAAACAGTTAGTATCTGGTGTGACCACCATTTGCCTCATGCACCGCGATATCTCCTTCGCATAGAGTTGATCAGACTGTTGATTGTGGCCTGTGGACTGTTGTCCCACACCTCTTCAATGGCTGTGTGAAGTTGCTGGATATTGGCCGGAACTGGAACACGCTGTCGTACACGTCGATCCAGAGCATCCCAAACATGCTCAATAGGTGACATGTCTGGTGAGTATGCAGGCCATGGAAGAACTGGGACATTTTCAGCTTCCAGGAATTGTGTACAGATCCTTGCGACATGGGGCCATGCATCATCATGCTGAAACATGAGGTGATGGCAGCAGACGAACGGCACGACAATGGGCCTCAGGATCTCATCCACGGTATCTCTGTGCATTCAAATTGCCGAAGATAAAATGCAATTGTATTTTCTTTGTCAGTAGTTTATGCCTGCCCATAACATAATCCCATTCTGTTCACAACGTTGACATCAGCAAATCGCTCGCCCACACAATGCCATACAACCGGTCTGCCATCTGCCCGGTCCAGTTGAAACCGGTATTCATCCATGAAGAGCACACTTCTCCACCGTGCCAGTGGCCATCGAAGGAGAGCATTTGCCCACTGAAGTTGGTTACGACGCCGAACTGCAGTCAGGTTAATACCCTGGTGAGGACGACATGCACGCAGATGAGCTTCCCTGAGACGGTACGACAGTTTCTGCAGAAATTATTCGGTTGTGAAAACCCACAGTTTCGTGAGCTGTCCGGGTGGATGGTCTCAGACGATCCCGCAGGTGAAGAAGCCGGATGTGGAGGTCCTGGGCTGGCGTGGTTACACGTGGTCTGCGGTTGTGAGGCCGGTTGGACGTACTGCAAAATTCTCTAAAACGACGGAGGTGGATTATGGTAGAGAAATTAACCAAATGATCTGGCAACAGCTCTGGTGGACATTCCCGCAGTCAGCATGCCAATTGCATCTCCCTCAAAACTTGACACATCTGTGGCATTGTGTTGTGTGACAAATCTGCACATTTTAGAGTGGCCTTTTATTGTCCCCAGCACAACATGCACCTGTGTAATGACCACACTGTTTAATCAGCTCCTTGCCACACCTGTCAGGTGGATGGATTATCTTGGCAAAGGAGAAATGCTCACTAACAGGGATGTAAACAAATTTGTGTAAAAACATTTAGAGAAATAAGCTTTTTGTGCATACATTACATTTCTGGGATTTTTCTTTACATGTTGCGTTTATATTTTTGTTCAGTGTAAATATAAGTGTTGATATTAGTTGGTCTTTTCTCCAACATTACTGTGTTTTAATGTATTTCTAATACCTTTTAAGACATTTTCTGGTAGATGTTTTCAAAGACACCTTTTCCATCTACTTGCCCAGAAATCAAAGCCTTACCTTATTACTAATATTTAAGATAAAAAATAGTTTAAAATCTATATATGCCTTAATTTCACAAAAATATACTAATAGCTTTCATTTGACACCAGATTTGACATATTCCTAATGATCTTCACGTTGAAGCTCATGGGTTGGGTCCTTTTACATGGAAAGGCCCAGTAATGTCTTACATTGCAGAATTTTTTATAAAACCAACAAATGTTGTCAAATAATCTCAGTACTTACTCTGTCAAAGGTGTCCCTTTCGATTTCTCCCCATTTCCTGCCGTCAAAGGAAGTAATGCGCATTCTTTCTTCTGTCAACAGCTCTTTGGGAACATAGCTGTTGAGGACCCGCTGGAGACGGTAGGTACGAGACACTGAGATGTCATTGACACACATAAATCCTGAAAAACATGCCATAACAAATAAACACCAGATCAATGCAAACTGAAATAGGACTGGAAAAAAAAGCTTTACCAGTCTGTGAATTAGACAGAACTACAACAATGTGTTTGCATCATATCTGCTAGACCGTCTTACGGATGGCCTGTGTCTGGAGCAGGGCCAGGGTCTTGCCCCCTGGGGCGGCACAGACGTCCAGCACAGTGTGTCCTTCCTGGACATCCAGGGCTAGGGCAGGCAAAACGGACGCCGCATCCATGAGGTAGTACCCAAGCATACCATACAAGTCGGGTCTAGGACGAGAATGGGAATTTAAAATCATACAACTTGGCATCAAATAATATCACAATATACAGTGAGGGAAAAAAGTGTTTGATCCCCTGCTGATTTTGTATGTTTGCCCACTGACAAAGAAATGATCAGTCTATAATTTTAATGGTAGGTTTATTTGAACAGTGAGAGACAATAACAAAATAATCCAGAAAAACGCATGTCAAAAATGTTATAAATTAATTTGCATTTTAAATGAGGGAAATAAGTATTTGACCCCCTCTCAATCAGAAAGATTTCTGGCTCCCAGGTGTCTTTTATACAGGTAACGAGCTGAGATTAGGAGCACACTCTTAAAGGGAGTGCTCCTAATCTCAGTTTGTTACCTGTATAAAAGACCCCTGTCCACAGAAGCAATCAATCAATCAGATTCCAAACTCTCCACCATGGCCAAGACCAAAGAGCTCTCCAAGGATGTCAGGGACAAGATTGTAGACCTACACAAGGCTGGAATGGGCTACAAGACCATCGCCAAGCAGCTTGGTGAGAAGGTGACAACAATTGGTGCGATTATTCGCAAATGGAAGAAACACAAAATATCTGTCAATCTCCCTCAGCCTGGGGCTCCATGCAAGATCTCACCTCGTGGAGTTGCAATGATCATGAGAACGGTGAGGAATCAGCCCAGAACTACACAGGAGGATCTTGTCAATGATCTCAAGGCAGCTGGGACCATAGTCACCAAGAAAACAATTGGTAACACACTACGCCGTGAAGGACTGAAATCCTGCAGCGCCCGCAAGGTCCCCCTGCTCAAGAAAGCACATATACAGGCCCGTCTGAAGTTTGCCAATGAACATCTGAATGATTCAGAGAAGAACTGGGTGAATGTGTTGTGGTCAGATGAGACCAAAATCGAGCTCTTTGGCATCAACTCAACTCGTCGTGTTTGGAGGAGGAGGAATGCGGCCTATGACCCCAAGAACACCATCCCCACCGTCAAACATGGAGGTGGAAACATTATGCTTTGGGGGTGTTTTTCTGCTAAGGGGACAGGACAACTTCACTGCATCAAAGGGACGATGGACGGGGGCATGTACCGTCAAATCTTGGGTGAGAACCTCCTTCCCTCAGCCAGGGCATTGAAAATGGGTCGTGGATGGGTATTCCAGCATGACAATGACCCAAAACACACAGCCAAGGCAACAAAGGAGTGGCTCAAGAAGAAGCACATTAAGGTCCTGGAGTGGCCTAGCCAGTCTCCAGACCTTAATCCCATAGAAAATCTGTGGAGGGAGCTGAAGGTTCGAGTTGCCAAACGTCAGCCTCAAAACCTTAATGATTTGGAGAAGATCTGCAAAGAGGAGTGGGACAAAATCCCTCCTGAGATGTGTGCAAACCTGGTGGCCAACTACAAGAAACCTCTGACCTCTGTGATTGCCAACAAGGGTTTTGCCACCAAGTACTAAGTAATGTTTTGCAGAGGGGTCAAATACTTATTTCCCTCATTAAAATGCAAATAAATGTATAACATTTTTGACATGCGTTTTTCTGGATTTTTTTGTTGTTATTCTGTCTCTCACTGTTCAAATAAACAATCCATTAAAATTATAGACTGATCATGTCTGTCAGTGGGCAAATGTACAAAATCAGCAGGGGATCAAATACTTTTTTCCCCTCACTGTAGGAGACAAGTAGCTTCAGTAAATTGTGATGATGAAACAGACTGAAGCCCAGATTTCAGCATTTTCCTCTCTCGTGTCTGTAAAAGAAGCGTTGCAAATCTCACCTAGAAGGCTTGAATCTGGAGATGTCTCCCCCGGGGAAAACAAAGCACTTGATATTGGTGCTGAGGTGAGGAGGAGCCACATCTTGACTGACACCAACAGACTCGATGGTTGAAGAGTTATCGTGGGGAGGAAATCCAGGCGCCTGCAGTCTCTCCAGAGCTCCTCCACCAACTGGTTGGCTGACAAAGTCTCTACATCCCTGGGACTGCAGGTCTGCGATGACCCCTTCTGGGGTGGCGAAGTTGTTTACCAGGGCCCCGTACTTCTGCTCACAAAGCATGCTGACGCGGACAGAGGGCCACTGCTCTCTCAGCTGTAGGCTGTAGGTGGCATCAAAGTTCTGTAAGGCCAGGTTTGTGGCAGGGTACTTGGGCTGAGAGCCAGCCTGTTGAAAGAGGATTTGGAAGAATTTAGAAAAATGTCGCTCGTTTTGTGCCCTGGTCTACCAACCGGTGCACAGGGTTGGGTAAAGCTGAATTTAGGCCAGGGGTATTCAACCCTTACCCTACGAGGTCCAGAGCCTGCTGGTTTTCTCTTCTACCTGATACTTAATTGCACCCACCTGCAAGCTTCAATTACGTTTTGCTAAGAAGGATTGGTGGGGAGTAAATCCAGACCTGTTTATATTTCTTAAACTGCATCCTTATTTTATTTGTTAATGGTGGTTGGCAACCAAAAAGGTCAAATGCATCCTTCCTTCATCCATTCCTTGAAGTAATCATTGATTAGACAGGTGATCACTAGGGCTCCTCCACCACATGGCTTTCACCTGTCCACTCATTCCTAATTAGTGACAAGCCTACGAGGGAGGAAGCAAGGAGGGCCCAGCACTTCAGCACATTATTAGCTGGAAGCGTCACAGAGAAACGCAGATAAAAACCAAAGCTGCTATAACGACATTGGAAACCATCTCTGATAAAAACATACTTTGGTAAGGTCACCATCGTTCCTTCTAATGTTAGTCTTTTCTCTCTGTTTTATGAAAGGAAATGTAAAATCCTGTGTTGACATCGCTAATTAACATTTCCCCTCTGACACATCTTTCAGTGCCATAAGCTCACTGCATGCTTGGGCGACGGCACGTTGTAGTAGTAGGCAAAAAGAAACCTGGATCAAAATAAGATAGAGACCATGCTTATCGGTATGTGCTTCTTTGCAAGGTGTTTGCTGTAAGATGGACAGACGAGGGGAGACAGGAGAAAGACAGTGCCGCTACAAGGCCGTCTGAGGAGAGGAGGGCAAGGAGATCATTTTCCTTGGCTAGACCACAGCCAACGACAGGGAATCCACACGAGCGGTGGTACACTATGCCGATCGGTCACGTATTCAAGGTGATCTCTTCGATACCAGAGAAAATGGGATGGGTCTTCTCCTGTAAGTTGTAGGTTGCCATCTAGCAGATAGCTAGCCATCTCTCTATCTGGATATTTCTAGCTAGCTACCCGTCCTGCTATCTACAGATTGGTTTTATCACATTATTTGGTGTACAAAGATTTTTGGTGTCCATTACTGGGCGTCACATGAAAGCTCCATACAAACAGACGCCATAGATTTTTCAACTAACCTGGTCTTACATTTTTTACATTTTAGTCATTTAGCAGACGCTCTTATCCAGAGCGACTTAGTTAGCGCATACATTATTTTATCGAACCCACAACCCTGGCGTTGCAAACGCCATGCTCTACCAACTGAGCTACATCCCCTGCCGGCCATTCCCTCCCCTACCCTGGACGACGCTGGGCCAATTGTGCGCCGCCCCATGGGTCTTGGTGATACTTTTCATCGAAAACTAGGAAAGTATCTTATAAATATCAGTTTTCAGTTGCAGGTGGTTCTACAAAACCCAGCGAAAACTCGGAAACATTAAAACCATGTTTTGTAGTGCGGGAGGTTCCTCCCCATCTTAGCTGCCGCACATCTAGCATTTCCCAGCATTTTTGCAGGAACTAGTCGTTTCTTAGCCCAACCGGCCGGCTATTATTCCTTTTACATTGTTTGTCATCTGCGTACAACTGGACTGTATGCAGCCAGCTATACACGTTTTCCCCGGCGACCGGCTCGTACATAAAACATCCTCCATTCAGGCTGCAAGTGTCGGTTATCTACTTAACGAGCTTTAATGGTGAGCCGCCTGTAAATGTAAAAAGAAAATATGCACACTATCTTTAATAAAACAACTTTCCACCACGCTAATGGCTAATGCTTCTTCCTGATGTTCAGCCAATCAGGTTGCCGCAGTTTGTTGTTTACCCCTGGCTGAACAGTGTGCAACATCCAGAAGTAGCATTAACCACTAATTTAACCACAATTCTTTAAGATTCTTTAATTATTTTTTATTTTTTGGGGCTCGCCATTAAAGCTAGTTAACGAGGAAATCAATGCCATTGCTGCCTGAATGGAGGATGTTTTATGTAGGAGCCATCGCCGGGGGGACATGAGTGTATAGCCGGCTGCATACAGTCCATTTAGACAGATGATGTTAAATGAATAATAGCGCCATCTGCCGGCCGGTTGGGCTAGTCGTTTCTATGCGACACGGCCATGTGTAGAAGTAGATGACAGCATCACACAGTGAGACCAAAACAAAGATCTATAGACATGCAAGAGGCCTATTTCACTCGATACAAAACATGGATGTAATCTTTCTGAATTTGTGTTTTTTGTAGAACCACCTGCAACTGATGAAGATGAGGTGGAACTGGAAAATGGACAGGGATTTGTCTGTTCTAAATGCACCACCATCAAGCATCTTAGGGAAGAGATCCTCTGGCTGTTCGCTCGGCTGCGAGAAAAGGAAAACCTGCTTTCTAAGTACACCGACCTTGCTGTTACTCAGGCAAACCAAATCTCCGTTTTAAATGCCTCCTATAGCAAAGCTGTCAATGAGTCAGGCGGTGTTGATCTGTCCCAATCCAACAGACAAGATGTTAAACTCAACTCTGCGGCCCAAGGGAGACTGGACACTCGCAAGGCATAGGAGATCAGGAAGGCAGTCTGGGCACCCATCTATCCGAGAAGATCCGATCCAGCTATCGAACAGCTTTGCCCTGCTTGAGACGGACCTACCAGCCCTGGGAGTCAGCACGGATCATGGGTGTATACCAATAGCCAACGGCCGCCCAGTGGCACCCACCCCCAAGGCCGCCACAGTTCAGCAGGTCGTTTCCCCATCGGATTCCATTATGACCACCATCATTGTGGGCAGCTAACGAAGGTCCACTGTCACCCAGGATCCCGTGTCCAACTCTCTCCTGCCCACGGTTCTGGCCAACTACTCCAATATTGACACCATCGTCACTCACGTAGGTTGTAACGACCTTAGTTTTCGGCGATCTGAGAGAGGACTACAAACATTTATTAAAGACCCTCACTAGCACAGGGAAGATAATAATTATCGCCTGGCCACCTCCCGTGCTACCAGAGGGGTTCGGAACGTTTCAGCGGACTCTTTGCCCTAAACGAGTACCTGAAGAAACTTTGCAACGACAGGAATGTCTCTTTTTGTGACAACTTTGATTTGATGTGGGAGCGACCAGCACTTTTTAAAAGAGACGGGATTCACCATAGCCGCAGGCGTTCCAGGATTATTTCCAGCAACATTGTAAACGGTTTTAGAGACTAACAGACAGGGTCTGGTAGTGCTCCAGTTCTCCCTGTCAGAATAAGCAAGAGGACTTGGAAACCATATCAACTCCTATAGAAATGGCACTATGGTTATTGTGAGTAACCTAATTTATGTTCCTTTAACTCCGCCTTCTAGTGAGTTTATAGAAACTGTCATCTCCTACCATTCTGACTGATTGGAGACGGTCAGAAAACGTGGTTGTAACGCTAATAATTTGGTTGTTATTCCATTGGTTACCTCTAGGCAGATGCCCCAGGGGCAGAGTGGCCCACACTCATTGAATATGACACTTTTAAAATGTTAGCGCAATCACTAGTAAAACCTCTCTCGTGAATGACCTCATTACTGAGCGCAAAGTTGATTGCATGTTTCTCACTGAAACGTGGCTGTCTTCAGACTGTAGTGCCGCCCTTATTGAAGCCTCCCCCTGGACTACAGCTTTTCATACTCTATCATAAAAGGGGAAATGGGTGGGACGCCAGCCTCTATTTTTATTAATGCTCTCAGGACATTTAATTTGGCAACTTTGGGTCTTTGAGCATCATGCTATACTGTTTAAATGTCAGCCACCAGTGCTGGCCAAAACCCTGTATAGGCCAACAAAGCACTGCCCCACTTTCTTTACTGATTTCCTGAACTATTGTCTATTGTCCTTGAGAACTATGATAAAATCATTGTGTTGAGTGATTTTAATATTCATGTTGACTCCAAGGCCATTGAATTTATGAATCTTTTGAGCTCTATGGACTTTATCCAACATGTTACTGGGCCCACCCATAACTGCGGCCATACTCTGGACCTGGTTATTACCAAGGAGCTTTCTATTGACATATCCTCTATTGTTGATGTTGCTTTATCTGATCACCACTGTGCATTTTTTACTACATTGTTGACCATAGCACAGGGTAACACTGAACGCATTAAGAAAAGCTATCTTACCTCTGAAGTTGCTACAGATTTTATTGAGTGTATTAACAACACTCGATAACCTAGTCGGCCTTCCTCTTGTGATGATTTAGTTGATAAGTTTAATAGCAAATTACAGGCAACCATTGATTCCATAGCTCCAGTAAAGTTGAAAAAGGCCACATCCAAACAGAGAGCACCTTGGATGAGTGAGGAAACAAATTAAAGAGAAATGGCAGAAAGGTAGAGCGGAAGTGGAGAAAGTCAAAGTTGCAGGTCCATTATGATATTCTGGGAGAGCAACTTGGTATATATAACAAGGCAATTAGAAATGCCAGACAGGCTAATTTAATCAGAATAATTTGAGCGTGCTCTTCTCGACCATAAATACTACCCTTGCAAACCCATGTGAACTTTCCTCCACATCTAAATGTGAAGAGTTTGCAGCATATTTCAGAGGTAAGATAAAACATTAGGCTGGGTATCAGTCAAGCAAGACCTGATGAGAAGTTTGATATGTGCCCTAGCCTACCACGCAAAGGCACTATGGATTTATTTTCCCTGGTTGACACAGACATGCTCAAAACTAAAGCCTTCTACCTGCCTTCTCGATCCTATCCCCACCACCTTCTTCAAAACAGTTTTTACTTGCATAGCTGAAGAAGTGCAAGCTATTGTTAATCACTCCCTGTTCACAGGCACTTTCCCCACTGCACTAAAAACTGCTATGGTGAAACCCCTTCTGAAGAAAAGTAATCTAGATTCTTCAGCTCTTAGCAATTTTTGGCCAATCTCCAACCTTCCATTTTTAAGCACAATTCTGGAGAAATGTGTTTTCAAACAATTAAATAATAGTATTTTTGAAAACTTCCAATCTGGTTTTCGGGCCCACCACAGACAGCCATAGTTAAAGTGGTAAATGATCTTAGAGCCAAAGCAGATACCAAACAGCTCTCTGTCCTTGTACACTTGGATTTAAGTGCTGCATTAGACACTCTTGACCATGATGTCCTTCTGGGCAGACTGGAGAGGTGGGTTGGCCTAAATTGGTTTAGGACCTATTTAACCGGTCAGAAGTTTGTCACCCTCTGTGAATATAACTCAGAGAAAATACATATCACATGTGGCGTTCGACAAGGTTTGATTTTGGGTCTGTTACTGTTCAAAAATATAAAACGCAACATGCAACAATTTCAAAGATTTTACTGTTACAGTTCATATAAGGACGTCATTCAACTGAAATAAATCAATTAGGCCCTAATCTATGGATTTCACATGACTGGGCAGGGAAGCAGCAATGGGTGGGCCTGGGAAGGTATAGGCCCACCCACTTGGGAGACAGGCCCAGCCAATCAGAATGAGTTTTTCCCCACAAAATACTCCTCAGCACCCCCCCCCCCCCCCCCTCCCCTCCTCAGACGATCCCGCAGGTGAAGAAGCTGGATGTGGAGGTCCTGGGCTGGCGTGGTTACACGTGGTCTGCGGTTGTGAGGCCGGTTGGATGTACTGCCAAATTCTCTAAAACAAAGTTGGAGGCGGCTTATGGTAGAGAAATGAACATTCAATTCTCTGGCAACAGCTCTGGTAGACATTCCTGCAGTCAGCATGCCAATTGCATTCTCCCTCAAAACTTGATACATCTGTGGAATTGTGTTGTGACAAAACTGCACATTTTAGAGTTGCCTTTTATTGTCCCCAGCACAAGGTGCACCTGTGTAATGATCATGCTGTTTAATCAGCTTCTTGATATACCACACCTGTCAGGTGGATGGATTATCTTGGCAAATGGGAAATGCTCACTAATAGGGATGTAAACAAATTTGTGCAAACCGTTTGAGAGAAATAAGCGTTTTGTGCATATGGAATATATCCAGGATCTTTTATTTCAGCTCATGAAAAATGGGGCCAGCACTTTACATGTTGCCTTTATACTTTTGTTCAGTATACTGTACCAGTCAAAAGTTTGGACACCTACTTATTCAAGGGTTTTTCTTTATTTTTTATATTTTCTACATTGTAGAATAATAGTGAAGACATCAAAACTATGAAATAACACATGGAATCATGTAGAAACCAAAAAAGTGTTAAGACATGAAGGTCAGTCAATCCGGAACATTTCAAGAAATTTGAATGTTTCTTCAAGTGCAGTCGCACACGAAACTGGCTCTCATGAGGACTGCCACAGGAAAGGAAGACCCAGAGTTACCTCTGCTGCAGAGGATAAGTTCATTAGAGTTACCTCAGAAATTGCAGCCCAAATAAATGCTTCAGAGAGTTCAAGTAACAGACACATCAACTGTTCAGAGGAGACTGTGTGAATCAGGCCTTCGTGGTCGAATTGCTGCAAAGAAACCACTACTAAAGGACACCAATAATAAGAAGAGACTTGCTTGGGCCAAGAAACACGAGCAATGGACATTAGACCGGAGGAAATCTGTCCTTTGGTCTGGAGTCCAAATTGGAGATTTTTGGTTCCAACCGCCGTGTCTTTGTGAGACGCAGAGTAGGTGAACAGATGATCTCTGCATGTGTGGTTCCCACCGTGAAGCCTGGAGGAGGTGTGATGGTGCTTTGCTGGTGACACTGTCTGTGATTTATTTAGAATTCAAGGCACACTCAACCAGCATGGCTACCACAGCATTCGGCAGCAATACACCATCCCATCTGGTTTGGGCTTAGTGGGACAATCATTTGTTTTTTAACAGGACAATGACCCAACACACCTCCAGGCTGCGTAAGGGCTATTTTATCAAGAAGGAGAGTGATGGAGTGCTGCATCAGATGACCTGGCCTCCACAATCACCCGACCTCACCCCAATTGAGATGGTTTGGGATGAGTTGGACAGCAGAGTGAAGGAAAATAATAATATAATAATAATAATAATAAGCCATTTAGCAGACGCTTTTATCCAAAGCGACTTATAGTCATGTGTGCATACATTTTTACATATGGGTGGTCCCGGGGATTGAACTCACTACCCTGGCGTTACAAGCGCCATGCTCTACCAATTGAGCTACAGAGGACCACTTCTGTAGCCAACAAGTGCTCAGCATGTGGGAACTCCTTCAAGACTGTTGGAAAAGCATTCCAGGTGAAGCTGGATGACAGAATGCCAAGAGTGTGCAAAGCTGTCATCAAGGCAAAGGATGGCTACTTTGAAGAATCTCAAATATAAAATATATTTTGAGTTGTTTAAAGTAATGTACTGTCGTTTCTCTTTGCTTATTTGAGCTGCACTTGCCATAATATGGACTTGGTCTTTTACAAAATAGGGCTATCTTCTGTATACCACCCCTACCTTGTCACATCACAACACAACTGATTGGCTCAAATGCATTAAGAAGGAAAGAAATTCCATAAATTAAGTTTTAACAAGGCACACCTGTTAAATGAAACGCATTCCAGGTGACTACCTCATGAAGCTGGTTGAGAGAATGCCAAGAGTGTGCAAACCTGTCATCAAGGCAAAGGGTGGCTACTCTGAAGAATCTCAAATATAACATTTTGATTTGTTTAACACTTTTTTGGTTAATACATGATTCCATATGTGTTATTTCATAGTTTTGATGTCTTCACTATTATTCTACAATGTAGAAAATATAAAAAAAAAAAAAAACTTGAATGAGTAGGTGTGTCCAAACCTTTGAATGGTACTGTATAGGTATCCGTTACCCCTTGGCAGCATTATCAGAAAGCACAGCATTGATTTTAACTGCTACACAGATGATACACAATTTTACATTTCTGTGTCACCAGAGGATTTTAGCTCCACGGATAAATTATTAGAGTGTATTAGTGATTTAAATACTTGGATGGCTCACAACTTCCTCAAGCTAAATCAAGACAAGACCGAGGTACTTATTGTTGGAACCAAAGCACAGAGAGAATCTGCCCGCACATTTTAATTCACAGGCAATAAAGATAAAACATCAAGTAAAAAACCTGTGTGTTATTTTAGATTCTGAATTCAATTTCAAACCACACATTAGGAATATTAACAAAATAGCTTTTTACCACCTGAGGAACATTGCCAAGGTGTGGCCGTTTCTCTCTCAGGCTGATACAGAGAAACTCACCCATGCTTTTATTACAAGCAGGCATGACTGCTCTCCTGTCTGTTCTACCCAAGAAAGCCATTGGTCAACTGCAAAACATACAGAATACTGCAGCACGGGTACTGACCAAGACCAGACGGACAGCACACATTACACCGGTTTTAAGGTCTCTGCACTAGCTGCCTGTGAGTTTTATAATGAATTTAAAGATTCATCTATTGTTTTTTTTTTTATTAATCCACGATTGTGCACCCCAATACATGTCAGACATGCTTTTAAGTTATGTACCCAGTAGGTCCCTCAGGTCCTCTGGCCCTTTAACTATTCCAAAGTCTGGATAGTCTCAATTTTCGAGCAGCAGAAGGGCAAACTGCACAAACATACGGTAGAGCAAGTTTAAATATAATTTAGTCAACATTCTGGCGTGTAAAAGGAACAGTTACACAATTTTGCACACAAATGTCTCGGTCTGTGTATATCAATTAATTGTGTATAACAGCCTGATTAATCAGACTAGACAGCCACTTGTACTAATTAGCCATTTAAGTGTGCTCTGAACACCTGTTTGTAAGCATAACTGAGGAGGAAGTGTAGTTTGTCAACTGGAGGCACACGCAGCTTATGGATCTGTGCAAAACTGCAACAATTTCTTTACTTTAAAGATGATTAATTGGTGATATGAAAGATAAGGGGCCTACCAGCATATGTTTTGCTAGCGATTATTAACGTTTCTACACGTTAAAACAAAGCCTCGGAATTGTACTTCACACGCAGCCAGCCGTGGCGTGGTCGAAGCTAAACGCTGATAAGGGTTTGAGCGCTAGTTAACCGCCAACTTTAATCAACGACTGGTTGTGGATTTTTCCAATTATTGTTAGCCAACTACGTCGTACATACCCATTTAGCTTTCACGCGATTCCGTCGGGGTGTCAGGCACCGTAAATCTTTAATTTTCCTAAGCAATATTCTCGTGTCCATGAACGCCGCCATGTTGGTGTACGACACCCTTTCCAGTCCGTCTTTCCATCTGACAGAAATAGGGTCCCCCTAAGGGACACACTTCACGCCACTTCGATACAAAGTGTTTTTCGTAGCAGATTTGGAAAGTATTTTCGTACACCCTAACCCTTTTCCTAACCTCAACTGTAGTCTCCTAACCTGCTATGAAAGTAACTTCGGTTTCATACCAATCCTATGGAGATGGTTGGAGGACCGCCATCTAGAGAGAATAGAAGCATTCTTCCGGTGAACTTTATAGCTACGTTATTTCCTGCGTGTGGCCTAACACGTCCTCCAGATTCAAATCTTGTTAGCTAGGTCCTATTCCTTCAACCAGTGTTGTCTAAAATTATGGTTATCCAAAACAAAATAATGTATGGGGGGTCTGATGAGGTATTGTACAGTATCAATCTAAATATTTCAATGTTTTCTCTGCTAATCCGAGCAATGTATCAAATTTGAAGTTAACGTTACGCAACTCGAAAGTCATTAGCAAACTAGTGAGCCAGCTAACGTTTGCTGTCTAGTTTGCTAAAGGCATTGGTAGCCAGGCTCGCGTCCTTGGCAGCTAGCTACCAAGAGGCATGGCGAGGCAGCCTTTAGTGATTATGCCCCCAGCCTCTGGAATAGCCTGCCAGAGAACCTGAATGGGGCCAAAACTGTGAACATATTTAAAGGAGATCTTAAAACACATTTTTTGCTTTGTTTTTCCTTAGGGTGATTTTTAGTAATTATGTTTTTTATCCTCTTATGTTTGTGCAGTAAATATTTGTTTTATTTTCATTGTTTTTATTAGTTTTTTTTCCTATGAAGGACATTGTGTTGCATTCATTTAGCAGACACATTTATCCAGAGCGACTTACAGGAGCAATTAGGGTTAAGTGCCTTGCTTAAGGGCACATCAACAGATTTTTCACCTAGTCGGCTCGGGAATTAGAACCAGCAACCTTTCGGTTACTGGCACAACGCTCTTACCCACCAAGCTACCTGCCGCATTCGATGTCTAAAATGTGTTGTATAAATAAAGCTTGATTTGATGAACTGGAAACTAACATTTCTAAGATACTTTATTCGTTCTTGATTCAGTAAAAAGTATTGCCAAGAACAGGTTAGTTCAAATCTATGCTGGCGGTTTGTATGGGGCTTTCCTGTAATGCCCAGTAATGGACACCAAAAATATTTGGTTATATCACATTGTACGCTAGATAATCTGTAGCTAACGTCCTGCATGTGCGCAAGCAAGCGAAGCTGAAGAGGCTTGCTGGAGCTTTCAGCAATTAGCATTCGCCTACTCATAGGTGCAGTCATTTGTGAGATGAATAAATGCTCCTGCTGCAGCAGCCCTACGTTTTGAGAAGTTTAAAAATATCTAGGTACCTCAACATTCAAATCTTGTTAGCTAGGTCCTTTTCCTTCAACCAGATTGCCTCTTATCTGCTCGTCGTCCCCTTATGCCATAGTTTGTACATCTCAATTGTCAGTCGAAACCACATTTGTTTAAGCAAGTCAGCAATATCAGCTATGTTTTTTTTTAAAGGCAGTAAATGAGGCTGAATAAACTGTTTCGCTGCCAAACAAGGCTCGACAGGTGTAGCAGTAGTAAGGTGTTGGGACTCTGCTGTTGGGACAGCTTTATGTAGGCCCTTACAGTTTGTGGGCACCGTTTGTCACCATTATAGTCCAATTAATGTATTGTTTAGTGTTGTGGTGTGTAGTGGCTTTGCTGGCATGCATAACACATTTTTGCGGGGAGTTTGCCCCACCAAGATTGACATGCTAAAATCGCCACTGCACCTAGGTATGAAACATGAAATGAAAACTAGCTTTAGATGTAGATTATTTGAAAAAATCAAGTTGCTTAACTCATCTGATCATCATTTTCAAAAAAGGTTAGCTAATTGCTATTGAACCCATAACCTGTCACGAATTCAGCCGAGGCTGCTGCTCCTCCTTGCTCGGGCAGGATGTTTGCAAATTTATAAAAAATAAGACTGAAATATCATATTTACATTTACAGACCCTTTACTCAGTACTTTGTTGAAGCACCTTTGGCAGCGATTACAGCCTCAAGTCTTCTTGGGTATGACGCTACAAGCTTGACACACCTGTATTTGGGGAGTTTCTCCTATTCTTCTCTGCAGATCCTCTCAAGCTCTGTCAGGTCGGATGGGGGGCGTCGCTGCACAGCTATTTTCAGGTCTCTCCAGAGATGTTCGATAAGGTTCAAGTCCGGGCTCAGGCTGGGCCACTCAAGGACATTCAGAGACTTGTCCTGAAGCCACTCCTGCATTGTCTTGCTTGTGTGCTTAGGGTCGTTGTCCTGTTGGAAGGTGAACCTTCTCCCCAGTCTAAGGTCCTGAGTGCTCTGGAGCAGGTTTTCATCAAGGATCTCCCTGTACTTTGCTCTGTTCATCTGTTCATCTTTCCCTCGATCCTGACTAGTCTCCCAGTCCCTGCCACTGAAAAACATCCCCACTGCATGATGCTGCCACCACCATGCTTCACCGTAGGGATGGTGCCAGGTTTTCTCCAGATGTGACGCTTGGCATTCAGGCCAAGGAGTTCAATCTTGGTTTCATCAGACCAGAGAATCTTGTTGCTCATGGTCTGAGTCCTTTAGGTGCCTTTTGGCAAACTCCAAGCGGGCTGTCGTGTGCCTTTTACTGAGGAGTGGCTTCCATCTGGCCATAAAGGCCTGATTGGTGGAGTGCTGCAGAGATGGTTGTCCTTCTGGAAGGTTCTCCCATCTCCACAGATGAACTCTGGGGCTCTGTCAGAGTGACCATCGGGTTCTTGGTCACCTACCTGACCAAGGCCCTTCTCCCCCGATTGCTCAGTTTGGCCTGCCGGCCAGGTGGACTCCAATCAAGTTGTAGGAACATCTCAAGGATGATCAATGGAAACAGGATGCACCGGAGATACATTTTGAGTCTCATAGCAAAGGATCTGAAGACTTATGTAAATAAGGTATTTCTGTTTTATATTTTTAATACATTTGCAAACATTTAATTCCAGTAGTTAATTGCAGCTGTGGAATCTATTTAAATACTACAGATGTGTAGTGTCAGGGAAGGCTTGAGACCACAGCATGTGTTGTATCTATTCATGTTAAGTCACAGATCTTGTTAATGTTGTTTTTCTTCTGGACAAAATATTATTTTCTCTATACACCAGCTACCTGAGCCATTAGACATACAATATGTGCATTTGCCTGTTTATGGCTGACCTGCTGCTTGTATTGGGGATGGGTGCAGACTTCACAGATCTCTTTGTGGCCAGTGAATGAAGACTGGCCAGGTGACTAAACAATCTGGAATTGGACTGCATTAAAATTCAAAGCACTGCAGACCCTGTTTCCCTCTACTTCCAGTCTTTACATTACAGTTCAGACCATATAACTAGTTTATGAATGATTAGCCTCAGTTGGTTATTACACTAACTACTGTAGCAGCCAAGGAGCCCCAAAGTCATAGGATGGAATGCATTTTCCATATAACCAACTAATGGACACTTAGGAGTTGCCACAAATTAGAAAAAGGTGTTTCTTGGTGTGACTGTCACGTTCGTTGAGAGACGGGTCAGACCAAGGTGCAGCGTGGTATGCGTACATATTTATTAATGACTATAAACACTTGACAAAACAACAAAAGCAATGTAACATGAAGCTCAAACAATGGCTACACACTAACAAGCCAAACACGAGTCAAGATCCCACAACTAAGGTAGGCAACCAGGCTACTTAAGTATGATCCCCAATCAGAGACAACGAGCGACAGCTGCCTCTGATTGGGAATCACACCCGGCCAAACATAGAAATACACATTCTAGATCCTAAACATAGAATCTAACAACATAGATCTCAACCTGAACTCACACCCTGACCCAACCAACAAGAGTTCTCTAGATCAGGGCGTGACAGTGACATACTTTGGCAGTTTTAGAAGCATATAGTTCAAAGTCCATTTCTTTTATTTTATGATCTTAAAATATAGGCCAAATAATAAGCAAATCTTGAATTGAAACTGGTAGAAATGGGTAATAAGTAATTTGTATACTGTACACCAAGTAAATTTAGTTACACTTTATTTGCTTAATCATTTCAGAAGTTCACACATGGTCAATCATGATAATAAACTAAAGAGTAAAAGTCAAACAGTCGCTGGCAGTGCAGGTCCATGATGTATACGGTTATAAAAATAGAGACCATCACTTGAAAGACAAAACCATAAACAAATTAAATGTTAAAATCAGCTTCTACCCCCAAGCCATAAGACTCCTGAACAGCTAATCATGGCTACCCGGACTATTTGCACTCCACCCCATCTTTTTACCCTGCTGCTACTCTGTTAATTATTTATGCATAGTCACTTTAACTCTACCCACATGTACATATTACCTCAACTACCTCAACTAGCCGGTGCCCCCGCACATTGACTCTGCACCCGTACCCCCCCTGTATATAGCCTCCCTACTGTTATTTTATTTTACTTCTGCTCTTTTTTTCTCAACACTTTTTTGTTCTTGTTGTTTTATTTTACTTTTTATTAAGAAATAAATGCATTGTTGGTTAAGGGCTGTAAGTAAACATTTCACGGTAATGTCTACACCTGTTGTATTCGGCGCATGTGGCAAATAACATTTGATTTGATTTGATTTTAAGTGGTGTGGATATCAACATGATCATGTGCACAGTCTGTGGTGTTGAGGATTTCCTCCTCACCAACAGTTCTCCTGGTTATTTTTGCCAACAAACTTATCCATCGAGGCCTGCAGAGAGAAAGAGATCTGAGTCTTTTGCTTTGGACACAGAGCAGTGGAAGCTTGGACATGACACACATCATCAATGCCGGACCTGACCAACCCTCAAAGGGGTGATTCCACTAGGCTGGATCTATGGACATCATTGCACCTTTTCTAACACAGGGTGGCAGTATACAGTAGGATAACAGTAAAGGTCACCTCAGACTTTGTATGAGGTGCAAAGCCAAAAAATACACAAAGGAAGATGTAAGAAACGACTTGGACACTTCCCATTGCTTCAAAGGTTTGTATATTATCATACAAAAATTATACTTAAATCCAAACTGGTTCTCTAGCAAACTAGTAAGATTGTCTCACCCAATGTTCAAGAAGGGACTTTTTCCCTTTATTCAGATTACAACCCCTCACTTTCAGGTATTTGAAAGGGAAATCATCTCCCAAATATCACTATTTCTAAAACAAGCCATAGAATGTTGGTTGCAATTTCAATTGAATCCTCCAGAAATGACAGAACAAATATTGCGACAAATAGTGGTTAAACTCAAATATACTAATTGATTAAAAAAAATTATTTTTTGAGAAAATGTTTAAAAAAAAGGTATAATCTTCGTAAATGATATTATCGGTAGGACTGGTGGAGTTGTCGCACATGCAACTAACAAAAACATATGAAAATGTCTACTCTTCCCAAAATTACAACCAAATAATTGCAGCATTACCGCAAAAATGGAAGAGGAAAGTGGAAGGAGGAAAAAGTAAGGAACTTGTCTGTCGGCCTTGCATTAAAGAACATAATTGGTTAAAGAAAATTGTGATAAATAAAAAAGTTTGCCAGTTTCATTTAAGGACCAAAAGATTGACAGCCGTCCCATGTAGATTGCAAAATAGTTGGGAAGAGATTTTTGACGTACAGATTCCATGGCATAGTGTTTATGAACTGATACGCAAAACGACGCCGGATTCAAAACGTTTTTCAAAAATGTTTTCACTTTAAATTATGATATCAAATTCTTGCTATCAATAGAATGCTACAGTGGGGAAAAAAAGTATTTAGTCAGCCACCAATTGTGCAAGTTCTCCCACTTAAAAAGATGAGAGGCCTGCAATTTTCATCATAGGTACACGTCAACTATGACAGACAAAATGAGAAAAGAAAATCCAGAAAATCACATTGTAGGATTTTTAATGAATTTATTTGCAAATTATGGTGGAAAATAAGTATTTGGTCAATAACAAAAGTTTCTCAATACTTTGTTATATACCCTTTGTTGGCAATGACACAGGTCAAACGTTTTCTGTAAGTCTTCACAAGGTTTTCACACACTGTTGCTGATATTTTGGCCCATTCCTCCATGCAGATCTCCTCTAGAGCAGTGATGTTTTGGGGCTGTCGCTGGGCAACACGGACTTTCAACTCCCTCCAAAGATTTTCTATGGGGTTGAGATCTGGAGACTGGCTAGGCCACTCCAGGACCTTGAAATGCTTCTTACGAAGCCACTCCTTCGTTGCCCGGGCGGTGTGTTTGGGATCATTGTCATGCTGAAAGACCCAGCCACGTTTCATCTTCAATGCCCTTGCTGATGGAAGGAGGTTTTCACTCAAAATCTCACGATACATGGCCCCATTCATTCTTTCCTTTACACGGATCAGTCGTCCTGGTCCCTTTGCAGAAAAACAGCCCCAAAGCATGATGTTTCCACCCCCATGCTTCACAGTAGGTATGGTGTTCTTTGGATGCAACTCAGCATTCTTTGTCCTCCAAACACGACGAGTTGCGTTTTTACCAAAAAGTTATATTTTGGTTTCATCTGACCATATGACATTCTCCCAATCCTCTTCTGGATCATCCAAATGCACTCTAGCAAACTTCAGACGGGCCTGGACATGTACTGGCTTAAGCAGGGGGACACGTCTGGCACTGCAGGATTTGAGTCCCTGGCAGCGTAGTGTGTTACTGATGGTAGGCTTTGTTACTTTGGTCCCAGCTCTCTGCAGGTCATTCACTAGGTCCCCCCGTGTGGTTCTGGGATTTTTGCTCACCGTTCTTGTGATCATTTTGACCCCACGGGGTGAGATCTTGCGTGGAGCCCCAGATCGAGGGAGATTATCAGTGGTCTTGTATGTCTTCCGTTTCCTAATAATTGCTCCCACAGTTGATTTCTTCAAACCAAGCTGCTTAGCTATTGCAGATTCAGTCTTCCCAGCCTGGTGCAGGTCTACAATTTTGTTTCTGGTGTCCTTTGACAGCTCTTTGGTCTTGGCCATAGTGGAGTTTGGAGTGTGACTGTTTGAGGTTGTGTAGTGTCTTAGAGTCTGTGATGTGCTGACCTTTGCAAAAAATGTGTTAGAGGAAATTTGGCTCTAGGATTTTGCTGATGTTGCAAAGTGGGGTAACAGATGAACTTTACTCTACTTTGCTGAAACATCTGGAAAGCATTACTAAAGTTCATGGAAAGATGATATGGGGAGAGATGTGAAAAAGACCAGGGATTGGATTTTAGAATCACACCATATTACGTCATAAATGATATAAAACCATGTCTTGAACAATAGGAGGGAGGAATAGCGAATTACAGAATTTGGCTCTTGCTGTTCTCAAGATATCTGCAGGTATCTGTAAATTCGATGCTGAATACCCTTTGTTATAATAAACCTTTATAAACAAAGTACAGTGTCGGCGGACTCCTTATCACCACAGCATGGATCAGCAAAGGTGTGTCTTTTAGACACTACATTTAATGGCGACGAGGTTGTTTTATTTTTATTTTTTTTGGGTCGTGCTACATCTTTTCTCAGCATTCCATTCCTGGGCTACAAAGTGACTCCCGCTCAAGAAGCCGGCAAATAAGGTGAGCTTTTTTTCACTAATATTGGGCGCTGGCCGTTTTGTGAGTCCAGAGAGTGTGTGCGTTCAAGATGTACCGTCAAAGAATCTGTGCGTGCGCTTTGCTGCTTTTTTTTTTTTGCTGTGTGATAGGAATTCCGTTCTAAATTTTCTAAATTAGTTTGCGTTGAGAACAACGCAAAAAGTGGGGAGTGTCTATAGGGCACACCGATAGGACACATATTTTGCCTTGGAAAAAGTGTGAGAGAGTGTCCAGGAAAGGCATGAAGGAATAAAAGACAGTATACTTTAGGACGCCGTTAATTTAAGGAAGCCCTTGAAAAAACAAGGCATCAATATGATGGCCATAAATCTTGATAGTTATTAGATTAACTCTCAAGTCAGTTCTGGGAACTGCAGGTTTAAGACAATATGTTCAATTGTATGTTTACCGATCAGAAATCTATTTGACGAAATGTTTGTCTGACGTAATCCTCTCTTTTGAATGTCTAAAACCTGAAGGTAGCAGAAATTTAGCAAAAGGAATATAAAGAAAATTAGGAACGGCGGTAAGCATGCTTTGTATGAACGGATGCATTCCTCTTGAACTGTGTGTGTGAGAGAAGGACAGCCTATGTCTCTCTGTGTGTGTGTGAAACAGAGAGAGGGGGGGCTGCGTCTCTGATTACTTCCAGCTGTGTGTCGACTAAGGCTCTGACAACAGGGATTTTACTCTTTTGTAAGGAAATATGTTAGTTAAGGTCAAAAATCTTATGAGTCTCTAGAAAAAGAGAATGTTTACTTACTAATCATGAGCCTACAGGGAGGACTTTTTAAGAGTGTATAGAGATGTTTTGTAATTGATAACAGCATAACTATCAATCTGCAAATTAGGATAAGTGAAAGATAACATAACTTGGAAGTGGGATTTGTGTTCTGCGTTCTGTGTGTTTCGTGTTCGTATGTGAGTTCTGTAGAGTCTTGTTATTGTCTATGGGAGGAGAGAACGGAGCAACAGCGGGTCTGTCTGTTCCTTTCACTCTGAAATCACATTGGTGACTGAACTGCGCACGCGTAGGATTTTATGAGTTTAGCCACTCCCCTGCACTGAACTGATGGGAGAGTCAGTCTCAGAGCAGACAAAAAGAAAAAGGGAGGGGGAATCTTGCACACAAGTGAAATGTTCTGTTGAATTAACTGTTGCTTGACTGTAAAACTGTTTGGTTGATAATCGGTTGAGTTGGTGAATGAGAGATATATTGACGGATTAAAAATAATAATAATAAAATAAATGAATAAAATAAAATGTTATTGAGCTATTTATAATATTCCTGAGTTAAGCTGTTTGCTTATTTCTTAGCGTGAATGTGAAAAAAAATAATAATATATATATATATATATATATATATATATATATATATATATATATATATATATATATAAATAATAATGAACTAAATTCTTGTTTGTTCTTTTGTCTTTCTGTCATATGAGAGACGAGAAGGAGGAGACAGAGAGAGAGAGAGAGGAGGTGCTAACATCAGCTGGCATCGATGACAACCACCCAGCCAAATTAAGGCCAGTACTGTACTTATCCACAAAACCTACTTTCCCTTACAGGATTTAATTGATACATTGTGTCTACATAGAATTTTTCGTGTTGTGACCATTTCGCAGGAACTTGGCAACAGACTGATGAATTGATGTAATTGATAATTGCACATTAGAGTTTTTGTCAATGACTTGTTTTGATTAGAGTTGTGTTGGAAATCCAGCATTGACATTATTCTGTAAAATTAAGGTAATTAGGTGCTTATTAAGCAATTGGGTTGTGAGTAGTTGTGGGTAGTGTTGCTGGTACAGGTCTTTTATTTTTGAATTGCTCTGGAGTTGACTACTTTCCTTTACTCTTCCTCATCGGATGTGGTAAGACTGCCACTAATCAATAATTTGGTAAAATAAAATTCACAGAATAATTGATTGGTTGATTGATTGATTTGATTAGTAATTGATTGATTGATTTGATTAGTAATTGATTGATTTATTTGATTGATTAGTTGATTGATTGGATTAGTTGATTGGTTGATTGATTTCATTGATTAGTTGATTGATTGGATTAGTTGATTAATTGATTGATTGGATTAGTTGATTGATTGATTTGATTAGTAATTGATTGATTGATTGATTGGTAATTGATTGATTGATTGATTAGTTGATTGATTGGATTAGTTGATTAATTGATTGATTGGATTAGTTGATTGATTGATTTGATTAGTAATTGATTGATTGATTGATTAGTAATTGATTGATTGATTGATTAGTTGATTGATTGGATTAGTTGATTGATTCATTGATTTAATTGGTTAATTGATTGCTTATTTTTTAATTTAAAAAAAAAAAAAAAAAAAAAGGAGGGAAACAAGAGGGAAACACATAACATAGTCATTACAATGGGGAAAAATGACATCAAAACTACAAAAGCAATTACTCCTCTTCATGTAGTACAGAATAGTAATCCTCTAGTTAATGGTATAGCAAAATTATCTGAAAAATGGAATAAACGTTGGCCTGACATTGAACAACCATGGCCAGTGGAAGGGACTCTTAACCCAGACGTCATCAAGATAATGCAAGTGCTTGTATCCACGTATAAGGCAGATCAAAAGAAGGGGAAGACAGGAAAACTTCGTAAAGAAAAAAGACAAAGAGAGCTGGGTGTTCTTAAGCTGTTTGAAAATGAAGGACAAAAACTGATAAAAGATACAAAAGATAAGAGAGACAGAGGTACAGAGAAAATGGCCAAAGAGGTGAAGGTGACAGAAAAACTAATTGCAGAAGTCAATACACCTTTCTCATATATGGATTCAGCAAAAACACCCCCACCTTATGAGAAAGAAGCCAAGTTTAAGGACGTTTATCCTCAGCTTCCAGTGATCATTCAGGAGGGTGATTATTGCATCAGAGATGAAGATGAACAAATAATAGAGAGAGGACAAGCAGAAACGACCATAAAGATGAATCCAAACTCCAAAAGCAGGAACAAAACGAGATGTCTGGAGACTAAGGGTAGAGTGAGGTCAAGGAGGATGGAACTTGATGATGACGATGATGATGATGATGATGATGATGATCAGAGTGATTCAGAAGAGATCATGGGTGGATATGACCCTGTCATCAGACAGAGGTTGGCCAGAGCGGAAAGAAGGGGTGATGGAAGTTGGAAGAAGAAGAATACAAGTGATTTGAGTGCTGGTGAAAATGAAGATGGAGACAACGATGAAGATTTGGAGACTAAAGGTGCTTCATATTCAAGAGGATTTTATCCTCCAATGACTAACACAGAAGAAATAGAAAGAGATATAGACCGATGCGTATCATACCTGTATAAGGCCAATAATTTAGAAGAAGTAAAAGAACTGGAAGAACAACTCAAGAAGCTGAAGACGAAGGAAAAGAAGCTGCTGAGAAAAGAATCCCAAGAATCTGAGAAGAAATATACATTGAGGCCAAGGAAAGATGGCACTAGTAAGAAAATTATGCCGGTGATCATTCGAGGACAAAACCTAGAATGTAAGCCTTTGCAGAACACCGATATGTCAGATATACTTGAGAAGCTGCCTACTCTTCAAGATGGAGCATATCCTTGGATTTCAAAGTTGGAAGAAATTACGGTGGGAACACAGTCTGCCATAGGAGACATTAAGATACTTTTGGCTAATCTCCTTGGGATTCCAGGCATGGAAGAAATTTTTCAGAGAGCTGGACTTCATAGATATGTGGGAACTGCTGTGAATGATCCTGAATTGTTGGCTGCAAGCAGGAATCGGCTGTGGAGAGCACTGAAAGATACGTTTCCAACAAATGTGCATCCTGACAACATTCTGATTGACCCACTAGGACAACAAGAAAATCCGAGAGCCTACGTGTCAAGAGTTCATCAAGTGTGGAGAAATATTACCGGAAATGATCCAGATGTGAGTCAAATTGAGCAGTCAATCTTGAGAGCTAAACTACAGATGGGACTGCCCTTACCGGTAAGGAGCAAACTGGCAGAAGTGGTTGGACTTGGGAGCATGACAAAAGGTGTCTATACAGATCATATAGCCCATCAAGTGGATCTGTACCGGAAAAAGGAACACAACCAGAAAGAACAGGACCAAGAAACTCTCAGAAAACTCAATCAAATACAACTGGTGGAGAAGAAGAAGGAGAAGAGAAGCTTTGGTTATGCAGAATCAGTGTGAACCAAATCAACAATCACTGCTTCAACTGAACAAGGTCAAATGCAATTATACCAGCCACAACAAGTGGTATAAATTGTTTCATATCCATAGATAGTTTCTGGAAAGAAAGAACTTCAGAGGAAGATACAGGAGCAAGTGAAGATCACCTGTCCTCTAGGTGAACCCTATAGGAGAAAGGAGCAAGGACTCTAGAGGTGCCTAGAAGATCCGAAAGGAGTTTTCAACTGGTAGCATCAGGACCGGAAAAAGATCCAACAATTGAAGTGAAAATAAACAATGGACTATGGGAAGTGATGATGGATAGCAGAAAGGTTTTTATCTGTGTTCAGCCTGAAGAGGTTACACATCTCACGATGTCAAATCAATTAATTATGAGAAGGACTTGGAGGAGTGAAGATCAGCAATTTCTGAAAATGAAGGAGAGTCATAAATAATAATAATATGCCATTTAGCAGACGCTTTTATCCAAAGCGACTTACAGTCATGCGTGCATACATTTTTGTGTATGGGTGGTCCCGGGGATCGAACCCACTACCTTGGCGTTACAAGCGCCGTGCTCTACCAGTTGAGCTACAGAGGACCACACTGTACGGAAGACAAATGAATTTGTTTGAAGTGTGAAGATGAATTGAGAATCTATGGAAGAAGAGATGTTGAAAAAGGTTCAAGAATGTTTGAGATATTAAAGTAGGACTGATATTGGATTTGTGAAATCAGCTCAATTGAGGTGAAAGTTGAGGAGGCAGACCTCCTTGGAAGAATCAGTATCCATTGAAAGATGAAGCGATTCAAGGGATCGAACCAGAAATTGAAGGTGTTTTGAAGACACTGAAAGAAAAAACATCCTTAGAGTAGCAATCAAATATTGTTTTGGAGAAACCATGATGATTTAGTAAGCTATGGGTTAGCTTATGTTGTAAAGGGGAGATTAGGATAAAAATCTCAAATGAGTATGGTTTTTTGAATAATATTTTTTTGAATAGATTGACTATGTCAATAGGCAGGTGCACAATCTGTCTGAAAAATAATGTGTGACTGTTATTCTTGGTTACATTTATATACCAAGAGGTGCATAAGATGTTCAACTAAGCTAAAATATGCTCAGTCGGTTGCAAAGTTGTTGTGTAAAGAAGTCATAAGCAGGTGGGAATTTCCCGATTTAATATCCTCAGAAAATGGGAAAGAGTTTTGTGAATAAATCAGTGAAATGGTTTTTGAAAAATTAGAGAAAAATAAAAATTGGAAAAAGTCAGACTAAAATGTTATGAAAACTAGGGTTGAAATAATTCTAGGAAATTTGGAATATCTGATTGTGGGATGATTATATTATTGTGATGAATCAAAGGGGGGAAATGGAATGTGATTCATTTTATATCTAATTTTATATATCATTTTTAGTTGACATTTATGTTTTAATTTGCATGTGTTGTTTTGCAAAAGATACTGTTTGGTATTTTCTTTTCTTCCAGAAGCATATGGGGGAATATGTAGAGGGACTCAAATACTCAAACATGGACAATATGAATGGACTGGAGGAAGTGGAACAAGGAAGGAGTGGAAATGTTCCGATTCCATCATCGACGTCGCATTGAAAGTCGACACTGTGGAGGAGATGAAGTGTAGTGGACTACATTCCAGTGTTATATTCTTTCTGTATTAATTTTTGAAGAATTATGTTTTCTGTTGTTGGGTACATGTGGGGACCTCAGATGTTTTTGTTTATTTCGTTGAAGTTTAGGGATATGGGGTCTAGGCAAGGACAGAGAGAATCCACAGGAGGGTCCGATGGGTCGACCAGCCTGAATGTGGACATTTTGATTGTATTTTGTTTGCTGGGGTTTTCATATGTATTCAATTGCATCATAGCTTAAAATGTATTAATAAAGATGTATAAATTGATCTGGAGTACTTAGATGGTCGCCTAGGGCAGAGGGGCCGTGAGAGAATTTTCCTGTCTTGACTGACTGATGGATATTTGGAATGAAAGCTGCCAGACAGGTTTTTCGCTCTTACACTCCATAACAATTTATTTACACTCCATAATAATGTATTTACACTACATACAAAAATGTGTCTATATAAACATGTGTTTACTCTCCATAAATTTTGGTTTATTGTTAAAGTTACTCAAGAACAAGAATTGTTATTTGTCATAATCCTATTATTTTTGTTTTCGAGACTTAATTAGTCTCGAAGGGGGGAAATATGTAGTGTCTTAGAGTCTGTGATGTGCTGACCTTTGCAAAAAATGTGTTAGAGGAAATTTGGCTCTAGGATTTTGCTGATGTTGCAAAGTGGGGTAACAGATGAACTTTACTCTACTTTGCTGAAACATCTGGAAAGCATTACTAAAGTTCATGGAAAGATGATATGGGGAGAGATGTGAAAAAGACCAGGGATTGGATTTTAGAATCACACCATATTACGTCATAAATGATATAAAACCATGTCTTGAACAATAGGAGGGAGGAATAGCGAATTACAGAATTTGGCTCTTGCTGTTCTCAAGATATCTGCAGGTATCTGTAAATTCGATGCTGAATACCCTTTGTTATAATAAACCTTTATAAACAAAGTACAGTGTCGGCGGACTCCTTATCACCACAGCATGGATCAGCAAAGGTGTGTCTTTTAGACACTACAGTTGTGGACAGGTGTCTTTTATACTGATAACAAGTTCAAACAGGTGCCATTAATACAGGTAACGAGTGGAGGACAGAGGAGCCTCTTAAAGAAGAAGTTACAGGTCTTTGAGAGTCAGACATCTTGCTTGTTTGTAGGTGACCAAATACTTATTTTCTGGATTTTTTTCCCTCAATTTATCTGTCATAGTTGACGTGTACCTATGATGAAAATTACAGGCCTCTCTCATCTTTTTACGTGGGAGAACTTGCACAATTGGTGGCTGACTAAATACTTTTTTTCCCCCACTGTATTTGTATGGGGGATACCATCTTCCCAGCTCTGCAGATTTGGCTGTGAAGAGACAGAATCATTAGATCATTTGTTTTGCTACTGTCCATTTGTAGCTTGTTTTCAATTCACAAACTGTAGAAACAATGAGAATAGAAAGTTTCAGAACTTTTGTAAAACATCACAGTACAGTTTAAAAATATATGGCAAATAGAAATCCAATATGGAAGGTGTTAAGAGATAGATGGGAGGTGTTGAATGGAGCTGAAGGATGGGACTAATAACAACAACTAATAACAACCAGATAACTAGTGTAAGACATGCTGTGTCCATAATAAGTATATAGGTTATATATTGTGAGCTTTTGTGAAAGAGCACAGTTAGAAAGATATGGCATATAGAAGCATACCAGATGGACATCATGAAAATGATCGGAGGAAGTTCAGGAGTAAAAACAAACAAAATATAATTAGTGACTGTGTCCATAAAATGTATATAATATGTATAAGCATGAAGTAGTGGCCTAAGCATTGTTGTTCACTAGTTTACTCCAATTAGGGAGGGGATGGTGGGGTTGGAAAGTAATAAAGGGAAATATATATTTTTAAAGGATATGTATGTATGTATATATGCGAGAAAAAAAAAACATATGGGGGATTGGAAGTGATGCAGACAATTACATTGATGGAAGTTGTAATCTATCTGCAATATTAAAGCTGATCTACCCCCTAAAAAAAAAAAAAGAAAAAAAGGTTTGTATATTGAACAAAAATATAAACGCAACATGCAACAATTTCATATGTGGAAATCAGTCAATTGAAATAAATAAATTAGGCCCTAATCTATGGATTTCACATGACTGGGCAGGGGCACAGCCATGGATGGGCCTGGCTTCCCAGTGGGTGGCCCTATGCCCTCCCAGTCAATTAGAATGAGACAAAAATACTCCTCAGTTTCATCAGCTGTCCAGGTGGCTGGTCTCAGACGATCCCGCAGGTGAAGGAGCCGGATGTGGAGATCCTGGGCTTATGTGGTTACACGTGGTCAAATTCAAATTCAAATTCAAATTCCCTAAAATGGTAGAGAAATTAACATTCAATTCTCTGCCAACAGCTCTGGTGGACATTCCTGCAGTCAGCATTCCAATTGCACACTACCTCAAAACTTGAGACATCTGTGGCATTGTGTGACAAACAGCACATTTTGTGGCCTTTTATTGTCCCCAGCACAAGGTGCACCTGTAACGATCATGCTGTTTAATCAGCTTCTTGATATGCCACACCTGTCAGGTGGATGGATTATCTTGGCAAAGAAGAAATGCTCACTAACAGGGCTGTAAACAAATTTGTGCACAGAATTGGAGAGATAAGCTTTTTGTGTGTATGGAACACTTCTGGGATCTTTTATTTCAGCTCATGAAACATGGGGCCAACACTTTACATATTTTTGTTCAGTATTGTTTGACCATGTAGCCAAGTCTTAATGCTTTGACCCATTCTGGTTCCTCGTTAGGGTTTTTTCTGTATGAAATGTTCACAGACTAATGTGTTTAATGGAAATGTCATACACTAAGCCAGAAACGCTCACCTGTAGCAGTAACCGCTTTTTCCTCAGCTTCCTGTAGAAGAACAGCACGTCAGGGTCGGCTCAGACCACACTGGGGTCAAAGTCAATGACCCTTAGGTCCTCCAGGCTCCTGGCTCGAGACAGAACCACGTAGGCCTGGCCGCTCTCGAACATCAGCGCCAGGAAGATCTCCACACAGTCCAGCGTCATGCCCTGACAAAACACACACAGAGTGGGTAAGATACACACACAAATACAGAGACGCATAGATATACACTGAGAATGTGGTGGAAAACTGTCATACAGAGAGGAAGACCTATTTGATACACGTGATATGAGTCAGCCTGAAGTGTAGTGAAAACCAGCTTTGTTTGGATAGCTGCAGAGATAGCTGCTTATGAGGAAAAAATTAAGCAGGAAGCACCAGTGACTCGGTTAATAAGGAAGTGGTCAGATGACACAGATGCTAAGCTACAGGACTGTATTGCTAGCACAGACTGGAATATGTTCCGGGATTCTTCCGATAGCTTTCAGGAGTACACCACATCAGTCACTGGCTTCATCAATAAGTGCATCGACGACATCGTCCCCACAGTGACCGTAGAGGAACACCTACGTGAGAATGCTATTCATTGACTACTGTTCAGCGTTCAACACCATAGTGCCCTGAAAGCTCATCACTAAGCTAAGGACCCTGGGACTAACCACCTCCTGCAACTGGATCCTGGACTTCCTGACGGGCCGCCCCCAGGTGGTAAGGGTAGGTAACAACACATCTACCACGCTGATCCTCAACACGGGGGCCCCTCAGGGGTGCGTGCTCAGTCCCATCCTGTACTCCCTGTTCACCCATGACTGCATGGCCAGGCACGACTCCAACACCATCATTAAGTTTGCCGACGACACAACAGTGGTAGGCCTGATCACCGACAATGATGAGACAGGCTATAGGGAGGAGGTCAGAGACCTGGTCGTCTGGTGCCAGGATAACAACCTCTCCTTCAATGTGATCAAGACAAAGGAGATGATTGTGGACTACAGGAAAAAAAAAGAGGACTGAGCACGCCCCCATTCTCATCGACGGGGCTGTAGTGGAACAGGTTGAGAGCTTCAAGTTCCTTGGTGTCCACATCACCAACAAACTATCATGGTCCAAACACACCAAGACAGTCGTGAAGAGGGCACGACAAAGCCTATTCCCCCTCAGGAGACTGAAAAGATTTGGCATGGGTCCTCAGATCCTCAAAAAGTTATACAGCTGCACCATCGAGAGCATCCTGACTGGTTGCATCACCGCCTGGTATGGCAACTGCTCGGCATCCGAACGCAAGGCACTACAGAGGGTAGTGCGTACGGCCCAGTACATCACTGGGGCCAAGCTTCCTGCCATCAAGGACATCTATACCAGGCGGTGTCAGAGGAAGGCCCTAAAAATTATCAAAGACTCCAGCCACCCTAGTCATAGACTGTTCTCTCTGCTACCGCACGGCAAGCGGTACCGGAGCGCCTAAGTCTAGGTCCAAAAGGCAGAGGAAGGCCCTAAAAATTATCAAAGACTCCAGCCACCCTAGTCATAGACTGTTCTCTCTGCTACCGCACGGCAAGCGGTACCGGAGCGCCTAAGTCTAGGTCCAAAAGGCTTGTTAACAGCTTCTACCCCCAAGCCATAAGACTCCTGAACAGCTAATCATGGCTACCCGGACTATTTGCATTGCACCCCCCCCCCCCCCCCCCCCCCCCCCCCTCTTTTACGCTGCTGCTACTCTGTTTAATTATTTATGCATAGTCACTTTAACTCCACCCACATGTACATATTATCTCAATAACCTCGACTAACCGGTGCCCCCGCACATTGACTCTGTACCGGTACCCCCTGTATATAACCTCCCTACTGTTATTTTATTTTACTGCTGCTCTTTAGTTATTTGCTATTTTAAAAAAATTCTTAAACTGCATTGTTGGTTAAGGGCTTGTAAGTAAGAATTTCACTGTAATGTCTACACCTGTTGTATTCGGCGCATGTGGCAAATATAAATTGATTTGATTTGATTTGAGAGGGTGAATCACATGAGCACCGAATCGATATATCGCTTAGAGCTACACATCTTCAATCGTAATATAGGCTGTAATTATCCCAAGGGTATGATCTTGTGACATCACTCTGCGTCTGTTTCAACACCGCCCTCAGAGTCGAGGGGAGGGAAAGCAAACATGGATGACACTGATGGTGACCAACAAACTCAATTACCCAGAGGGCTTGGCTCATCTGTCTAGCCAATCATACGGACACATTTCAAATCAAATCACATTTTATTGGCCACATGCGCCGAATACAACAGGTGCAGACATTACAGTGAAATGCTTACTTACAGCCCTTAACCAACAGTGCATTTATTTTTAATAAAAAAAGTAGAATAAAACAACAAAAAAGTGTTGAGAAAAAAAGAGCAGAAGTAAAATAAAATAACAGTAGGGAGGCTATATATACAGGGGGGTACCGGTGCAGTGTCAATGTGCGGGGGCACCGGCTAGTTGAGGTAGTTGAAGTAATATGTACATGTGGGTAGAGTTACAGTGACTATGCATAAAAAATTAACAGAGTAGCAGCAGCGTAAAAAGATGGGGTAGGGGGGCAGTGCAAATAGTCCGGGTAGCCATGATTAGCTGTTCAGGAGTCTTATGGCTTGGGGGTAGAAGCTGTTGAGAAGTCTTTTGGACCTAGACTTGGCACTCCGGTACCACTTGCCGTGCGGTAGCAGAGAGAACAGTCTATGACTAGGGTGGCTGGAGTCTTTGACAATTTTTAGGGCCTTCCTCTGACACCGCCTGGTATAGAGGTCCTGGATGGCAGGAAGCTTGGCCCCAGTGATGTACTGGGCCGTACGCACTACCCTCTGTAGTGCCTTGCGGTCGGAGGCCAAGCAGTTGCCATACCAGGCGGTGATGCAACCAGTCAGGATGCTCTCGATGGTGCAGCTGTATAATTTTTTGAGGATCTGAGGACCCATGCCAAATATTTTCAGTCTCCTGAGGGGGAATAGGCTTTGTCGTGCCCTCTTCACGACTGTCTTGGTGTGTTTGGACCATGATAGTTTGTTGGTGATGTGGACACCAAGGAACTTGAAGCTCTCAACCTGTTCCACTACAGCCCCGTCGAAGAGAATGGGGGCGTGCTCAGTCCTCTTTTTTTTTCCTGTAGTCCACAATCATCTCCTTTGTCTTGGTCACGTTGAGGGAGAGGTTGTTATCCTGGCACCACACGGCCAGGTCTCTGACCTCCTCCCTATAGGCTGTCTCATCGTTGTCGGTGATCAGGCCTACCACTGTTGTGTCGTCGGCAAACTTAATGATGGTGTTGGAGTCATGCCTGGCCATGCAGTCATGGGTGAACAGGGAGTACAGGAGGGGACTGAGCACGCACCCCTGAGGGGCCCCTGTGTTGAGGATCAGTGTGGCAGATGTGTTGTTACCTACCCTTACCACCTGGGGGCGGCCCGTCAGGAAGTCCAGGATCCAGTTGCAGAGGGAGGTGTTTAGTCCCAGGATCCTTAGCTTAGTGATGAGCTTTGAGGGCACTATGGTGTTGAATGCTGAGCTGTAGTCTATTAATAGCATTCCCACGTAGGTGTTCCTCTTGTCCAGGTGGGAAAGGGCAGTGTGGAGTGCAATACAGATTGCATCATCTGTGGATCTGTTGGGGCGGTATGCAAATTGGAGTGGGTCTAGGGTTTCTGGGATAATGGGGTTGATGTGAGCCATGACCAGCCTTTCAAAGCGCTTCATGGCTACAGACATCAGTGCTACGGGTCGGTAGTCATTTAGGCAGGTTATCTTAGAGTCCTTGGGCATGGGGACTATGGTGGTCTGCTTGAAACATGTTGGTATTACAGACTCAGTCAGGGACATGTTGAAAATGTCAGTGAAGACACTTGCCAGTTGGTCAGCACATGCTCGGAGTACACGTCCTGGTAATCCGTCTGGCCCTGCGTCCTTGTGAATGTTGACCTGCTTAAAAGTCTTACTCACATCGGCTACGGAGAGCGTGATCACATAGTCATCCGGAACAGCTGGTGCTCTCATGCATGCTTCAGTGTTGCTTGCCTCGAAGCAAGCATAGAAGTAGTTTAGCTCGTCTGGAAGTCTTGTGTCACTGGGCAGCTCGCGTCTGTGCTTCCCTTTGTAGTCTGTAATAGTTTTCAAGCCCTGCCACATCCGACAAGCATCAGAGCCGGTGTAGTACGATTCAATCTTAGTCTTGTATTGACTCTTTGCCTGTTTGATGGTTCGTTAGAGGGCATAGCGGGATTTCTTATAAGCGTCCAGGTTAGAGTCCCGCTCCTTGAAAGCGGCAGCTCTACCCTTTAGCTCAGTGTGGATGTTTCCTGTAATCCATGGCTTCTGGTTGGGGTATGTACGTACGGTCACTGTGGGGACGACATCATCGATGCACTTATTGATGAAGCCAGTGACTGATGTGATGTACTCCTCAATGCTATCTGAAGAATCCCGGAACATGTTCCAGTCTGTGCTAGCAAAACAGTCCTGTAGCTTAGCATCTGCGTCATCTGACCACTTTTTTATTAACCGAGTCACTGGTGTTCCTGCTTTAGTTTTTGCTTATAAGCAGGAATCAGGAGGATAGAGTTATGGTCAGATTTGCCAAATGGAGGGCGAGGGAGAGCTTTGTATGTGTCTCTGTGTGTGGAGTAAAGGTGGTCTAGAGTTTTTTTTCCTCTGGTTGCACATTTAACATGCTGGTAGAAATTAGGTAGAACGGATATAAGTTTCCCTGCATTAAAGTCCCCGGCCACTAGGAGCGCTGCCTCTGGATGAGCGTTTTCCTGTTTGCTTATGGCCTTATACAGCTCATTCAGTGCAATCTTAATGCCAGCATTGGTTTGTGGTGGTAAATAGACAGCTATGAAAAATATAGATGAAAACGCTCTTGGTAAATAGTGTGGTCTACAGCTTATCATAAGATACTCTACCTCAGGCGAGCAAAACCTCGAGACTTCTTTAGTATTTGATTTTGTGCACCAGCTGTTGTTTACAAATATACACAGACCGCCACCCCTTGTCTTACCGGAGTCAGCCGTTCTATCCTGCCGATGTAGCGTATAGCCCGCTGGCTGTATGTTGTCCATGTCGTCGTTCAGCCACGACTCCGTGAAACATAAGATATTACAGTTTTTAATGTCCCGTTGGTAGGATAACCGTAATCTTAGGTCATCCAATTTATTCTCAAATGATTGAAGATTGGCTAATAGGATTGATGGGAGCGGCAGTTTACTCGCTCGCCGTCGGATCCTTACAAGGCACCCCGACCTACGTCCACGATATCTCCGTCTCTTCCTCATGCGAATGACAGGGATTTGGGCCTTGTCGGGTGTCTGTAGGATATCCTTCGCGGCCGCCTCGTTGAAGAAAAAATCTTTGTCCAATAGGAGGTGAGTAATCGCTGTCCTGATATCCAGAAGCTCTTTTTGGTTATAAGAGACGATGGCAGAAACATTATGTACAAAATAAATTACAAATAACGCGGAAAAACACACATAATAGTACAATTGGTTAGAGGGCTGTAAAACGGCAGCCATCTTCTCCGGTGCCATTAGAGCAATGAGAGCCAGTTCTCGGGGCAGGAGGGGAGCTGCAGAGTCGGTGGTGGGCTGACTAATAACATACAGGGTCAAACACAGCTGATATGTAACCGGCACTGTCTGGTGGTTTACTGGCAAGACATGGGGTGAATGAGAATTGCTAATGAGAATTGCTAAATGGACATCCATCTTCTGAGGCTAGCTGGATTCAATTTCATCCAGAAGTATGCCACCTTTCCTAACCCCCTTAATAACTTGTCCTTGAATGGATAGATAAAAGCAATATGGTGATTAGCAAGGCTAGTTGGAGTTTCCGAGATATTGCCTTGACCAATATAGTAACATTAGTTTGGTAGGGGCGATTTATCACAGCCAAAGGGAGATGAGAGTTTTCGGAATGTGATCAAAAGGTAAGACTCATTCACAGCCCTAGGTCCGTCACCGTTGACGTCAGAGAGAGAGAGAGAGAGAGAGAGAGCATGTCTCTGTTAGAATGTTTTTATGATGCATCCTTCCTGTCTCTCTTGGAGTTATCAATGATCCAACACAATTGTACGGGACAAAGCATTTTCATTGTATTTGAATAAATGGCCCATGTGTGAAATTC
The DNA here is from genome assembly GCF_964263955.1 of Coregonus lavaretus. Taxonomy (NCBI): domain Eukaryota; kingdom Metazoa; phylum Chordata; class Actinopteri; order Salmoniformes; family Salmonidae; genus Coregonus; species Coregonus lavaretus. The sequence continues at coordinate 34,897,046 of NC_140010.1, read as the reverse complement.
CCACTCAGTTCTAGAGTTGCGCCAAGCACACCATAGTCCCAGTTGGTATTAAATAGCTTGAATGTTGTGGCCGCGCCCAATTGTCTCTCAGCAAATGTTCTTGTTGTCTGCTTGTTTTTTTCAATTACAAAACTACATTTAAGACAAGTACAACATGTCTAATGATTATTTTCAACATTGTCTGCTCCCAAACAGAATATTGTAGGGCTTCCCTCATGCCCCTTTTCATGACGGCGCTAACATTAGCCACATGAGTGAGTGCTAGCTAGCTACCAACCAGAACATTAAGTTAGCTAAGACCAACAAAACAAACAGACTATAAAGCTACAAGTAGTGAGTGAAGTTACAAACGGACTATACTAAACAAGTTAAAAGTCTTACCTGTGATTAAATGTTTTCCACACACATAATCATAGCTACATGTAGCCTACTTCGGCACCAGGTCCCCACAATTTTCTCTTCCACATCGAATAGCCTGAAGCCACAGGGCTCTTCTCGCAGGCTCTAGTTCCCTACGTTGGAGCATTGTGAACCGTAGGTCGAGATTTTTGACCTGGTTACATGTACATTGAACAACACAGTATGTTTTCGGCATTTTTTGTTATTTCTGTATAACACAAAATCTATGACGAAGTTGGCTCTTTTACAACCGGGGTCCATGGGAAATAAAAATGTTTCCCCCCAATTTGTGGGTGTGGTCTTCTTCCTCTTTGATGAGGTTTAATGGCGGTTGGCATCCAATAAATGTTGCATTACCGCCACCTACTAGACTGGAGTATAACTGCCTTATACTTTGCTTAAAAAAACGAATCAACAAATACCCTACCATCTAACAATCTAGTCCTACCTCAGGCCAACAGCCTGAAAGGACGGGACACCACCACTCAACACACCCTGTAACTCTTCTGACGTCAAGCATATATCATTTGTTGGCCTATCCCTCTGTAATGGTACAGATCTACTCCTCACACAACTCCTCTCAGGAAATTCTCCCCTTGACCCATCTTCCTCTACTTTCTTCACTGTCTCAGCATACAAAAACTTCTGCACTTCATCAATCGTTCGCAGGAGAAATAGACGGAGAAATCGGGGACGTATGTCGGGGTGCCTTGTAAGGATCCGACGGCGAGTGGGTAATCTGCCTCTACCATCAGTCCTATTAGCTAATGTAAAATCATTGGATAACAGAATAGACGAGCTACGATCACGGATATCCTACCAATGGGACATTAAAAACTGTAATATCTTATGTTTCACAGAGTCGTGGCTGAACGATGACATGGATAACATACAGCTAGCGGGATTTACGCTGCATCCGCAAGATAGAACAGCAGCATCCGGTAAGACAAGGGGTGGCGGTCGGTGTATATTTGTAAACAACAGCTGGTGCACGACATCTAATATTAAGGAAGTCTCAAAAAGTCTCCAATAACACCAGAAAAAGTGTGCAGGAAAACTTAAATCAGTTTTACCTAATTTCTACCAGCATGTTAAATGTGCAACCAGAGGAAAGTAAACTCTAGACCACCTTTACTCCACACACACAGAGACGCGTACAAAGCTCTCCCTCGCCCTCCATTTGGCAAATCTGACCATAATTATAACCTCCTGATTCCTGCTTACAAGCAAAAACTAAAGCAGGAACACCAGTGACTCGGTCAATAAAGAAGTGGTCAGATGACACAGATGCTACAGGACTGTTTTGCTAGCACAGACTGGAATATGTTCCGGGATTCTTCTGATGGCATTGAGGAGTACACCACATCAGTCACTGGCTTCATCAATAAGTGCATCGATGACGGCGTCCCCACAGTGACCATACGTACATACCCCAACCAGAAGCCATGGATTACAGGCAACATCCGCACTGAGCTAAAGGGTAGAGCTCCGCTTTCAAGGAGCGGGACTCTAACCCGGACGCTTATAAGAAATCCTGCTATGCCCTCCGATGAACCATCAAACAGGCAAAGCGTCAATACAGGACTAAGATTTAATCGTACTACACCGGCTCCAAAGCTCGTCGGATGTGGCAGGGCTTGCAAACTATTACAGACTACAAAGGGAAGCATAGCCGCGAGCTGCCTAGTGACACGAGCCTACCAGATGAGCTAAATTGCTTCTATGCTCGCTTCGAGGCAAGCAACACTGAAGCATGCATGAGAGCATCAGCTGTTCCAGACGACAGTGTGATCACGCTCTCCGTAGCCGATGTGAGTAAGACCTTTTAAACAGGTCAACATTCACAAGGCCCACTCCAATTTGCATACCGTCCCAACAAATCCACAGATTATGCCATCTCTATTGCACTCCACACTACCCTTTCCCACCTGGACAAAAGGAACACCTACGTGAGAATGCTATTCATTGACTACAGCTCAGCGTTCAACACCATAGTGCCCTCAAAGCTCATCTCTAAGCTAAGGACCCTGGGACTAAACACCTCCCTCTGCAACTGGATCCTGGACTACCTGACGGGCCGCCCCCAGGTGGTAAGGGTAGGTAACAACACATCTGCCACGCTGATCCTCAACACGGGGACCCCTCAGGGGTGCGTGCTCAGTCCACTCCTGTACTCCCTGTTCACCCATGACTGCATGGCCAGGCACGACTCCAACACCATCGTTACGTTTGCCGACGATAACAGTGGTAGGCCTGATCACCGACAACGATGAGACAGCCTATAGGGAGGAGGTCAAAGACCTGGCCGTGTGGTGCCAGGATAACAACCTCTCCCTCAACGTGATCAAGACAAAGGAGATGATTGTGGACTACAGGAAAAGGAGGACCAAGCACGCCCCCCTTGTCATCGATGGGGCTGTAGTGGAGCAGGTTGAGAGATTCAAGTTCCTTGGTGTCCACACCACCAACAAACTAACATGGTCCAAGCACACCAAGACAGTCATGAAGAGGGCACGACAAAGCCTATTCCCCCTCAGGAGACTGAAAAGATTTGGCATGGGTCCTCAGATCCTCAAAAAGTTATACAGCTGCACCATCGAGAACATCCTGACTGGTTGCATCATTGCCTGGTATGGCAACTGCTGGGCCTCCGACCCCAAGGCACTACAGAGGGTAGTGCGTACGGCCCAGTACATCACTGGGGCCAAGCTTCCTGCCATCCAGGACCTCTATACCAGGTGGTGTCAGAGGAAGGACCTAAAGATGGTCAAAGACTCCAGTCACCCAAGTCATAGAATGTACTCTCTGCTACCGCACGGGAAGCGGTACCGGAGTGCCAAGTTTAGGTCAAAAAGGCTTCTTAACAGCTTCTACCCCCAAGCCATAAGACTCCTGAACAGCTAATCATGGCTACCCGGACTATTTGCATTCCCTCTCCACCTTCTTTTACGCTATTATCTATGTATAGTCACTTTAACTCTACCTACATGTACATATTACCTCAATTACCTTGAATAAACCTGTGCCCCCGCACATTGACTCTGTACCAGTACCCCCAAGTATATAGCCACGCTACTGTTATTTTACTGCTGCTCTTTAATTATGATTTTTCTTTAGTTTTATATATAATATATATATATATTTTTTTACTTATCTATTTTTTACTTAACACTTATTTTTCTGCATTGTTGGTTAAGGGCTTGTAATTAAGCGTTTCACTGTAAGGTGTGACAAATAAAATGTCATTAGATTTTTTGAAACCTCAACCTGCCTCTCTCGCACCGGACATTTCTAATCCCCAGCCCCATGTGCACCCCTACAATTAACACATACCACTACTTTCCCCAATGCTACACATTCCTTTGTCTCTTGCCCTTCTGCACACTTCTCACACCTAGGAACCTCCCTCCCATACACTGCTGCCACATGCCCAAAAGCTTGACAGCTGTAACAACGTAATGTATTCGGCACAAAAGCTCATACAGGATAACTTATATATCCTAACATCACTTTGTCGGGCAAAGACTCCACATCAAAATGCAAAAGAACAGACAACGACTCTTCTGTTTTAGCACTTACTTCACTCTGTCTGCGTCGCACCAAACCACGAGCACTCTGTCTGCGTCGCACCAAACAGAATCTTCCCCTTCAGTTGGTCAACTTTCACATTTACCACTACCCCAGTAATCACTCCTTTCAATGGCAGCCTTTTCTTGAGAGCAAAACAATTCACATCTCTTGTCCTCATTAGTTTGACACGGCGCGCCTGCTCCCGCTGACCAGCAGAAACACAAACAATTATCACAAGACCACTTCTGGTTACCTTCACCAATTCCACAGCACCCATCTCTGTTTTCACCCACCCTGAAACCACAAATGGATCAGCCAAAAGGCAAGGGTCCAAATATTTCACTGTCACAGACTCTTCTTTATCCTGACCCTCGGTGCAAGCCTCGGGCTCCGATGAACTTCACCACACCTACCCCCTCCGATACTTCGCCCTCACATTTCCATTTATCCTCCTCGATCCAGCGTACAGCTCACTCTGCTTATACTTTCTACCATTCTTCTTTAACAAACCATCTCCCTTTTTTCCGCCATTTTTAACCGATTCATACTCACCCTCTTCCTCCCTCTCGCTCTTCGACCTCCTCTGCCTCTCTTTTTCCCTCTATTCCTCCGCCGTATTCCAAGTATACATCTCCTTATGCTATACTGCAGTTCTCCTGACATACATCTTGTTCTTGCTCTCTCAAGGGACGCCATTTTCCACCTGCCTTCAACAACCTGCAAAACAAAAAGCTCAGGTCAGTCTTCCGGTCTCGTGCACCTTGTGTTCATGTTGACTTCCATCTCCTTCATAAACCACTAAGGTATAAAGAACTGTGGTCGTGGTCGAGGGGAATTCCTTCGACCACGACCACATGACATGAATACCGACCAATGATTTATATATACACTAGATTACTAACAGAGAGAGGGGGGGCTTTGTTGCAGCAACCATGCCTTCATCTTGGCACTCCCTCACAATTGTAAAACATTTTGGAAGCTATAGAACGGCATTTATTCATGTCTACATTCATTTTTGCCACATGTATTCTATTACAGACACCTTAATACATACTTTTAAATGATATTATGTGAGCTTAACATACAAATACAAAAATATATTAAAACATTTTTCTTAAAGTATCATTTTTAGATTTTACTAATGTTAAAATCCCCACTACAACAAAACAATACTTAAATACATGTAATTTTATTCTTGAAACATTTAATTGAAATACTGTAGAATTCCATTCTTTCCTATGGAGGACTGCACCTACTGGGGAGTGCCAATATGGCCGACCGGCTTCAAAGCCTCTCAACGGCCAATATAAAGCATCAGCAATCCAGGGTTTATATAAATCATTGATACCGACTCTGAGTATAGAGCCTTATATTTGCCATGCCTCACCTGGCCCTTGTGGATGGAGATGGCCCAGGCCAGTTTGAATGGCAGCTGCTGGCGGCTCAGTTAGAGCCCGTCTCCAGCCTTGAACATCCAGCGCTCGGGCTTCAGCACCTCAGTGGCGCCGCACAGGAAACACACGCGCAGGAGCCCTGAGGAGTCAGAGAAAGGACTGATGGGACTGCTGCTATACAGAGTTAGGGAACACTTGTTTGTCAGTGAATCGATCATCATAAATGCATAGCTAAAACAGATAGCCGCAAGGAAATTTGAGGGTTATTATGCATATTTTTGTATACACCGAGACCTGAATCATATACTTTTTGAGCCCCTGAATCCTAGTGTCCATTGTATGCCATGTAGATGTATAAGTGTACTGTCTACCTAGCTTCCCAGGCTGAAAGTCCACTACGACTTCTCGAGCCCCGTTGACCAGGCCCCTTTGGACATCCAGGTTCTTTGTTAGCATGACCTGGGAATACAAAGCAGTCAAGCCAGTGAGTAGTCATTTTAGCCTACAATGGAACATTTACATTTACTTGAAAATTATTAAATCAAGCTAGCCCAACAGCTTAGAGATGCATTCACTCTGCCTCAAACAACTGCACTGACCCTGGGAACGAATGGAGGACCCATTTAAATGTTGCAAATATTTTCTCTGTAAAGTAGTATAATGACAGCAAACGGCTACAAACAACCGTTTTTTGGGGTGGGGAGACACAAACAAACAGACTAAGGACATGTTCAGTTGGATACCCCACAAAGGAGCACATTGAGATTCTGTTCTTTTGAGCAATAGGGGCAGATTATTATTTTTTAACACCTGATGTTTTTTTTAGGTGGCAATCCTACTTTCAATTATCATCTCAGCATTCTCAATTGGAAGCCATGACCATTAAAACCAGCATGTCGCACAGAGATAGAACTCATTGTGGCTGGTGACAGACTCACCACAGCTTGTCCCCAGTAACAAGGGTAGCATAAGGCTCACACATAGAGCAGCAAAAACAAAACAAGTCCTTTCATTGGTTTTTGCCAGCCTAATCATAGGGTATGTTTGCTCGAGGTTGCAATTAATTGGTGAATTATTTTTCTTTCCTGCAAGCTGTGTGTAGGGGGTCTAACAAAGGAAATGCCAACAGGAAGTCAAGTGGGTTGGAACATGACTTCCTGGAATGGTCTGCTTATTGGGTTAGCACACCAACACACCTTTGTAACTGAGACCGTCAAGGTCCTATGGTTGTCAGGATGTCAACAACATCAATCAACAAATGACTCAAGCCTGTGACACACAGTACTGGCCAATCGTCACCTGCCTCAAGGCACTGGTTTGTCTCACACAAAAACTTAAGAACTGTGGGGATAACAGTCATAAAAATGCCAAACCTGGCAGGTGCTGGTGCTTGTTGTCATTAGTCAGCTCCACGTCATCCTTGTGAGTGCACAGCCTGGTTACCAGGATACCGTCCTGCTCAATCTTGTGATAGGCACTCTCCATCAGCTTGGCAATGACTTCCTCTGTGACTCTGTGGCATTGAATGATGGACGTTGACAATACAATTGCTTTTAATAAATTGCATGATTACAATTTCATTCAAACAGATAGAGAAGTTCATTTTCTAATTGGCTCAGAAACTCCACTTGGTACTGTAGAACTGGCATTTTGTCATGAAAGACCATGGAGTTGTGGCACAGTGGATGCATCTCAAAAGTCTATAAAGTGGCTTCCTCTCCTCCTTAGTCACCTTTTGTGAAAGAACTGGATAGGTGAAAGCTTGTCTTTCACCCATCATGCATTTCATTAGAGAACAAGCAGAGGAAGCTGCTTCAGACTGTTGAGATGCACCCATTGAATCGGCCCAGAACATCCATCCAAAATAGCTGCCTATTGTCCACTGCTCAGCGTACCTGCCCACTCTCACTGCCTGCAGGAGGGAGATGAAGGACTGGTCCGTCTGCCTACACACCTCAGTCAGTTCCATGTTCAGCTGGACGCACTTCCGCCAGCTTCTAGACTAGATGTCAAGGAGAGGTCACCATTTTACTATTATTAAGGTATGATGCTTTTATCGTCATATCTCAGATAGTGGCTCGAAATATAAATGACACGTAACACAAATCAAGCTTGTGTTAGGATGTTAGGACTTTAATCAAATACACCCACCAAGTAGCAGATGCAAACATGGCTAGCCTGAGACTTATTGTAATGACAAATGCTCAAGGTGGGAGTCAGTGTAACATAGTACCATTATCACCAGGCAATCTGACCTGGAAGCAGAAGCTGACCTTGTTCTTTCCCTTGGAGACTGGGGGCAGCTGGAGGAAGTCCCCACACACTATCACCTGGATGCCTCTAAACAGCTATGTGGACCTCCATAGATACCTGTCAATAGAAGTCATAGCAGAATTACACAAGATGAACTTGACTAGGATTCGGAAAGTATTCAGACCCCTTGACTTTTTCCACATTTTGTTATGTTACAGCCTTATTCAAAAAAATAACCCCATAATGACAAAGCGAAAACAGGTTTTTGCAAATGTATTAGAAAAGAAAACGGAAATACCTTATTTACATAAGTAATCAGACCCTCTGCTATGAGACTCGAAATTGAGCTCAGGTGCATCCTGTTTTCATTGATCATCCTTGAGATGTTTCTACAGCTTGATTGGAGTCCATCTGTGGTAAATTCAATTGATATGACATGATTTGGAAACCACACACCTGTCTATATAAGGTCCCACAGTTGTCAGAGCAAAAACCAAGCCATGAGGTCGAAGGAATTGTATGTAGAGCTCCGAGACAGGATTGTGTCGAGGCACAGATCTGGGGAAATGTAGCAAAAAATGTCTGCAGCATTGAAGGTCCCCAAGAGCACAGTGGCCTCCATCATTCTTAAATGGAAGAAGTTTGGAACCACCAAGACTCTTCCTAAAGCTGGCTGCCCAGCCAAACTAAGCAATTGGGGGAGAAGGGCCTTGGTCAGGGAGGTGACCAAGAACCCGATGGTCACTCTAACAGAGCTCCAGAGTTCCTCTGTGGAGATGGGATAACCTTCCAGAAGGACAACCATCTCTGTAGCACTCCACCAATCAGGCCTTTATGGTAGAGTGGCCAGACGGTCCCACAGTTGACAGTGCATGTCAGAGCAAAACACTGTGGCCTCCATCATTCTTAAATGGAAGAAGTTTGGAACCACAAAGACTCTTCCTAGAGCTGGCCGGCTGGTCAAACTGAGCAATCGGGGGAGAAGGGCCTTGGTCAGGGAGGTGACCAAGAACCTGATTGTCACTCTGAAAAAACAGTTTTTGCTTTGTGATTATGGGGTATTGTGTGTAGATTGATGAGGGAAAACAACAATTTAATCAATTTTAGAATAAGGCTGTAATGTAACAGAATGTGGAAAAAGTCAAGGGATCTGAATACTTTCCGAATGAACTGTATGCCAGGGAGATAGCCTCCACAATCTAGTGGAAGAGACGCTGCTTAGAGAGCACCTTGCCACGAGCTAGATTAGCAAAACAGACAAAAAGCTGGTCAAATAACCGGATATCCCGGGTCCATTCAATGTACATGCGTAAAGCTTGCACCGTACATGTAACCTCTGTTGCTCTTCAGAAGCAAAAGGAGGAGACGAAAAGGGAAATAGCTCAAAAGCTAAGGAGCTGTAGGATATAGCCATGACTTTCAGGGCGATGGCCGCATTTGAACGCAACGTCACCTTAGAGTTGCCCGGGGCGAACTGAGTACAGGAAGGGTGTACGGATAACACGTTGAGTTCCCCAACACGGTTTGCCGAGGCCAAAGCTATGAGCAGGGAGGTTTCGTAGGAGAGGATCTTCAGAACCACCAACTCTAGAAGCTCAAAGGGGGCCGCAAACATTGCCTCTGAAACCAGCTCCAAGTTCCATGTGGCACAATAGGTTTAGAGACTGTTCTGAGACAACGTACACCTTCCAGGAACCGCGCAATCAGGGGGTGGGCCCCCGGTGACACGCTGGGCTAGCTAGTCTCTTTGACCGCAGCACGGTCCATTTAGAATAACCAAGCGACTTAACGTTACGTATACTAAACAAGAGCTACCCAAGCAACTCTGTGGGGAAGCAGGAATAGCTAGTAGTAGCTAAGTCGCCTTGGCAGTGCTTGTTACCTAGCCTGGTCTCGAAAGTCTACATAAGAGTGGATCACTGAGGGGAAGAGAGGCAAGCAGTGCTTAACCAAGGCAGACACAGGTGGCGGGGGGTTACCCACAGAACCTGGTCACCCCCTCTCTTCGAGTAGCCTCCCGTAACCGGTGACAGAGCGCACAGGAGCCGGGAGACATTTGATCTGACCAACGACCCAACCCATCTCCACGTCCCGCAACTCAGACTCAGCCGAGGTACAAGCACCTGGGAGAGGAAGTCACTATCGCCAAGCCCCCTAAAGAATGCTACACGATTGTCACGAGAACCTGTGATGCAGACTAGTAGGGGAATAGTGCCAGCCATCCCCTAGTCTTGCACACAAACTGATTTGAGCAAGGGCAGCCGGCGCATTCACTAAGCCGAGATATACAAGGCTCTGGAAATTATGGACTTTTACATTTGTTTTTCACATTGTGAAGGTCCCCATACTTAGCTTCACAAAATGGTCATAATCCACTGCTGCGGGTTACTACACCGGGCTTCTACATCTGCATTGCTTGCTGTTTGGGGTTTTAGGCTGGGTTTCTGTATAGCACTTTGTGACATCTGCTGATGTAAAAAGGGCTTTATAAATCAAATTTGATTGATTGATTGATTGATTGAACTCAAAAACAGAATACTTGAGTATCCTGAATAATAATGAGATATTGGTGTGCATGTAAACGTGGTCAGTGTTACAATGTGCGGGCTTTGATGATAGAACATGTAGTGTCTGAGGGTCTATGATTGTGCTGACGTTTGCAAAAGTGTGTTAGAGGAAACTTGGCTCTGCTTGCTGAAACATCTGGAAAGCATTACTAAATTCCTGGAAAAGAGGATATGTGAAAAGCCAGGGATTGGTGTATTAAAATCACGCCATACTATTTCACATAGGATATAAATACCATGTCTTGAACAAAGGAGAAAAGAATAGCAAATCACAGATTGGGTCCAGCTGTTCTTCAGATATCTGCAGGTATCTGTAAATCTGACGCTGAAACTCTTTGTTATAATAAACTTTTATAATCAAAGTACAGTGTCAGCGGATCTTCTTATCATCACGGCATTATCAGCAACGTTGACTTGGACACCACCACATTTTAATGGCGATGAGGTTTTTGGGACGTGTTACGTCTTTTCTCAGCATTCCATTCCTGGGCTACAAAGTGACTCCCGCTCAAGAGGCCGACAGATAAGGTGAGCTTTCTCACAAACATTGGGCGCTGGTCGTTTTGTGAGTGCAGAGTGTGTGCGTTCAGATGTACCGTCAAATAACTTGTGTGTGCGCTTTGCTGGTATTTGCTGTGTGATGAGAATTCCGTTCAAAATTTTCTAAATTTGTTTGCGTTGGGAACAACGCAAAAAGGGGGGAGTGTCTATAGGGCACACCGATAGGGCACACCGATATTTGGCTTGAATAAAAGTAAAAGGAGTGTCCAGGAAAAGCATGAAGGAATAAGGCCAGGAATAAGGAAAAAGTATACTTTTAGGACGCCGTTGATTTAAGGAAGCCCTTGAAACAAGGCGATCAATATGATGGGCCATGAATCTTGATAGTTATTAGATTAACTCTCAAGTCAGTTCTGGGAACTGCAGATTGTAGAATATATATATTCAATTGTATGTTACCTCTCAGAATCTATTTGACGAAGTATTTGTCTGAAGTAATCCTCTCATTGAATGTCTACAATCTGAGGTAGCAGAAATTTAGAAAGGAATATAAAGGAAAATAGGAACGGCGGTAGCATGCTTTGTATGAACGGATGCATTCTTTTCGTGTGTGTATGAGAGGAACGGAGCCTGCGTGTGTGTGTGTGAGACAGAGTGAGCCGCTGCATGTCTGTACATCTGATGTATGCCAGCTCTGTGTCGACTCATGTTAGGATAAGATCTATGTTAGAGATTTATACATATATATATGTTTTGGTTGAGAACAGGGATTTTTGTTTTCATAAGGAAGTATAAGCCCCCTAGAAGGAAGTTAAGGTTAAAAAAATCTTATGAGTCTCCGTTTGTGAGAACGTTAATAATTGTTAACTATATATGAGCCCCCTGGAAGGACATTAAGTTTAAAAATCTTATGAGTCTCTATAAAAAGAGAACGTTTACTAACTAATCATGAGCCTACAGGGAGGACTTTTTTTTAAAGAGTGTATAGAGATGTTTTGTAATTGATAACAACATAACTATAAATCTGCAGATTAGGATAAGTGAAGATAAGAAATTTCGAAGTAGGATTTGTGTTCTATGTTCTGTGTTCCGTGTTCGTTTGTGACCTCTGTTAAGTGTTATTGTTTGTCAAAAGGGGGAGAGAACGGAGCGACAGCTGGTTTGTCTACTCTGTTGTTTAGCTGGGAGAGAGCTGTTCACCCTGAAATAGCATTGGTGACTGAACTGCGTACGCGTGGGATTTTATGAGTTTAGAGTTACGTAGAACAGATGTGCCACTCCCCTGCACTGAACTGCTGGGAGACGCAGTCTTAGAGCAGACAAAGAGGGAGGGGGAAACTTGCACACAAGTGGAATGTTCTGCTTGTTGAATTAACTGTTGCTTGACTGTGAAACTGTTTGGTTGATATCGGTTGAGTTGGTGAATGAGAGATATATTGACGGATTAAAAATAATAATAATAAAATAAATAAATAAAATAAAATGTTATTGAGCTATTTATAATATTCCTGAGTTAAGCTGTTTGCTTATTTCTTAGCGTGAATGTGAATATAAGTATGCATAAAATACTAAATTGTTGTCTGTTCCTTTGTTCTTCTGTCATATGAGAGACGAGAGGGAGGAGACAGAGAGAGAGAGAGAGGAGGTGCTGACCAGTACATCAGCGACAACAATCCAGTCCAATCAAGGCCAGTACTGTTCTTATCCACAAAACCTACTTTCCCTTACAGGATATAATACATACGTTGTGTATACATAGAATATTTCATGTTGTGACCATTTCGCAGGAACTTGGCAACAGACTGATGAATTGATGTAATTGATGATTGCACATTAGAGTTTTTGTGAATGACTTGTTTTGATTAGAGTTGTGTTGGATATCCAGCATTGACATTATTCTGTAAATTTAAGATAATTGGGTGATTATTAAGCAATTGGCTTGTGAGTGCTGTAGTGTTGCTGGATTACAGGTCTTTTCTTTTTGGATTGCTCTGAAGTTGACTACTTTCCTTTACTTTTCCTGATCGGATGTGGTAAGACTGCCACTAATCAATAATTTGGTAAAATAAAATTCATAAAAATAAATGGATATATTGATTAATTAATTGATTAATTGATTAATTAATTATTTTTAATTTAAAAAAAAGAGGGAAACATATAACAGAGTCGTTACAATGGGGAAAAAGGGCATCAAAACTACAAAAGCAATTACTCCTCTTGATGTAGTACAGAATAGTAATCCTCTAGTTAATGGTATTGCAAGATTATCTGAAAAATGGAATAAACGTTGGCCTGACATTGAACAACCATGGCCAGTGGAAGGGACTCTTAACCCAGACGTCATCAAGATAATGCAAGTGCTTGTATAAGGCAGATCAAAAGAAGGGGAAAAAAAGGATAACAACGTAAAGAAAAGAGACAAAGAGAGCTGGGTGTTCTTAAGCTGTTTGAAAATGAAGGACAAAAACTGATAAAACATACAAAAGATAAGAGAGACAGAGGTACAGAGAAAATGGCAAAAGAGGTGAAGGTGACAGAAAAACTAATGGCAGAAGTCAATACACCTTTCTCACATATGGATTCAGCAAAAACACCCCCACCTTATGAGAAAGAAGTCAAGTTTAAGGACGTCTATCCTCAGCTTCCAGTGATCATTCAGGAGGGTGATTATTGCATCAGAGATGAAGATGAACGAATAATAGAGAGAGGACAAGCAGAAACGACCATAAAGATGAATCCAAACTCCAAAAGTAGGAAGAAAACGAGATGTCTGGAAACTAAGGGTAGAGTGAGGTTCAGGAGGATGGAACTTGATGATGATGATGATGATGATCAGAGTGATTCAGAAGAGATCATGGGTGGATATGACCCTGTCATCAGACAGAGGTTGGCCAGAGCGGAAAGAAGGGGTGATGGAAGTTGGAAGAAGAAGAATACAAGTGATTCGAGTTCTGATGAAAATGAAGATGGAGACAACGATGAAGATTTGGAGATTAAAGGTGCTTCATACTCAAGAGGATTTTATCCTACAATGACTAGCACAGAAGAAATAGAAAGAGATATATACCGATGCGTATCATACCTGGATAAGGCCAATAATTTAGAAGAAGTAAGAGAGCTGGAAGAACAACTCAAGAAGCTGAAGATACAGAAGAAAAAACTGCTGAAAAAAGGATCCCACGAATTGGAGAAGAAGTATACATTGAGGCCAAGACAAGGGAGCACAAGTAAGAAGATGATGCCAGTGATCATTCGAGGACAAAACCTAGAATATAAGCCTTTGCAGAATACCGATATGTCAGATATACTTGAGAAGCTGCCTACTCTTCAAGATGGAGCATATCCTTGGATTTCAAAGTTGGAAGAAATTACGGTGGGAACACAGTCTGCCATAGGAGACATTAAGAGACTTTTGGCTAATCTCCTTGGGATTCCAGGCATGGAATACATTTTTCAGAGAGCTGGACTTCATAGATATGTGGGGACTGCAGTGAACGACCCTGAATTGTTGGCTACAAGTAGGAATCGGCTGTGGAGAGCACTGAGAGATACGTTTCCAACAAATGTGCATCCTGACAACATTCTGATTGATCCACTAGGACAACAAGAAAATCCGAGAGCCTACGTGTCAAGAGTTCATCAAGTGTGGAGAAATATTACCGGAAATGATCCAGATGTGAGTCAAATTGAGCAGTCAATTTTGAGAGCTAAACTACAGATGGGACTGCCCTCACCAGTAAGGAGCAAACTGGCAGAGGTGGTTGGACTTGGGAGCATGACAAAAGGTGTCTATACAGATCATATAGCCCATCAAGTGGATCTGTACCGGAAAAAGGAACACAACCAGAAAGAACAGGACCAAGAAACTCTCAGAAAACTCAATCAAATACAACTGGTGGAGAATAAGAAGGAGAAGAAACAAGCTCTGGTTATGCAGAATCAGTGTAAACCAAATCAACAATCACTGCCACAGCTTCAACCGAACCAGTTCCAACTGCAATTGTACCAGACACCAATAGCGGTACCAGTTGTTTCATATCCACAGCCAGTTTCTGGACAGAGACAGATTTGGAGAGGAAGAGGACGAGAAGGTTTAGGAAGAGGAAGAGGAGGAAGATTTAAGCCATACTTCCAGCAATCTTCAGAAGTGTGTTATAATTGTGGACAGGTTGGTCATTTTGCCTGTGAGTGTAATGGGCCAGAAGGAAACACCAGAGGGAATTTCAGAGGAAGATACAGGGGCCAGTCAAGATCATCTGGAGGACCGGTGAACCCTTATAGGGGCCCGGAGCAAGGATTCTAGAGGTGCCCAGAAGATCCGAAAGGGGGGTGTCAGCTGGTAGCATCAGGACCGGAAAAAGATCCAACAATTGAGGTGAAAGTAAATAAACGACCATTGGAAGTGATGGCGGATAGCGGAGCTGCTTTTACCTGTGTTCGGCCTGAAGATGCTACACATCTCCCTATGTCCAATCAACTAATTAGGACAATCGGATTTGAGGGAGTGAAACAGCTGATTCCTCTTACGGAACCAATTGAGCTCTGCTATGAAAATCAGAAAATTACAAAACCCATACTAGTATCAGAACATACACCTATTGCATTGTTGGGAAGAGATGCATTGTGTAAATTGAACTGTACAATAAAATGTACACCAGACGGCTGTCTGGTAGAGGTGCCAAAGGAAAATGTTTACCAATTGTCGATGACGACAGAGATGGATTCTTCTTCAGTATTCTGGATTGGAAATCTCAGTGAAGATTTTTTGAAGCAGGCTAAGATATGGGAGAAATTCATTGTGACAAACATGCCAGATGCGAGGCTTCCGGAATATCCATTTCATTGTACGCTCAAGTATTTCAAGAATGCTGCTCAATCGGACTCAGAGGAATGGTTGAGTCATCAACCAAAGAAAGTTCAACTTAGCTCATGTTGCATAATTTTAGGACCACAAGGAGCAGCTATGAAGATAAACACAGACGATTATCTGGATAAAGAATTTGAGATTGAGAAGAGTGTGCCACATGTGACCTTGTTGGTTTCTGAATGCTATGAGCAGAAGCAAATAGGAGAAATGATGACAGAAGCAGAGAAAGCTGTTTTCATACCGATGAAAGAGAATTTGGCGATTTGGAGGAGTGAAGATCATCGATTTCTCAAAATCATGATTTCGGCTCAAGGACAAGGAGAGCCACAAGCTGTACGGATAACACACAAATCTATTTGCAGTGTGAAGATGGATTCAGACCCTATGAAAGAGGAGATGTTGCAACAAGTTCCAGAATGTTTGTGGTCTCAACACAGTACCGATATTGGACTTGTGAAATCAGCCCAACCGGTGAAAGTTGAACTTCGACCAGGAGCCAGACCTCCTTAGAAGAATCACTATCCATTGAAAGATGAAGCAATCCAAGGGATCGAACCACACATTGAAGGACTTTCGAAAGCAGGTGTTTTAAGGACAACAAAAAATCCTCAGAGTAACACACCTTTGTTACCTGTGAAAAAACCAGATGAAACTTATCGTGTGGTTCATGATTTGAGAGCGGTGAATGAGGTAGTAACTGACTTTCCAGCGGAAGTGCCAGACCCGCATACCTTGTTAGCCCAAATTCCTCCTGATGCGACACATTTTACGGTGTTAGACTTATGTGGTGCATTTTTTAGTGTTCCACTTAGTGTAGAAAGTCAGGGTTTATTTGGGTTCACATATAAGGGACAGTTCTATGAGTACAATCGTTTGCCACAGGGCTTCAGGCATAGCCCTCACATTTTCAATAAAGTATTGAAGGAAGATTTGGTAGGGATAGATCAGATATTGCAACGCACTGTCATTCAGTATGTAGATGATATAATTATCTGCTCACAGGATAAGGAAACATGTCATAGAGACTCAATTAAATTGCTACAGGTATTGGCAGAAAAGGGACATAAGGGTTCACAGAAAAAGTTGCAATATTGCCAGGAGAAGGTTGTTTATTTGGGTCAGAAAATAACGCACGGACACAGAAGCATTTCGGATAGTCAATTGGAAGCTATTCGTAAGGCTCCGAAGCCTAGAACTGTCAGAGAGATGATGACATTTCTTGGTATTGCTGGTTATTCTTCAGCTTGGGTTGAGAGCTATGCTAGTTTGACAGGACCTTTGAGAGCTATGGTTAAGGATACTGGAAATGGTCAACTCCATAGCAATCTTTCCTGGACACAGGAAGGCCTTGTGGCATTTGAAACGATCAAACAGAGGTTGCAGGAGGCACCTGCACTCACATTACCAGACTACTCTAAGAATTTTTTGCTATATGTGTCTACTTCTACTGGAGGTAAATATGCATGTGCAGTTCTTTGTCAGCCGACAGGCACAGGGATGAATCCTCAGCCTATTTCCTACTACTCTACTGCCTATTCAGAAGTAGAACTAGGGCTACCACTGTGCTACAGAGCAATGGTGGGAGTATATTCAATGTATAACAAAGCATCATCTGTTACAATGGGTTACCCAGTAACAATTCTTACCCATCATAGTCTCAGAAATCTTCTGAACTTTGGAAAATATACATTGACTATGCCTAGGCTCAGAGACTATCACAGGCTCTTAGAGCAGGAAGATGTCACCCTAGTGAGGTGTGATACGGTGAATCCAGCCGAGAATTTGCCAACTTCAGAGGATGGTGAGCCACATGATTGTGTCCAAGAAGCAGAGAAATACTCAAGGCTTAGATCAGATTTGCAAGTGTAGTGTCTAAAAGACACACCTTTGCTGGTCCATGCTTTGTTATGATAAGGAATCCGCCGACACTGTACTCTGTTTATAAAGGTTTATTATAACAAAAGTTCCAGCATCGGAATTTGACAGATACTGCAGATATCTGGAGACAGCAACAGCCAAATATGTAATTCGCTATTCTCCCCTTCTATTGTTCAAGACATGATTTTATATCATTTATGACGTAATATGGTGTGATTCTAAAAAACCAATCCCTGGCCTTTTCCACGTCTCTCCCCATATCATCTTTCCATGAACTACAGTAATGTTTTCCAGATGTTTCCAGCACAGTAGAGTACAGTTCATCCGTTACACCATTTTGCCACATCAGCAAAATCTTAGAGCCAAGTTTCCTACTTTTTGCAACGGTCAGCATATCCTAGACTCTAAGATACTACATATTTCCCCCCTTCGAGACTAATTAAGTCTCGAAAACAAAAATAATAGGATTATGACAAATAACAATTCTTGTTCTTGAGTAACTTTAACAATAAACCAAAATGTATGGAGATTAAACACATGTTTATATAGACACATTTTTGTATGTAGTGTAAATACATTATTATGGAGTGTAAATAAATTGTCATGGAGTGTAAATGAATTGTCATGGAGTGTAAATGAATTGTCATGGAGTGTAAGTGAATTGTCATGGAGTGTAAATGAATTGTCATGGAGTGTAAATGAATTGTCATGGAGTGTAAGAGTGAAAAACCTGTCTGGCAGCTTTCATTCCAAATATCCATCAGTCAGTCAAGACAGGAAAATTCTCTCACGGCCCCTCTGCCCTAGGCGACCACCTAAGTACTCCAGATCAATTCACACATCTTCATGAATACATTTTAAGCTATGATGCAATTGAATACATATGAAAACCCCAGCAAACAAAATACAATCAAAATGTCCACATTCAGGCTGGTCGACCCATCGGACCCTCCTGTGGATTCTCTCTTTCCTTGCCTAGACCCCATATCCCTAAACTTCAACGAAATAAACAAAAACATCTGAGGTCCCCACATGTACCCAACAACAGAAAACATAATTGTTCAAAAATTAATACAAAAAGAATATAACACTGGAATGTAGTCCACTACACTTCATCTCCTCCACAGTGTCGACTTTCAATGCGACGTCGATGATGGAATCGGAACATTTCCACTCCTTCCTTGTTCCACTTCCTCCAGTCCATTCATATTGTCCATGTTTGAGTATTTGAGTCCCTCTACATATTCCCCCATATGCTTCTGGAAGAAAATAAAATACCAAACAGTATCTTTTGCAAAACAACACATGCAAATTAAAACATCAATGTCAACTAAAAATGATATATAAAATTAGATATAAAATGAATCACATTCCATTTCCCCCCTTTGATTCATCACAATAATATAATCGTCCCACAATCAGATATTCCAAATTTCCTAGAGTTATTTCAACCCTAGTTTTCATAACATTTTAGTCTGACTTTTTCCAATTTTATCTTTCTCTAATTTTTTCAAAAACCCATTTCACTGATTTATTCACAAAACTCTTTCCCATTTTCTGAGGATATTAAATCGGGAAATTACCACCTGCTTATGACTTCTTTACACAACAACTTTGCAACCGACTGAGCATCTTTTAGCTTAGTTGAACATCTTATGAACCTCTTGGTATATGAATGTAACCAAGAATAACAGTCACACATTATTTTTCAAACAGATTGTGCACCTGCCTATGACATAGTCAATCTATTCAAGAAAATATGGTTCCCAAAAACTCTACTCCTTTGTGATTTTTATCCTAATCTCCCCTTTACAACATAAGCTAACCCATAGCTTACTAAATCATCATGGTTTCTCCAAAACAATATTTGATTGCTACTCTAACGATTTTTCTATTTTCTTCAAAACACTTGCTTTCGAAAGTCCTTCAATTTCTGGTTCAATCCCTTGGATTGCTTCATCTTTCAATGGATACTGATTCTTCCAAGGAGGTCTGGCTCCTGGTCGAAGTTCAACTTTCACCGGTTGGGCTGATTTCACAAGTCCAATATCGGTACTGTGTTGAGACCACAGAAATTCTGGAACTTGTTTCAACATCTCCTCTTTCATAGGGTCTGAATCCATCTTCACACTGCAAATAGATTCGTGTGTTATCCGTACAGCTTGTGGCTCTCCTTGTCCTTGAGCCAAAATCATCATTTTCAGAAATCGCTGATCTTCACTCCAAGTTCTTCTCATAATTAATTGATTTGACATTGTGAGATGTGTAACCTCTTCAGGCTGACCACAGATAAAAGCCTTTCTGCTATCCATCATCACTTCCCATAGTCCATTGTTTATTTTCACTTCAATTGTTGGATCTTTTTCCGGTCCTGATGCTACCAGCTGACAACTCCTTTCGGATCTTCTAGGCACCTCTAGAATCCTTGCTCCGGGCCCCTATAAGGGTTCACCTAGAGGACAGGTGATCTTCACTTGCTCCTGTATCTTCCTCTGAAATTCTTTCTTTCCAGAAACTATCTATGGGTATGAAACAATTTATACCACTTGTTGTGGCTGGTATAATTGCATTTGACCTTGTTCAGTTGAAGCTGTAGCAGTGATTGTTATTTGGTTTACCCTGATTCTGCATAACCAGAGCTTGTTTTTTTCTCCTTCTTATTCTCCACCAGTTGTATTTGATTGAGTTTTCTGAGAGTTTCTTGGTCCTGTTCTTTCTGGTTGTGTTCCTTTTTCCGGTACAGATCCACTTGATGGGCTATATGATCTGTATAGACACCTTTTGTCATGCTCCCAAGTCCAACCACTTCTGCCAGTTTGCTCCTTACCGGTAAGGGCAGTCCCATCTGTAGTTTAGCTCTCAAGATTGACTGCTCAATTTGACTCACATCTGGATCATTTCCGGTAATATTTCTCCACACTTGATGAACTCTTGACACGTAGGCTCTCGGATTTTCTTGTTGTCCTAGTGGGTCAATCAGAATGTTGTCAGGATGCACATTTGTTGGAAACGTATCTTTCAGTGCTCTCCACAGCCGATTCCTGCTTGCAGCCAACAATTCAGGATCATTCACAGCAGTTCCCACATATCTATGAAGTCCAGCTCTCTGAAAAATTTCTTCCATGCCTGGAATCCCAAGGAGATTAGCCAAAAGTCTCTTAATGTCTCCTATGGCAGACTGTGTTCCCACCGTAATTTCTTCCAACTTTGAAATCCAAGGATATGCTCCATCTTGAAGAGTAGGCAGCTTCTCAAGTATATCTGACATATCGGTATTCTGCAAAGGCTTATATTCTAGGTTTTGTCCTCGAATGATCACCGGCATAATTTTCTTACTAGTGCCATCTTTCCTTGGCCTCAATGTATATCTCTTCTCAGATTCTTGGGATTCTTTTCTCAGCAGCTTCTTCTCCTTCGTCTTCAGCTTCTTGAGTTGATCTTCCAGTTCTTTTACTTCTTCTAAGTTATTGGCCTTATACAGGTGTGATACGCATCGGTCTATATCTCTTTCTATTTCTTCTGTGTTAGTCAATGGAGGATAAAATCCTCTTGAATATGAAGCACCTTTAGTCTCCAAATCTTCATCGCTGTCTCCATCTTCATTTTCACCAGCACTCGAATCACTTGTATTCTTCTTCTTCCAACTTCCATCACCCCTTCTTTCCGCTCTGGCCAACCTCTGTCTGATGACAGGGTCATATCCACCCATGATCTCTTCTGAATCACTCTGATCATCATCATCATCATCATCGTCATCAAGTTCCATCCTCCTTGACCTCACTCTACCCTTAGTCTCCAGACGTCTCGTTTTGTTCCTGCTTTTGGAGTTTGGATTCATCTTTATGGTCGTTTCTGCTTGTCCTCTCTCTATTATTTGTTCATCTTCATCTCTGATGCAATAGTCACCCTCCTGAATGATCACTGGAAGCTGAGGATAAACGTCCTTAAACTTGGCTTCTTTCTCATAAGGTGGGGGTGTTTTTGCTGAATCCATATATGAGAAAGGTGTATTGACTTCTGCCATTAGCTTTTCTGTCACCTTCACCTCCTTTGCCATTTTCTCTGTACCTCTGTCTCTCTTATCTTTTGTATCTTTTATCAGTTTTTGTCCTTCATTTTCAAAAAGCTTAAGAACACCCAGCTCTCTTTGTCTTTTTTCTTTACGAAGTTTTCCTTTCTTCCCCTTCTTTTGATCTGCCTTATACGTGGATACAAGCACTTGCATTATCTTGATGACGTCTGGGTTAAGAGTGCCTTCCAATGGCCATGGTTGTTCAATGTCAGGCCAACATTTATTCCATTTTTCAGATAATTTTGCTATACCATTAACTAGAGGATTACTATTCTGTACTACATGAAGAGGAGTAATTGCTTTTGTAGTTTTGATGTCCTTTTTCCCCATTGTAATGACTATGTTATGTGTTTCCCTCTTGTTTCCCTCTTTTTTTATTTTTTTATTTTTTTTATATATATATAAAAATACAAATAAAAAATTTAATCAATTAATCCAATCAATCAATTAACCAATCAAATCAATGAATCAATCAACTAATCCAATCAATCAATTAATCAACTAATCCAATCAATCAATCAATTACTAATCAAATCAATCAATCAATCAAATAATCCAATCAATCAACTAATCAATCAAATCAATTAATTAATCAAATCAATCAACTAATCAATCAAATCAATCAACCAATTACTAATCAATTCAATCAATCAATTAATCCAACCAATCAACTAATCAATCAAATCAATCAACCAATCAACCAATCAAATCAATCAATCAACTAATCAATCAATCAATCAACTAATCAAATCAATCAACTAATCAATCAAATCAATCAATTAATCAAATCAATCAACTAATCAATCAAATCAATCAACCAATCAACTAATCAAATCAATCAACTAATCAATCAAATCAATCAACCAATTACTAATCAAATCAATCAATCAATTAATCCAATCAATCAATTACTAATTATTCTGTGAATTTTATTTTACCAAATTATTGATTAGTGCCAATCTTACCACATCCGATGAGGAAGAGTAAAGGAAAGTAGTCAACTCCAGAGCAATTCAAGAATTAAAAAAAAACCTGTACCAGCAACACTACCCAATTGCTTAATAAGCAATTAATTACCTTAATTTTACAGAATAATGTCAATGCTGGATTTCCAACACAACTCTAATCAAAACAAGTCATTGACAAAAACTCTAATGTGCAATTATCAATTACATCAATTCATCAGTCTGTTGCCAAGTTCCTGCGAAATGGTCACAACATGAAAAATTCTATGTAGACACAATGTATCAATTAAATCCTGTAAGGGAAAGTAGGTTTTGTGGATAAGTACAGTACTGGCCTTAATTTGGCTGGGTGGTTGTCATCGATGCCAGTTGATGTTAGCACCTCCTCTCTCTCTCTCTCTGTCTCCTCCTTCTCGTCTCTCGTATGACAGAAGGACAAAAGAACAAGCAAGAATTTAGTTCATCATTATTTATATATACAGTGGGGAAAAAAGTATTTAGTCAGCCACCAATTGTGCAAGTTCTCCCACTTAAAAAGATGAGAGAGGCCTGTAATTTTCATCATAGGTACACGTCAACTATGACAGACAAAATGAGAAAAAAAAATCCAGAAAATCACTTTGTAGGATTTTTTATGAATTTATTGGCAAACGATGGTGGAAAATAAGTATTTGGTCAATAACAAAAGTTTCTCAATACTTTGTTATATACCCTTTGTTGGCAATGACACAGGTCAAACGTTTTCTGTAAGTCTTCACAAGGTTTTCACACACTGTTGCTTGTATTTTGGCCCATTCCTCCATGCAGATCTCCTCTAGAGCAGTGATGTTTTGGGGCTGTCGCTGGGCAACACAGACTTTCAACTCCCTCCAAAGATTTTCTATGGGGTTGAGATCTGGAGACTGGCTAGGCCACTCCAGGACCTTGAAATGCTTCTTACGAAGCCACTCCTTCGTTGCCCGGGCGGTGTGTTTGGGATCATTGTCATGCTGAAAGACCCAGCCACGTTTCATCTTCAATGCCCTTGCTGATGGAAGGAGGTATTCACTCAAAATCTCACGATACATGGCCCCATTCATTCTTTCCTTTACACGGATCAGTCGTCCTGGTCCCTTTGCAGAAAAACAGCCCAAAAGCATGATGTTTCCACCCCCATGCTTCACAGTAGGTATGGTGTTCTTTGGATGCAACTCAGCATTCTTTGTCCTCCAAACATGACGAGTTGAGTTTTTACCAAAAAGTTATATTTTGGTTTCATCTGACCATATGACTTTCTCCCAATCCTCTTCTGGATCATCCAAATGCACTTCAGACGGGCCTGGACATGTACTGGCTTAAGCAGGGGGACACGTCTCGCACTGCAGGATTTGAGTCCCTGGCGGCGTAGTGTGTTACTGATGGTAGGCTTTGTTACTTTAGTCCCAGCTCTCTGCAGGTCATTCACTAGGTCCCCCCGTGTGGTTCTGGGATTTTTGCTCACCGTTCTTGTGATCATTTTGACCCCACGGGGTGAGATCTTGCGTGGAGCCCCAGATTGAGGGAGATTATCAGTGGTCTTGTATGTCTTCCATTTCCTAATAATTGCTCCCACAGTTGATTTCTTCAAACCAAGCTGCTTACCTATTGCAGATTCAGTCTTCCCAGCCTGGTGCAAGTCTACAATTTTGTTTCTGGTGTCCTTTGACAGCTCTTTGGTCTTGGCCATTGTGGAGTTTGGAGTGTGACTGTTTGAGGTTGTGGACAGGTGTCTTTTATACTGATAACAAGTTCAAACAGGTGCCATTAATACAGGTAACGAGTGGAGGACAGAGGAGCCTCTTAAAGAAGAAGTTACAGGTCTGTGAGAGCCAGAAATCTTGCTTGTTTGTAGGTGACCAAATACTTATTTTCCACCATAATTTGCAAATAAATTCATTAAAAATCCTACAATGGGATTTTCTGGATTTTTTTTTCTCAATTTGTCTGTCATAGTTGACGTGTACCTATGTTGAAAATTACAGGCCTCTCTCATCTTTTTAAGTGGGAGAACTTGCACAATTGGTGGCTGACTAAATACTTTTTTTCCCCACTGTATATATATTTTTCACATTCACACTAAGAAATAAGCAAACAGCTTAACTCAGGAATATTATAAATAGCTCAATAACATTTTATTTTATTCATTTATTTTATTATTATTATTTTTAATCCGTCAATATATCTCTCATTCACCAACTCAACCGATTATCAACCAAACAGGTTTACAGTCAAGCAACAGTTAATTCAAGAGAACATTTCACTTGTGTGCAAAATTCCCCCTCCCGTTTTCTTTTTGTCTGCACTGAGACTGACTCTCCCAATCAGTTCAGTGTAGGGGAGTGGCTAAACTCATAAAATCCTACGCGTGCGCAGTTCAGTCACCAATGTGATTTCAGAGTGAAAGGAGCTATAGACAGACCCGCTGTTGCTCCGTTCTCTCCTCCCATAGACAATAACAAGACTCTACAGAACACACAAACAAACACGAAACACACAGAACACAAATCCCACTTCCAAGTTATGTTATCTTTCACTTATCCTAGTTTGCAGATTGATAATTATGCTGTTATCAATTACAAAACATCTCTATACACTCTTAAAAAGTCCTCCCTGTAGGGTCATGCTATTCTAATAGTTAATGAACATTCTCCTTTTTATAGAGACTCATAAGGTTTTGACTTCGACTACCATATTTCCTTACAAAAGAGTAAAGCTCCTGTTGTCAGAGCCTTAGTCGACACACAGCTGGAAGTAATCAGAGACGCAGCCCCCCCTTTTTTTTCTCTGTTTCACACACACAGACAGACACAGAGAAATTGGCTGTCGTTCTCTCACACACACACAGTTACATACAGGATCCATTTATACAAAGCAAGCATGCTTATCGCCGTTCCTATTTTCTTTTGTATTCCTTTTGCTAAATTTCTGCTACCTCCAGGTTTTAGACATTCAAAAAGAGAGGATTACTTCAGACAGATATTTCGTCAAATAAATTCAGAGCGGTAAACTTACAATTGAATATATTGTCTTAAACCAGCAGTTCCCAGAACTGACTTGAGAGTTAATCTAATAACTATCAAGATTTATGGCCATCATATTGATGCCTTGTTTTTTCCCAAGGGCTTCCTTAAATTAACGGCGTTCTAAAGTATACTGTTTTTTATTCCTTCATGCCTTATTTCTTCATAATTTTCCTGGACTATGTCTGTCACACTTTTTCCAAGGCAAAATATGTGTCCTATTGGTGTGCCCTATAGACACTCCCCACTTTTTTTTTTTTTTTTTTTTTTTTTTCTTTGTTCTCAACGCAAACTAATTTAGAAAATTTAGAACGGAATTCCTATCACACAGCAAAAAAGAACCAGCAAAATGCACGCACAGACCCTTTGACGGTACATCTTGAACACACACACTCTCTGGACTCACAAAACGGCCAGCGCCCAATATTAGTGAAAAAAGCTCACCTTTTTTTGTTTTTGCCGGCTTCTTTGAGCGGGAGTCACTTTGTAGCCCAGGAATGGAATGTTGAGAATAGACGTAACACGACCCAAAAATAATAAAAAATAAAACTACCTCGTCGCCATTAAATGTAGTGTCTAAAAGACACACCTTTGCTGGTCCATGCTTTGTTATGATAAGGAATCCGCCGACACTGTACTCTGTTTATAAAGGTTTATTATAACAAAAGTTCCAGCATCGGAATTTGACAGATACTGCAGATATCTGGAGACAGCAACAGCCAAATATGTAATTCGCTATTCTCCCCTTCTATTGTTCAAGACATGATTTTATATCATTTATGACGTAATATGGTGTGATTCTAAAAAACCAATCCCTGGCCTTTTCCACGTCTCTCCCCATATCATCTTTCCATGAACTACAGTAATGTTTTCCAGATGTTTCCAGCACAGTAGAGTACAGTTCATCCGTTACACCATTTTGCCACATCAGCAAAATCTTAGAGCCAAGTTTCCTACTTTTTGCAACGGTCAGCATATCCTAGACTCTAAGATACTACACAAGCCTTTCCATTACGTGAGGCAGACCTGGAGTATTGGACTGATGGGTCTTGTTATCGTGTGGGAGATAAGTTGTGCGCTGGCTATGCAGTAGTCAAAGCCCAAGGAACTGGATTTGTCGTTGAAAAGGCTGAAGTAATACCACAGCCTGCATCTGCACAACTTGCTGAACTTGTGGGGCTAACAGAAGCATGTTTGTTAGCGGAAGGAAAGCGAGTGACGATATACACTGATTCAGCATATGCACATAGTGTATGTCATCTGTTTGGAGCAGTGTGGAAAGGTCGAGGGTTTAAGAAAATGGATGGTTCCCCGATACAACATCATGCGCAAATAATGAAACTGTTGCATGCTATGATGAAGCCTAAAGAGATAGCGATAGCTAAGTGTGCAGCTCATAAGACAGATGTGTCAAAAGTCACACAAGGGAACAAAGCTGCTGATGAAGCTGCAAAAGCCGTCACAGGAGCGGACAAATTGGGCAAAGTTTTTCTGGTCACTCATGCAGTGGACTTGGAAGACAAAATTACGCTTAAGGATGTGATTTTGATGCAGGAAGCTGCTTCTACGATCGACAAACAATTATGGCTTGACCGAGGTGCCGTCAAAGATGCTACTGGTCTTTGGAGAAACCATGAGGGGTTGATAGTAGCGCCTCTAGACCTATTAGGTCTGATGATTCAGGAAGCACATGGGTTAGCTCATGTTGCAAGGGGGGAGGTTAAGAGAAAGATCACAAAGGAGTATGGTTTTTGGGCACCATATTTGCTTGAACAGGTTGACTATGTCATAGGCAGGTGCACAATTTGTCTGAAAAATAATGTTCGCAGGGGTGTGACTGTTCTTCCTGGCCACATTCCTACACTGAGAGGTCCTATGCGTGAGTTGGTTATCGACTTTGTTGGTATGATAAAACCAGTTGATGGGAAAAGATACATGTTGGTGGTTGTAGATAGATTTTCACGATGGCCGGAGGCCTGTCCAACCAAGCGAAAAGATGCTCAGTCGGTTGCTAAGTTCTTGTGTAAAGAAGTCATAAGCAGGTGGGGACTTCCCGATCGAATATCCTCAGACAATGGGAAAGAATTTGTGGATAAATCAGTTAAATTGATGTTGCAAAAATTGGGAATTAAGCAACGTCTTGGAGCAGTTTATCACCCACAAAGTCAAGGGATTTGTGAAAAAATGAACGGTGTCTTGAAAAATCGCATTGTCAAAATTTGCCAGCATACGGGTCTAAACTGGATAGCAGCGCTTCCTTTAGCATTAATGGTGTGTCGCTCAAGTGAGTTGCGTGATCTACGTATGACACCCCATGAACTGGTCACAGGAAGAAGGATGCCTACGCCTTGTTTGCGAACAAGCGGAAAGGGTCCAAGCTTGGCTCTCTTGGAAGATGAAATGAGAGCGTACGTTACATATATGGCCAATTTTCATAAAAAGCTGTCCACATATGTTTCTGACAGGCAAAGAAAAGAAGAGGTGCAGGAGAAGCTTGATGAGCAAAAAAGGAGTACAGTGCAACCGGGGGACAAGGTGTTCGTGAAGGTATTTAGAAGGATAACGAACGTCGTGAGGGACCATTTGAAGTTGTTCGTAGTACTGGAACAGCTGTCCAGGTTAAAGGATCTCCAACGTGGTATCATTTGTCACATTGTGTTAAAGCGCCTGGAGAAGTGGTGCCACGCACAGAGAGACAGGATGTTGAAGGCTCAAGAGAGCAGGATGAGAATAGGGAAGAACAGGCGGAAGGAGAGATGCATGACAATATCCAGAGTCAAAACCCAGAAGAAGAGATTGTCCATGTTGTGGACAACATTGATGATAATGTGTACACTTCTCATGATGCCAGAGATGACTCTGCAATGGATGGAAAGGAAAAGAGATTTGCGGACATTGATTTTCAATACGTCCCAGAAACAACAGGGAATATTTCAGTGGAATGTGAAACCGCGGAGATCACCAAGGGCAACTCTGTTACAGGAGAAGCTGATGATTCAGTTAGACAAAGTAGGCCCAGACCAGCTAGGAGAAAAGTCAGACCAAAACGTTACGAAAACTAGGGTTGAAGTAACCCTAGGAAAGTCAGCTCAGCTTCCATGCCAGTGCAGGAGAGAGAACAGTGGTGAAGGGAAATTTAGAGTTCAGTGGGAAGATAAATATGGCAGGAGTTTAGATCTGTTAGGAGCAGTTGCATTGAGAAAGTATGCGTTGCTGAATGATAAAAGAAGACTGAAGATTGAGGGTGATTGCAGTCTCTATGTGTACAATTCCCAGCAGGAGGATCAAGGTGATTATAAATGTATTTTTTATAATCCACAGTTTGAAAGTGAGGGATTAGAGTCGGGACTGAGGGTTAATGTAGTGACACTAGTGGTGATAGATGGAAATACAAGTAAAGAGCTCCAAGTTGTAGGGAAAATAGATGAATCCACAACAATTACATCAACACTTCAACCTAATGCAACAACAGTAAGAAGCAATTCAACTCGTTCAACATTGACAGCTATTACAGCTATAAATGAATCACATTTCATTACAATGGCGCCTCAGAAACTTGCTCCAACACCAATTTTAGAAGAAAAGACTGTCATTAGGGCTCGGATGGGTGGTACAGCTCATCTTCCTTGTAGATGTGAGAGACGGAGTGGGGGTGGTGACATTCCTCCCACGTGGAGAGATAATTATGGAGAAGAAGTGTTGTTATCAGGACCAGAAGTAGAAGCTGTGCCACCTAGTCAAAGGAAGTATATTCTGTACAACGATATGAAGTGGAAGAGGGTTATGAGTGATTGCTCACTTATTTTAAGTAATATTACATGTGAAGATCAGGGAGAATATACTTGTACTTATTTAGAGCCAGCATTCAAATTTGTTCCGGTTAAGAATTACTGGTTAGAAGGCTATGTAACCCGTAAGGTGACGCTTATGATAGAAAATTTAAAGTCTGTTGAAGTTTCCACAGTCACCAAAGGAGTTCAGGAGCAGTATATTACAGTAGTCACTCCAACAATAAATAATACACAGAGGACATCTGTAACTTTGCCACTGGACCTAATTAAGAGTGTTAATACATCAACTAAAGCCACTATTTTAACAATAACTTTGGAAGAAATGAATGTTACAACAGCGATAACACGTCCCGGAAATGTGACACAGACACCAATAACAACTTTTCTGAAACTAAAGGATGTAGTAAACGTGACTCAGAAGTCTATGATACAGATGGAGAGTGCTGTAAATGGTAGTAAGGATAGTGTTGAAATAGGAGAGCAGATGGTAGCAGTGAATCATGTACATTCATCTGAAATAGTGCAGAATACTATCCCGGGGGTACAGGATGAGTTCTTTAATTTTGATGGAAGACAAGAAGATACATCTGATCAATACCGCTCGTTAGGGAAGAGAGAAACTAAATGGAAGGCATATGGATTTGATTCTTCTGTTTTGCAAATTAAAGATGGATGGGCAGGTAGGAATCTATGGTTCCAGCAGTTAACTCATTCTGTAAGATCAGTGAGGAATCGTGAGGGTCCATGTCTGCTGAGAATTCCATCACCAGGCACATGGGGTTCAATCTTAGAGACAGTGGCTCAACCTCTATCAACCGCGTGTCAATCTTATGCTTTATCATGGTTGTTGTATCAGCAACAATCATTAACAGATATAATGATGTCGTTGTCGAAGCATTTGTTTAGGCCTAGGTTTAATTGCTCTTGGTTAAATGAATTACCCTATGTCAATTTGTTAGATCAGAATGAAAATCAGTTAACAGCAATTCCTGAAGCATTGGAGGTGAAACCAGTGAGGGCTAGAAGCTGTTTTTGTTCAAATAAAACATATGATGGCCCGGGTATGTTTATGGGAATATCAGATTGTGATGATTATATGATGACTTTGGGTAAGCATGAACGTAAGGTTAGTGATGAGACATATAAAGTAACTTTTTATGTTCCATTTAGTAAGAACAGAAGGACTTTGATGGTAAAAGATCAGCTTTTGCCTGGAAATGTGACTATTGGGAATTTTCGAGATATTTGGTGGGTTTGTGGTGATAAAGCATATATATTCTTACCCTATGGATGGACAGGATGTTGTTACATGTCGACGTTGAAGCTTCCATATGAGGTTTATACTATTCAAAAGGGGAAGGCATCGGACACTGCTAAATCTGATTATAGGTCTGGAAATAGGGTGAAAAGGGAAATGGCACAATTTCATAGTTTGGAATCCTACCATTGGAGGATAAGTCTAGGAGAGAAGTGGGGACTTGGACTTTTTCCATGGTATGGTGTAACATTTTTGGCAGATCACATTGATTATATTACCTATACTTTGCAGGGTTTTGCAAATGAAACGATATGAGGGTTTAATCTTCTGTCAAATACTCAAAGAAGTCACAGACTGACGTTGTTGAAACATGACATGGCTCTTGACTATATTTTAGCCAAACAAGGTGGCTTATGTTTGGCTATGAATTTGACGGGGGATGATTGTTATACTTTGATCCCCGATAGTTCCGATAATATCACTAGTGTTATAGATGCATTGAAGAGTATAAGGGATGCGTTTGGTAGATCTGAAGGAGCTGGATGGTCAGCGAAGGCTTGGTTGCAAGATCAGTTAGGCCCAGTGGGAGCAGTGATAGTTCAGATTTTAGTAGCAGCTCTTATAGCGCTGTGTGTAATGTTTTGCTTTTGTACTCTGTTATTGACTTTTGCGAAGGCTATGATATTGAGATGGGTTGGAGTTGTGATGCCTGGGGACAACACTCAGATGCCGTTGTTAACTGTTACTGATCTAGATGGAGATAAACAAGTAGGACTAGATGGAGTATTGATGGATAGATATCCATTTTGAATATCCGATAATTTTTCACGTCTTTACATATTATTGTGATATTTAGTATTTTCTTATGAATCAAAGGGGGAAATGGGATGTGATTCATTTTATATATAATCTTATATATCATTCTTATATTATTGCTGATATTGAAGTTTTAATTTGAATGTGTTGTTTTGCAAAATATACTGTTTGGTCTTTTCTTTTCTTCCAGAAGCATATGGGGGAATATGTAGAGGGACTCAAATACTCAAACATGGGCAATATGAATGGACTGGAGGAAGTGGAACAAGGAAGGTGTGGAAATGTTCAGATTCCATCATCGACGTCGCATTGAAAGTCGACACTGTGGAGGAGATGAAGTGTAGTGGACTACATTCCAGTGTTATATTCTTTCTGTATTAATTTTTTGAAGAATTATGTTTTCTGTTGTTGGGTACATGTGGGGACCTCAGATGTTTTTGTTTATTTCGTTGAAGCTTAGGGATATTGGGTCTAGGCAGGGACAGAGAGAATCCACAGGAGGGTCCGATGGGTCGACCAGCCTGAATGTGGACATTTTGATTGTATTTTTTTTTGCTGGGGTTTTCATATGTATTCAATTGCATCATTGCTTAAAATGTATTGATAAAGATGTATAAATTGGTCTGGAGTACTTAGGTGGTCGCCTAGGGCAGAGGGGCCGTGAGAGAATTTTCCTGTCTTGATTGACTGATGGATATTTGGAATGAAAGCTGCCAGACAGGTTTTTCGCTCTTACACTCCATAACAATTTATTTACACTCCATAACAATTTATTTACACTCCATAACAATGTATTTACACTACATACAAAAATGTGTCTATATAAACATGTGTTTACTCTCCATAAATTTTGATGTATTGCTAAAGTTACTCAAGAACAAAAATTGTTATTTGTCATAATCCTATTCTTTTTGTTTTCGAGACTTAATTAGTCTCGAAGGGGGGAAATATGTAGTGTCTGAGGGTCTATGATTGTGCTGACGTTTGCAAAAGTGTGTTAGAGGAAACTTGGCTCTGCTTGCTGAAACATCTGGAAAGCATTACTAAATTCTTGGAAAAGAGGATATGTGAAAAGCCAGGGATTGGTGTATTAAAATCACGCCATACTATGTCACATAGGATATAAATACCATGTCTTGAACAAAGGAGAAAAGAATAGCAAATCACAGATTGGGTCCAGCTGTTCTTCAGATATCTGCAGGTATCTGTAAATCTGACGCTGAAACTCTTTGTTATAATAAACCTTTATAATCAAAGTACAGTGTCAGCGGATCTTCTTATCATCACGGCATTATCAGCAACGTTGACTTGGACACCACCACAAACAAAAATAAATTATTGTATCAGTATCTCAACGTCACATGAACAAAAACACACACAATCAATACTGATCAAACCAATCGCAAATCTTATAACTTAGCTACGTAGAAAACTTCCAGAACATTTCATTAAGAAAATAAAATGTGGACAAATGCATCATAAATACCATGGCTGTTTTATAAATATTATAATCAACACAAACGTCTGCAAACAAATTAAGATTTACCTAGTGATTGAAAGAAACTAGCTAACGTTTAAGATGCAACACAAAACATTAACCACCATAACAGAGTGATCATGAACACTCAAAACACACACCCTTGCGCCAGAATTCTGTGTAGGATTTAGCTATTTTGGCTTACCTCTTTGGATTTTTTTTTTAGCTAGACTGGTGCCTTTCTTTGTTGTTAGTTTTCTTTCTGAAGTATACTGAACAAAAATATAAACGCAACATGCAACAATTTCAAAGATTTTATTGAGTTACAGTTCATATAAGGAAATCAGTCAACTGAAATAAATTCATTAGGCCCTAATCTATGGATTTCACATGACTGGGCAGGGGTGCAGCCATAGGTGGGCCTGGTAGAGCATAGGTCCACCCACTTGGCAGCCAGGCCCAGCCAATCAAAAATTTGTTTTTCCCCCTGTACAGACAGAAATACTGTTGTATTGACAAAACTGCACAAGTATACTGTTCTTGTCCCCAGCACAAG
The DNA here is from genome assembly GCF_964263955.1 of Coregonus lavaretus. Taxonomy (NCBI): domain Eukaryota; kingdom Metazoa; phylum Chordata; class Actinopteri; order Salmoniformes; family Salmonidae; genus Coregonus; species Coregonus lavaretus. The sequence goes on along the minus strand of NC_140010.1, from coordinate 34,863,644 downwards.
GTGCACCTGTGTAATTATCATGCCGTTTAATCAGCTTCTTGATATGCCACACCTGTCAGGTGGATGGATTATCTTGGCAAAGGAGAAATGCTCACTAACAGGGATGTAAACAAATTTGTGCAAAACATTTTGAGAGCAATAAGCTTTTTGTGAGGATGGATAAATGTTGGGATTTTTTATTTCAGCTCATGAAACATGGGACCAACACTTTACATGTTGCGTTTATATTTTTGTTCAGTGTAAAATGCAGTTTTCAAAATTGTTGGTGTGTGTACAATAAACCAATCTCAGTGCAACATTTTCTTTAACCAATGATAGAAGGGTGCTTTAAAAGATTAACGAATGAAAGACTACTATTGCCATTTGATGCAAAAGACCCCGCCCTACCTTTGCAATACTGACCAATCACTGAGACTGTAGGAGGCATACGTTATTGTTTGTTCATCCACACGTGTTCCGGTATTTGCAGAGCGTTAGTTTTGTATCCTGATCTATCATACCGAGGAACCTGACAAACAATGCAAACAATGAACCTGACAAACAATCGTTTGTTTTTGTAAATTCGAATATTGATTTCATAGAAATGTTTTCTTTTCTGAACAATGCTTTGTTTAAATGTGCCCCCGTACAGATTATTTATTCGATTTGAACTTGACATTCTGGCTTCACCACCGGTTTTCAGCAATACCGAACACACCTAGTTAATTGCTTTTAATATTTTATTAATCTGCATATTTTTAATCTGCATATTTCTATATCTTTACAATCTTGTTCTATATCCTAAATATGTTTCGCCTTCTTCTTAAGAGCATTGGTTCATAAACAATTATAGATGTTATAGATGATAATGTTTTGTAATCCCTCTGCAAAATTGCACTATACAGTGTATTCCGAAAGTATTCAGACCCCATTACTTTTTCCACAATTTGACACGTTACCGCCTTATTCTAAAATTGATTTTTTTTTATCTCAGCAATCTACACACAATACCACATAATGACAAAGCAAAAACAGGTTTTTATACATTTTTGCAAATGTATAAAAAAAGAAAACTGAAATATCACATTTACATAAGTATTCAGACCCTTTACTCAGTACTTTATTGAAGCATCTTTGGCAGCGATTACAGCCTTGAGTCTTCTTGGGTATGACGCTATAAGCTTGGTACACCTGTATTTGGGGAGTTTCTCCCATTCTTCTCTGCAGATTCTCTCAAGCTCTGTCAGGTTGGACAGGGAGCGTCGCTGCACAGCTATTTTCAGGTCTCTCCAGGGATGTTAGATCGGGTTCAAGTCCGGGCTCTGCCTGGGCCACTCAATGACATTCAGAGACTTGTCCTGAAGCCATTCCTGCATTGTCTTGGCTGTGTGCTTAGGGTCGTTGTCCTGTTGGAAGGTGAACCTTCTCCCCAGTCTGAGGTTCTGAGCGCCCTGGAGCAGGTTTTCATCAAGGATCTCTCTGTACTTTGCTCCATTCATCTTTCCCTCGATCCTGACTAGTCTCCCAGTCCCTGCCAATGAAAAACATTGCATTTACATTTACGTAATTTAGCAGACGCTCTTATCCAGAGCGACTAATCCCCACAGCATGATGCTGCCACCACCATGCTTCACCGTAGGGATGGTGCCAGGTTTCCTCCAGACGTGACACTTGGCATTCAGGCCAAAGAGTTCAATCTTGGTTTCATCAGACCAGAGAATCGGGTTTCTCATGGTCTGAGAGTCTTTAGGTGTCTTTTGGCAAACTCCAAGCGGGCTGTCATGTGCCTTTTACTGAGGAGTGGCTTCCGTCTGGCCACTCTACCATAAAGGCCTGATTGGTGGAGTACTACAGAGATGGTTGTCCTTCTGGAAGGTTCTCTCATCTCCACAGAGAAACTCTGGAGCTCTGTCAGAGTGACCATCGCGTTCTTGGTCACCTCCCTGACCAAGGCCCTTCTCCCCCGATTGCTCAGTTTGGCCGGGCGGCCAGCTCTAGGAAGAGTCTTGGTGGTTCCAAACTTCTTCCATTTAAGAATGATGGAGGCCACTGTGTTCTTGGGGACCTTCAATGCTGGAGAAATGTTTTGGTACCCTTCCCCAGATCTGTGCCTCGACACAATCCTGTCTAGGCGCTCTATGGACAATTCCTTCGACCTCATGGCTTGTTTTTTGCTCTGACATGCACTGTCAACTGTGGGACCTTATATAGGCAGGTGTATTCCAAATCATGTCCAATCCATTGAATTTACCACAGGTGGACTCCAATCAAGTTGTAGAAACGTCTCAAGGATGACCAATGGAAACAGGATGCACCTGAGCTCAATTTCGAGTCTCATAGCAAAGGGTCTAAATATTATGTAAATAAGGTATTCCTGTTTTATATTTTTAATACATTAGCAAAATTGTCAAAAAACCTGTTTTCACTTTGTCGTTATGGGGTATTGTGTGTAGATTAAATATGATTTTTTTTTGTTTAATCCATTTTAGAATAAGGCTGTAACTTAACAAAATGTGGAAAAAGTCAAGGGGTCTGAATACTTTCCGAATGCACTGTATGTATAGCTACTACACACTACAGAGAGAGTGTGCAGGCTTTTGTTCCAGCCCAGCCACAATTGGTAGTCTACTGCCAGCATATCCACTTTGGCATCACCTGAAGGAATGTCCTGGAATTCATTGGGAAGAGGGTTTTATTACTGCCTAGTGTCACTTGTGCCAGTGTGATTATTTTATCTTTCTTTTACAGACCTAATGCATTTTTATTGAAAAGTACATTTGTGCATGTCATTCTTGTGAAGTGCCCCTTAGATTTTTTATTTCCATTTTGCTTGTCATGCCGCAAATACATTTACATTTTAGTCATTTAGCAGACAGTCTTATCCAGAGCGACTTACAGGAGCAATTAGGGTTGAGTGCCTTGCTCAAGGGCACATCGACAGATGTTTCACCTAGTCGGCTCGGGGATTAGAACCAGCGACCTTTCGGTTACTGGCACAACGCTCTTAACCACTAAGCTACCTGCCACCACTCCGTTATCAAACTCTATTGATGGAATTAGAATTCTGAATGACAGAGGCCCATCATAATTATATTTCAATGACCTTCACAATCAGAAATGGAACCATTTGAGGACAGAACTCATATAATTAGGAATTAGAATACTAGAATGGACAGAATCTTTGATGGTATGAAAGGTCAGCCATTTTGATAAAGGAGTTGGTCAACCATGGTTTGCCAGTGCTGTGGTAAGATATTGTGTAAAATAATGAATTTGAAGATGATCTGCACTGTATGTTTGTTAGCTAGCTAGCTAGCCAGTCAGTTTTAGAGGAATAATTCCATTAATTTTTCAAAATAACTGCCAATATGCCAACATGCCATTCAAACAATGGAGTCAATCCACAGCCATACATACACTGGCTGAAATCAGTTGATAGGACAAAGACTAGTTGTAAATGCAACAAATGCAACAAGTACTTATATTGTATCATATAATAACACTCACAGCTTTCCAAGAAAACAAAAATCGAGACATTAATGGTCTGTTTACATATATATTAGAGGCTATTTATACAGAAAATTGGTATACAACCCATATAAACGGTATTTATAATTATATGAGAATATTTTAGGTTGACAATTATATTACACGATTTCTGATATATCACATGCCTTACTTGCCTCTCCTGCCATTCACTCCATTTAGACTGGTTTGGATTTCTCCCTGATGAATATGGCTGCCATTTTTGGACCATTCTGTAACTTTGATGTTTTATGACATAGCCCCTCCAGTAATTTAATAGAGCTCGCTAGCTTGTAGTCCTAAAAACCGGAAATGAGTTACCTCTGGTTCGTTCAGCCATTCCTATGTAGAAAATGTATGGGGAAGGAATAGGGTTTTGGGATAAACGCAGAAAATAAGGTTTGAGGTTAACACAGGCTTAGGAGATACATTTTTTTGGGTAAGATTATTATTATTTTTATACAATATAAACATATACAGAGAAGACAACAGACAGACGCACATAAACATCAATGACATCACACCTGCCCAGACCAATGTGTTCCAAACGCATCTATCTCCAGTGCTTGTAAGACTCCATGCCATATGGTTTTTCTCTGTCGCCCACATCTTTTCAATATTTAAATAATAATGCATTACATTCTTCCACTGTCTTAACAATGGATGATCATTTGATTTCCAGTTTTTAAGTAAACGTTTTTTCAAAATGATTGACGAGAAAAGTATGGTCTAACCCATTGGGTATCTCACCGCACCTTCATATGTCATGTCTTGAAATATGCAGATAGACGGATTAAAATAACATTTACATTGTAAAACTTCTGACAGCCAACTTTCGAACTTCGCCCATAACTTTTGGACTTTATAGCACTCCCAGAAGGAATATTGAGTAATTACACTTGAGACATGACTCTGCCGTTGTGCTATAGAATTTGTGAATTTTGTCTTTTGTATAATACATTCTATACATTAGTTTACAGGGAAAAAAGTATTTGATACCCTGCTGATTTTGTACGTTTGCCCACTGACAAAGATATTATCAGTTTATAATTTTAATGGTAGGTTTATTTGAACAGTGAGAGACAGAATAACAACAACAAAATCCAGAAAAATGCATGTCAACAATGTTATAAATTGAGTTGCATTTTAATGAGGGAAATAAGTATTTGACCCCCTCTCAATCAGAAAGATTTCTGGCTCCCAGGTGTCTTTTATACAGGTAACGAGCTGAGATTAGGAGCACACTCTTAAAGGGAGTGCTCCTAATCTCACCTTGTTACCTGTATAAAAGACACCTGTCCACAGACGCAATCAATCAATCAGATTCCAAACTCTCCACCATGGCCAAGACCAAAGAGCTCTCCAAGGATGTCAGGGACAAGATTGTAGACCTACACAAGGCTGGAATGGGCTACAAGACCATCGCCAAGCAGCTTAGTGAGAAGGTGACAACAGTTGGTGTGATTATTCGCAAATGGAAGAAACACAAAATAACTGTCAATCTCCCTCGGCCTGGGGCTCCATGCAAGTTCTCACCTCGTGGAGTTGCAATGATCATGAGAACGGTGAGGAATCAGCCCAGAACTACACGGGAGGATCTTGTCAATGATCTCAAGGCAGCTGGGACCATAGTCAACAAGAAAACAATTGGTAACGCACTACGCCGTGAAGGACTGAAATCCTACAGTGCCCGCAAGGTCCCCCTGCTCAAGAAAGCACATATACAGGCCCGTCTGAAGTTTGCCAATGAACATCTGAATGATTCAGAGGAGAACTGGGTGAAAGTGTTGTGGTCAGATGAGACCAAAATCGAGCTCTTTGGCATCAACTCAACTTGTCGTGTTTGGAGGATGAGGAATGCTGCCTATGACCCCAAGAACACCATCCCCACCGTCAAACATGGAGGTGGAAACATTATGCTTGGGGGGGGGGGTTTCTGCTAAGGGGACAGGACAACCTCACCGCATCAAAGGGACGATGGACGGGGCCATGTACCGTCAAATTTTGGGTGAGAACCTCCTTCCCTCAGCCAGGGCATTGAAAATGGGTCGGGATGGGTATTCCAGCATGACAATGACCCAAAACACACGGCCAAGGCAACAAAGGAGTGGCTCAAGAAGAAGCATATTAAGGTCCTGGAGTGGCCTAGCCAGTCTCCAGACCTTAATCCCATAGAAAATCTGTGGAGGGAGCTGAAGGTTCGAGTTGCCAAACGTCAGCCTCGAAACCTTAATGACTTGGAGAAGATCTGCAAAGAGGTGGAACAAGCTCCCTCACGACGCCAGGACAGCGGAGTCACTCACCACCTTCCGGAGACATTTGAAACCCCACCTCTTTAAGGAATACCTGGGATAGGATAAAGTAATCCTTCTACCCCCCCCCAAAAAAAAAATTGTAAAGTGGTTATCCCACTGGCTATAGGGTGAATGCACCAATTTGTGAGTCGCTCTGGATAAGAGCGTCTGCTAAATGACGTAAATGTGCCCTTGAGCAAGGCACTAAACCCTAATTGCTCCTGTAAGTCGCTCTGGATAAGAGCGTCTGCTAAATGACTAAAATGTAAATGTAAAATGTAGGAGTGGGACAAAATCCCTTCTGAGATGTGTGCAAACCTGGTGGCCAACTACAAGAAACGTCTGACCTCTGTGATTGCCAACAAGGGTTTTGCCACCAAGTACTAAATCATGTTTTGCAGAGGGGTCAAATACTTATTTCCCTCATTAAAATGCAAATCAATTTATAACATTTTTGACATGTGTTTTTCTGCATTTTTTGTTGTTGTTATTCTGTCTCTCACTGTTCAAATAAACCTACCATTAAAATTATAGACTGATCATGTCTTTGTCAGTGGGCAAACGTACAAAATCAGCAGGGGATCAAACACTTTTTTCCTCACTGTATATATAACATTCTATTGGTTTCACAAATTTTGTATAATAATTTAAACAGGAAAAAGTCTAAGTTTTGAATCCAGCGTTGTTTTGTATATCAGTTCATAAACCATGAGCCATGGAATCGGAACATCAAACATTTATTTCAAACTATTTAGAAATCTATATTTGGCACAGCTATCAATTTTTTGGTCCTTAAATGAAACTGGTATACTTTTTTATTTATCACAATTTTCTTTAACCAATTGTGGTCTTTAATACAGGGCTGACAGACACGTTCCTTACTTTGTCCCTCTTCCACTTGCCTCTTCCTTTTTTGCAGTAATGCTGCAATTAGTTGGTTGTAATTTTGAGTAGAGCAGACATTTCTATATATTTTTGTTAGCTGCATGTGTGACAACTCCACCAATCCTATTTATGATATAATTTACAAAGATATCAATATTGTTTTTTTAATCAATTAGAATATTTGAGTTTAACCCTAATATTTGTTGTAATATTTGTTCTGTCTTTTCTGGTGGATTAAACTGAAATTGCAATCAACTTTCTATGGCTTGTTTTAAAAACAGCAGTATTTTGGAGATTATTTCATTTTCAAATAACCGAAAGTGAGAGGTTGTAATCTAAATAAAGGGGAAAATGACATTCTTGAACATGTGGTGAGACATTCTTACTAATCTGCTAGCGAACCAGTTCGGATTTAAGTATAACATTTGTATGACTGAAGCCTCTAGTGAGTGGTCTAAAGCTTTAATATTTAATCATTTCTGCCCTCCTAATTCATATTCATTATATAAATAGGCCCGTTTAATTTTGTCTGACTTGCCGTCCCAAATAAAATTGAATATTTCTGCTGCTCTTTTTAAAAGGGGGTAACATTTGTTGTTGAGGAGTCCCTGCTTAGGCCTTACATCTGTTAGGCTTGCATCCCAAAATGTATTGTCTTTAATACCGTTGTGTGAAACACTATCCACTATCCTGCAGACATCCTCTTAATAATTATACAGCCAAAAACCCTGCAACCGTGTACACAGGGGACTGTAGAACAATTATTCTTTGTAGAGAGAGAGAAAGAGAGAAAGAGGGAGACATATAATTGGTTTTGGTACAGGGTATAATATACATAATATAAGTGGATGTTTAATACATATGCACTTGTATGTGACCTTTTCTGACCGTATGTAAACGTTACATCTGTTAAGTTCCTTCCACAGTTTGGGACAGGGATGAGACTGATTGTATTTAATACACAATATGTAAAATAAATGAAAACTCAGAGTTTTTAACATGATTTTAAATGTTCTTCAAAGCCTTTTGGACAATAATTTAAGCATAACATAAACAGATCCTCCCCCATCACTGAGGTCCCCATTGTGGATGTTCTCTTTGTTGATATAGAACCTCACTTCGCCCAATTCCGTTCTTTACACTACATTTCACACTATGAAATACCCTCCTTGATGAGTCGGTTGGATCTTCCCACTTGGCCTCTAATCCTGTGTAGTCTATTCTCCAGATCAGGACACACCACCTAGCGAAACACCTCCCTATCCTCAATCCTATATTCCACTCCTATGATTTGTTCTATATATTCTTCTCCTCCAGCTAAGGTATGGAGCTTCACTCCACAGGCCGGGTAATCAAACACATATCCCCACAGTTGGCCATTAGACATAACCAATTTATCTGTCAGTACTGTTACGGGAGGTATTTGGTTCTGTATTTGGGTTATTTTTGGAGCATCAAATATCTGAGGTTTATACTTTGCCATTCTTTGGGCTAGCTTGAATCCTATTTCAGATGTAGGTGTCATTACAGATGTGTCGGTATGTAACAACTCCATGTTTAATTTCAATTGTATCTCTCTCTTCTGTGGTACGCTCGTAGTCTTCACAGCATTGACTGTGCAGTTGCTACTATTAATTATACTCAGGCCATGTCCGGCCTACCCGGAAATTACTCTTTCCAGTTCGTTCTACAAGGGTTAACTAGTTCATGACCAGGTCACTCAAAGGACTGGAAACCTTCAACCATCAATCAATGAATAGTTGTAATCTAATTACAGCAGGCGTCTACCATATTCTCTTTCTATCTAACCGCAAGCTTTTCATTTTCAAAGCCTTTTACATTTAATTCAGCTCATGTCATTGTGACACTCTGGCTCCGGGACTTTTGTATTTGAGCCAGGGTGTATTTTGTTTTGTTGGGTTTTGGTTTGGTTATGTTGGGTTTGGGTGTATTTCTAGGTTTGCCTTTCTGTTGGGTTCATTTCTAGGTTTGGTCTATGACTCCCAATCGGAGGTAACGAGTGTCAGCTGTCGGCTCGTTATCTCTGATTGGGAGCCATATTTAATCTGAATGTTTTCTTGTGGGAGTTGTGGGTTTTTGTTCCTGTTTAGTCATTGTCACTATTGGACTTCTCATTCGTCGCTTTGGTTTGTTGTTTTTGGTTGCTTTAATTAATAAAGTCAACATGTTCTTTTCACTCGCTGCGCCTTGGTCTCCTTCACTCCTCGACGAACGTGACAGAAAAAACCCACCATAAAAGGACCAAGCAGCGTGTCAAGCGGCAACAGGATTTATGGACGCCTATCAAGGATTCATGGACATGGGAGGAGATACTGGATGGAAAGGGTCCTTGGGCACAACCGGGAGAATATCGCCGCCCTCGTGAAGAGCTGGAGGCAGCTAAAGCCGAGAGGAGGCGGTATGAGGAGGCAGCACGGAGTCAAGGCTGGAAGCCCGTGGGTACTACCCAAAAATTTATTGGGGGGGGGCTAAAAGGGAGTGTGGCGAAGTCAGGTAGGAGACCTGCGCCTACTCCCTGGACTTACCGTGGAGAGCGAGAGTACGGGCAGACACCGTGTTACGCAGTAGAGCGCATGGTGTCTCCTGTACGCAGGCATAGCCCGGTTCGGTACATTCCAGCTCCACGTATCGGCCGGGTTAGAGTGAGCGTTGAGCCAGATGTCATGAAGCCGGCCCAACGCATCCGGCTACCAGTGCGTCTTCTCGGGCCGGCGTACATGGCACCAGCCTTACGCATGGTGTTCCCGGTTCGCCCACATAGGCCGGTGCGGGTTATTCCACCTCCCCGTACTGGTCGGGCGACGGGGAGCATCAACCCGGGTAAGGTTGGGCAGGCTCAGTGCTCAAGGGGGCCAGTAAGCCTGCACGGTCCGGTATTTCCGGCGCCACCTCCCCGCTCCAGCCCAGTACCACCAGTGCCTACACCACGCACCAAGCCTCCTGTGTGTTCCCCGAGTCCTGTGCGTCCTGTTGCTGCTCTCCGCACTAGCCCTTATGTGCGTCCCCAGGGTCCAGCATGCCCTGTTGCTGCTCTCCGCACTAGGCCTTATGTGAGTCCCCAGGGTCCAGCATGCCCTGTTCCGGCTCTCCGCACTAGGCCTTATGTGCGTCCCCAGGGTCCAGCATGCCCTGTTCCTTCTCCCCGCACTAGGCTTTATGTGCGTTCCCAGGGTCCAGCATGCCCTGTTGCTTCTCCCCGCACTAGCCCTGAGATGCGTGTCCTCAGCCCGGTACCTCCAGTTCCGGAACCACGCATCAGGCCTACGGTGCGCCTCAGACGGCCAGAGTCTGCCGTCTGCCCAACGGGGCCTGAACTGCCCGTCTGCCCTAAGGCGCTTGAACTGGCCGTCTGGACTGAGCCTGCAAAGCCGCCCGTCTGCCATGAGCAGCCAGATCCGTCGGCTAGCCACGAGCAGCCAGATCCGTCGGCCAGCCATGAGCAGCCAGATCCGTCAGCCAGCCATGAGCAGCCAGATCCGTCAGCCAGCCATGAGCAGCCAGATCCTTCAGCCAGCCATGAGCAGCCAGATCCGTCGGCTAGCCACGAGCAGCCAGATCCGTCGGCCAGCCATGAGCAGCCAGATCCGTCAGCCAGCCATGAGCAGCCAGATCCGTCAGCCAGCCATGAGCAGCCAGATCCTTCAGCCAGCCATGAGCCGTCCAGCCAGGATCCGCCAGAGCCGTCCAGCCAGGATCCGCCAGAGCCAGCCAGCCAGGATCCGCCATTGAGTCCGGTGCTGTCCCTTAGCCCGGTGCTGCCCCTTATCCTGGTGCTGCCCCTTAGTCCGGTACTGCCCCTTAGTCCGGTGCCGCCCCTTAATCCAGTGGGGTTTAGTTGGGGGGTGGTCATGTGGAGGAGGCTACGGAAGCGGATAGTGACTAAGGTGGGGTGGGGACCACGACCAGGGCCAGAACCGCCACCGTGGACAGACGCCCACCCAGACCCTCTCCTAGACTGTATGCTGGTGCGCCCGGAGTTCGCACCTTTAGGGGGGGGTACTGTGACACTCTGGCTCCGGGACTTTTGTATTTGAGCCAGGGTGTATTTTGTTTTGTTGGGTTTTGGTTTGGTTATGTTGGGTTTGGGTGTATTTCTAGGTTTGCCTTTCTGTTGGGTTCATTTCTAGGTTTGGTCTATGACTCCCAATCGGAGGTAACGAGTGTCAGCTGTCGGCTCGTTATCTCTGATTGGGAGCCATATTTAATCTGAATGTTTTCTTGTGGGAGTTGTGGGTTTTTGTTCCTGTTTAGTCATTGTCACTATTGGACTTCTCATTCGTCGCTTTGGTTTGTTGTTTTTGGTTGCTTTAATTAATAAAGTCAACATGTTCTTTTCACTCGCTGCGCCTTGGTCTCCTTCACTCCTCGACGAACGTGACAGTCATGCTAATTTAGCTTTTTGCAATCCGCAGAAACAACTTTGAAGATGACCACCACAACATGTTGCAAGAAAGCTGCACTGCTCTGTCAACAGAGCTCGGCAGTGCTTATCATCGGATGTATTCGGTTACAAAATTATACTTTTTGTATATACTGTTAATGAAATGTTAGAGAAAGACCCCACTGAACGATTCAGAACATGAATAATCATATACACTGAGTATACAAAACATTAAGAAAACCTCCTCTTTCCATGACATAGACTGGCCAGGTGAATCCAGGTGAAGGCTATGATCCCGTATTGATTTACATTTACATTTTACATTTTAGTCATTTAGCAGACGCTCTTATCCAGAGCGACTTACAGGAGCAATTAGGGTTAAGTGCCTTGCTCAAGGGCACATTTACGTCATTTAGCAGACGCTCTTATCCAGAGCGACTCACAAATTGGTGCATTCACCCTATAGCCAGTGGGATAACCACTTTACAATTTTTGGGGGGGGTATTCCTTAAAGAGGTGGGGTTTCAAATGTCTCCGGAAGGTGGTGAGTGACTCCGCTGTCCTGGCGTCGTGAGGGAGCTTGTTCCACCATTGGGGTGCCAGAGCAGCGAACAGTTTTGACTGGGCTGAGCGGGAACTATGCTTCCGCAGAGGAAGGGGAGCCAGCAGGCCAGAGGTGGATGAACGCAATGCCCTCGTTTGGGTGTAGGGACTGATCAGAGCCCGAAGGTACAGAGGTGTCTTTCCCCTCACTGCTCCATAGGCAAGCACCATGGTCTTGTAACGGATGCGAGCTTCAACTGGAAGCCAGTGGAGTGTGCGGAGGAGGGGGGTGACGTGAGAGAACTTGGGAAGGTTGAACACCAGACGGGCTGCGGCGTTCTGGATGAGTTGTAGGGGTTTAATGGCACAGGCAGGGAGGCCAGCCAACAGCGAGTTGTAGTAATCCAGACGGGAGATGACAAGTGCCTGGATTAGGACCTGTGCCGCTTCCTGTGTAAGGCAGGGTCGTACTCTCCGAATGTTGTAGAGCATGAACCTGCAGGAGCGGGTCACCGCCTTGATGTTAGCGGAGAACGACAGGGTGTTGTCCAGGGTCACGCCAAGGCTCTTCGCACTCTGGGAGGAGGACACAACGGAGTTGTCAACCGTGATGGCGAGATCATGGAACGGGCAGTCCTTCCCCGGGAGGAAGAGCAGCTCCGTCTTGCCAGGGTTCAGCTTGAGGTGGTGATCCGTCATCTATACTGATATGTCTGCCAGACATGCAGAGATGCGATTCGCCACCTGGTTATCAGAAGGGGGAAAGGAGAAGATTAGTTGTGTATCGTCAGCGTAGCAATGATAGGAGAGGCCATGTGAGGATATGAGAGAGCCAAGTGACTTGGTGTATAGGGAGAAAAGGAGAGGGCCTAGAACTGAGCCCTGGGGGACACCAGTGGTGAGAGCACGTGGTGCGGAGACAGCTTCTCGCCACGCCACTTGGTAGGAGCGACCGGTCAGGTAGGACGCAATCCGGAGTGGGCCGTGCCGGAGATGCCCAGCTCGGAGAGGGTGGAGAGGAGGATCTGATGTCACTAAATCCACTTCAATCAGTGTAGATGAAGGGGAGGAGACCGGTTGCATTTGGAAGAGTTGTCAACTAATGTGAATTCAATGTGAAATCAACAAAACGTGCCACCATGTCATTGGATTTCGATTAAAAATGGTGTGAAAAAAATATGAAATTCCCTTACGTTGATGACTTTTTGCAAATCCAATCAGTTTTCCACATTGATTCAACGTCATCACATTGCATTTCTTTTTTGAAATGACATGGAAACAACATTGATTCAACCAGTTTTTGCTCAGTGGGGAAATGGATCCTTTGTGTCAGCAACTCTCTTTCTTGTGGCATGTTCCAGTATAACAATGGAGAGGTGGAGAGAGACACAGGCTGTGTCCCAAATAGCACCTTATTCCTTTTATAGTGCACTACTTTTGACCAGGCAATTAACCCTTATTTAAATAAGTAACACCTTGTAAACAACATCGGAGAAGGCATGTTTGCAGAGAGGCGTGGTTTATATAGCTTGTCGTACTCTACTGGTGCCAAAATGTTACTGTAGGGTGTCAGCAAATATCATTTACGCTATTTATCTATGGCAAAGACACTTATATGTTTCCCCTTTAATCTGTGTCTGGTGTTAGCTAGTTACTGGCTAGCTAGGTCTTCAGCCAGCATGCAATAAAAGTGGGGGAAGGGTCGTTCAAAACTCTGACACAGTTGTCATGTCAACACAGCCGTTAGTTCTGCTGTGAACCGCATCACAAGAGACATGCCAAACGGGAGATGTGTATATATATATTTAAAAATATATATATATAATTGATGCAATTTCAATGTTGTTTGAGTTGCTATGTGTATCAACTACGGAGCAGAGGATCACAGGTAAAAAGTTAAATGATGACTGTATTCTGAGTGATATCAGTTAAATAATTTTTTTTAATAGGCCTACAATAATAACAATGATATATAAAAATTATGATTAAACAAATGATTATAAATATGAAAAAATTTATAAAGTTCCAAAAGTGCATCCTACATGCATTTGGCCATTTGTGTGGTATGAACAAATATTCTGCTAATGTCTTCTATCATGTAAATTACATACAATTGCATGAAATGTGTTTCCAGAAGGCCAGTTTTTTTCCAGACCCTGCTAAAATGTGTGGATATCCTAAAAAACGTGTCTGCTAAACTGTATGCCACTACCAAATGCGATTATAGATCTCCCCCCTCCCCCTCCAGCACCCCCAACTCAAAACATTTCCCGCGGCTATCCCCAGCTGTACCTGTCTTTGTCTGCATTCAGCTGCAAAAACAGGATGCATAGAACTACAGTATTACTACTACAGTATAATGTACTATGTCTTTGTGTTGTCAAGGACTTTGTACTGTAATGTACTGTACAAGTAGTGTGTACTGACATTCTGCCAAGGCATTCGTACATTATAATGTATTGAAAAGTAGAGATAAAGGGAGAAATGATGTTCAGAGAAGAGTACATCTTGAGAACATATTTTTGCTAAACAATGAAAAGAGCTGCTCAGATAGAAATTCACCCTTGTTTATCTGCAGTCCTTCCTGTTCTGATTTCTCTCTCCTATGTCTGTACACATACTCCTACACTGGACTGGAGTCGGCTATCAAGCTGAAACATCTGTTAATAATAATAATAATAATATGCCATTTAGCAGACGCTTTTATCCAAAGCGACTTACAGTCGTGCGTGCATACATTTTTGTGTATGGGTGGTCCCGGGGATCGAACCCACTACCTTGGCGTTACAAGCGCCGTGCTCTACCAGCTGAGCTACAGAGGACCACTTTAATGCATCCCCTGTCGCATTAAGTGTTTCTCGACAACTTTATAAAAGGAAAGGAAAGGGGGATACCTAGTCAGTTGTACAACTAAATGCATTCAACTGAAATGTGTCTTCCGCATTTACACTGCTCAAAAAAATAAAGGGAACACTTAAACAACACAATGTAACTCCAAGTCAATCACACTTCTGTGAAATCAAACTGTCCACTTAGGAAGCAACACTGATTGACAATACATTTCACATGCTGTTGTGCAAATGGAATAGACAACAGGTGGAAATTATAGGCAATTAGCAAGACACCCCCCAATAAAGGACTGGTTTTGCAGGTGGTGACCACAGACCACTTCTCAGTTCCTATGCTTCCTGGCTGATGTTTTGGTCACTTTTGAATGCTGGCGGTGCTTTCACTCTAGTGATAGCATGAGACGGAGTCTACAACCCACACAAGTGGCTCAGGTAGTGCAGCTCATCCAGGATGGCACATCAATGCGAGCTGTGGCAAGAAGGTTTGCTGTGTCTGTCAGCGTAGTGTCCAGAGCATGGAGGCGCTACCAGGAGACAGGCCAGTACATCAGGAGACGTGGAGGAGGCCGTAGGAGGGCAACAACCCAGCAGCAGGACTGCTACCTCCGCCTTTGTGCAAGGAGGAGCAGGAGGAGCACTGCCAGAGCCCTGCAAAATGACCTCCAGCAGGCCACAAATGTGCATGTGTCTGTTCAAACGGTCAGAAACAGACTCCATGAGGGTGGTATGAGGGCCCGACGTCCACAGGTGGGGGTTGTGCTTACAGCCCAACACCGTGCAGGACGTTTGGCATTTGCCAGAGAACACCGAGATTGGCAAATTCGCCACTGGCGCCCTGTACTCTTCACAGATGAAAGCAGGTTCACACTGAGCACATGTGACAGACATGACAGAGTCTGGAAACGCCGTGGAGAACGTTCTGCTGCCTGCAACATCCTCCAGCATGACCGGTTTGGCGGTGGGTCAGTCATGGTGTGGGGTGGCATTTCTTTGGGGGGCCACACAGCCCTCCATGTGCTCGCCAGAGGTAGCCTGACTGCCATTAGGTACCGAGATGAGATCCTCAGACCCCTTGTGAGACCATATGCTGGTGCGGTTGGCCCTGGGTTCCTCCTAATGCAAGACAATGCTAGACCTCATGTGGCTGGAGTGTGTCAGCAGTTCCTGCAAGAGGAAGGCATTGATGCTATGGACTGGCCCGCCCGTTCCCCAGACCTGAATCCAATTGAGCACATCTGGGACATCATGTCTCGCTCCATCCACCAACGCCACGTTGCACCACAGACTGTCCAGGAGTTGGCGGATGCTTTAGTCCAGGTCTGGGAGGAGATCCCTCAGGAGACCATCCGCCACCTCATCAGGAGCATGCCCAGGCATTGTAGGGAGGTCATACAGGCACGTGGAGGCCACACACACTACTGAGCCTCATTTTGACTTGTTTTAAGGACATTACATCAAAGTTGGATCAGCCTGTAGTGTGGTTTTCCACTTTAATTTTGAGGGTGACTCCAAATCCAGACCTCCATGGGTTGATACATTTGATTTCCATTGATAATTTTTGTGTGATTTTGTTGTCAGCACATTCAACTATGTAAAGAAAAAGGTATTTAATATGATTATTTCATTCATTCAGATCTAGGATGTGTTATTTTAGTGTTCCCTTTATTTTTTTGAGCAGTGTATATTTATTTATTTTTACTGTTTTAGGCAACAAAACACACCCTGTTACACACCTATACGTTGTCTATTGGCTGATTGGCTGAAATGAGCTCATTCCTCTTCAGCCTTTCTCTCTGGTCTCCCCTAGTTAACTGAAAACTCTGTCACTGCTCTGTCTGGTGTCGGGGTGAAATTAATGAGCCAAGGCCCACTGTCAACCAGAACCCCATTTATTAATGTGAAGTTCACTATGCAAAATAAATCAGGTCCAGGCAGCATATTTGTGCTCCTGTATAAGCTCTCACCTCCATTTTCAGTGCAGAGCAGATGGAGGGTATTACAGGCTTTCTGCATCCCAAATGGCACCCTATTTGCTATATAGTGCACTTCTTATGAACACGGCCTATATGGGTGCCATTTGAGATGCAACCATAGTCTTCTCAGTGGCAGTGGCGTGTATTCATGGATGTCAAGGGAAGCCAGGCTCCCCCCCAAAATTGACAAAAATAAATAAATGAACATACAATCATGTATCTTTCATCTCTCTGTGTTTCATAATTTTCCTTCAATTCGCAAGAGGCTGAATGTATCTCACCGGAAAAAGCATCCAAGTGAGCGAAACAGTCCCCCTCTGTCTTTGTATGTGTAGGCGATCTATCTGATGCTGTCTGGTCCAAAAGAGTATGACATTGTTGCCGCCCGTAGCATTGAATGCAAGGGAAGCCAGCGAGCATTTCGCCTCCCTTGATACATTTTTTTATAAAATAATAGCCAATCAGCGTTGAGCTAAACTGAGTGTCCTAGCCAGTTTGGATTTGGCTTCACTCCTATCAAATCGCATTGAGAGCATATGTCATTGACAGAAACAACTTGAATTGTTGGATCTCGTTGTGTTGTTGTCGTGCGGTGGCTAGCTAGCTAGCTAAAATGGGCCCTTCCCTAAATTAGCCATGGATGGAGATAAGGATTTGGACTTGCGGTTTTACTTCATTCTCCGTACTGACCAATGATTATAACGGCAATTCTGATCCAACCATTAATTCATACATTGTGCCCCTGGCCTGAGAGGATGGAAGTTCAATATGTAGCTAGATGTAGAAGGCTAATGTTAAATAGCAAACATTGCCCATGAAAGGAAGTTAGGCTAGCGAGCAAGCATTTTAGCCAGGTAGCCTAGGACAACAGAAAATAAAAGCCTGTACTGTATGACAGAGTTATAGACAGTTTCGTCAACATGAAAGAGGAGGATGGTATTGGCGTTTCTCTACAAGTAGGGTGAGTCAACATGTTTTTTCTACTTGCTCGCGCGCACACACACACACACACACACATACACGCACACACACAGAAATCAGAACCATGGACAGCCACATCATATTTAGTTTACGTTGATTGGACTAAGTTGTTTTTGGTATCTATTAGTTGTCATTGTATTAGACTAAGCATAGGGGATTTAATGACATTGAAATGTTGAAATTGAAATGGTGCTAGAATAGTGGAGGTAGCTCTTGTTATCTTTGTGACTTGCAGTAACTCTTCGTGGTTCTAAATCAATAGTTGTTTAGTGGTCCGAAAATG
The DNA here is from genome assembly GCF_964263955.1 of Coregonus lavaretus. Classification (NCBI taxonomy): domain Eukaryota; kingdom Metazoa; phylum Chordata; class Actinopteri; order Salmoniformes; family Salmonidae; genus Coregonus; species Coregonus lavaretus. The sequence continues at coordinate 34,845,930 of NC_140010.1, read as the reverse complement.
TCAGGAACATTAACTTGCTTAATCATGCTGTAGGTCATGTAACTGTTTGTTACATGCAAAATACTTTGTGGACTTCACCGAACAGAGGTTGCTCTCCGGTTTTGTGATGAAACAAAGGTGTGGTTGAATTTATTCTGCCACGGTGTCTTCTTATTGTCTTGGCCTTTAGGCCTATATATCACGGTCGCAAGGCATATGAACTAACAGGATTATAGAGCAAACAACGCAATTATCACAACACATAGGTTGTAATATGGCTTTCTTTGTGGGCTTCCACAGTGATTTTACCCACGCACCGCTACTGCTCAGTGGTTTGATAAGTGCCTGACTGGGAGTCACTGCCCTCTGCTATCTCCCCTGAAACTGGCCTCATCAATACCCTTGTGACACGACAGTCTACGGTTTACTGTCTGTACCACTAATCTTCCCACTAAGTAATGTTCTGTACCTGGCTAGGAGAAGGTATGGGAACTATAATTTAAAAGATAGCTAATCCTGTTCTGGTTGTTTAGGTTTTCTTGGGGATTCTGGGAAGAAACTCTGTCTATAAGTCCCTTGTTGTCGTTGGAGGCAGAGTGAGTCAGGTGAGCGCTCCTCTCTCTGTTTACTGTTTGTTGATTACTTATAAACCCTCTGTCTGTATAAAAGCAGTGTTGGAACAGACTGTGTTACTACACCCTCTTAAGCATTATTTGGAGAGTATTGTACTGCAGGAAGTAGTATATTCCTATCATAATGGTGAGGAAAAGGCAATTAACAAAGGAAGATAGACAGACCATTATAACCCTTAAAAGTGTAGGTTTTCCTTTAGAGAAATTGCAAAGAAAGGTGTCAGTGAGTACAGTTTCCTACACCATCAAAAGGCACTTGGAAACTCTGACAGGAAGATGTCACGGTTTACTAAGCCAGAACCCAGAAGCAGACCAGGACAAGATGAGTTGAAACGAAGGTGAGTATTTATTTAACAGATTCAAAAAACGATGCAGAATAATCCAGGGGACAGAGCGGGCGGCGGAGATGAGTTGGTAGAGGTGCAGTGGCAGATCTAATAATGGCTCGGCAGCCGCCGACAACCAGGCAGGGGTTGGGTGAAGGTTCCGGGAGATTGACTGCAGATAGAAACAAAACGGAGGTAAGTACACGGCAAGCCAACAAGGTGCAAAACAACAAAACTAACGCTAGAAACTCCAAGGCTGATACACTGACAAACATACTGTTCATGGCTAACGATCCGGCAGGGAATGGATGTCAGGTCAGAGCTTATGAAGGGTGATGATCAGGACCAGGTGTGCAGATCGCTGATGAGATGCAGGTGCGGTTAATCGGGAGATCTCCCGCCTAGCAACGTCGCCCGGCAACCAGGCAGGGAGCGTTCAAGAACCCTCAGGAAACTGGAGATTCCGAGCAGAAAAATGGCAACACAGGCAGGAACCGACTCAGGATGCAGGGTTCATGACAGAAGAGGTCTGGCAGACCCAAAGCCACAACAGAATCAGAAGACAAGTTTCTGAGAGTCAACAGCTTGCGTGATAGGCAGCTCACAGGACAACAGCTTCAAGCACAGCTTAACACTGGTCGAAGTAAGCAAGTCTCAGTTTCAACTGTGAAGAGAAGACTTCAAGCTGCAGGTTTGACAGTTTGAGTGGCAGTAAGAAAGCCATTGTTAAGATGGCAAAACAAGAAAAAGAGGCTTGCCTGGGCCATGAAGCACCGCCAGTGGACTACTGAAGACTGGAAGAAGGTCTTATGGACCGATGAATGAAAATGTGAAATCTTCGGTTCATCACGCAGGGTTTTGCACGCCGTTGAGTAGGCAAAAGGATGGTTCCTCAGTATGTGACACCAACTGTTAAACATGGAGGAGGAAGCGTGATGGTCTGGGCCTCTTTTGCTGGGCAAGTCGGCGACTTGCACAGAGTGAGTGGCACCCTGAACCAAAACGGCTACCACAGCATTTTGCAGCGCCATGCAATACCCACTGTACACCTAGTTGGTCAGGGGTTCATCCTACAGCAAGATAATGACCCAAAACATACCTCCAGGCAGTCAGAAAATAACAAGACGGTAGGCTTTAAATCATGGAATGGCCAGCACAGTCTCCAAACTTAAACCCCATCGAGCTGGTTTAGGATGAACTGGGCGGAAGGGTGAAAGCAAAGCAACCTACAAGTGCAACACATTTGTGGGAACTTCTGCAACAGTGTTGGGAAGAACTGGGGCGGCAGGTAGCTTAGTGGGTAAGAGCATTGTGCCAGTAACTGAAAGGTCGCTGGTTCTAATCCCCAGACTGACTAGGTGAAAAATCTGTCGATGTGCCCTTAAGCAAGGTACTTAACCCTAATTGCTCCTGTAAGTTGCTCTGGATAAGAGCGTCTGCTAAATGACTAAAATGTAAACGTAAGAACTTTCAGAACAATATTTGTTTTCCATTGTAGAAAGAATGCCACGAGTGTGTTCGGTTGTTATGTCTGCAAAAGGTGGCTACTTTGATGAGTCAACCATTTTGATTACATTTTGTTAAACAAAACGATTCCATTATATATTTTTTGTCTCCAATTGTTTATTTGTTCTATGCTTTAATTTCAGAGTACATTAAGACATTAAACTGTGTGGATTTCAATAAAAACTGGAAAACTGGAGGTGTTCTAAAACTTTTGACTGGTAGTGTATGCATGTACAGGAATTTTACTCTGTAAAATGGTGCTGCCACAATAAACAGAATATAGAGACAGACAATAAACAAACTGAATATATGGAGAGGATATATAGACCCAGAATTTACACAATTTGCAGTTAGTATGTACACAATGAACACCAGGCTACACTATAAACACTATAAGCTTCCACACCTAACTGGTATAGAGCTGAGTGGGTCTTTATTATGTTATTATATTTACAAGTGGGCAACCCCCTTCACCGGTCATCGATAATACCACAACATTTTGGGTGGGTGGCTCGACGGCAGAACCAGCATCCCTTGATCCACCACTCAACTCAGCCCTACCTTCCTACTACCTGCTTGGCTCTGCCACCGCTCAGTCCTCTTCAGACAGATCCAACTGGATGCCACTTCTGCCTGCTTGGTGACGCCAGCCACCAGCAAGCTAGCTAGCCCTACTGGCTGCTGGCCAAATTCGCTAACGTTCTTGATTCTAGTTACAAAGATAAATAAAACATCTCAAATTAGCTACTCACTTTAGTGTTAACTTCTTTTAGGTATTTTCTGAGCAGCTTCTCACTTCTTTGTTTCTCCAGTTGTCAATTCGAGCACACACCGTTTACAGTCTAATTTATGGCACCCAAATAAAACAATTATGGGTTGGAACTGTACAGCAGAAAATACGTGATTCTTGAGGCTAGGCTACCAGTTGGAATGCTTTTAGCTTGCGGTTTGCGTGAGCCATTATCCAGAGGGAATACACAAAAATTATAGCTAGTGTCTGAAAGAATGACGTGGATTTAATATTTGTCAAATTATTGAGCATGTCCTCAAAACTCAAATTAGCATCAGAAATTGTCCTTATTTATCAAATCAAAATGCATATCAAGATCCTGATATGGACCTCAGTCAAGAACATATGCATTGAAATGTGCTGAGATTATATACTATGTAGGCCTACTGTCAGTATTTGACATCATATAGAGAAATAAAATGTCCACATAAGCCTATCTCAGGGTATCTAATGACTCAATATCTGGCCATACCATGTATGATATCCGGAGGGAATCCAAAAAATATTTGTGTATGAAAGAATAATATGGATTTAATATTTGTCAAATTATGGAGCATGTGGTGAAAACGCAGAAATGCATCAGAAATCGTCCTTATTTTCAGCATATCAAAAATCATATCAAGATCTGGATATGGACCTCAGCCAAGAGTTGCATATCTGGAATCAATATAGCTTCATATCTTGAATGTACAGATATGCGATGTATACTGTCAGTATTTGTCAACATGAAGAGAGAAAATAGGATGCCACATATCTCAGGATATTGAATGAATTCATATACATCCATAGGAAATGTCCATGTGTGAGTAATCCCAATATCATATACAGTTGAAGTCGGAAGTTTAAATACACTTAGGTTGGAGTCATTAAAACTTGTTTTTCAACCACTCCACAAATGTCTTGTTAACAAACTATAGTTTTGGCAAGTCGGTTAGGACATCTACTTTGTGCATGACACAAGTAATTTTTCCAACAATTGTTTACAGACAGATTATTTCACTTATAATTCACTGTATCACAATTCCAGTGGGTCAGAAGTTTACATACACTAAGTTGACTGTGCCTTTAAACAGCTTGGAAAATTCTAGAAAATGATGTCATGGCTTTAGATGCTTCTGATAGGCTAATTGAACTGTTTGGCCATAATGACCATCGTTATGTTTGGGGGGGCTTGCAAGTCGAAGAAAACCATCCCAACCGTGAAGCACAGGGGTGGCAGCATCATACTGTGGGGGTGCTTTGCTGCAGGAGGGACTGGTGCACTTCACAAAATAGATGGCATCATGAGGAAGGAAAATGATGTGGATATATTGAAGCAACATCTCAAGACATCAGTCAGGAAGTTAAAGCTTGGTCGCAAATGGGTCTTCCAAATGGATAATACCCACAAGCATACTTCCAAAGTTGTGGCAAAATGGCTTAAGGACAACAAAGTCAAGGTATTGGAGTGGCCATCACAAAGCCCTGACCTCAATCCTATAGAACATTTGTGGGCAGAACTGAAAAAGCATGTGCGAGCAAGGATGCCTACAAACCTGACTCAGTTACACCAGCACTGTCAGGAGGAATGGGCCAAAATTCACCCAACTTATTGTGGGAAGCTTGTGGAAGGCTACCCGAAACGTTTCACCCAAGTTAAACAATTTAAAGGCAATGCTACCAAATACTAATTGAGTGTATGTAAACTTCTGACCCACTGGGAATGTGATGAAATAAATAAAAGCTGAAATAAATCATTCTCCCTACTATTATTCAGACATTTCACATTCTTAAAATAAAGCGGTGATCCTAACTGACCTAAGACAGGGAATTTTTACTAGAATTAAATGTCAGGAATTGTGAAAAACTGAGATTAAATGTATTTGGCTAAAGTGTATGTAAACTTCCGACTTCAACTGTATGCCTAAAAGATACATCTGGATTCAGAATTTGTCAGGATATGGTGCATATCTACAAAACTCAAACTATGTATTGGAAATGGTCTGTATTCTGTAGAATATCAAAAACATGTCATGTAAAGATATCCCCTGATATGGACCCTTTTCGCCCAGGGTTCCACCTCAGGACAAGAAAAATAACAAGCTGGCACTTAATGAACTGTACGAGGCTATAAACAAGCAGGAAAACCTTCATCCAGAGGCTGCTTTTCTGGTTGTTTGCGATTTTAATTCTGTGTCATTAAGACACGTGATGCCCAACTTCCATAAACATGTCTTCTTCGCCACTAGGGGCAATAAAGTCCTAGACTACTGCTATTCTACCCAGAAGCAAGCATACAAGGCCCTCCCTCGTCCGCATTCGGCAAATCAGATCATGACTCCATACTCCTGCTTCCTGTTTACAAGCAGAAGCTCAAACAGGAGATTATGCTACAGGACTGCTATGCTAGCACTGATTGGAAAATGTTTATTGACTCCTCCGATAACATCGACAAGCTAACCACCTCCGTCACCGGCTTCATTAGGAAATGCATCAGTGACGTTGTCCCAACAGTGAAGGTTTGCTGCTTCCCCAATCAAAAGCCCTGGAGTAACACCGAGGTTGGCGCTAAACTAAAGGACAGGACTACTGCACACAGAGCTATCGCAGAGAACCCTGAGACTACGGCTGAGGACAGGAACAAGTACAAAAAGTCCCAATATGACCTCTGCAGAGTCATCAAATGAGCAAAAGGAAAATATAGGAATAAGGTGGAATCAAATTACATGGGCTCCGATGCCTGCCGCATGTGGCAGGGGCTCCAGTCCATTACGGATTACAAAGGAAGACCCAGCCATGATCTGCCCAATGATGCCTCTCTACCAGATGAACTCAATGCATTTTATGCATGCTTCGACAATAACAACACTGTGCCTTGTGTGAGGGCCGCCACCGGCCCAGAGGAATGGGTGACCTCGCTCTCCCAGGTGGTGAGGGTAGGCAACATCGCCACGCTGACCCTCAACACGGGGGCCCCACAGGGGTGTGTGCCTAGTCCCCTCTTCTACTCCCTGTTCACCCATGACAGCGTGGCCAAGCACAACTCCAACACCATCATCAAGTTTTAAGACGACACTACAGTGGTAGGCCTGATCAGCGGTGCAGATGAGACAGCCTACAGGGAGGAGGTCAGTGACCTGGCAGTGTGGTTCTGGAACAACAACCTCTCCCTCAACGTCAGTAAGACCAAGGAGCTGATCGTGGACTACAGGAAACGGTGGACGAGCGCACCCCCATCCACATCAATGGGGCTGCAGTGAAGCGGGTCGAGATCTTCAAGTTCCTCTGTGTCCAAATCACTAAGGACTTAAAATGGTCCACAAACATGCGCACAGTCGTGAAGAAGGCGCGACAGCGCCTCTTCCCCCTCAGGAGGTTGAAAAGGTTTGTCATGGGCCCTCAAATCCTCAAAACGTTCTACAGCTGTACCATTGAGAGCTTATTGACTGTCTGCTTTACTGCTTGGTATGGCAATAGCACCACCCTCGATCGCATGGCGCTAAAGTGGGTGGTGCGGAAAGCCCAGTACATCACTGGGGCCGAGCTCCTTGCCATCCAGGACCTCTATATCAGGCGGTGTGAAAGGAAGTCCCGGAAAATCATTAAAGACTCCAGCCACCCAAGCCATAGATTGTTCTCTCTGCTTCCGCAAGGCTAGAGGTACCGGTGCATCAAATCTGACACCAACAAGCTCCTGAACAGCTTCTATCCCCAATCCAAGACTGCTAAATGTTTGTATTTATTGTTAGTAGTTGTGTTATTATACACCTAGAGAATTTCTTGAATTATTTGGCATATGTGTTTGAAAGTCTGCATATCTATGATTGCATTGTTTGCACCCACTGCCCTTTCTGAAATGAATAATGTGTAACAATTGCTGTAATTATGTCATTATAACAGGGAGATTAATCAAGTCGTATTGTGCTCTATTGAATTGTCCTGCTTTGTAATCTATTGTTGTATTGTAATTCCAGCCTACATATACAGTACCTGTATTACCGATGTATATACTTTTTCTTGTTGCTCTTTCTGTTGTTTCCCTACCTATGCCAGAGTCTTAAACACTTAAAAAAACACCCCTGCCTTCTCCACCTCCACTATATGACACACTTGCCTAGTTATATGACCCAGGTCATTGTTGTGAATGGGGGTTATTACTGTAGTAGGCCCAAGGCCTGACCCTGACATTTCTAGAGTGGATGGGGAAATAACACACACCTACGCTGACTACCAACCTATTGGGGGTGCGGACAGTGTGGTGAGACATGTGCTTTTAACATACATATTTGACACACTTTGACATACATGACCACATTGTGTGTTTATTTATACAGTAATTATTATTCAACAATACCTTACCTGGCATTTTACCTCACAAGGGCTAATCTTCCTGCTACGCCACCATGTCTGTGTCAATAACTTGTATTCCTACACTTTCAACTTCAAAGTAAATCTCAGCTTTGTTAAAAATACACACAAAAAATAAGATTATATTTACGGTATCATAGTGATTCAGGAGTAACATTAAAACGGAATAATATGCCACACCAACATTAGACAATTATACAGAAAACTTTTGCCAGTAAGTTATTGTGACTTTTGCAATAACTTACTGACAATTGCTTTCCAGTTAAGAAATTACAAATTCACAGCAACAAGTTGCCATTAATTACAGAAAAATGCACAATACATTATTTTCAGTAGTTAATTGCTGACAATCTCTTGCAAAATCCACAGAACCATGTCAAAGGCTTCGCTCAACTTGCATTGGCATAACCATCAAAGACTTAAACTGTTTCAACACTTACACTGACGGTTGGCACAAATACACATATATTTAACCACGCCCCAAATATGCTAATGAGCCCCAACCAGTACATTGCCCCCACCTATATTTTAAAGAGCAGTGATGACCGTACTATATATTCAAAATATTGGGTAGAAAAATCTCCCATACCTACAAGGTACCAAACTGTACCATGTGAGTTTATATGTGTAGCTGTGAAGTGTACCTTTGACCTTTTTCTACCCCAGGGAACAGCACTGTACCCTAACCATATCCTTATTTTTTGAGCGTGTGTTAATATATGTTCCAAACAATTAGTATTAACCTGGTGGCACTGCAGAAACATTGATGTGCTCCCAACCAAGAAGTTCAAATCGCCAAATCATTATTGTGTACTCTACGACAAGTGTCCTTGAGCACTGCTAGTTTTACATTGGTGGTGATCATTGTACAATTATTTACTTGATCCTGGGCATCTTTTAGCAAAGTGCAGAAAAGCATTTTTGACAATAATTCTGTGGCCATATCTCTTTCATGCACACAGATCTGGTGTTGTAGCTGCACTGTTACAATACACTTCATGTTGGTAGTGACCAGGAGGTTACGAGTTCAAATCCCATTTGAGGCTGAGTCTTCCTTTTGTTCACAGTACAAAATTATACAAGATTTTGCAGTAATTTAAATCAGAATACAGCGGCATAATGTCATTTTATAGAAATAACACGTTCAAGTTGTTATATACACTACCGGTCAAAAGTTTTAGAACACCGACTCATTCAAGGGTTTTTCTTTATTTTTACTATTTTCTACATTGTAGAATAATAGTGAAGACATCAAAACTATGAAATAACACATATGGAATCATGTAGTAACCAAAAAAGTGTTAAACAAATCAAAATATATTTTATATTTGAGATTCTTCAACTAGCCACCCTTTGCCTTGATGACAACTTCGCACACTCTTGGCATTCTCTCAACCAGCTTCACCTGGAATGCTTTTCCAACAGTCTTGAACAAGTTCCCACATATGCTGAGCACTTGTTGGCTGCTTTTCCTTCACTCTGTGGTCCGACTCTTTCCAAAACATCTCAATTGGGTTGATGTCGGGAGATTGTGGAGGCCAGGTCATCTGATGCAGCACTCCATCACTCTCCTTCTTGGTAAAATAGCCCTTACACGGCCTGGAGGTGTGTTGGGTCATTGTCCTGTTGATAATCAAATGATAGTCCCACTAAGCCCAAACCAGATGGGATGGCGTATCGCTGCAGAATGCTGTGGTAGCCATGCTGGTTAAGTGTGCCTTGAATTCTAAATAAATAACAGACAGTGTCACCAGCAAAGCACCCCCACACTATAACATCTCCTCCTCCATGCTTTGCGGTGGGAAATACACATGTGGAGATCATCCGTTCATCCTCACCGCATCTCACAAAGCCACGGCGGTTGGAACTCCAATCTCCAATTTGGACTCCAGACCAAAGGACACATTTCCACCGGTCTAATGTCCATTGCTCTTGTTTCTTGGCCCAAACAAGTCTCTTCTTCTTATTGGTGTCCTTTAGTAGTGTTTTTTTGCAGCAATTCGACCTTGAAGGCCTGATTCACACAGTCTCTTCTGAACAGTTGATGTTGAGATGTGTCTGTTACTTGAACTCTGTGAAGCATTTATTTGGGCTGCAATTTCTGAGGCTGGTAACTCTAATGAACTTATCCTCTGCAGCAATGGTAACTCTGGGTCTTCCATTCCTGTGGCGGTCCTCATGAGAGCCAGTTACATCATAGCGCTTGATAGTTTTTGCGACTGCACTTGAAGAAACTTTCAAAGTTCTTGACATTTTCCGTATTGACTGACCTTCATGTCTTAAAGTAATGATGGACTGTTGTTTCTCTTTGCTTATTTGAGCTGTTCTTTTCATAATATGGACTTGGTCTTTCACCAAATAGGGCTATCTTCTGCATACCCCCCCCCCCCCCCCCCCCCCCCCCCTACTTTGTCACAACACAACTGATTGGCTCAAACGCATTAAGAAGGAAATACATTCCATAAATTAAATTTTAAGAAGGCACACCTGTTAATTGAAATGCATTCCAGGTGACTACCTCATGAAGCTGGTTGAGAGAATGCAAGAGTGTGCAAAGCTGTCATCAAGGCAAAGGGTGGCTAATTGAAGAAAATTTCAAATATAAAAAATATAATTTGATTTGTTTAACACTTTTTTGGTTACTACATGATTCCATATGTGTTGTTTCATAGTTTTGATGTCTTCACTATTATTCTACAATGTAGAAAATAGTAAAAATAAAGAAAAACCCTGCAATGAGTAGGTGTGTCCAAACTTTTGACTGGTACTATATGTAAATATTCAATATATTTGCAAAATATTCTAAAAACATGTTATCACTTTGTCGTTATGGGGTATTGTGTGTAGATTAATTTTGAATTCAGGCTGTAACACAACAAAATGTGGAATAAGTCAAGGGGTATGAATACGTTCTGAAGGCACTGTATTCCTTACAGCATGACCCATTTCATCCCAGAAATCCCATGAACTGAAATTGTACCTTATCCATGTGTGGTTGGAATATTTTGTGTATGTATTTATATTGCACTAGAGGTGGTGATGCTGGGCTGTTTGAGAGGAGATGCAAAACCAATTTCCCGAAAGGGACACAATAAGTAACTACATTAATTGTATGCACCAGTGTTTCTCTACCCCCAGTCTGTTGGATGCTGCAAGCCAGCCAATCAGCTATTGAGCCATGTGATTACATCTGCGTTATGAAATCATTAAGAGGCACGAAGCACTGTTGCTACCATAGCCAATATCGTCTTGTTTGCCAAACGCCTGGCTTTACCTATTAATAAAGCAGGCTATCTGTCTTCCTCTCCTCTCTCTGCTATTATTGCACTCCTCCTTCACAGCAGAACTCACGTACCCCTTTCCCCTGTTCAGGGATGATGTTTCATTTCTTTAAAAATATAAATAATAATAATCAGTGATGCCAAATGGCTGTTCTTGGCTTCAATAGGAGCTTTTGGAGCAATACCTTTTGGCATGCTACAGTTCTTTTCTGTATCAAATGAGCCATTTGCCATTGACAGTAAAAATAATTATCTCTCTCTCTCTCTCTGTCCTGATGTGGAGGTGGTGGAGGTGTTAATAATAGGAATAATCTGACAGTGACATGCACAGATAATCCCTTAGATCACAATATGTACAAAACTAACATATGTCATTGTTTTAAGATGGTCATAAAATGCATCATTTAGCCATCTGATTTTATTTTATTTTTTTATTGATGAAGCATTGCATTTGGCCTTTACTACTATAGCCCATAGAAATGCACTGAGAGATATAAGAAAAGGTATTACTGGATTACCTTCAGATGACTCCCCTGAAGATTGTGTGCGTTGTAGAGCAGAACAAGCGACACCTTCTTCCTGTTCGTGAGAGTCTCCCCTTTCAGTATTGGTGACGTATTAGTTTGTAGCTCCAATGATTCGGTCTGGACAGTTGGTTTTGTGAGAAGACCTCTTCGAAATGATGATGTCCATGACAGAGCGTTCAGAAGACTGCTGTAAAGCTTGCGGATGTCATAGAACCAAACAACCTACACTGTCATGTCGTGTTCACAACATGCAACAACTTCAAGATTTTACTGAGTTACAGTTCATATAAGGAAATCAGTCGATTGAAATAAATAAATTAGGCCATAATCTATGGATTTCACATGACTGGGCAGGGGCGCAGCCGTGGGTGGGCCTGGGAGAGCATAGGCCCACCCACTTCGGAGCCAGGCCCACCCACTGGGGAACCAGGCCCACCCAATAAGAATGAGTTTATCCCCACTAAATGGCTTTATTACAGAGAGAAATACTCCTCAGTTTCATCAGCTGTCCGGGTGGCTGGTCTCAGATGATCCCGCAGGTGAAGAAGCCGGATGTAGAGGTCCTGGGCTGGCGTGGTTACACGGGGTCTGTGGTTTTTAGTCTGGTTGGACGTTATGCCAAATTCTCTAAAATGACGTTGGAGGCGGCTTATGGTAGAGAAATGAACATTCAATTATCTGGCAACAGCTCGGGTGGACATTCCTGCAGTCAGCATGACAATTGTGGCATTGTGTTGTGTGACATAACTGCACATTTTCGAGTGGCCTTTTACTGTCCCCAGCACCTTTGTAATGATCATGCTGTTTAATCAGCTTCTGGATATGCCACACCTGTCAGGTGGATGGATTATCTTGGCAAAGGAGAAATACTCAGTAACAGGGATGTAAACAAATTAGTGCATAACATTTGAGAGAAATAAGCATTTTGTGCATATGGAACAATTCTGAAATCTTTTATTTCAGCTCATGAAACATGGGACCAACACTTTACATGTTGCTTTTATGTTTTTGTTCAGTAGTTTGCAGATCAAACGGTTCTGGTTTTACAGAGGATTCTGTGAAGATTTTCTTGTCCGGATCCTCTCATGTGCAGAAAAAGGCCGCTCTCACAAGCCTCATGTTATGGAACAGAGTATGTGAGCAGAGCGAGGAGTGGAGTTTGAATTAAGGCTGGAGCATGCGCCTTCTTGCCCGCTCCAATTTCGCTCCAGTAGCACTCACTTCACCAGCTCAGCGCATGCCCGGCACAACATACATTAGTAGTCTACTTGTGTGCTGCTATAGCCCCATGCCTTAGCTACTGTCATGGAGTTCGCTAAATATTTTCATAAAGAAACTGATAAAACACACAGGTGCTAAATCAAGGTGACTTACAAAGACGAGGACCAAGAGCAAGAGAGGGAGTGTGGTGATGTAAGACAAGTATCCCGTAAGCATGATGGTAGGCGGCAGGTAGCTTAGTGGTTAAGTGCCAGGAACCGAAAGGTCGCTGGTTCTAATCCCCGAGCCGACTAGGTGAAAAATCTGTCGATGTGCCCTTGAGCAAGGCACTTAACTCTAATTGCTCCTGTAAGTCGCTCTGGATAAGAGCGTCTGCTAAATGACTAAAATGTAAATGTAAAATGTGTATTTACTACGTGCACATGCTAAAAGAAAGGAGCGAGGTGGGTAGATAACTAAGTGTGTCATTGTAGCAAAGTACTTATAAACTAAAGATCAGATCTCTTAAACGTTTCGTTCATTTTTGTTTTATTATCTATACAATAGGCCTGGCATATTTCCACGTTCAAGGAGCTTTCCGTTTTGATTGGGTTATTTTGCCTAAAAACCTTTAGGCCTACCTATAGAAAAATGTAAAAACAACTGCATCTCCGCCCAGCCTGGCAAGACTGGCCAAAGGGGTGTTTAGCATCCCCAGTGGCTCTACAAGTGTGGAGAGGATATTCTCCGCTGCTGGCCGGCTCTCCAGGCCATCGCATGAGCCTGAAGCCACAGACTGGCCAAACTCATGTATCTAAAAATGAATTCAAAGGCACTAATAAGTCATTTTTCGTTTAATTTGTATTTAATTCTAAGTAAGCCACAGTCTATATGCGCAATTTATAGACTATATTGATTTAATACAACAAAATGTTGTTTAAATGCTGAGCCCTTTATGTCCCTACCAGTCTAGTGTGTTGCACTCGCAAATGCTTCACAATGTATTTCTTTGTAGGCTAAAGCCTTGAAATAATAGAAGTAATATAGCCAAAATAATTCATTTTCGTTCCTTCTCAGGCTCCCTTTCTGGCTCCTGACCAATTTAGAGTGTTTATGTGCTGTTTAATATGACATGTAGCCTATTTGAAATTATGTGTGCTTCTTACATTCACCTTTTCATGCTTATTCAAATACTTTTCATTCAAATGGTTTGGTTTCAATACTTCAAAACCAAATGGTAGGTCCAGGTAGTCACAAAAATAAATGGGTGTTGGTTAAATTGTGATTTTAATAAATAGAGTGAATTTGGAGCGGCAGTTGTTTTTCCTGTGAGTGCAGAGCGATATTTAGTGGAGCGGACATGGAGCGCCAGAGTTGTGAGCAAGCACCGGTCCATGAGCAATAAGCTGGATTTCCAACTGCTCAACTCAACTCAGCTCACATGCTCAGTTATGGAATAGGCCTGTGGGGGGCCCAAGAGGAGGCAAATATATATATACAGTTGAAGTTGGAAGTTTACATACACCTTAGCCAAATACATTTAAACTCAGTTTTTCACAATTCCTGACATTTAATCCTAGTAAATATTCCTTGTCTTAGGTCAGTTAGGATCACCACTTTTTATTTTAAGAATGTGAAATGTCAGAATAATAGTAGAGAGAATTATTTATTTAAGCTTTTATTGCTTTCATCACATTCCCAGTGGGTCAGAATTGTACATACACTCAATTAGTATTTGGTAGCATTTCCTTTAAATTGTTTAACTTGGGTCAAGCGTTTCGGGTAGCCTTCCACAAGCTTCCCACAATAAGTTGGGTGAATTTTGGCCCCTTTCTCCTGACAGAGCTGGTGTAACTGAGTCAGGTTTGTAGGCCTCCTTGCTCGCACACGCTTTTTCAGTTCTGCCCACACATTTTCTATAGGATTGAGGTCAGGGCTTTGTGATGGCCACTCCAATACCTTGACTTTGTTGTCCTTAAGCCATTTTGCCACAACTTTGGAAGTATGCTTGGGGTCATTGTCCATTTGGATGACCCATTTGCGACCAATCTTTAACTTCCTGACTGATGTCTTGAGATGTTGCTTCAATATATCCACATGATTTTCCTTCCTCATGATGCCATCTATTTTGTGATGTGCACCAGTCCCTCCTGCAGCAAAGCATCCCCACAGCATGATGCTGCCACCCCAGTGCTTCACGGTTGGGACGGTGTTCTTTAGCTTGCAAGCATCCCCCTTTTTCTTCCAAACATAACCATGGTCATTATGGCCAAACAGTTCTATTTTTGTTTCATCAGACCAGAGGACATTTCTCCAAAAAGTATGATCTTTGCCCACATGTGCAGTTGCAAACCGTAGTCTGGCTTTTTTATAGCGGTTTTGGAGCAGTGCCTTCTTCCTTGCTGAGCGGCCTTTCAGGTTACGTTGATATAGGACTCGTTTTACTGTGGATATAGATACTTTTGTACCTGTTTCCTCCAGCATCTTCACAAGGTCCTTTGCTGTTGTTCTGCGATTGATTTGCACTTTTTGCGTTCTGTCTCCTTCCTGAGCGGTATGACGGCTGCGTGGTCCCATGGTGTTTATACTTGCATACTATTGTTTGTACAGATGAACGTGGTACCTTCAGGTGTTTGGAAATAGCTCCAGACTTGTGGAGGTCTACCATTTTTATTATTAGGTCTTGGCTGATTTCTTTTGATTTTCCCATGATGTCAAGCAAAGAGGCACTGAGTTTGAAGGTAGGCCTTGAAATACATCCACAGGTACACCGCCAATTGACTCAAAGGATGTCAATTAGCCTATCAGAAGCTTCTAAAGCCATGACATCATTTTCTGGAATGTTCCAAGCTTAATAAAGGCACAGTCAACTTAGTGTATGTAAACTTCTGACCCACTGGAATTGTGATACAGTGAATTATAAGTGAAATAATCTGTTTGTAAACAATTGTTGGAAAAATTACTTGTGTCATGCACAAAGTAGATGTCCTAACCGACTTGCCAAAACTATAGTTTGTTAACAAGAAATGTATGGACTAGTTCAAAAACAAGTTTTAATGACTCCAACCTAAGTGTATGTAAACGTCCAACTTCAACTGTATGTTTGGTGTTGTTGATGTTTGACTCTGTGAAACTTGGGGAATAGCTATCAGATTAGCAAATCCTGTCATGATCACTTGGTTGGTACAGGTGAGCACATCAGTGGTGGAGTAGGAGCTTGAATGATTGCTCTCTGTCTCATGGAAATAGTTGCAGTGTTTAGCTGTATATAGTCAGCTAACTAGTTGGTTGTTTTGTCTTGTTTCTACCGATGTAATTCACATGGAAACGGCCCAAGCAGCTTGCTATAACTAGCTAGCTAGCTAGTTAGTCTGTCAGGCCCCAAAAGTTGTGTGTGGCAGTAGACTTATAATATAATAATAATAATAATAATAATAATAATATGCCATTTAACAGACGCTTTTATCCAAAAAGCTTTTTACATGACGCTTTTACTTACAGTCATGCGTGCATAATTTTTTTTGTGTATGGGGTGGTCCCGGGGATCGAAGCCACTACCCTGGCGTTACAAGCGCCGTGCTCTACCAGCTGAGCTACAGAGGACTTGGGCTGTGCTTGCGAAGCGTCAACCTCAGCTGTCACTTTCACAACCAGCTAACTAGTCACCGAAATGGAGATTAGAGTAATTTGTGCTTATCCATTGGACTTAGGTCATGGTTTGTCATGCTTGCTAGGTACAAATATTAATAGGCTATACAGTGCATTCGGAAAATATTCAGACCCCTTCACAGTTTCCACATTTTGTTACGTTCCAGCCTTATTCTAAAATTGATTACATGAAAAATGTTCCTCATCAATCTACACACAATACCCCATAATGACAAAGTGAAAACATGTTTTTAGAAATGTTTGCAAATGTATTAAAAATAAAACACAGAAATACCTTATTTTCATAAGTGTTCAGTGTGTGTGTGTGTGTGTGTGGAATGGGAGGTGTGTAAATGTATTATGGAAACCTCTAAGAGAGGAATGAAGAGCACAATGTGAGAGGGAGGGAGAAAGAGATGATGTTCCTGACCACAATTGTATTCTATGTGTTGCTCTCCTCTCTCTCTCTCTCTCTCTCTCTCTCTCTCTCTCTCTCTCTCTCTCTCTCTCTCCTCTGTTCCTCTAGGTCAGTGAAAGTGAGGGAAGTGATATGGAGAGTCAGGGCTCAGCAGCAGAAGACGGAGGAAGAGGAGTTAGAGATGATAGGAGGGATAGAGATGTGGAGCGAGGAGGAAGAGGAGGGAGGAGTGGAGCGAGAGGAGAGTGGAGGGAGAGGAGAGTGGAGGGAGAGAGGAAGAGTAGAGTGAAGAGGAGGCAGAGGAACATGGGGAGGAAGAGGGAGAGGAGGAGGAAGAGGGAGAGGAGGAAGCAGAGGGAGAGGAAGAGGGAGAGCACACCCGAGAGGGAAGCCTGCGTTTCCATGGCGTGTGTCTGCCCTAAGTCCCACAATTCACCCTTGTACCACACAGCCTGGGCCTAAAGTGACAGTGGCAGGGGTTTTGGAGTTGTTTTTAAAGTGGTAGGAACCTATAACTGTTCCAGAGCTTGTAAAGGATTATAACAAGAAAATGGGCGGGGTTGACCATCTTGACCAACTGAGGGGTTATTACAATGTTGGACGCACAGGCAGAAAATGGTGGAAGTATGTGTTTTGGCGATGCTCAACATTGCCGTCATAAATGTGTACATTGTGTGGGGAACCCTGCAAAGGCCCCTTCCCAGAAACCACAGGCGCTGGACCCTGAAGGCATTCAAAATGCAGCTTGTGCATTCATTTTGTGATATGGCTACAGTGGCAAGAAGAGGGGAGCCAAGAGTGTGGCACCAGGGCATGTGGACCGAGTTGTAACTAATTTGAAAGCAGGTGAAGTTTGAAGGGCACAAGAGAGTGTGTGTGGTGTGCATCCGGAGTGGATGCAGTGCAAAGAGTGGGAGATGTGTAGAGACCGCCTTTGGGTGCTCTATGTGTTCTGTGCCACTTTGCAGGATGGGGCCATGCTTCCAGAAGTTCCATGACATGTTGTAGGCTAAATGCAAACACTAAAGTGACAGTGTGTAATATGAATTTGTCCTACAAATGTTTTATTGTCTCTGAACAGTTGTTACATTGTTACATTGTTACAGAAGTAAGAATCGTTGTCAATCAAATAGCCTACTTTGTATGTTTTTTTAAAATACTTTCTGAATATTGTCCTCTGGTCACATCTTATAAAATGTTTTTATTTATATGTAAATAATCTTTGTATAAAATATTATACTTGGTACATTTTAAGTGAGTAATTTAGTCAAATGTATTACAATTTAAATACTCAAGGGTTTTTTGTTGTGTTGAGTGTTAATTGTTTTTTGATAGTGAGTGTCTTTACACAATGGAAGACAAAATGAGTGTTATTCTAATTGACATGAATGTGGTGTCATTAAAATAACAGGCTGAGCTCTTTAGAACTAAGTTAACTTGTAATTGTCATTTGTTATTTGTTTTGAGCTATGTCTGTTTGTTTGAAATGTGTGAGAAAATGAGCTTTATCTTGAAAATTCTCAGTAATTTACAGCAGCATTCTAGAACTCTATTGGGGTCTAAAGTGTTAACAATGATTCATATTTGTTCATATATAAGAGCTTCCCCAGTCTCACCAGTAAAACTACTTCCTGTTTATGCTGCAGCAAAGGCCATTACAATTAACAAGTGCGCCCCCTGCTGTCAAGGCAGGCAATATCAACACCATTGCAAAGAATATCTTAATATGGCTCTTTGCTAAACAACATGTTGTCTTGTGTCAAACTTTCTTTTGCAATTTAGCTATACTCTACAGGGACAAGGGTCTATGCTGTTGGTAGTGGCTCAATGTATGGATCGCCATATAACACAGGCATGTCACACATGGCCGTGCCCCCTCTGGGTTTGAGAACTCTCGTCCACTGATCTACACAGGCTGAGTGCTGTTCAGAGCTACTTGGTTGCATAGTGGACACCAACTAAGGTGAACTCAAGAGAGCTCATCAAACAGCCTTGCTGACAACCCATCGCAGCAATCGTGGATTGGTATCGTATCATAATCAGAGACCACATGTTTCATAAGTCTGTAAGCTAGTCATTCATATTTGATATTAAGTTGGCTTACATAATCGTAGCCTTTCACAAGTGGTGCTTTGCAACATTAGTCATTTTATCAATTGATTCGTCAGCGATTCAAATTGAATATTTGATCTATGCTTTATGAGCTCAGTAGACCTATTACTGCCTTAACTCTCATCACTTGTTATTTTTATTTAATTTATATTTCATCTTGTCATAAACAAATTGTCTTTGGTTGACTTTATATCCTGCAATCAGTTCTATCTCGAATAATGGTGATATTCTTCATCCTCCCAGTAGCATGTGGCAGGGTGGCCATCGACAGTAATTTAAGAATCAAGAACTGTGGCTTTCAGCTTCAGTTATGTTGCTCGTAGCTTACTAATGCTAATTTCATGGTTTTGTCATCATTCTAACAATTGATTCTTGTTACAGGTGGAGCTTTAGTCTCTAAAGAACTGGGTGACACCATGCTGAACAAATGCGGGGAAATGCTTCTTTATGCAAGCTTCAAACATCCTACCCTACTAACAATGGTTTGGCCCCATAGCCACCACCCTCTGGTTGCAAATGAAGGCTACCCAGCAATGGGTTTACCACACTATTTCCTTTACTGCTAGTGTGCAAGGTTCATCTGGCACCTCCACAGGTTTGGGTAGCACTCAGTTTTTCATAGCACTTTTACTCAAGTGCTGTTTTACAGCTGGTCCCACAGTTTCTATGATCATGTTGCAATAGCGCCTGATCTCAGATCTCATTATAGGTTAGACAGTTGGCTCTGAGTATGAGTTTACTATGGACGATTCCCATCCATGTACTTTTGGGGGGACTTTCGGGCTAGTAGTCTTCAGTTCATCAGTTTCACGTTACGGATAATTGATTAATCTTTAGTGGGCCTCAACTCATAGGCCTAGCATCAGCATGTCGCGCACTGGGCGAATCACATTAGCCAGGCACTACTACTACGCCCTCTTTTCCCATTTATATCCAATCAGAACGACTGAATGTTCATTGCAACACAACAGTTTTAATCGCTACCCTAAACTACTTGCTACTTCCTATTTTCCAGCATATGCTTGCAGCCTTAGACAAGGCGGTTCCCTCCGCATTGACATCTCCGTGAGGTTGTCTTCTTACTGGTTTTCCATGGTTCCTTCAATGGTTCCTTCAATGAGTTCACAACTCCTTCTATCACTCTTATTTCCTTCACGTGATTTAGGGTTTCTGATTTGGCCTTTTCACCTTAATCACTAGCCTAACTCCTAAGCATTCTTAATCGGGTTCCTGGGGTACTATCATGATAGTTCGCACTTACACTTCTCTTTTCTCTTGCTTTATGTTTAAATGTACGCTCGACCCTACTTTGCTCCTCATCATTCTCTTTTCATCCCTCATATTCAAACCTCCTCTGTTTCTCTTTTCTCCCTTCTCAAGTAATGTAAAGGTGCTATATTTCCTCTCTACACTACACTGGTCAATCAATCAATCAATCAAATGTATTTATAAAGCCCTTTTTACATCAGCAGATGTCACAAAGCGCTATACAGAAACCCAGCCTAAAACCCCAAACAGCAAGCAATGCAGATGTAGAAGCACGGTGGCTAGGAAAAACTCCCTAGAAAGGCAGGAACCTAGGAAGAAACCTAGAGAGGAACCTGGCTCTGAGGGGTGGCCAGTCCTCTTCTGGCTGTGCCGGGTGGAGATTATAAGAGTACATGGCCATTTAACACCAGATTGAAACAGTTGAAACTGGAGCAGCAGCATGACCAGGTGGAACAGTTGAAACTGGAGCAGCAGCATGACCAGGTGGATTGGGGACAGCCAGGAGTCATCAGGCCAGGTAGTCCTGATCCTAGGGCTCAGGTCCTCTGGGAGAGAGGGCGAGAGAGAGAATTAAAGGGAGCATACTTCAATTCACACAGGACACCAGATAAGACAGGAGAATTACACCAGATATAACAGACTGACCATAGCCTATTGCAGCATAGATACTGGAGACTGAGAAAGGGGTGGGTCGGGGGACACTGTTGCCCCGTCCGATGATACCCCCGGACAGGGCCAACCAGGCAGGATATAACCCCACCCACTTTGCCAAAGCACAGCCCCCACACCACTAGAGGGATATCAACAGACCACCAACCTACTACCCTGAGACAAGGCTGAGTATAGCCCACGAAGATCTCCTCCACCGCACGAGCCCGAGCGGGCGCAAAACCGGACAGGAAGATCACGTCTGTGACTCAACCCACTCAAGTTACGCACCCCTCCTAGGGACAGCATGGAAGAGCACTAGTAAGCCAGTGACTCAGCCCCCGCAATAGGGTCAGAGGCAGAGAATGCCAGTGGAGAGAGGGGAGCCGGCCAGGCAGAGACAGCAAGGGCGGTTCATCGCTCCAGTGCCTTGCCGTTCACCTTCGCACCCCTGGGCCAGACTACACTCAATCATAGGACCTACTGAAGAGATGAGTCTTCAGTAAAGACTTAAAGGTCTGCGTCTCTCACATGGAGAAAGCTCTGCCTCCAGCTGTTTGCTTAGAAATTCTAGGGACAATAAGGAGATCAGGGTCCAGAGTAACGCCGAGGACCTTCAGTTTTATTTGAGACGACTGTACAGCCATCAAGATTAATTGTCAGATTCAACAGCAGATCTCTTTGTTTATTGGGACCTAGAACTAGCATCTCTGTTTTGTCCGAGTTTAAAAGTAAAACATTTGCAGCCATCCACTTCCTTATGTCTGAAACACAGGCTTCCAGGGTAGGTAATTTTGGGGCTTCAACATGTTTCATCGAAATGTACAGCTGTGTGTCGTCCGCATAGCAGTGAAAGTTGACATTGTGTTTCCGAATGACATCACCAGGAGGTAGAATATATAGTGAAAACAATAGTGGTCCTAAAACAGAGGACAAACCATCCACAGAGACGAACTGATATATTTCCGACAGATAAGATCTAAGCTAGGACAGAACTTGTCCGTGTAGACCAATTAGGGTTTCTAATCTCTCCAAAAGAATGTGGTGATCGATGGTGTCAAAAGTAGCACTAAGGTCTAAGAGCACGAGGACAGATGCAGAGCCTTGGTCTGACGCCATTAAAAGGTAATTTACCACCTTCACAAGTGCAGTCTCAGTGCTATGATGGGGTCTAAAACCAGACTGAAGCATTTCGTATACATTACTTGTCTTCAGGAAGGCTGTGAGTTGCTGCGCCACAGCTTTTTCCAAAATGTTTGAGAGGCATGGGAGATTAGATATGGGCCAAAAGTTTTTTACATTTTCCGGGTTAAGGTTTGGCTTTTTCAAGAGAGGCTTTATTACTGCCACTTTTAGTGAGTTTGGTACACATTCGGTGGATAGGGAGCCATTTATTATGTTCAACATAGGAGGGCCAAGCACAGGAAGTAGCTCTTTCAGTAGTTTAGTTGGAATAGGGTCCAATGTGCAGCTTGACGGTTTAGAGGCCATGACTATTTTCATGAATGTGTCAAGAGATACAGGATTAAAAAACTTGAGTGTCTCCATTGATCCTAGGTCCTGGCAGTTCTGTGCAGACTCAGGACAACTGAGCTTTGGAGAAATACACAGATTCAAAGTGGAGTCCGTAATTTGCTTTCTAATGATCATGATCTTTTCATCGAAGAAGTTAATTAATTTATCACTGCTGAAGTGAAAGCAGTGAGGGCTCTTCGATATTGCAAGGTACTGTCTTTCCAAGCTAGTCGGAAGACTTCCAGTTTGGTGGAGCTCCATTTCTGTTCCAATTTTCTGGAAGCTTGCTTCAGGGCTCGGGTATTTTCTGTATACCAGGGAGCACATTTATTTTGACAAATGTTTTTTTGTTTTTAGGGGTGACTGCATCTAGGGTATTACACAAGGTTAAATTAAGATCCTCAGTTAGGTGGTTAACCAATTTTTGTACTCCGACGTCCTTGGGTAGGTGGAGGGAGTCTGGAAGGGCATCTAGGAATCACTGGTCTTTCGTTTCAGAACTGGAGCCATAACCACCGCAGCTACAGTACATTAGGTATAATTCCACCATCACTCTCCAGCAACAAGGTCGCTGGTTATGCTCTGCTACACCTCACATGTTATGCCCAATCTATTTGACATATTTCTTGGCAATGGATTCTTACTATAGCTATCAATAGCTACCTTAGATGGCAAGTTTCCAATGACACGCATGCATGTGGCGTCATTAATATTACACCCGGCTTTTGGGTCAGAAACTCTTTGGCATGTGTCTCCATCGCTCGTTTACCGCATGCACGACTGGGTTCGAAGCAGCAAACGTCTCATATTTTACAAATCACATTATGGCATGTGTGGTTGGGTTCTATGTACCATCATTCGTAACATTTCTTCTAAACAAATCAGTGTAACAATGCAAGGCACTCAGCAGGTCAGCATTGGTCCGGGATTTGCACAGGAGCCCATATCTTCCCGCATTACGGCATGCACTGTTGGGTTCAACGCTCGGTTACGGCATGCACTGTTGGGTTCAACGCTCGGTTACGGCATGCACTGTTGGGTTCAACGCTCGGTTACAGCATGCACTGTTTGGTTCAACGCTCGGTTACGGCATGCACTGTTGGGTTCAATGCTCGGTTACGGCATGCACTGTTGGGTTCAACGCTCGGTTACGGCATGCACTGTTGGGTTCAATGCTCGGTTACGGCATGCGTGGCTGGGTAGACATACACGCAGACATCTCATTTCAACCAAACACATTACACGATTTTCATCCCGCGCTCAGCGCGCTTGCATTAATGAACATATGATTCCTTCATACTCTAAAACTAATGATCAGACTTCTATGTCACTATTGCTACTATGACTAACTACTATGTCACTATTGCTACTATGACTAACTACTATGTCACTATTGCTACTATGACTAACTACTATGTCACTACTGCTACTATGACTAACTACTATGTCACTACTGCTACTATGACTAACTACTATGTCACTACTGCTACTATGACTACTATGTCAATTCATGTCCCTTTTATAAAAATGTCAATAAACAATAACATTTATTTATTTTATCTTTAACAGTTGAACCGGTGTTAGGCAGTCAGAGGAGTTACCAGATTTACTGAGCTGCAGATGAGGAGGTAAGCAAGCAGAGAGATGGTGAAGTGTGTGGGATGACCAACCATCCTAAAAGCACAGTTTCTGGGTTATAAGGGCATACACAATATAGTACAGATTCAGCCTATGAGATCCACATGGTAGCCATGCAACACATACAATTAGAGTCATATCTATCTGACCTGCCATCTATCACATTATACATGATGTGTCACCGATCCTGCAGTGGTCCATCCCACAGTCCACACACTGTGCATATTTAGCCTCATGGCTATCCATCCACACATATAGCTGACCTTATTACAGTGTAAGCATGCATATTCTTCCTCTATACTCGAAAGAGCATATTGTGTTGTAGCCATGAACGTATTGCAGGGCAGTGAGGGCTTTCCCTCACCAACCACCTGAAGGGAAAGAGAGAGAGAGAAAGAGAGAGTGAGAGAGAGAGAGAAAAATCTGAAGGTGAGACAGATAGAAATATGAAGGTGAAAGAGAGACAGAGAGAAAGCGAGAGAGAGAGAGAGAAATCTGAAGGTGAAAGAGAGACAGAGAGACAGGGTTAGAGAGGGAGAGTTATGAGACATATCCATCTATTTAATGAGCTTTGCAGCAGAGACAGCCTGTGGGCTCTGTGGGAGGGAGCCAGTGCATCACAGTGCTGTAGCACTATCAACATCATAGCGGTGCTGACCTCATCTACATCCGTAGACAAACCAACACCGCTAACTCTTCTCCCAGTCCAGGCATGCTGGGAACGCATTGTGCGGTCGCAAGCTTATGGGCATCTTTTCATATCATCATCATCATCATCATCATCATCATCGGGAGAGAGAGAAAGAGAGAGAGAGAGAGAGAGAGAGAGAGAGAGAGAGAGAGAGAGAGAGAGAGAGAGAGAGAGAGAGAGAGAGAGAGAGAGAGAGAGAGAGAGAGAGAGAGAGAGAGAGAGAGAGAGAGAGAGAGAGAGAGAATGTAATCTAGTTTGCTGAATTCCCTCTCTTTCCCAAGGGCTGCCATCTCTCAGAAGTGTCTCAATCCAAACAATCTATATTTTCTGTATGAATAAGGAAGATGGAGTACAAACATAAAGTGCACACATCTCTCATTAAATGCACTCATCTCTCTCCAATGCAGACACTGTGGCCATTCAGGTGCCATGTTTCAATACAAATCATCTGGGTTTTCTTTATTAAAAACAACGTTTTCTGAACATCATCCAGTTTTCTGGGCGAAGAACCTGCAAAACAAAAGATTTTCACATCTAGAGATTTGGGACATGGATTTGTGGCTATGCTGCCACTGGTTCAAATCCCACTGGAGCAATTCAACTAGTTAAGCAGTGAAACTTGCTGAAGTTATTGCTGTAGTAAATAACAAGCCATTGCTACTGTAGCTATAGATACATAATGTATTTACCAGGCAGCATTGATCTCCACCTTCTGTTACGAGAAAAATACACAGGAAATTATTGTAATGCTAATGGGATAAATAGATAGGACAAAAGTTGGTGTGGATACAAATCCCATTCAAGTCATGCGAACGATATAAGCATATTTTGCTCATCTTGTCCAAATGATAAGGTCGGTCTCATGACTTGAATGGGATTTGTACCACAAATGCTAAAACGTTAGCATTTGGAAACAGTGCCAGGGATACTAAACCAAAGCATGGATTGCTGTCATACCTTGTACAGGGTAAAGAAACCAATGTGTAATTTTGTAATTTGGGTGAACTATCCCTTTAAGTGCTCAGCATTTGTCTGGCAACACCACTGAGAGGGGTGCAGGAGAGGTGTCAATTAAAGCAAACAGAATGTTTGAGAGGTGGGTCCCTAATTAGGAAAGGTGGAACACTATCTCTCCTGCTTTTTCCTTGTCCTTTGTGACCTAACTAGCATATTTTGACACCTGAGTAGAAACGTGTCTGTCAATTTTGACTTGTTCAATAATTAAAGAGGACAGTCCAATACAGTGTCATCGATAATATAATTGTTCTGCCAATGCCAAAATGGCAAGGTCTATAATGCATAAAATCTATAACTGAAGGTATGACATTTGAGGGAATTATGTGGGGATGAATGTGTGACACCAGCCAAGCAGGCAGCCAGGCAGCCAGCTGGTGAGAAGTCGAACTCATGAAAAATACATACATTTGAGGAGTGCATCTTCACTATCTGGGAAATGTCACATTTCTTAGTTGACTTGGACCTCATTTGCATTTATTTGCAGCTTTTGAATGCATTGTAAAAAAACAAAAAAGTAAATAAAACAATATGATAATTCAATGTACAATTGTAAGGCAAAAACCTGCTCAACATTTGGGCATATAGCGAAACCAACATACATTCTCAAGTTGAATTATATGCTCACTAAACATAGAATTGTAGGTTGAGTGAACATACAATTCAATTTAAGAATATATTCTACCTTATTAGCATATTTCCCAGTATGCATTTCGAGGGAATTGTAATTACCACTACTGACTTTGTTTGTTAGCAACAGAGACATGGTTGTTGTATTCAATTGCTTTCAGTCCTGTAGCCTTTGCCAAGTGAGTGTTTAAGTGAATATGTTATCTTTAAAATTAAACTCTTTAAGACAATACATTACATAGTGAAATTTTCCGAAAGGGAAACATTATTTTACAATGAGGGAAAAAAGTATTTGATCCCCTGCTGATTTTGTACGTTTGCCCACTGACAAAGAAATGATCAGTCTATAATTTTAATGGTAGGTTTATTTGAACAATGAGATACAGAATAACAACAAAAAAATCCAGAAAAACGCATATCAAAAATGTAACAAATTGATTTGCATTTTAATGAGGGAAATAAGTATTTGACCCCCTCTCAATCAGAAAGATTTCTGGCTCCCAGGTGTCTTTTATACAGGTAACGAGCTGAGATTAGGAGCACACTCTTAAAGGGAGTGCTCCTAATCTCAGCTTGTTACCTGTATAAAAGACACCTGTCCACAGAAGAAATCAATCAATCCGATTCCAAACTCTCCACCATGGCCAAGACCAAAGAGCTCTCCAAGGATGTCAGGGACAAGATTGTAGACCTACACAAAGCTGGAATGGGCTACAAGACCATCGCCAAGCAGCTTGGTGAGAAGGTGACAACAGTTGGTACGATTATTCGCAAATGGAAGAAACACAAAATAACTGTCAGTCTCCCTCGGCCTGTGGCTCCATGCAAGATCTCACCTCGTGGAGTTGCAATGATCATGAGAACGGTGAGGAATCAGCCCAGAACTACACGGGAGGATCTTGTCAATGATCTCAAGGCAGCTGGGACCATAGTCAACAAGAAAACAATTGGTAACACATTACGCCGTGAAGTACTGAAATCCTGCAGCGCCCGCAAGGTCCCCCTGCTCAAGAAAGCACATATACAGGGCCGTCTGAAGTTTGCCAATGAACATTTGAATGATTCATAGGAGAACTGGGTGAAAGTGTTGTGGTCAGATGAGACCAAAATCGAGCTCTTTGGCATCAACTCAACTCGCCGTGTTTGGAGGAGGAGGAATGCTGCCTATGACCCCAAGAACACCATCCCCACCGTCAAACATGGAGGTGGAAACATTATGCTTTGGGGATGTTTTTCTGCTAAGGGGACAGGACAACTTCACCGCATCAAAGGGACGATGGACGGGGCCATGTATTGTCAAATCTTGGGTGAGAACCTCCTTCCTTCCGCCAGGGCATTGAAAATGGGTCGTGGATGGGTATTCCAGCATGACAATGACCCAAAACACACGGCCAAGGCAACAAAGGAGTGGCTCAAGAAGAAGCACATTAAGGTCCTGGAGTGGCCTAGCCAGTCTCCAGACCTTAATCCCATAGAAAATCTGTGGAGAGAGCTGAAGGTTCGAGTTGCCAAACGTCAGCCTCAAAACCTTAATGACTTGGAGAAGATCTGCAAAGAGGAGTGGGACAAAATCCCTCCTGAGATGTGTGCAAACCTGGTGGCCAACTACAAGAAACGTCTGACCTCTGTGATTGCCAACAAGGGTTTTGCCACCAAGTACTAAGTCACTTTTTGCAGAGGGGTCAAATACTTATTTCCCTCATTAAAATGCAAATCAATTTATAACATTTTTGGCATGCGTTCTTCTGGATTTTTTTGTTGTTATTCTGTCTCTCACTGTTCAAATAAACCTACCATTAAAATTATAGACTGATAATTTCTCTGTCAGTGGGCAAACCTACAAAATCAGCAGGGGATCAAATACTTTTTCCCCTCACTGTATACATATACTGTATATATACACAGTGCCAGTCACCTACTCATTTCTTTATTTTTACTATTTTCTACATTGTAGAATAATAGTGAAGACATGAAAACTATGAAATAACACATATGGAATTATGTAGTAACCAAAAGAAGTGTTAAACAAATCAAAATATATTTTATATTTGAGATCCTTCAAAGTAGCCAGCCTTTGCCTTGATGACAGCTTTGCACAATCTTGGCATTCTCTCAACCAGCTTCATGAGGTAGTCACCTGGAATGCATTTCAATTAACAGGTGTGCCTTGTTAAAAGTTAATTTGTGGAATTTCTTTCCTTCTTAATGTGTTTGAGCCAATCAGTTGTGTTGTGACAAGGTAGGGGTGGTATACAGAAGATAGCCCTATTTGGTAAAAGACCAAGTCCATATTATGGCAAGAACAGCTCAAATAAGCAAAGAGAAATGACAGTCCATCATTACTTTAAGACATGAAGGTCAATCAATACACAAAACTTCAAGAACTTTGTAAGTTTCTTCAAGTGCAGTCGCAAAAAACATCAACCACTATGATGAAACTGGCTCTCATGAGAACCACCACAGGAAACGCAAACCCAGAGTTACCTCTGCTAAAGAGGATAAGTTCATTAGAGTTAACTGCACCTCAGATTGCAGCCTGTTCAGAGGAGACTGTGTGAATCAGGCCTTCATGGTCGAATTGCTGCTAAGAAACCAATACTGAAGGACACCAATAAGAAGAAGAGACTTGCTTGGGCCAAGAAACACGAGCAATGTCCAAATTGAAGATTTTTGGTTCCAACCGCCGTGTCTTTATGAGATGCGGTGTGGGTGAACGGATAAAGCATGGAGGAGGAGGTGTTATGGTGTGGGGGTGCTTTGCTGGTGACACTGTCTGTGATTTATTTAGAATTCAAGCATTCTGCAGCGATACGCCATCCCATCTGGTTTGGGCTTAGTGGGACTATCATTTGTTTTTCAACAGGACAATGACCCAACACACCTCCAGGCTGTGTAAGGGATATTTTACCAAGAAGGAGAGTGATGGAGTGCTGCATCAGATGACCCGACCTCAACCAAATTGAGATGGTTTGGGATGAGTCGGACAGCAGAGTTAAGGAAAAGCAGCCAACAAGTGCTCAGCATATGTGGGAACTCATTCAAGACTGTTGGAAAACATTCCAGGTGAAGCTGGTTGAGAGAATGCCAAGAGTGTATAAAGCTGTCATCAAGGCAAAGAGTGGCTATTTGAAGAATCTCAAATATAAAATATATTTTTATTTGTTTAACACTTTTTTGGTTACTACATGATTCCATATGTGTTATTTCATAGTTTTGATGTCTTCACTATTATTCTACAATGTAGAAAATAGTAAAAATAAAGAAAAACTCTTGAATGAGTAGGTGTTCTAAAACTTTTGACCGGTAGTGTATGCAAATACACACACACACACACACACACACACACACACACACACACACACACACAAACAGATGGCCGAGCCCTCATTAAACCCATACTGTCGGATGCAGGGGAGCGTGGGGGTGGAGATCTGTCCCTCAGGTAGTGTGTGTGTAAATGTGTGCGTGCATTCATGTGTGTGTGTGACTGTGTGTGTGTGTGCAGCTGTGATCTGACGTCCGAGAAACGGCTCAGGGTTATTACAAAGAGGAGTACAAACAGTCTACGTAAAACCACACACACCCAGTGGGGATCTGTCCAATAGCTCACAACACTAGGAAAAGAGGAATCCACTTAGACAGAGACAGAGAGCCACAGACATATTGTAGGCTACCATTAGAGCCTCTACCATTGGATATGAGAAATTATTTCATTATTCCAGATCAGATTACCCAGCCCTAGGTTGGGGGGCTCATATTGTCTGTGGTATACGTGGCTGTGTGAAATCATAGAGTCATTGTGAGCCTCCCCTGCAGTGTGATAAACTCACATGGAAGGCCATTCAGTTGCTATCTGACCAGTGTCTATCCCCTATTTATACAATGGGTGGGTCTAATCCAGAATGCTGACTGGTGTCTATCCCATCTATGACATTAAAATGCCTATTTACTCTGTTCCATCTGACTGCACAACCCCAGCCAGGCAATTTATAAACTTGATCTCCACAATAAAAAGCATCTAGACATTATCTCACATTTCTTTTAAGACTAACATTTAGTTTTAAACAGCGGAGATTTGCATAAACCTTGCTGTCTGTCTCTCTGACATTTGCAACATTGTTTCAATATTCAAATTCGATCTCCAGCTCTCCCATAGTAATGAACGTGTCGGGAGTCAGGACGAGACAAACAGGCAGGCAGCGTTTCTCAGCCAGTCAAAATCATGAATCAGCTGGCATAATTTTCATGGATATGTACAAAGAAATGTCCATTGAAAAAAGGTCAAACGAAACAAAGTGCAGCTAGTTTGCAGACTTTCCAGCTTCAGTTTGGAGTGTTGTTGGCTAGCTCCTCTGAACAACAGTGTCCTGGCGATAGAGCACATTTTCTATGCCAGGTGAAATCGCGCCTCATTAGCTCATTGTTATGGATGTATCCAAATAAATGTAACTAGAAAATAGCTTAAACAAATGCAGCTACTTTGTTGTTATTCTAGCTGGGATAGGATCGTTGCCAGCCAGTATGGCAATGGAACATTTAGAACGAATGACTGGGTACAGATGCATAGATACAAAACAAAAAGACTGAACGACTGGGTCATGTCTCTGGCAACCGAACCGATAGAACGAACAACCAAACGGCTTGGGAAGCAACCATAGATTTGTGTCGGTACTATATCATGTAGAAGGATGAAGTAGTATGAATAAATTCATAAAAATAACGTTTTTTTATGAAAATATGTCAATCATTATTTGAATATGTTGGTAACCTCAAAGCTGGTGTTTGGAGGATATATTGGCATGGTTTGCCTGCCCTCGACTTCGTTTTGGGCCAAACAACACATGTGCCAATATATCCTCCAAACACTGGTGTCTCTGCCATTATCAAATCAAATGAAATCAAATTTTAAGGTGTAGACCTTACAGTGGAATGCTTACTTACAAGCCCTTAACCAACAATGCAGTTTTAAGAAAGAATACCTACAAAAAATAAGAAATAAAAGTAACAAATAATTAAAGAGCAGCATTAAAATAACAATAGTCAGGCTATATACAGGGGGTACCGGTACCGAGCCAATGTGCGGGGGCACCGGTTATTCGAGGTAATTGAGGTAATATGTAAATGTAGGTAGAGTTATTAAAGTGACTATGCATAGATAATAAACAGAGAGTAGCAGCAGTGTAAAAGAGGGGGGGGGGGGGCTGATAGAGCAGATGTACTGTAGTCTTACGTGCCGAAATAATACTTTTAAATGTTTATTTTTGTAATTTATTTTTACCAATCACAAGTGGGGCGCTGCCCCTAACGCCCTAATGAACGAGCCACCTCTGTTCTGAATGGAGTTGTTGTTGTAACTGTGTAGGATGAGAAAGCGCATGCAGCCTCAATTAGTCTAGCTACCTAGCTTAACTAGCTTCTCCCGGTTTGATGCAGTCAAGAGAGGTACTATGTAATCATATTGGATGATAAATAACCTAGCTATGGCAGTTATTAGTCTACTGTAGCGTGAGTTGGCTTGGTTGTTTGTGGTCTCTTGTCTCTCCCTCCCTCCTCCCTGTTCCGTGTCAGTCACTCACACTCACAGTAGCTCACACACACAGCACGGCCCCTGCTAGAGTGTCACCTCTCTCTACCTCCTCTCCCTCGCGTTTTATCAGTTTCGGTTAATAAAATTGCTTAGAAATTGACTTTTCTGCTGCTTCTCTTACTCGGATCAGACCGGGTCTGTATCCGACCAGGTCTATATAGAAACAGGTCTAGTTATCCTCGGGTCTGTTCGGAACGGGTCTCTATTTTAAAAAAGTATTTAAAAAAAGTATTTATGCATATCAGTACGGATGGGAAAGCCCCAGGTCCATTTTGGAACGGATCCAACTTTTTGGACCCATGAAGACCTCTGGTGCACAGGGAATGGCGGACTGTGATTGGCTGATACAAGTGGGGTGACTTGGAGGTACCACTACAGTGAGAAAATAAGGGGGTGTTGGGCAAGTACAACAAACTACTAGAAAAGGGGTGCTGAAACTGCTAAATCAGAGCTGGCCTTTTAACAGCCACCCCCACATTTACTGTGTAAATGTGAACTCTAAACAAAAGTCTCTATCTTAAAGAGGATGACATAAGGCCAGTAGTGTGTGTTCATCCGCCTGGACAGGGAGGCAGAGCTGTGAAGGAGCCAGACAAGGAAAAGTCCAGTCTTTGTGAGTGTCTGGCCACCATGTCAAGAAAGTAGAGCATATGCGTCTGGCCAAACAGGGTTTGTTCTTTGGTGCATCTGGCCACCCCATCAGGTAGGTGCTTGAGGTCACAAAACCTGGCTGTGTGACGAGGCCGAGACCACTGCAGGCTGTGCAGCAGTTCTGAAAGAGGGGAGCCAACAGGATGCAGAGGTGGATCCGGTGGCGGCCACCCCCTCTGCCCAGAAACAGACAAAAAGAGGACCTCAGCAGTGAGGGCAGGTGAGGCCCCCAGCGGAGGAGCAGGAGTCATCTTGACACCCAGCACGGTGTCAGCTGAGGACACCAGGACTAGAAATATTAGGGCCGCAGCGGCAGAGCTCGACAAGGATCTAAGGACTGGAGACCACATAGCTGCAGCAGCAGAGCTCAACAAGGACCCTGGGACTGGATACTTTGGTGGCTGGACCCACAAAGCAGCAACGGGTGGCAGCCACTGGAAAGGCCGGACCCAGGCAGGGGGACCAGGTGAGGACCTTGGATCAGGAGGACAGGCCGCAGCAGGACAATCAGACAAAGGCCCCAGATCAGGAAGCCAGATTGGAGCTGATGTCAGCTGGATCTCCACAGAAGCGACGGACGGTGATCTCAGGACAGCAGACAGCCCGACCTCCACGTCAGCGACAGGAGAGGGCCCGAGGACAGGAGCTGAGATCAGCTGGATCCCCACAGCAGCGACGGGTGGATATCTCAGGAGGCTAGGAGACAGCTGCTCACCTGAAAGAGAGGGAGAGAACTGGACCAATTTTTTTTTTTACATTTTAGTCATTTAGCAGACGCTCTTGTCCAGAGTGACTTACAGTTAGTGAGTGCATACATTTTCATACTGGCCCCCCATGGGAAACAAACCCACAACCCTGGCGTTTCAAACGCCATGCTCTACCAACTGAGCTACAGGGGACCTGTAACTTGGGGCCTGACAGAGCTAGTGAATTGGGGCCTGACTGGCTACAGACTGTGAGCTAGGGGATGTTAGGCCTATCAGGACAGAAAACTTGGGGCTTAATGGGATAGGAAGCTGTGGGCCTAGCATAGCAGGAAACTGTGAAACCACTAGGTGATCAAGGAAATCAGGGAACTTAGGGCTAAGATGCTCTGGACCTACTAGGGCTATAGGAGCTATAGACTTGAGGACGTAGTAGGGCAGAGGATGAGGTGTCTTCTATGACAGGACACAGAACACCATGGACAGGAGGGTCCCCCAATGGGACGTCAGGAGGGTCCCCCAAGGCAAGATCTGGAGGGTCTGGAGGTAGCGGGACTCTGGACACTGGAGTTAGCAGGGTACTAGCTGGGGTGGCCAGCAGCGACCCCAAGGTGGTGACAGGCAAGTCCCACAGACAGGGGCTGACAGGGTCGGGCCAGCATGAGCTGTCCATGTAGGGGTAGGCAATCACCACTGGATGGTGGCAAGCTGGACTTGGAAGGTAAGATGAGGTCAATCCCACCAGGCAGGGTCTGACTGACACTCTGATATGTCGGCTGGAGTAGGGTGCTCTCTCAAGGTGAGCTGTGGTAGCTCCTCCGTCCCTGAAAGGGCTGTAGAACCACTGTGAAGGACTCCACAGCGGGTGTCAGCTGGAGAACAGTGGTAAAGTGCTCCCCCAGGGTAAGCTCTGGTAGCTCCTCTGGCCCTGGAGAAGGCTGAGGCACCATGGCAGGAGCGGGTGTAGTAGGCCCCACTACTAACTTGAGCTCCATGGTTGGAGCAGGCTGGATCTGCATGGCTGCGGTCGGCTGGAGCACAGTGGTGGGGTGCTCCCCCAGGGTGAGCTCTGGTAGCTCCTCTGGCCCTGGAGAAGGCTCTAGCACAGGGGTGTCAAACGTCCGGCCCGCGGGCCGGATTAGGCCCGCAAACGGGTTTAATCCGGCCCGCGAGATGATTTTGAAAAAATAAATAAAAAAAATACATGCGCTGCAATTTTTCTATAAAATAAACTGCTGTTCCAATTGCGTCCACTGGATGGCGCAATAGCAATTGTGTTAAGCAAGCAAACTGTTTATACCGGGGCAGAGCAAGTAGGTCAAGCACGTGCAGCCAATGAGCTACTTCGTTTTGCCCGCGATATTTATTACGGCTTCTACTTTTAACATTATGTGCTTTGGCACCCTCATTGCCCCAATATGTCTTTGTCAAAAAAGAGAAAAGTGGACGCAGAGTGCAGAGTGTTCCAAGAAAAATTGTCATCCTATTTATTCACGGAATTGAATGGGAAAGCTGTATGTTTGGTGTGTTCAGAGCATGTTGCAGTGCTGAAATAATATAACCTTTGTCGCCTCTATGTGAGTCTTCATGCCGACAAATATGACAACTTTCAAGGACAGCGGAGATGAGAGAAGGTGAATGAACTGTTGGTGGGTCTGAAGAAACAGCAGTCTGTGTTTACTCACAGCCGAGACATCAGTGACGCTGCAGTGAAAGCTAGCTACCTCATTGCTAATGAAATCGCAGTGGCTTCAAAACATTTAGTGAGGGTGAATTTGTAAAAAACATGCATGATGAAGGCAGCGGAGATTGTGTGCCCTGAAAAGCGGCAGGCTTTTGCAAATATCAGCCTGACAAGAAACACAGTTGCAGACAAGATTTCCGATCTTTCAGTGGATTTGGACAGCCAGTTGAAGCAAAAAGTAAAGTCATTTATTGCGTTTTCGGTTGCAATTGATGAAAGCACGGACATTACAGATGTTGCACAACTGGCCATTTTCATCCGCGGAGTTGATGACACATTGACCGTCACCGAGGAGTTCGTGGAGTTGGTGCCGATGACAGATACAACGACAGCAGCTGATATTGTTACCGCACTCGTCGGCGCGCTGGACAGGGTCGGAGTGGACTGGTCCCGCGCTGTCAGCCTGGCTACAGATGGTGCGCCCTCAATGATCGGGAAAAAAGCAGGCGTTGTGACAAAGTTCAGAGAGAAAGTGCAATCTGCAAATGGAGGACGTGATTTTTTGACTTTTCACTGTATTTTGCACCAGGAGGCTTTGTGTTGCAAGTCATTAAAGATGGATAACGTCATGAAGGTGGTCATCCAAACTGTTAATTTCATCCGATCCAGAAGCCTGAATCACCGTCAGTTTGACAGCCTTCTCAGAGAGAAAGACCACATCTATGGCCTGCCATACCACACTGAGGTAAGATGGTTAAGCCGAGGTGCTGTGCTGAGGCGTTTCTTTGATTTACGAGAAGAAATTGAACAGTTCATGGAAGAAAAGGGCAAACCAGTGTTAGAATTTCATTCCGCAGAATGGATGCAGGACCTTGCATTTATGGTGGATGTTACAGAGCACCTGAATAACTTGAACAAACAGCTGCAAGGGCGCAACAAAGTTGTCACGCAGTATTATGACAGCATACGTTCTTTCAAGTTGAAGCTGTCATTGTGGGAGACGCAACTTGCCGGTGGTGATGCAGCTCACTTCCCCTGTCTGAAAAATGTGTGCGCGACCCAACATGTGGCAGACATGAAGCGGTTCAAAGATAAAATAACGGGACTGTTACGGGAGTTTGAGCAACGCTTTCAGATTTATGTTTATATGTTTTTATGTTGATGTGCTATTGTTTTTAATTGATTTTATTTTATTTCTATATTTAACCTATTCTTGACTCTGTGGTTCTTGCACTTGTTTGTGGAACAGGATTTCATTATTTTTATCTACATTTCTGCCTGAGAAATGACACCCTGATATAGTTCTGTTATCTGTGATATACTTCTGTGAATCACTGAGGCATTGTGTGTTTGTGTGTTCTTTGTCCTCAGAACTTTCAAATAACTTGAGGTGTTTTATGATTAATAGTGATGTTGTGCTTTTGGACACTGTCCTCAGGCTCCAGCTTTATGTTTATATGTTTTTATGTTGATGTGCTATTGTTTTTAATTGTTTTGATTTTATTTGTATATTTAACCTATTCTTGACTCTGTGGTTCTTGCACTTGTTTGGGGAACAGGATTTCATTATTTTTATCTACATTTCTGCCTGAGAAATGACACCCTGATATAGTTCTGTGATCTGTGAAACAGTTCTGTTAATCACTGAGGCATTGTGTGTTTGTGTGTTCTTTGTCCTCAGAACTTTCAAATAACATGAGGTGTTTTATGATTAATAGTGATGTTGTGCTTTTGGACACTGTCCTCAGGCTCCAGCTTTATGTTTATATGTTTTTATGTTGATGTGCTATTGTTTTTAATTGCTTTTATTTTATTTGTATATTTAACCTATTCTTGACTCTGTGGTTCTTGCACTTGTTTGGGGAACAGGATTTCATTATTTTTATCTACATTTCTGCCTGAGAAATGACACCCTTATATAGTTCTGTGATCTGTGAAACAGTTCTGTTAATCACTGAGGCATTGTGTGTTTGTGTGTTCTTTTTCTTTAGAATTTTCAAATAAACTTGACGTGTTTTATGATTAATAGTGATGTTGTGCTTGTACTATTTTGGACACACTGTCCTCAGGCTCCAGCTTTATGTTGTATGTTGATCGTATTAAAACAAAGAAAACAATCTGAAGTTGTTGTTTTTAAGTTATATATACCATGATTTTTCCGGTCCGGCCCACTTGGGAATAGATTTTCCTCCATGTGGCCACTGAGCTAAAATGAGTTTGACACCCCTGCTCTAGCACCACTGTGAGGGACTCCACAGCAGAGGTTGGATCTGAGACCAGGGCTGATGGCAACTGATGCTGAAGGTGAGGGCGTCAGAGGGCTTATGCTTATGAAAGCGCTGATGAGCAACTTTAGGCTGGCGAGAGTGGTGTGGAGCTGCAGGGTGGTAAATCTGCGGCACCCCCTTGAATATGAGCCATAGCAGCTGGCAGTGATCGAGAAGGTGGATCAGAAACGGGACATAAGGACTGGTCAGCCTCCACTTGGTTAGGATGCGCATCCCTTTTGGTGACTAATGGTGGTGATCTTCTCCTCGTCATAGATACTGCCGTCCCTTCCCTGCGTCTTCTCACTGACCCTCTGTGGTGTGCTGGTACGAGCCTGTGGCACTGGAGGTTCAGCTGGTTGTGGGTGTGGTTTGGCTAGCGCAGCCATGAGCTGCTCTATCCTATGCTCCATTTGTTTGAGCTCCTTCTTGGCCTCAAGTAGCATCAGGTCAGAGAGGAGAGCTGTGCTGCGACGGAGGACCTCAAACCTCTCCCTGATAGCATGCCACCGATCGTCCCACCGGTCACTGCGACTATTGCGGTGGGAGTGGCATGCTGTGTCTTCAGGCTTGTTTGCTTGTCTTCATTCAGGGAGAGGAGACTGGGATGAGGTGGATGGTGACCAACGCCTTGACTCGGCGTAGCTCTGAGACATCTTGGGCTGTGGTAGCTTATAATATCCAGCGAGCGAAGGACCATGAAAAATACTAAGGGGTTGATCCGAGAGGACCATGTAGAACGGGTACTAGTAGAGAGCTATTAGGTGCCAATGGAAAGGGTTCAGCCACCAAAGGTCTGTCCGGCAACAACAAGTCAGATGTCTTCAGAACAGGCTTATTGCCGATATTGGGTTCAACACACCACACTCTTCTGTAATGACAGCTCACATAGAAAGTGAGAGTATATAAAAGTGGTTCTATGGAAAGATAGAATAAAATAATAACCATAAGTACAGGCGCACAGACAAATACACAGATAGTAGAATACAATGGCCCAATTACTGGTAAGCATATAACAACTGAAACATGACTGCAATGTAACTAAGGTCTGCACATGTGCACAAGACCCCAACCAACATGGAATAGCACAGGCTAAATTAGGCTACATGCATACATCATAAGGCTATACACAGTACATGGTAGCATGAAGCTTCATAAAGACTCTAAATGTCCATAAACACAGCTATTAACTTAACCAGACAGTATGAGCATAATTTATATGATAGGCTATCCTAAACAAAGCATGTGGTGCACAGCATAACGAGCTAGCATGACTGGCTAGAACCTAGGCTAGCTGGCTAGAAATAGCATGACGCACATGGAAGGAAAATACCTTATAAACATTACAGACATGGTAAATACTCTACTGACTTAGCAACACCCAACTAAAACCCCAATGACATGTCAGACAGTACTTACAATTAGATGCACACACTAAAACACAGGTCAAACACAATTAACATAAGGAATAGTCCAGCAAGTCCATTCCCTTCTGACCATGGGAAAATAGCTTATAAACATTACAAACATGGTAAATACTCTACTGCCTTAGCAACACCCAACTAAAACACCAATAACATGTCGGACAGTACTTACAATTAGATGCATGCACTAAAACACAGGTCAAACACAATTAACATAAGGAATAGACCTGAGCCGGGTTCAGTGAGGAGCAGGGTTCAGTGAGGTGCATGAGGAATGGCGGACTGTGATTGGCTGATACAAATGGGGTGACTTGGAGGTACCACTATGGTGAGAAAATAAGGGGATGTTGAGCAAGGACAACAAACTAATAGAAAAATCGTGCTGAAACTTCTAAATCATCGCTAGTCTTTTAACAGTGGTCAATTAAAGATTTATTTGTGGACTTTGACGTGTGCTTGGGGTTATTGTCTTGCTGGAAAATCCACTTGTGGCCAACTGTCAACCTCCTGGCAGAGGCAACATGGTTTTTGGCTAAAATGTCCTGGTACTTGGTAAAGTTCATGATGCCGTTGACCTTAACAAGGGCCACAGGACCAGTGGAAGCTAAATAGCCCAAAAACATCAAAGATAACCCACCATATTTTACCGTGGGTATGAAGTACTTTTCTGCATATGAAGAGTTTCGTTCCAAAACGCTATATCTACCATTTTTGTGTTTTTTATCAGAAATTATTGCTGATGGGTACCTTCATGTGTGTGTGAAATATTACTGTTCTCAGATTTTATATTAATAGATTTTATACGCTATATATACATTGTTTAGCTGGAATGGAATGTTTGTATCCTGTATATTTGACTGTGATATGTGGTTGTCTCACCAAGCGATCTCAACATGACAGGACTAACTGTAATACGCTCTGGATAAGAGCATCTGCTAAATGACTAAAATGTAAAATGAAAATATTTTTCATACAGATTTCATATTACTGTATTGATTCATTTTCAAATATTGATGTCATAAAAACACAAGTAACCTGACTGATGTCTTGAGATGTTGCTTCAATATATTTACATAATTTTCCTTCCTCATGATGCCATCTATTTTGTGATGTGCACCAGTCCCTCCTGCAGCAAAGCACCCCCACAGCATGATGCTGCCACCCCAGTGCTTAACGGTTGGGATGGTGTTCTTCGTCTTGCAACAACCCCCTTTTTCCTCCAAACATAACGATGGTCATTATGGCCAAACAGTTCTATTTTTGTTTCATCAGACCAGAGGACATTTCTCCAAAAAGTAAGATCTTTGTCCCATTGTGCAGTTGCAAACCGTAGTCTGGCTTTTTTCTTGCAGTTTTGGAGCAGTGGCTTCTTCCTTGCTGAGCGGCCTTTCAGGTTATGTCGATATATAGGACTTGTTTTACAGTGGATATAGATACTTTTGTACCTGTTTCCTCCAGCATCTTCACAAGGTCCTTTGCTGTTGTTCTGGGATTGATTTGCACTTTTCGCACCAAAGTACGTTCATCTCTAGGAGACAAAACGCGTCTCCTTCCTGAGCGGTATGACGGCTGCGTGGTTCCATGGTGTTTACACTTGCGTACTATTGTTTGTACAGATGAACGTGGTACCTTCAGGCGTTTGGAAATTGCTCCCAACGATGAACCAGACTTGTGGAGGTCTACAAAAAAATGTCTGAGGTCTTGGCTGATTTCTTTTGATTTTCCCATGATGTCAAGCAAAGAGGCACTGAGTTTGAAGGTAGGCCTTGAAATGCATCCACAGGTACACCTCCAATTGACTCAAATTATGTCAATTAGCCTATCAGAAGCATCTAAAGCCATGACATCATTTTCTGGAATTTTCCAAGCTGTTTAAAGGCACAGTCAACTTAGTGTATGTAAACGTCTGACCCACTGGAATTGTGATACTGTGAATTATAAGTGAAATAATCTGTCTGTAAACAATTGTTGGAAAAATTACTTGTGTCATTGTCACGCCCTGGCTCTGGGGACTCTTTATGTTGAGCCAGGGTGTGTAGGTTTCATTGTTTAGTTTTCTATGTTTGTGTTCTAGATCGTTTAGATCTATGTTGGCCAGGGTGTTTCCCAATCAGAGGCAGCTGTAGCTTGT
Source organism: Coregonus lavaretus (assembly GCF_964263955.1). Lineage (NCBI taxonomy): Eukaryota > Metazoa > Chordata > Actinopteri > Salmoniformes > Salmonidae > Coregonus > Coregonus lavaretus. The sequence continues at coordinate 34,805,311 of NC_140010.1, read as the reverse complement.
TGTCTCTGATTGGGCACCATAGGCAGCCTGCGGGCATGTTATTTTGTGTTATCTTGATCCGTAAGGTTTGTTGTTTAACCTAGGACTTCACGTATCGTTTGTTTTGTTGTTTTGGTTCGTGTTGTACATTTAATAAAGTATGTACGCCTATCACGCTGTGCCTTGGTCCGCTTCAGTCGACGATCGTGACAGAAGATCCCACCATAAAAGGACCAAGCAGCGTGCCCAGGAGGAGAAGCTGGCAAAGGCTCAGGTGGGCGAATGGTGGTCATGGGAGGACATATTCGCGGGCAGAGGGCCCTGGGCAAAGGTACAGGCCCTGGCAAGAGAGGAGAAACGGCACCAACCGTGCCGACGATGGACACCCGAGAGGCAAGCCCAATAATTTTTTTGGGGGGGGCACATGGCATGGACGACAGGGCTGCTGGAGGCAGCTACAGGGCGCATCAGCGATTTAGGAGAGGAGGCCACTAGGTTTGGGGGGCTGGAAGGGTGGTTGGCGGAGCCTAGAGGTAGAGCAGAGCCAACTCCCCGTATTCAGGCTAGGCAGCGTGAGACTGGGCAGGTTCCGAGTTATGCGGAGCTATGTACTGTGCCGCGAGTGTTCCGGCACAGTCCTGTACGTCCTGTGCTAGCACCACGCACGTGTCGTGCTAAGGTGGGCATGCAGCCAGGATGGAGTCTGCCGGCTCAACGCTCGTGGCCTCCAGTACCCCTCCTCGGTCCCGGATATCCTGCGCCAGTGCCACGTGCTGTAGTGTCAGTACGAGTGCACAGCCCTGTACGTCCTGTGCTGATGCCTCACACAGAGTGTGTGGAAATAGGCATTCAGCCAGGACGGGTTGTGTCAGCTCTCCGTTCCAGACCTCCAGTCTGTCTCCACAGTCCAGCCCGGCCTGTTCCTGTCCCTCGCACCAAGCCTGTGGTGCGCGTCGCCAGCCCGGTCCGGCCCGTTCCTGCTCCCCGCACCAAGCCAGTGGTGCGCGTCGTCAGCCCGGTCCGGCCCGTTCCTGTCCCCCGCACCAAGCCTGTGGAGCGTGTCGCCAGCCCGGTCCGGCCTGTTCCTGCTCCCCGCACCAAGCCAGTGGTGCGCGTCGTCAGCCCGGCTGGCCCGTTCCTGCTCCCCACACCAAGCCAGTGGTGCGCGTCGTCAGCCCGGTCCGGCCCGTTCCTGCTCCCGAACCAAGCCAGTGGTACACGTAGTCAGTCCGGCACGGCCCGTGCCTGTTCCACCGGTGCCTGGTCCGGCACCGGTCAGCTGCTCCACTCCGGAGCCAGAGCATTCCGCTCCACCGGTGTCCAGTCCAGCTCCGGCCAGCGGGGCCAGCCCAGACCAGGGGCGCTACGGGTGGGATGGAAAGAGAGTGGTGGTTACGCCCGGAGCCGGATCCGCCGCCGAGGCGGAATGCCCACCCGGCCCCTCCCCTGTTGTGTTTGGTTGTCGAAGTCCGCTCTTTTGGGGGGGGGGGTACTGTCACGCCCTGACTCTGGGGACTCTTTATGTTGAGCCAGGGTGTGTAGGTTTCATTGTTTAGTTTTCTATGTTTGTGTTCTAGATCGTTTAGATCTATGTTGGCCAGGGTGGTTCCCAATCAGAGGCAGCTGTAGCTTGTTGTCTCTGATTGGGGACCATACTTAGGCAGCCTGCGGGCATGTTACTTTGTGGGATCTTGATCCGTAAGGTTTGTTGTTTAACCTAGGACTTCACGTATCGTTTGTTTAGTTTTTTTGGTTCGTGTTGTACATTTAATAAAGTATGTACGCCTATCACGCTGCGCCTTGGTCCGCTTCAGTCGACGATCGTGACAGTCATGCACAAAGTAGATGTCCTAACCGACTTGCCAAAACTATAGTTTGTTAACAAGACATTTGTGGAGTGGTTGAAAAACGAGTTTTAATGACTCCAACCTAAGTGTATGTAAACCTCCGACTTCAACTGTATATATATATATATTTTTTTTTTTTATAACAAAATGCTACTGAAGGTAGAATTTGCTAACACCACTTGGCGGCTGTACATGCGCCAAAACTCTGGTATTTTTCATCCAATAGCTTGTTCTCCATCTTCTTATTAAATAGTGAGCCAATATGTTTTGAGCACTTTTATTTCCCTGACTGATCAAAACTAGTTTTCTCATTCTCTCTCTTTTCTCTCTGCAGCAGACATAGCTATAGAGAGCAATATGTTTGGAACATCAAATTGCAATAAAATCACAGTATTGAATAGTGAGAATCGCAATACATCGGTACGGCACCTAAGTATCATGATAATATCGTATCGCGAGGTCCTTGGCAATTCTCAGCCCTAATAGCTAGCATATTTACCAACTTTAGGTAGCTAGCTAGCTAGTCAAAGTTAGAAAACTAGCTAGCTAGCTAGTGTGCTAGCTAACCCAATCAAAATCTACAGATTGCATCGAAATACTATTCTGTAGATTGTATCTAGCTAGCCTAGTTGCTAGGCCGCACAAAAAGGCCAGCTAATGTTTGCTAGCTAGCTTCTGGTCCATTTTTGCAAATCTGCATGTAGATTTTTTTCAAATTTCCATAACTATCCATCATCATATACAAACACTGACAGCATTTGCCCTTCCATTTGCACAGAGTTTTTTCATGGCTTGGTCATACTTTAACAGTGAAATTAAGCAGGTTGTTTCATGAAATCTATTAAGATTAAGCTTAATATTAAGATTAAGATTAAGATTGATGTAAACTTCACACCTACCTGAGGGGGTATACTACGACTTAAGCTAGATCTACAATGTAAAAAATAGTAAAAATAAAGAAAAACCCTTGAATGAGTAGGTGTGTCCAAACTTTTGACTGGTACTGAAAATATAAATCTACACACATACATACAGTGAGGGTAAAAATGTTTTTTATCCCCTGCTGATTTTGTATGTTTGCCCACTGACAAAGAAATGATCAGTCTATAATTTTAATGGTAGGTTTATTTGAACAGTGAGAGACAGAATCACAACAAAAAAATCCAGAAAAACAAATGTCAAAAATGTTATAAATTGATTTTCATTTTAATGACGGAAATAAGTATTTGACCCCCTCTCAATCAGAAAGATTTCTGGCTCCCAGGTGTCTTTTATATAGGTAACGAGCTGAGATTAGGAGCACACTCTTAAAGGGAGTGCTCCTAATCTCAGTTTGTTACCTGTATAAAAGACACCTGTCCACAGAAGCAATCAATCAATCAGATTCCAAACTCTCCACCATGGCCAAGACCAAAGAGCTCTCCAAGGATGTCAGGGACAAGATTGTAGACCTACACAAGGCTGGAATGGGCTACAAGACCATCGCCAAGCAGCTTGGTGAGAAGGTGACAACAGTTGGTGCGATTATTCGCAAATGGAACGAAAACAAAATAACTGTCAATCTCCCTTGGCCTGGGGCTCCATGCAAGATCTCACCTCGTGGAGTTGCAATGATCATGAGAACGGTGAGGAATCAGCCCAGAACTACACGGGAGGATCTTGTCAATGATCTCAAGGCAGCTGGGACCATAGTCACCAAGAAAACAATTGGTAACACACTACGCCGTGAAGGACTGAAATCCTGCAGCGCCCGCAAGGTTCCCCTGCTCAAGAAAGCACATATACAGTGGGGGGAAAAAGTATTTAGTCAGCCACCAATTGTGCAAGTTCTCCCACTTAAAAAGATGAGAGAGGCCTGTAATTTTCATCATAGGTACACGTCAACTATGACAGACAAATAGAGGAAAAAAATCCTGAAAATCACATTGTAGGATTTTTTATGAATTTATTTGCAAATTATGGTGGAAAATAAGTATTTGGTCACCTACAAACAAGCAAGATTTCTGGCTCTCACAGACCTGTAACTTCTTCTTTAAGAGGCTCCTCTGTCCTCCACTCGTTACCTGTATTAATGGCACCTGTTTGAACTTGTTATCAGTATAAAAGACACCTGTCCACAACCTCAAACAGTTACACTCCAAACTCCACTATGGTCAAGACCAAAGAGCTGTCAAAGGACACCAGAAACAAAATTGTAGACCTGCACCAGGCTGGGAAGACTGAATCTGCAATAGGTAAGCAGCTTGGTTTGAAGAAATCAACTGTGGGAGCAATTATTAGGAAATGGAAGACATACAAGACCACTGATAATCTCCCTCGATATGGGGCTCCACGCAAGATCCCACCCCGTGGGGTCAAAATGATCACAAGAACGGTGAGCAAAAATCCCAGAACCACACGGGGGGACCTAGTGAATGACCTGCAGAGAGCTGGGACCAAAGTAACAAAGCCTACCATCAGTAACACACTACGCCGCCAGGGACTCAAATCCTGCAGTGCCAGACGTGTCCCCCTGCTTAAGCCAGTACATGTCCAGGCCCGTCTGAAGTTTGCTAGAGTGCATTTGGATGATCCAGAAGAGGATTGGGAGAATGTCATATGGTCAGATGAAACCAAAATATAACTTTTTGGTAAAAACTCAACTCGTCGTGTTTGGAGGACAAAGAATGCTGAGTTGCATCCAAAGAACACCATACCTACTGTGAAGCATAGGGGTGGAAACATCATGCTTTGGGGCTGTTTTTCTGCAAAGGGACCAGGACGACTGATCCGTGTAAAGGAAAGAATGAATGGGGCCATGTATCGTGAGATTTTGAGTGAAAACCTCCTTCCATCAGCAAGGGCATTGAAGATGAAATGTGGCTGGGTCTTTCAGCATGACAATGATCCCAAACACTCCGCCCGGGCAACGAAGGAGTGGCTTCGTAAGAAGCATTTCAAGGTCCTGGAGTGGCCTAGCCAGTCTCCAGATCTCAACCCCATAGAAAATCTTTGGAGGGAGTTGAAAGTCTGTGTTGCCCAGCGACAGCCCCAAAACATCACTGCTCTAGAGGAGATCTGCATGGAGGAATGGGCCAAAATACCAGCAACAGTGTGTGAAAACCTTGTGAAGACTTACAGAAAACGTTTGACCTGTGTCATTGCCAACAAAGGGTATATAACAAAGTATTGAGAAACTTTTGTTATTGACCAAATACTTATTTTCCACCATAATCTGCAAATAAATTCATAAAAAATCCTACAATGTGATTTCCTGGAAAAAAAACTCCTCATTTTGTCTGTCATAGTTGACGTGTACCTATGATGAAAATTACAGGCCTCTCTCATCTTTTTAAGTGGGAGAACTTGCACAATTGGTGGCTGACTAAATACTTTTTTCCCCCACTGTACAGGCCCGTCTGAAGTTTGCCAATGAACATCTGAATGATTCAGAGGAGAACTGGGTGAAAGTGTTGTGGTCAGATGAGACCAAAATCGAGCTCTTTGGCATCAACTCAACTCGTCGTGTTTGGAGGAGGAGGAATGCTGCCTATGACTCCAAGAACACCATCCCCACCGTCAAACATGGAGGTGGAAACATTATGCTTTGGGGGTGTTTTTCTGCTAAGGGGACAGGACAACTTCACCCCATCAAAGGGACGATGGACGGGGCCATGTACCGTCAAATCTTGGGTGAGAACCTCCTTCCCTCAGCCAGGGCATTGAAAATGGGTCGTGGATGGATATTCCAGCATGACAATGACCCAAAACACACAGCCAAGGCAACAAAGGAGTGGCTCAAGAAGAAGCACATTAAGGTCCTGGAGTGGCCTAGCCAGTCTCCAGACCTTAATCCCATAGAAAATCTGTGGAGGGACCTGAAGGTTCGAGTTGCCAAACGTCAGGCTCAAAACCTTAATGACTTGGAGAAGATCTGCAAAGAGGAGTGGGACAAAATCCCTCCTGAGATGTGTGTAAACATTTTACATTTACATTTTAGTCATTTAGCAGACGCTCTTATCCAGAGCGACTTACAGTTAGTGCATACATTATATTATTTTTTTCATACCCCCTGTGGGAACCTGGTGGCAAACTACAAGAAACGTCTGACCTCTGTGATTGCCAACAAGGGTTTTGCCACCAAGTGCTAAGTCATGTTTTGCAGAGGGGTCAAATACTTATTTCCCTCATTAAAATGCAAATCAATTCATAACATTTTTTACATGCGTTTTTCTGGATTTTTTTGTTGTTATTCTGTCTCTCACTGTTCAAATAAACCTACCATTAAAATTATAGACTGATCATGTCTTTGTCAGTGGGCAAACGTACAAAATCAGCAGGGGATCAAATACTTTTTTCCCTCACTGTGTATATATATATATATATATATATATATATATATATATATATATATATATATATATATATATATATATATATATACACTACCGGTCAAAAGTTTTAGAACACCTACTTATGTGGTGGACCCTCTGCAAAGGGTTCTACCCAGCACCAAAAAGGGTTCCCCTATGGGGACAAACCGAAGAACCCTGCATAGTTCTAATTAGCATTAGGAAGAAGAGTCATTTGCCTCAGGCCTCACATCATCAACGGGCCTTGTGAGGTCCGCTCGAGGTCCCACAATACATTTCTTTAGTAAAAAGTCAGGTGCTGCTGATAATACTGCCGTCGTTTTCCAGGCAGAGGACATGTATGTAATACTCGTTTTGGACAGACAGCATCAGATACAGCTCTGTCAGAGTGGCCATTGGGTTCTTGGTCACCTCCCTGACCAAGGCCCTTCTCCCCCGATTGCTCAGTTTGGCCAGGCGGCCAGCTCTAGAAAGAGTCTGGGTGTTTCCTAACTTCTTCCATTTAAGAATGATGGAGGCCACTGTGTTCTTGGGGACCTTCAATGCTGCAGAAATGTTTTGGCACCCTTCCCCAGATCTGTGCCTCAACACAATCCTGTCTCGGAGCCGAATATGACTAGGAATTCTAACATATCTGTATCCATTCATCATCATCAATAGTGTCTCCCATGTCTTCCTCATATTTTTGTTTTAAATGTTTTGTGTCATCGGGAAAAGCCACTATCAACCCTTGATACACTTCGGAAATCAACTTTAGAGGTTTGACAGACTGCCTTAAAATACAGTTGAAGTCGGAAGTTTACATAAACTTAGGTTGGAGTCATTAAAACTTGTTTTTCAACCACTCCACAAATTTCAGGTACACCTGTCACCATTTGATCCTGCTAAGACATGATGAGCATAGTGTTGTGTACTGATTGTGCACCATGACAGTGAAGCCTGTAGAGCTGATAATACCGTGTCAGTGTGAACAGTAGGGAATTACCTAAGGAAACTGACAGATCAATAACGTTACATTGCTATACTGACTAATAAAAACTCACATTACGCTGAAGAAATGTCAGAATATATCAGTCTTCAATCATTTGGCCACTGGTTTCATCGTTTGATTCAGGTCTAGTGTTTGAGGCAAAACTAATACCTAAAGTTAATGAGATGGCTAGTTTTTTTTCCCTGTCAAATAGCAGTTACCTTGCCAGCTAGATCAGTCAACTAAAGAGTAGCCAGTTTCTGCTCTGCTTGCTTTTACAACTTGGAGAAAAAGTGCAACACAGACAGCAGCTGCCTCTGTTCATCTCTCTCGTGCTGGTCCTTTATGCCAGCCTTTCAGAAGCCTTGCCTTAACACAGCCTGTCCACATGCTCTGTGTTGTCCTGTGTTGTCCGTGTGGTCCTAAATCCAGCTGGCTGAAACTGGAAAACAGCCTACCTGACCACTCTGAGGCATCCGGGGGGGGGGGGGGGGGGGGTCATGTCCCCAGTGAAAGTTGCGCCCCTGCCCCAATGTATGATCTATAAAATCATAGGTGTGGCTCAGATCACCTGGGCTGTGTTGCTGGGATGTACACTGAGTAGACAGACTATACAGTATGTCTACTGTTGAATAAAGACCTGTATAAAACTAACGGTTGAACATTCATTGTAAAAATAGTAACATACTTACTTTCCTAGGATAGCCGTTTGGCACAAATAGCCTTTTGCTGTGTTGAAGTCATGCAGGGTCCATTATTGAACCTAGATGTATGGTAGTAGGCTACGCCTCGGGCACCTGCCGTCACATTATTGACATCAGTGACAGTGGCTGTGCGCGAGCGAACAGCCACTAGCTTAAATACCAGCAGCGTCAGGTGCGGTTGTAGACACAACACAAACCAAAGCATACTGTTATGGGAACTGTTGGATCATGCAGGTAGGACCAAAACAAAGCTCAACAACATGTGTTCTGTGGTATCGTAGGCTACGCTTTCTTTTATTTTCTATTGCTTTTGTTGTGTTCTCTTGTAAAGAGACACTGCATGGTGGGAAGGGAACGTTTCTTAAAAGTTGAAGCTATCAAGCTATTTTGTTTCAGTTTTAATTGAAGAATGATGCATAATTCCGTCAATGACAACGGCTCGAACATTTCAGAACTACTCCAACCGCTCTGTGTCACCTACAACCACACCACTTTCCCACCTCTGCGACTGGAATCCAAATCCCTGGTCACTTCAGCCACTATGTTCGCCGTTGGAGTCCTGGGGAACCTCATAGCCATTGTTGTGTTGTGCATTTCAAAGAAAGAGCAGAAGGAGACCACTTTCTATACGCTGGTTGTTGGAATGGCTATCACGGACCTGTTGGGGACCTGTTCCACCAGCCCGGTGGTTATCGCCACCTACATAGCCCAGAGGTGGCCCGGCGGAGAACTACTGTGCGATTTATTCTCCTTCTCTATGCTCTTTTTCGGCTCGGCTGGAATGTCCATCCTGTGCGCAATGGCAGTTGAACGATACCTGGCCATAAACTACGCATACTTTTACACTCAATACATTGACCGGACAATGGCGCGTTTCGCGCTCATGGGTATTTACCTGGCCAACATTGTGTTGTGCATCATGCCCAGCTTTGGGTTCGGGAAGCACATGCGCCACTTTCCGGGCACTTGGTGTTTCTTGGACTGGAGGGCGACGGATCCCCTCGCCGCCTCGTACTCGTTTCTTTACGGTGGGTTCATGTTGCTGTTGATTGCGTTGACAGTTCTGTGCAACTTCGCAGTGTGTCTGTCACTTGTGGGGATGAGCCAGAAGACGCGGATAGTGAGAGTGAAGGTGTCCGCGCAAGGTGGCTCACGGCGCGGGTTCCTGCCCTCCGTCACCAGCGTGTCCGCGGCTGAGATCCAAATGTTCTGGCTGCTAATATTTATGACCATCGTTTTCCTGGTGTGCTCCATTCCTTTAGTGGTAAGTAAAAGGCATCTATGGAAATTTCATTTAAGCTATTGTGCATGCATTATGTCTTGGGCATGAGTTTCAAATATGGACAAAGCTATGCAACACAGACCTAAATGAATAAAATATTGCTGAAAAATTGTTTGCTTTATCCACATATACTACTTTTATATATTCTCTCAATCTGACAGGTGCGCATCTTTGTAAACCAGCTGTACGGGCCTGCCTACATCTGTGCTGGAGTGAAACCGGATTACCACAGTGATCTGATGGCCATCCGCTTCGCCTCATTCAACCCTATTCTGGACCCCTGGGTCTACATCCTTTGTCGGAAGAACCTGTTGGTCAAGGGCTATGGGAGGATAAAGAAGACAGTTGGAAAAGTCAAGGCGGAGCCCGGGCGTCATTTAGGCTGTGTTGGCATTGGCAGTCAACAGTCACACCCGTCATTTGAATACAGCAATGAGACCAGTTATGTGTCATTACGCACAACCAACTACAGAAATGACTTGGAGAACCAGGTTACCACCAAAAGTAAATCGTTTACAGACTTTACCATGCGACAAGCCTGGGAATTTGACATGGCGCGGGACAACTTTCATCCGTTTAGTGTCGACCAAACTGCCGTGCTCAGCTTCCAGGCGGAACTTGCTGTGGTGTCCAAACCGGACATGATGGCGTCACTGCTCGGAGGCAGTAAGGCGCTTCCGGCGAAGTGCTCACCAGCAGGTGTCCGTAGCCATGTCAGTAAAGTGGACATAGTCACCTGTACCTTCAGCACACCTAGCTCCTGTCAGTCGGAGAAGTGCCTCTGAGCAACTGTAGGACTGTGGTATCCTCTACAAAACATGAATGTTTTCACATTGACTTTAACAGCAAACGTCTGCGACCCCAGCAAACAGGGGACGGATGTCCAGGGGACCAAGACACAACCTGTTGCCGTTCCAGGGACGTCCTAACAACTCATTTTTGTTTGCAGGGACCTTGATGTAGCCTACATGTGACAAAGACTGGCCTACTGCACACACAGGAGATTTGACCAAATGGACCCATTTGGACATTTTAAGAGACAGTTTTTTAAAATTGTAATGTGATTATATTATTATCATACCATATGGGTACAATAGGCACCTACTTGCCTTCACAACAGCATTCTCTTTATACTTTTTGAAGTCAATGTATTTAAGAATATACTTTTTACACAGTGGTCCCATTTTATAGGATCATCTTGATATATTCAGATGTCAGTCTTTGAGTGATACAAATATGTATTTTTTCTGTAAAAGGATGCTCACAAGTTACAACTCAATGCTGCAGACAGTAGCTCCTCGATCACACGGACAGCGTCATTGCAGTTTGGGACATCAGAAGTACATTCATTTCCAATGGAACGCTGCATTTGCCTTGCAGCATTGGGTTGCAGAGGCAGTTGCAGTGTGTTCTGTGTGCTGTGTGGTGCATACATTGGATGCATCTAATTGTATGCTTAGACTTGACATAAATAGGAGCAAAAGGTTATTGTTGAAATTCTCTTGCACACATATCCAGTAAAAATGTTGGATCACATAATGAAAAAGATTGACTGCAGAATATATTACGCAGCATTGATGCAATGACACTGTCGGTCTGATCGAAATGTTAATTAAATAATTGGAAGTGCTGCTTCTTTCTGTGCCATACCAGTGTTGCATGCAGGGAATAGTAACTGAATGTACCAACATGTCAAACTTTGTTTTGTACTGTTGAATATTTTTGATAACTTAATAACTGTGAGTGATGATCAACTTTCCTATTTAAATGTGTTTTAAAACTATTGGAAAATTCATTGTGATCTCGTGTGAAAAATGGTGTCATTACTATTGTGCATCTTTGAATTAATGGAATATTAAAGCATCTGAACAGTACAACTTGTTCCCTCAAGGATGTTTAACTAAATGGAAGTTAATGAGTAGTGAGTGAATGACATGATAAGCATATTATGGAAAGCACACATTTGAAGGTGATCAAACTCAAACAGAATCAGTTCCGACAACAGTTCCGAGTCATGGTTACATCAAGTGACTTGTCATCAAGTTTTGTGGTCTAATCTATTAATCGTGTTTATTGTCCTACTCTTTTTCTGAAAACAAAATCAATGAACACTTGTATTGAGAGATCATCAACCTGATAATGGTTACACACTGCGACCATTGATTAAAATTCCTATGGACTATTGAGGTGAAGACCTGTGATGCCCTCTTGAGATGAATAGTGTGAACTGTACACCTTTCTCTCAGGTTGCTGCATTTATATATTCAACCTGTAGGGGGCACTATTACACAAGGATAACTACCAGTTAAACCACTCTAACTGAAAAGGACTGTCCAGCCAACCTGGAAAAAGTGCTTTAAAAAATGTGTGTTAAAGGCTGTCATCCACGCTAGATCAAACAATGATGGGGTGATACACAAAGTTAGGCTTGATGTCAAGTGAAATTTAGATTTTTAAGGCCATTTTCTTGTGGTCAAAGGTAAAATCTGGTGAAAATTGACATAAATTGACACAAATATCCAGAAATTCTCAACAAAAACTGAGTGGATTATCAAACATAAACATTTGACTATGGAATGGATGCATTAATAGTTACTTTTCATACAGTTTAGAATATCAATACAAACTAACTATTTAATCATTTATACATACCTAGACTATGGAATAAACATATTTATAGTTACTTTTGGCATAATTATTATGCTTTAAGCTATTCATACAAGAAAAGCATAATTTCCTTGGGCTTTAGCAAACAAAAACACTTTTCTCAGACAGTGTAGATCCCCGCTAACTACTCAGAAAGAAACCTCTGAACAATAAGCACTTTACCTTGTTAGGATTGGGCTTTCTGAGGCAGAGATATTGGAACTAAGGGGTCAGGTGTAAATGCAGTCAAAGTTGACATTTTTTAGGTACTGATAGATTTAGGCAATTTTCACTAAATGGTAACATTTTACTTGACACAGTGTCATAACACATTATGACACGGTCATAACCATGTCATAATATGTCATAACAGCTGACATATCTTGTCATAACCTGTCATAATATGGCCATAACACTGTCATGACTAATATATTTACACCTGTTGTGATATATATAGTGTTATTTTATGATTGGTTATGACACCTACATAAGAGTGTCAAAACCCACATTTATTCAAAAAATTTAAATCCTGCCAAGTTTCCTTCCAGTTTGTTTCTTAAATCCTTTGTTGTTGTTGTAATGAATTATTTACAGTCATATTGTTTCATCATATTTTAAAAGCTTGTAGAAAATACACTTTATGGCACTATCATGAAGCATTATGACCGTCCTGTGTCACTTAACTTGGACTAAGAAAATACACTTTATGACACTGTCAAGAAGCATTATGATCATCATAATCATATAATCCAGATAGGCCTATCACATACATGTCCTATATCAGTCATCAGTCAAAAAGAGGGTGTCTTGTCCTGCTCCTGAAATCTGCTCCTACATTCAGGTCCATGTCTGACATCCATGTGTGCGCAATTACAATTATAATTTAATATGGTCAATTTCAAAAAAAAAAATCTAACAAAAACATACTGTTGATACATAGGCTGTGGTGTAATGGAATGTTTTGCCTTGTGTGGTAGGTTTTGTGGGTTTTGACACTCTTATGTACAGTGAGGGAAAAATGTATTTGATCCCCTGCTGATTTTGTACGTTTGCCCACTGACAAAGACATGATCAGTCTATAATTTTAATGGTAGGTTTATTTGAACAGTGAGAGACAGAATGACAACAAAAAAATCCAGAAAAACGCATGTAAAAAATGTTATAAATTGATTTGCATTTTAATGAGGGAAATAAGTATTTGACCCCTCTGCAAAACCCTTGTTGGCAATCACAGAGGTCAGACGTTTCTTGTAGTTGGCCACCAGGTTTGCACACATCTCAGGAGGGATTTTGTCCCATTCCTCTTTGCAGATCTTCTCCAAGTCATTAAGGTTTCGAGTCTGACGTTTGGCAACTCGAACCTTCAGCTCCCTCCACAGATTTTCTATGGGATTAAGGTCTGGAGACTGGCTAGGCCACTCCAGGACCTTAATGTGCTTCTTCTTGAGCCACTCCTTTGTTGCCTTGGCCGTGTGTTTTGGGTCATTGTCATGCTGAGATAGCCATCCACGACCCATTTTCAATGCCCTGGCTGAGGGAAGGAGGTTCTCACCCAAGATTTGACGGTACACGGCCCCGTCCATCGTCCCTTTGATGCGGTGAAGTTGTCCTGTCCCCTTAGCATAATGTTTCCACCTCCATGTTTGACGGTGGGGATGGTGTTCTTGGGGTCATAGGCAGCATTCCTCCTCCTCCAAACACGACAAGTTGAGTTGATGCCAAAGAGCTCGATTTTGGTCTCATCTGACCACAACACTTTCACCCAGTTCTCCTCTGAATCATTCAGATGTTCATTGGCAAACTTCAGACGGGCCTGTATATGTGCTTTCTTGAGCAGGGGGACCTTCAGGATTTCAGTCCTTCACGGCGTAGTGTGTTACCAATTGTTTTCTTGGTGACTATGGTCCCAGCTGCCTTGAGATCATTGACAAGATCCTCCCATGTAGTTCTGGGCTGATTCCTCACCGTTCTTATGATCATTGCAACTCCACGAGCTGAGATCTTGCATGGAGCCCCAGGCCGAGGGAGATTGACAGTTCTTTTGTTTTTCTTCCGTTTGCGAATAATCACCTTCTCACCAAGCTGCTTGGCGATGGTCTTGTAGCCCATTCCAGCCTTGTGTAGGTCTACAATCTTGTCCCTGACATCCTTGGAGAGCTCTTTGGTCTTGGCCATGGTGGAGAGTTTGGAATCTGATTAATTGATTGCTTCTGTGGACAGGTGTCTTTTATACAGGTAACAAGCTGAGATTAGGAGTGCTCCTAATCTCAGCTCGTTACCTGTATAAAAGACACCTGGGAGCCAGAAATCTTTCTGATTGAGAGGGGGTCAAATACTTATTTCTCTAATTAAAATGCAAATCAATTTATAACATTTATGACATGCGTTTTTCTGGATTTTTTTGTTGTTATTCTGTCTCTCACTGTTCAAATAAACCTACCATTAAAATTATAGACTGATCATTTCTTTGTCAGTGGGCAAACGTACAAAATCAGCAGGGGATCAAATACCTTTTTCCCTCACTGTAGGTGTCATAACCAGCCATAAAATAACGCAATGTACAGTATGTCACAACAGGTGTAAATTATAACAGGTTATGTCAGCTGTTATGACATATTATGACATGGTTATGACCGTGTCATAACGTGTTATGGCGCTGGGTGTCAAGTAAGTGTTACCCACTAAATATAAAGAATAAATACATGTATTGTATATACCATATACTGTTTACAGTGAGTGTAGAAAACATTAGGAACACCTTCCTAATATTGAGTTGCACCCCCTTTTGCCCTCAGAACAGCCTAAAGTTGTCGGGGCATGGACTCTACGAGACTCTACTGGCCCATGTTAACGCCAATGCTTCCCACAGTTGGCTAGATGTCAATTGGCTGGATGTCCTTTGGCTGGTGGACCATTCTTGATACACACGGGAAACTGTTAAGTGTGAAAAACCCAGCAGCATTAAAGTTCCTGACACACTCAAACATGTATGCCTGGCACCTACTACCATACCCTGTTCAAAGGCACTTACATCTTTTGTCTTGCCCATTCACCCTCTGAATGGCACACATACACAATCCATTTCTCAATTACCTCAAGGATTAAAAATCCCGCTTTAACATCTCTCCTGTTATTCATCTACACTGATTAAAGTGGATTTAACAAGTGACATCAGTAAGGAATCATAGCTTTCACCTGGATTCACCTGGTCTGCCTATGTCATGGAAAGAGCAGGTGTGCCTAATAGTTTGTACAGTCAGTGTATACTCAGAATCCATGATGGCAGATTATTGAAGATGATTACTGTCATTTATGACAAACACATTTCTAAAACATTTGATGACATCTGCTCTGTGGTACCATTCTATGGGAATCTAGCCACCCTCTAAAGTTTGTCAGGATAAAAACATCCAAGACAAATGTGTTATGCATGGCCATCCATTACCGTTTTAGTATCATATGTAATGAATTGCATGTAGATATAGTAAACATTTGCATATGGTGATCAATTTAGAAGATTTTCACTGAATATATCGTCAGTGTTTTTTTTTTTTTACATCTCAGGTTGTGTACCAAGTAGTAATGCTTCCCCATTAAAAAGAACAATGAGAAAGGTATTGAGTTTGTAGAAAATTTCAAAATTCCAAATTAATTGAAAAAAGCATGGTAGCTAGATTGACACTGTGACCAAGGTACAGTATAGTGTTGTTGCTCACATGCACTAAAAGCTTGATTGCATTCATTTCACAATTTGATTGCAATGGAAGATATTTTCCATCGCATGACTTTGGTCATAATCATGATCATACCTTGATGAATGTTAGAGAGAATCTTCCACATACCCACACAACCTCCGTCAAGATCTTAGCACAGGCATTTGATTTTGTTAGTATTACAACTCCCCAATAAACAGTCATGAAGGACGTACAGTATACAGTATACATTCGGATGTTATTCATATGGCCGTGAATATGAATATGGCCGAAATTCTCTCAACAATGTTAACTTTGACTGCATTAGTTCCAATAGCTCTGTCTTAGTTCCAATCTCACCAATATCTCTGCCTCAGAATGTCTGACCCTCACAAGGTAAAGTGTGTAAGGGAGAGTGGGGTAAATTGAGCCATTTTTACATTCAGCATCACTCGGTCAAGGGAAATATAGTATTCTTTCTAGCAAAGATATCGACATATATGTTGTGTATCCCTGGAAATAATCAAAATTAATGTAAACATTACAGTTTTGAAAACATAGCTTGTCTATGGCACAACTACAGTTAAGCCGCCTACACATTTCTATACTGAATGAAATATGACCACTACCTTTTTAAAAACATCTTTATTTCCCAGACACAATTTAAAGTTTTTAAAGTGGTGCTCACAAGCCAAAACGGGTCCCCGTTTTTGTGTACTATGTCATCCAATTGTTTACTAGGTAATCCATTTAGAGACATATGTTACGAATTTTGCAATTGTATGATATCATACACATTTTATAATTTGTGTGATATGTTACAAATCCAATTCGTGCAATATGTTACGAATTTGTTGTGCTTAACATACCGGAGTAAATCTCCAACACAGGCTTAACACCTAACAACCACTTTGTACTTTTTTAAACACTTTTAACATTTGCCAGGCTCTGTTGTTACCTCATAAACCAGCGACATTGCCTTGCATTACGCCTAGGAGAAAACACTTAAATTTGCTCAACTTGCCATTGGCTCAACCATAGGCTCAACATACCACATGGCCATTGGCTCAACTTACCTCAAGGCAAACATTTTGACTGTATAAGCCCACACAGCTACAAGAATGCACTTTCATGCTAGGTTTAGGTCCTCACATTGAAGCTTATGGAGAACCCAACTGATATATAGAACAATCTTACAATGATCTACTTTGGTTTAGATACAAGCATCATGAAACCTCTAACACAATAAATTGGTGAAAGTTTCGACCTAAGTTGCTTATCACTATTCCATGTGGTTTCTTCCTTCACAGACTCCATGAAATTATGACCTCTTCAGAAATATGTGGTCAAAATTATTAATTTTGTGTACGGTTTCCTAGAAACAAGGATTGCTCAACTTAACCCTTTTGCTCAACTTACCCCACTCTCCCCTACTGTTCAGAAGTGTCTTTCTGAGTGTCTTTTCACCAGGCAGGCCAAAACTCCACCCCACCAAAACAGGCTTATATTTCAGGCAGTATTTTCAAACATCTATTACACTAAAAGGGCATTATCATCATTTTCACAATTTCACAGTATTATTCCAAACTCATAGTGTGGAAATATACACTGAGTGTACAAAACATTAAGGACACCTTCCTAAATTGTGCTACTAATGCACATGACGGCACAAACACGTCTCGTAAAAGTAATGATGTTTTTGTTTGGTTAGCTTTTGGAAACGTTAGCTAACGCATACAACTTTCCCTGACAACACACTTATAATAATTTTCAAATTAACTGATATCGTCGGATGGCTAGTATTCGATGTCTGCGGATGTGTTGTCTTCTAGCCAAGATATGAAATGCAATCATAATTGACTGTAGCGCATATAATGCACACACAACAGCTACTGGTGGATCCATGATGACTGAAAACACAACCGTGGGACGAATGACTGACGAATTTCCGGTCAAGGGCGGCCCATTTAAAATGAATTCATCCTTCCCTCGGCCGATGCCCTGCAAGTGTCAACTCATCAGACGTCATGATACGTCATCAGAAGTGTCCACTTAATTTGAGTGTTTGGAATGCCCACTGCCATGCAAAGGGAGGTGTCTTTAATGTTTTGTACACTCAGTGTATATAAAACACAGGAAAATCACCTTTTTGACTGCACTGGGCCTTTAAAGCGTAACGGTATGTATAAATTATTAAATAGTCCATTTCAATCTACGTTACTCAATTAATTTGGAATTTGGAAATTGGCTACAAACTCAATACCTTTCTCATTGTTATTTATAACGGGGAAGCATTACTACTTGGTACACAATAAATATAAACCTGAGATAAAAAACACTTTAGTGAACATTTTCCAAAATGATCACCATATCCAAATGTTTATATTTACTATATCTAAACGCAATTCGTTACATATGATAATAAAACACTAATGGTTGGCCCTGCATAAAATATTTGTCTTGGATTAAGTGTTTTTACCCTGACAAGGGGGTGGCTAAATTCCCATAGAATGATACCACAGAGAGCACGTCATCAAATGCTTTAGAAATTATGTGTATTTATTTGTGTGTCATAAGTTACAGTCATCATCTTCAATAAACTGTCATCATGGATTCTGAGTATATATATGGTATATACATTTATTTTGTCTTTTATATTCAGTGAAAATTGCCTAAATCTACCAGTACCTCAAAAATGTCAACTTTGACTGCATTTACACCTGACCCCTTAGTTCCAATATCTCTGCCTCAAAATGCCTGATCCGCACAAGGTAAAGTGCTTATTGTTCAGAAGTTTCTTTCTGAGTAGTAAGAGGTATTTTTGTTTGTTAAAACCGAAGCTTGACCAAAATGATGGAAATTATGCTTTTCTTGTGTACATGCCTGGCTTAAAGCTCTCTGGCCCAGAAATTCAGATTCTTACGAGGTAAAGTTTTCCTGGTCCAGTGGGGTCCCCCACAATTATCTGAGAGGGTCTACATCATCTAAAAATGGTTCTTAGTGGCGCTACAGACCACAACTGTAGCGGAACAAACCTGAATTGTAATATTTTCTGTATATTTGCATTGTTTAAAGCATAATAATTGTATGAAAAGTAACTATTAATGCATCCATTCCATAGTCTAAGTGTATATGTTTCAAAATCCACTCCATTTTATAAAGGAATTTCAGGATATGTGACCTAAATGTATCATTATATCAATTTTCACCAGATTTGACCCCTTGAATATTGCCTTAAAAATCTACATTTCACGTGACATACGGCCTAACTAGCATGTGTGACAGCCTTTAACAAGCAAATTATCTTTCAAGTACTTTTTCCAGTTTGGCTGGTCTACTGCCATGGGTTCATTTACAATAGTCTTAGGGCTGGATTCAATCTGTATCGCAGAAGTATAGCGGAAGATTATAGCTCTATTGAAATTTAAAGTCAATGTACCCGTGTTTGCGGAGACTGCATTCACGGTAAACGCTGCATATGTCGGCTCATTCAGAAATTACCTAAAATTTTTGTGCGGATCTTCCGCGATACTTCTGCGATACGGATTGAATCCAGCCCTAAATTTGCAACCTTCGCCTCTTTTTCAGCATTGATCTGAAAGATCATATGATGGTGTGATATACTGTAGGACTCCCAACTTGCAACCAAGCAGAGGTGAAGTGGCTCTGGATAAGAGCGTCTGCTAAATGACTAAAATGTAAATGTAAATGTGAAGTGAGGGTAAGGGGTGAATCTTAAAAATAATAAGGAATCCACTGTATATTTACAAATATTTTATTCCTACACAGAATAATGTAATTGTTGTACAAAAATAAAGGAAACCATTTCAATAATAATAATAATAATAATAATAATAATAATAATAATATTGACTGTAATTGCTCTGAAATACTGAA
Organism: Coregonus lavaretus; assembly: GCF_964263955.1. Taxonomy (NCBI): domain Eukaryota; kingdom Metazoa; phylum Chordata; class Actinopteri; order Salmoniformes; family Salmonidae; genus Coregonus; species Coregonus lavaretus. The sequence goes on along the minus strand of NC_140010.1, from coordinate 34,785,942 downwards.
ACAACAATGAAAAAACTAAACTAACCTTGTAACCTGGTTAGGTTTTCAGCCACAAGACTATTTCCTTCCTTTGTGTGAAATGAGACATACTGCAGGTTGAGTTCCTTGCCACTTGTTGTAATCTTTTTTATGTTTCAAACCCAAAATATCGAACACAATTCAAAGTCAAAGGATCCAGCAACACAAACCCCCGGGATATGTGACCATGACAATAAATATAAATCTACAGTCCATAAAAATGACCTCATATGAAACGACAATAAATAAATAACTTATCTGTAATAAATATGTTGACTATAATGCAGTAATGCAAAGAGATGCATGGCATCCATTTGGTAGAATTCAAGAGAACATTGAAAAATGCAATTATGGTACGGAAGATCCCTGTTTTGAGCTTGTCTACCTGTGGTCAAATGCAATGAGATATGGTCCTCTTTTAGACCTTTGAGTCAATATTTTAATCAGTACTCCAGGTCAGTTTTATACATATCCCAACTGCTGTGAATATTAAGATCCCACCATTTTGTGGTCACCATCTTGTTAAAAACAGATCCCAGAGACTCTCTTGCCATTCGGTCATGACAGTCTCTCATTGCAACCAAATCCACTTATCCTCAACAGAAAATTGACAACATGAAGAGGCGTGGCCTCACTGACACTACAGAATCATAGACACTACAGAATCTCCATCCTGCTTTGTACTGGGGACCAGCCCTGCTGCATATGTTTTGGAGCGACTACTTCTGCTCTCCCAGAACCCAAAGGCTCTCCCTAGACCCAGCCTCAACGACGAGTCACCATCTGTATATTCTCAGGCAGGGGTGAGTGACAGCCAGTTGCCACCCTCCCCTATTCATCCTCCTCCAGGCTGGCTCCCTCAGCCCATACACATGCAGCTGGCTGCCGACAGCGACTGGATGGTCTGCCACGTGGTGTGGGCGTCCATAAAGGACACTGGCTCGTAGCGGTCAGGCCGGCAGCAGGGGTGGGCACTGACCCGTCGGGAGGTCCTCCGCGGCAGGGACCCGTTCTCCATCAGGGCCCATAGAGCCAGGTCGTAGTTGGTCCTGGACGACTGGCAGGAGCCCACACAGAATTTGAAGAGGACGATCTCGTCCGAGTCGAAGCCCAGGCCCAAGTCCCGCACCCGCATCTCTCGTTTCTCCATCCTGCAGTCTGGGCTGCTCTGCTGGAGCCGCCTGACCTTTCCTTTGGCCTTTTTATCCCTCTCTTTCTCTTTCTTCTTCTTCTTCCTCTTCTTCTTTTTCTTGGGCGAGCCTTTTGGTTCGGCGTCTGAGGGGTCAGAGTTGCGGGGGGAACGTCCCACCCACTGGCCACTGGGGTGGTCGTCCGCTTCGTCCATCATAGAGGGGTCTGAGAGAGAGAGAGCGAGAGAGAGCAAGAGAGAGAGAGAGAGAGAGAGAGAGAGAGAGAGAACAGTGGCTTATACTCTATAATCGTGTTGCACACCCTTCTTTTACTCTTCCCTATTCATGGAGAACATCATGCTTGATTAACAAGTGCAAGGCTTAAATTTAAGGTACGGTTGAACATTTTGAAAATAAGAGATCTAAAAGGCACTTCCTGGTTCCACTCTTACCAGAGAAGCCATGCCAGGGGGAGTACGGGTCACTCTCCTCCTCTCGTTCCCCATCCACCTCAGGTAGAGTGTCTGGGAGCTGCCTCTCCCACATCCCTCCCACCAGTCCCACAGCCTGGACAGAGTCTGCCCCCAAACCAGTGCCCATATGGGCCCCCTCCACCAGGGGCAGCAGAGAGACCACCACCCACAGCACCACCTACAAAAGCGGACAATAGTTCATGGGAGATCGTCCACAGAGCAGAGAAACAACACAGCCAACAGTATGACAACTATAATAAGGAGGATGACGATGAGATGATATTGATAGGTGATGATAATAGTTGTAGATGATGATGATGGTGATTACGAAGATGATGATCATGATGGTGAAGATAATAAGTCACCTGTAAGCAGAATGAGTCACTCACCTTCCAGTTACTCAGGTGGTAAGGGGCGCCTGCTGACGGCATGGTGGTAAACCCCAGTCTGTCCCTCCTCCTTGTCCTCCATCTTGGTCCACCTGGAGGGAAAGCAGAACAAGGTCTCGCTCTGTCAATTGTCCCGATCTCAAGATCACACTCTGAAAAGAATAACATAAACTAACTGCACAACATGATGTGGCCTGCGATAACGTATCCATATTCGCCAATACTGTACAAAAACACCCTTTCAACCCTTAAACAACCCGACGTGTCACATCAATCACGTCCTCAATGAGAAGGATATGTTATTGTTACTGAGGTAAAAAGGCTAGTGTTTGCTGCCGGGTAGTGCGGCTAGTGTCGGCTTGTCTGTACATACAGCCACACAACAGCTCCTGTCCAGCGACAAAGGCTACCTTCAGTCAGATACTTGTCAAAGGCATTCTTTATTTAGGAGGAGGTAGGGCTGGTTCTGTAGAAGGGGCACCGGGGGAAACCACAGAGATGAGGAGGTGGTGATAAGGGGTGCGAGCGTCGCAGATGTTTATATACGAGGTGTACAGTGTGGCCGGTTAGCTGTATGTCAGTGGTAGCACCACACGCCTCACCCAAGGGCTGTTACTGTCAAGAACCCTAAAAGGCTCAAACACAAATTGAACTGGGGTTCAGAACATCCGCTAAAGGTCCCTGTTTCGATCACCGGTTTCGGCAAGAAATTTGAGATATAATGGTAAAGGTAAACAAACAAGTAAATAGCACTAATAGAGCACATCAGATTCACGGATAGTCTAGCGATTAAGAGCGTTGGACCAGTAGCTGAAAGGTTGCTGGTTCAAATCCTAGAGCTGACTTGGTGAAAAATTGGTCAATGTGCCCTTGAGCAAGGCACTTAACCCTAATTTCTCTTGTAAGTCGCTCTGGATAAGAGTATCTGCTGAATGACTATAATGTTGAAACCCAATGGGTGTTTGCTCCACTTAATTTGTTAAAACAGTCAAGCACCTGCTGCTAGAACAGCAGAGATTAAATTAATCAATTGAGCTCAGAAACGCAACAGAAACCAATGATTCCATCTCTCTCGCCAAAGAGATTAGTTGCCACTTATTAGTCATGGACTCATCCAGGAATAACAGAACTAAAATCACACATAATTGCGCCAGAGATTAGGCATGGATTCAGCACTACTCTCATTGAACAGCTGGGGGCTTATCTGGTCCTGTCTCAGCTCTCCATACACATCCCAGCTGAAGTGCCATGTAAGTAACACCTTAGGAAACGTTCATATGTGGAGGGATTGACTAGAAACAACTCCAGTTCTCAAGAGAATTTGATCTCTTCTAGAAATGTTAAAGCTCATACGATGAACGCAGTCAAACTTGGTTGGTTTCGACATCAACAGATGTTATGGCGAAATGAAATTCAGCTCATGAAGACCAAAAACATTGACACAACATACGGTGATGGTACAGCAAATTCTGTAAAAACGAGCATAGTCCTATATAAGATACATAAACAGTCATCTATCATCCACCAGATAGACGCGATAGCCTAGTAGCTGAACTAGAGCGGGACGTGAAGGTCCATGGTCAGGTATGTAAACTCTGCTGCTCTTGAATGTTTCTAAATACAACCCTCAGGGTACGTCCCCAGTGACACCCTATTCCCTTTATAGTGCACTACTTTAGGCCAGGGCCCATAGGACTGGTCAAAAGAAGTGCACTATGTAGGGATTAGGGTGCCATTTGGGACGCATCCTTAGTCTAAATTCCTAGACAATCATTGTGATGCTATCTTTACTCAGGATGATGGAGGACTGAGAAGATTACAGTACAAAGGTTACGATAGGGTCTGTGTATGCATCTCCGACATGCTGCAGATTACAGAAGCTTGACTATATCAATATAGTTACTGAGAAATAATACGTCAAATCAGGCCCAGGGAGAAAGCAGACATCAATCTCTTACACAATAGAACCTGAAAAGCAGAGATAAATGTGTGTGTTTGTGTGTGTGTGTGTGTGTGAGTGCGTGTGTGTGTGTACACCTGCATGTGTGTGTGCGGAGCAGAGAGACTGAGAGAGACTGCAATCCAAAACCAGGCAGCAAAGTCGCCAACTCCCTCTCACCTAACCTGATTTAAAAGCTGGCCATTAAGAGAGAGAGAGGCTAAAGGGGGTTTTCAACAGATCCCCTCTCGGTCCCTTGAGAGGCCTTGTTCTGTGTCCTTAATGCCACAGCTGGGAGCGTTTAGCCTCTTTTAGCCCTGTACGCTGGGTGTCTATGTGGGCCTGTCTGCACGGCTCAATTCACCCCACCACTCTGGAGCTGTTTACCGTCCAATGCCTCCAGCCCCTCAGGGTAGAAGGTGGAGGTGGGCTGCTGAGTCCTGAAGACCTCCAAAGCTTTGGAGCCTGTGCTCATGGTGTGTGTGTGAGGGCGGGAGAGTTGTGTGTGCGTGTATGTGTGTTTGATGTGTCTCATTGTTCTGACTGAAGGGCTTTGGTATGGTCAGCAGCCTGTTCATCTGCAAAACTGCAATAGGAGAGTCGATAGGTTGTCACCTTATATTTGTTTTGTTGGTACATTGCCCACCTATTACTTATACAGTACATTGAATTGTACATTTGTTCTGAGTAAGGTTAAGTTTGCACTGATATAGGGAGAATAATGTAAGCTCTCCTTATTAAAAACAGTTATATTAAACAATTAATAATTACATATTAATTGATATTTGTTCAGGGCTTGCACCCAAAACTAATATATGGACAAATGACATTGGTTGAACATAAACGTGTTTCACATTATCATCACCGAGTTGGGTAGCTAGCTATACGGTAACAGAGGCTTCAGAAAGGATCCACACTATTCCAGGTTTTGTTGTGTTACAGCCTGAATTTAAAATGGATTACATTTAGATTTGTTGTCACTGGCCTACACACAATACCCCATAATGAATAGCTGAAATGTCTTAAGTATTCAACCCCTTTCTTATGGCAAGCCTAAATAAGTTCAGGAGTACAGATTTGCTTAACAAATCACATAATAAGTTGCATGGACTCGCTCTGTGTGCAATAATAGCTTTTAAAATATTTTTTGAATGACTACCTCATCTCTGTACCCCACACATACAATTATCTGTAAGGTCCCTCAGTCCAGCAGTGAATTTTAAACACAGATTCAACCACAAAGACCAGGGAGGTTTTCCAATGCCTCACAAAGAAGGGCACCTATTAGTAGATTTTTTTTTTTTTAAGCGGACATTGAATATCCCTTTGAGCATGGTGAAGTTATTAATTACACTTTGGATGGTTTATCAATACACCCAGTCACTACAAAGATACAGGTGTACTTCCTAACTCAGTTGCCGGAGAGGAAGGAAACCGCTCAGGGATTTCACCATGAGGCCAATGGTAACAGTTACAGAGTTTAATGGCTGTGATAGGAGAAAACTGAGGATGGATCAACAGCATTGTAGTTACTCCACAATACTAACCTAATTGAAAGAGTGAAAATAAGGACGCTTGTACAGAATACAAAATCTTCCAAAACATGCATCCTGTTTGCAATAAGGCACTAAAGTAATGCTGCAAATAATGTGGCAAAGTAATGTCCTGAACACAAGTGTTATGTTTGGAGCAAATCATAGTGGTGGCTGCATCATGTTATAGGTATGCTTGTAATCGTTAAGGACTGGGGTGTTTTTCAGGATAAAAAACAAACTTTCCAACAGACACTGGGAGAAGAATCCACCTTTCAGCAGGACAAAAACCTAAAATACATGGCCAAATATACACTGGAGTTGCTTACCAAGATGACATTGAATGTTCCTGAGTGGCGTAGTCACAGTTTTGACTTACAGTACCAGTCAAAAGTTTGGACACACCTACTCATTCAAGGGTTTTTCTTTATTTTTGCTATTTTCTACATTGTAGAATAATAGTGAAGACATCAAAATAATAAAATAACACATATGGAATCATGTAGTAACCAAGAAAGTGTTAAACAAATCAAAATATATTTTATATTTCAGATTCTTCAAAGTAGCCACCCTTTGCCTTGATGACAGCTTTGCACACCCTTGGCATTCTCTCAACCAGCTTCATGAGGTAGTCACCTGGAATGCATTTCAATTAACAGGTGTGCCTTGTTAAAACTTAATTTGTGGATTTTTTTTCCTTCTTAATGTATTTGAGCCAATCAGTTGTGTTGTGACAAGGTAGGAGTGGTATACAGAATATAGACCTAGTTGGTAAAAGTCCATATTATGTCAAGAACAGCGCAAATAAGCAAAGAGAAACGACATTCCATCATTAGTTTAAGACATGAAGGTCAGTCAATCCGGAAAATGTCTTGAAGTGCAGTCGCAAAAACCATCAAGCGCTATGATGAAACTGGCTCTCATGAGGACTGCTGCAGAGGATAAGTTCATTAGAGTTAACAGCACCTCAGATTGCAGCCCAAATAAATGCTTCACAGAGTTCAAGTAACAGACACAACTGTTCAGAGGAGACTGCATGAATCAGGCCTTCATGGTCGAATTGCTGCAAAGAAACCACTACTAAAGGACACCAATAATAATAAGAGAATTGCTTGGGCCAAGAAACACGAGCAATGGACATTAGACCAGTGGAAATCTGTCCTTTGGTTTGATGAGTCCAAATTGGAGATTTTTGGTTCCAACCGCCGTGTCTTTGTGAGACACAGAGTAGGTGAACGGATGATCTCCGCATGTGTGGTTCCCACCGTGAAGCATGGAGGTGTGATGGTGTGGGGGTGCTTTGCTGGTGACACTGTCTGTGATTTATTTAGAATTCAAAGCATACTTAACCAGCATGGCTATCACAGCATTCTGCAGCGATACGCCATCCCATCTGGTTTGGGCTCATTTGTTTTTCAACAGGACAATGACCCAACACACCTCCAGGCTGTGTAAGGGCTATTTGACCAAGAAGGAGAGTGATGGAGTGCTGCATCAGATGACCTGGCCTCCACAATCACCTGACCTCAACCCAATTGAGATGGTTTGGGATGAGTCGGACCGCAGTGTGAAGGAAAAGCAGCCAACAAATCCTCAGCATATGTGGGAACTCCTTCAAGACTGTTGGAAAAGCATTCCTCATGAAGCTGGTTGAGAGAATGCCAAGAGTGTGCAAAGCTGTCATCAAGGCAAAGGGTGGCTACTTTGAAGAATCTCAAATATAAAATATAATTTGATTTGTTTAACGCTTTTTTGGTTACTACATGATTCCATGTGTTATTTCATAGTTTTGATGTCTTCACTATTATTCTACAATGTAGAAAATAGTAAAAATAAAGACAACCCCTTGAATGAGTAGGTGTGTCCAAACTTTTGACTGGTACTGTACATCTACTTGAACATCTATGTCAAGACCTGAAAATGGTTGTCTAGCAATGATCAACAACCAGTTTGACAGAGCTGAAAAGAATAGTTGTCAAATGTTGCACAATCCAGGTGTGGAAAGCTCATAGAGACTTACCCAGAAAGACTCACAGCTGTAATCGCTGCCAAAGGTACTTCTACAAGGTATTGACTCAGGGGTGTGAATACTTATATAAATGAGATATTTCTGTATTTCATTTTCAATAAATTTGCAAAAAAATCTAAAAACATGTTTTCACTTTGTCATTATGGGGTATTGTGTGTAGATGGGTGAGATTTTATTTTATTTTAATACATTTTGAATTCAGGCTATAACAACAAAATGTGGAATAAGTCAAGCGGTATGAATACTTTCTGAAGGCACTGTACATCATTCTGTATTATCCCTCTGTGAAAGCTCTCATAGAAGTGTAGAGCAAGCTAGGCTGGCTTCTGTGTTCTGTCTCACTTTAAAGGGGAAGTTCGGGATTTTACAAATTAAAGTTGAACTCCAGTCTCCTTTCACCTCATTTATCACTTCATTTACTTAACAAAAGGCATATCTCAATAAGTGGTCCAGGTATCCTCATGGCATCGCACAAGTGTGTGTGTGTGGGGGGGTGGGGGGTGGGGGGGCTTTCTTATTTTGTTCTCTATTGCTCCTCTATTATTCCCGCAAGCAAGGGAACAATTACTGTACATTACTGTATTTTTATGTGAGATGTTGTTTTTCAACAGGAAAAGATAGAAAAAGTGTTAGATGGTTCCTTACTCTGAAAGTAGTCTGTGGGCCAGGAGAAATTAGCTAACGCTGGCTAAAGTTTAGGTTTGTCGTGGCTGCAAGAAAATTGAACCATGGATTACAGTTTCTCCTGGCCGATAAACTACTTACAAGGTGAGGAACCATCTAACATCAAGTTGTAAAATCTTGAACTTCCCCTTTAACAGCCCACATCCCATCTCTCCAGAAGAGAACCCTCTCCTATAATGATTCCCCATTTGAGGTGTTCTATCCGCCAGCTCTACCCGTCACAGACAGAGCCCTGCCGCATGGGGGTAGGGAAAGGACCTCACTAAACTACTGCCGCAATAAAAGACACCTGGGGAGAAAGAGGAGAAGAGGAGATGCAGAGTACTAGCCACCGCCGCTGGGTCCTTGCCTGATCATTACCAGACACACTTTTATATGGGGGGTACACAAACTCCCATAACACCTACGATTATATACTGTCCACGGCAAACGTGTTCCCTATTCCTTCTGGTTCCTGTGCAAACCTGTTCTGATATGTACAGTTCACGTCCAGTCAGAACAGACTATTTGTATGTCTGGCGGTTTGCTACATGTTTGTTTGCTTTTCAGTTTTTAGACTGTGCTGGTAGCAAACCCACAAACTCCACACAGTCTTGTACTTGTATGTCTTTACGTGTTAAAGTGTCGGGTTTGGGTTCGATTCCCCCCTACTACTCTGACCACACTGATTGCACTGCTGCGCCAGATGTGCCCTTCTAACTGCTGCTAGACTAGACTACAGTCAGCAGCGACAGAACCAGAGGGTCTGAATACGCTGCATAATCCCCTAATCCCTTCCAGGCTGGAGAGGAGAAGAGGTAATTGCTCGTTAGTGCCAGTTTCCACTCTTTAGCCGAGCTGTCACCGGTGGAAAACCCACAGAACGCTGCCAAAATGAGAAACAGATAGCTGGAGATGTTTGCGGCTCGGATAACCCTAGTCAGAAACGGCAATCAGAAGGTGTGGACACTTCCCTGGGCAGGCTATCCCTGAAGGAGATGCTAGCTAGAGTATCTGGATGGATGATGTCAGTGGGTTTCTTGCACTGAAGAGTTGCTTGAGAGTCTTCTACTGAAGACTGGGACAGTCTTGGGGGTTGTTTCTCAGGTGTATCACAAAAAGATACTGATACACAATAGAATAGCCATTACAGATCAAAGACAGGCTAATAAAATAGTACTAATCTGTGCTTCCGATCATACTAAGAGATCATACAAACGTGCTTAGTCAAGCTGAACAAGCCCAGCCTGGTCCAAGATCTGTTTGCGCTGTCTTGCCAACTCCTATGGTCAGTGTCATGCCACATTCATTGTCATGCTAGGCATTGACAAGACAGCACAAGCAGATCTGGGATTAGGATATACCAGTGCAGGGTCATTGTTAAGATGAGAGATCGAGGGCCAATATCAGTGTTTAGCTCATAGTTGCTCTGGATAGGAGAGAGGAAGCGGTACAATTGAACCTCAATCAGTCCTTAAGGGTAGACAGAGTAAGCTGGGTGCAATCAGTGGTGCTGGTCGGAACCAAACAAAGTGGTTGCTTGGTGATAAAACTTTAACCTAAGGGCCGAATCCTAACTTGAGATATGTGCACTTAACTTGGACTTTCTCATAAATCATGCATTGATGTCAATGGAAGATCTGTGCAAAAACCTGGGTTCCGCACACAGATCTCAAGATAGAATTCAGGTCTAAGTGAGCAGTGATTTACCTCCATGGCCCCAAGGTTAGCATCTTCTCTTTAACACCGTGGAGGAGAGCTCTAGAAAGGTCCAGAGAAACCCAGGTAATGTTGTTTTTACTGGGAAACCAAGTGTTTGAAGTAGCATGGGCGGATTAGTACCCTCAACCTCAGGCCTAAACCCCTGGCCCTCTCATAGATGCTGTGGAGAGGGTAATCAGACTCTCCAGCCTCTAATTATAGGGAACAGGGTCCAGGGGTGGGAGTTAGAATGTATCCTCCAGAAGGACATTAGCCCCACCCCTAACCTTAACCTCAATGGGACTAAGCCACGCCCACTGTTCTGATTGGTTCTTTGGTCAGTTTGCTTGGCTCTATAGAGTACCACAGTATGAGTCTTAATACCCATAAAACCTAGTGGTCAAACAGGGAAATTGTTCCAATCATTTTTCCACCATTCATATTTCATATTCATAGGGGATTTTAGAAACACTTAAAATAAGGGCTTTGTTTTGTGTAGGCTTACCCTGGCATGACGTTTTGATAACCGTGTAAATCTCTCTCTGTATTTACCCCCCAAAAATGAAATGCTAATTAGCTGCTAGTGTGGCTATCATACAGAACTACAAATGCCTTGATGATCTGGACAAGACTGCCGAATCGAGGCAAAGGTAAGAATCTCTGGATTAACTATCTAATGTTAACTACATTTAGTAATGAATAAATTGGCTAAATTTACTTAAATATACAATTCTGTGAACTCTCTTGGGCAAGTTTTAAATTTACACAATACCTGTTAGCAAAGGTGTCAGCTAAAGATGACGTGCAGCAGCTTGCAGGGATTTGTAGTCTTGCATGTTGTCCTACTTTAATGGTAATTAGCATTTTCGAATCTGACTATATTGACAAAAGTAATGTGGTCCGAGAGAGATTTACACAGTTATCAAAACGTCACGCCAGGGTAAGCCTACACAAAACACAGCCCTTATTTTAAGTGTTTCTAAAATCCCCTATGGGAGAAATTAATGCTGGAAAAACGATTGGAACCATTTCCCTGTTGGGTATTATGACACCTCCACTGTGGGGCTCTATTCTAACTGAAAGAAATTTACTATTGTGGGGGTTTTCCATGTGAAAAGCAATGTCTGCCTTTCTTTCTACTAAGTCGGCCACTGGGCCATTGGAAAGTTCAATTGATTTGAACTTTGTGCTTTGTGTGAATGGAAACAACTGTCTTTACAGACAGTTTTCTGGAGATATCTCATCGCAACCAATTATGGCCTACAACTTCATTTGAGCAAGACACTGCATGTAACGGTTCTGCCTTTGTTTCTTGCTAGCACACTTCCTTGTCCCTATAAGATCCCACATTCCAAGCTGATTAATGCAGTTTAAGAGGGAGTCACAGAAAAAGAACACTTGGGTGAACCTCACCTTAAATGGGAACACATTAAGTTGTGTTATGGCAGCGATATTTCAGATGACAGGTTTTGTGAGCGCTACAATCTGCTGGAGTCACATCAGCAGGCAAGAGTGGGAGAGTGAGAACTGGAGAGAGAGAAAGGGAGAGAGAGAAAGGAGGAAAATATTGGAGACAATATATAGAGAGAAAACTGAAAAGCAAAAACATAATTGTCCTCAATATGTCGTCTTCTCTTTTTAAATTACACACACGCACGTTTGTTTTACTATCCTTGTGGGGACCAAACAATTGATTCTCATTCAAAATCATATTTTCCCTTAACCTAACCCTGACCTTAACCTTAACCCTAACCCTAACCCTAAACCTAAACCCTAACCTCAAAACCCTAACCCTAATTCTAACCCCAACCCTAAACCTGGTGACCGGCGAAATGTCCCTAATTGTCCTTGTTTTACTATCCTTGTGAGGACTTCCCCCCCACACACACAACCTAACCCCCCAACCCTACCCGACCAAACCTCTTCTCCTCAACATCCCATGTCTCATTTCTTCTAATTAAGTTCAGTGTGGTCTAGACCCAGGGAAAGCTGGCCATTAGTGCGTCTGGATGAACAAATGCCCTGCAAAGCGTTTCCGTGTCGCCCGCTTGTCTTGAGCCCCAGACGGGCTCTAGTAATGACCTGCTGGCCCGGTAGTTCAAAGCAGCCCATGACACCATGATGAATGAAGCTGACCTGGCAATTTCGGAAGAATACAGCTTATTGTATCAAAAAAGTGCTCGCAGCCACAAACACTGCAGTGCAAACACTGCTAGTTAACATTCTTCTGAATTCAAGAGCAAATTTGTGAGAGTGAGATCTTGCGATAAAAACAGGAGTTTTGCTCCGTGTTTCATCAGTGTTTTGAACTGTGGTAACTATCGCTTTGTTCTAAATTGAAGACTGTTTGAAGAGCCAAAGTGCTCGACAACAAATCAGCAACAGACATTAAGTGCAATAACACAGGTATAATACGGGTATACTTAGCAGTATGTCTCAACTGCAAGAAAGTAACACAAAAATGGCGAGCGTTGAAAAAAAATAGAAATTCCTTTTGGTCAAATCATGCCCCCTTCACTTTACCCCAGAAGACGTATTGTAGCTCAGTGAGTTCGTTAAACAATTCCAGATTGAGGTAGGTTGCCCTGTGGCACTCCAGGTTGCATAACCAATCTCTCTCATTACTTACACACTCTCACAGACAAGGCAAGCCATTCTACATAGAAATCTATTACAGTGGATTTATAGAGTATAGACCTTACAGAAATTCTGAATTCAAAATTGATTAAATGTATTATTTTTCTCACGCATCTACACATAATACCTCATAATGACAAAGTGAAAACATGTTTTTAGAAATGTTTGCAAATGTATTGAAAATGAAATACACTATATACAAAAGTATGCGGACACCCCTTCAAATTAGTGGATTCGGTTATTTCAGCCACACCCGTTGCTGACAGGTAAAATAAAATCGAGCACACAGCCATACAATCTCCATAGACCAAACATTGGCAGTAGAATGGCCTTACTGAAGAGTTCAGTGACTTTCAACGTGGCGCCGTCATAGGATGCCACCTTTCCAACAAGTCAGTTTGTCAGATTTCTGCCCTGGTAGAGCTGCCCCGGTCAACTGTAAGTTATGTTATTGTGAAGTGAAAATGTCTAGGAGCAATAACGACTCAGCCGCGAAGTGGTAGGCCACATAAGCTCACAAAACGGGTCCGCCGAGTGCTGAAGCGCGTAAAAATCGTCTGTCCTCGGTTGCAACACTCACTACCTAGTTCCAAACTGCCTCTGGAAGCAACATCAGCACAAGAACTGTTCGTCGGCAGCTTCATGAAATGGGTTTCCATGGCCAAGCAGCCACACACAAGCCTAATGTCACCATGCGCAATACCAAGCGTCGGCTGGAGTGGTGTAAAGCTCGACGCCATTGGACTCTGGAGCAGTGGAAACGCGTTCTCTGGAGTGATGAATTACATTTCACCATCTGGCAGTCTGACGGACGAATCTGGGTTTGGCGGATGCCAGGAGAACGCTACCTGCTCCAACCGAATCTGGGTTTGGTGGATGCCAGGAGAACGCTACCTGCCCCAATGCATAGTGCCAACTGTAACGTTTGGTGGAGGGGGAATAATGGTCTGGGGTTGTTTTTCATGGCCAGGCCCCTTAGTTCCAGTGAAGGGAAATCTTTACGCTACAGCATACAATGACATTCTAGACGATTCTGTGCTTCCAACTTAGTGGTAACCGTTTAACGATTACAAGCATACCCATAGTATGACGCAGCCACCACTATGCTTGAAAATATGGAGAGTGGTTACATTACTCAGTAATGTGTCGTATTAGATTTGCCCCAAACATAACACTTTGTATTCAGGACAAAAAGTTAATTGCTTTGCCACATTTTTTGCAGTATTACTTTAGTGCCATGTTGCAAACAGGATGCATGTTTTGGAATATTTGTATTCTGTATAAGCTTCGTTCTTTTCACTCTGTCAATTAGGTTACTATTGTGGAGTAACTACAATGTTGTTGATCCATCCTCAGTTTTCTCCAATCACAGCCATTAAACTGTAACTGTTTTTAAAATCACCATTGGCCTCATGGTGAAATCCCTCATGGTTTCCTTCCTCTCCGGCAACTGAGGAAGGACGTCTGTATCTTTGTAGTGACTGGGTGTATTGATACACCATCCAAAGTGTAATTATTAACTTCACCATGCTCAAAGGGATATTTTTTGGGAAAACCTCCCTGGTCTTTGTGGTTGAATCTGTGAAATTCACTGCTTGACTGAGGGACCTTACAGATAATTGTATGTGTGGGGTATAGAGATTAGGTAGTCATTCAAAAATCATGTTAAACACTATTATTGCACACAGAGTGAGTCCATTCAACTTGTTATGTGACTTGTTAAGGACATTTTTACTCCTGAACTTATTTAGGCGTGCCATAACAAAGGGGTTGAATACGTTTGACTCAAGACATTTGAGCTTTTCATTTTTAATTAATTTGAGCAAAAAAATTGAAAAACATAATTCCACTTTGACATTATGGGATATTGTGTGTAGGCCAGTGACCAAGAAAATCTCAATTTAATACAACAAAATGTGGAAAAAGTAAATGGGTGTGAATACTTTCTGAAGGCACTGCACATTTTCAAATGATCTAATACTTGCTTACCACTAGGGGGAGGGAGTAGAACTTTAATAACACTTGAGCTTAGTTACTTGCAGGAAATAAGAAATATAAAACATGTTGATGCATTTAACGTTGTCATGGAACCAACTGCCTATCAGAGTCAATACAGATGGATGTTAACATGCAACAATGGAAGAGAAGAGAAGATGAAATGAGAGCATATAGTGAAATACACCTCCAAACCAAACAGCACCATCTCATTCCCATAAAGTACAAGCTTGTTTAAACAGACCATGCAGGCCACACAGAGGGTGGTTGTAGTAAAAGGGAAAAAGAGTGTCCAGTTGATCTGATCCCTAACCGGCCTGCAGACCTCCATGACCTTTGACCCGGGAAAGTGGAACCAGTGAAAGGACCACGGGAGAACGTGAGATACCTCAGGTACCACAGATCTCATGCTCTCTCTCAAACACACACACACACACACACACACAAAGTGAGTCAACTCACACACATAATACTACCTGGGAGTGAAATAGCAAAGTAAATGGACAGTCCTAAATCAACTCAATCTATCTATTTAGTGTCTCACTTCACACATGCACGCACAAACATTGTTTGCGTGTAAAAGCAGAGACCTTCCTATTGGAGGTTGGACAATATCATCTTTGTGCTCTTTTTGCTGATTCCTGGTTTGCTTTCTGCAACCCGTATCAATACTGGTGGATTGACATTGCCCGTGTTTCATTCTGTGGGGCCTTGATTTCCCTACAGACTACAGAGTAGCTAACAGTGTGAGCCACCTTGAGTTTGAAATTCGGCTTCAAACTCATACAATTGGCCCCAGTTCCCTGACCTCCCCATTCTACACTGTGCTGCTGGGATGCTGGATGTCCAGTAAGTGCCTGACGAAACACTGAGACTAAAACTGCCACTGCATCAGCCTTCCCATTAGAGGTGAGTATAAAGTCAACTAAAAAAACAGACTAATAGGTAGCATAGCGGTTAGAGCGTTGGGCCAGTAACTGAAAGGTCACTGGATTGAATCCCTGAGCTGACAATGTGAAAAATCTGGCGATGTGGCCTTGAGCAAGCACTTAATCCTAATTGCTTCTGTAAGTCGCTCCGGATAAGAGTGTCTACTAAATGACTAAAAATTTCTCTAGCACCTGGGAGGCAATGGACATCAGGAGAAATGGACACGCTGGTGTGAGTGAGGTAGTATGCATGCTTTGAGGGGGGTACACACTGAACATTAGCACGTGTGTGAACAACGCTTTGATATTCTGATTGCAGCCCACCCTTGGAAAGGGTCACACACTGAGACTTCCTGGCTGCCACTGTTTCCTCAGAGTAAGAGATTACCAGGGAATTGGCACAAGAACAGGTCAAGGATAACCTATATTGTAGGGGCAGGTTCAATTTACACACAGAATACGCTTTTTAGAACTGATTTGAATCAGAAAGGTTAAAAAGGCTGTATTATTAATATAAAGATAGTGCTCAATCAGTTTACAGAGCCACAATCAGTTTGAGGCATAACAGATAAACATTTATGACAAAAATACTCCCAATAGGTCTGCATAAAAAATCTGGTGACTCAACAAGTCAGGCCAGAACAGGTGGCAGGTGTGAGCAAAGAGAGTTTTACATGACAAAAGCAGCTAATGTGAAAAGAAAGCCTTTGACATCAAACCAGCCATTTAATTGTTGGCATAGCAAACATTAAGAGAAGGGTAATGACTAATGACAGGTAAGGACTGTGGCTTTCATAGCAGCCATGTACCATTATTACGCGTAAGTAAACGAATAGGAATTGAAACAATATAACCAAAATCACAGTTTTAAATGAATTACATACCTCATGTAGTCTAAATTCATTATTTCCTACTCAAAGAAATATATATTTTTTGTAGAATTCAAATGAAAATTGTGCGTTACCGACTATCCCATGCGTATTAGTCCAGTCTGAGCGCACGCCGGAGTGGTCAGACCCTTTTCCCCAGCGTGCTCCTGGTCGGCTGTGGAGCATGTCTTGGCGGTGAAAATCCACACAATGATGTCCTTTAAATGCACATAATTCTCAAGCGTCCAACTTTTCAGGTTATCTCCTTTGCCTGAAGTGAACAAAAAAAAAACGATTCAAAGGCTTTGGTTTCAGGAGAGCGCGAAAGGCGCCTCCCTTTATGCGGCCAAGCCTTTCTCTTCTCCTCTCCCCCAAATCCTTTCAGTTTCACCCTGCATAGGAACAGAATGTGTAAATATCATTCTAATTTCATAAAAAGTTAAATAGTACACATAAATACGCATATCACCAAAATATGTATGCTGCACACTGTCACTACAAAGGGGAAATGTGAGGTTAAAGGTTGTGCAAGTACATTTTAGCTGGCTTAAATCTCGTGGGAACATTCCGTTAATTATTTCATGTTGGGCACATCTGTAGAAATGTCAAACAATGCTTTATCAATTCAAACAAACATTATTACATGAACACACTTTATTTGCTGTGTGTGCATGTGTGAGAGAGAGAGAGAGAGAGAGAGAGAGAGAGAGAGAGAGAGAGAGAGAGAGAGGGTTCATGTATGATGAGTTACAGACAGCGTCTCATGTCTCATGCATTGTTATTGACATTTATGACCCATTTCTAAACAAAGCAGTATAAAGTTTATATGCATGATTAAGTTCCCCCTTACCTTTAGGACTTGCTCAGTCTTGCCTCCAAACATTGATTTGAAAAATTAGTAACGCGCCAGGAACGCGCATAACCTTTAGGCTATTCCAGGATTATTCCACAATAAAAATTTTAACAAAAACTTTCCAAGATACACGTTAGATTTCTGGGATAGAACTGCAGCCCGGCTATGCCCTTTTTATGGAAACGTTGTCTATATTGTCTCTCATTCAGACAAAGTGTCCTCCGCCCAGACCTTGGAACTCGATGCTGTTCTTGTCTTTGGTACCTGTTATTTTTCACACGTCTACCTCAGGTTCAAATACTATTGATGAGACCCTGGGCGCGTCAAAATCCACTTCTCCGCAATTGAGGATAAACGCATTTGCAACATTTCAACTCCATGCACCATGTTATTACGCGTTGACTTCGCTACTATTACAGAAGCTCCAAATAATCATTGTAGGCTATCCCATCGATCTTTGTTGAGTGGGTATCAGACACACTTAGGACTCTGTATCCGCCGCACACTACAGAGATACGATACAATACACAAGCACTGGAGGCTATATATTCACCGCCCTGCTCTGCCTGTCAAAAGCCTTGTAAAACCAGAGCGCACTGAAGCTGTTGAGAGCCGTGCTTTTTCCTGCACCTCCACATAGCTAAAATATATTTTTGTGCATGGAGAGTGCACACTGGAATTGTCATACTTGAATGGGTTTTGTGTTTGAATCTGGAGACCTGTCGGTGCGTCAGTATTGACAAGGTTCATAGAAAAAATAACAACAGGCTTCCTACATATATTTTGAGGAGATGCATGTTCTTCTATAGTTGGCATATCGCCCATGGACTGACTCCCAAGTTATGATCAGAGTCCCATAAACTTCAGGGATTTTACTGCATTTCTTACATTCTTCATCAACTAACAAGGGACACACACACTCATTTGTTTGCCAACCTCCACTCCATGTTTGCATAGTCACACAGGGCCTCCCTTCCAGACTGTGTCACCAAGTCTGCTGTTTGAGGGCAGAGGCAGGGAGGGGGATTCCTTCAGAAAGGACCTACCTGACATACTTCAGACCCAGGCTTATAGTTGCGCCATACAGCACACACCTCAACTCCAGGGCATCCCGCCCCAACCCACCCCCATACCAGGCCAACCCAAACTCCCTCCACCTCCACCACCCCCACAGTGGGGGAACTCCCTCCAGGGCAAACAATGGGGCCTGCAGAGCACAAAGCCTGGGCAAACAGCACCTTGCTCGCCCCGCTCTCCTCTCCACCACACACAAGGCAGAGACAAACACAGGGGAGGATCCACGGTCCCTATAAATAGAACCTGGGTAACAACACACACAGCTGACTGTGGCAGGCAGGAATGTGTCCAGCACCTCATGGCAGGTTCAACAACAAGTGGGACCCGTGAACTGTTCTGTGCCTATGCCAGAGAGGGACCCCAAAGCAAGGGGAAACCTGGGTATGGGGAGATGGGGAGGATTAAGCAATACATGGTTACTACATTTCTCTGGATGACTCTCACACAGAGATGGGAATGTGAAACCATAGGTATAAAACCACATCAATGCTGAAGAGTGATAATGAACCATAAGAACACGAAAACTAATGGATGACAGTTTCAAAGCTTTTTGAAGAGGAGCTTGACAGTGTTTTCTTCGAACATGCCTCTGGCAATAGGTGCTGCCTACGTATATGTTTTCTGGCTACTTTACTTTACAGCCGTGACATCAGTTCTTCGGCATTGTTACTTAAAGGTCCAATGCAGCCGTTTTTATCTCAAATCATATCTGAGTAACAATTAAGTACCTTACTGTGATTGTTTTCAATTAAAATGGTCAAAAGGAAACTAAATAGCTTATTTTTGAAGAGCAATTTCTCAAACAAGAATTTTGCTAGGACTGTCTGGGAGTGGTCTGAGTGGGGAGGGGAAAACAGAAAACTAGCTGTGATTGGCAGAGAGGTTTGGAACTCTCTTTCTTATTGGTCTATTAACTCATTTACCACCTGGTGATGTCACCAGGCAGGCCAAAACTCCATCCCCCCAAAACAGGCTGATATTTCAGGCAGTCTTTTCAAACTGCTCTTACACTAAAAGGGCATTATCATCATAATCACAATTTCACAGTATTATTCCAACCTGTGTGGAAATATATATCAAACACAGGAAAAACATGTTTTTGACTGCACTGGGCCTTTAATAACCAGAATGTGCTTTGAAATGCATGGCTTTATGACAAGAGCCAAGAGCAGTCCCCTCTCTGTGGTACTGGTGCCAAGCCATCACTTTGACAGATGGTAATGAACTTGTACGGCATTGTGTGCGGCTTCACAGCACAGCTTTGTGTACACCCACAGTTAAGCCCCATGCGCACAAGGACAACAAACTCTCAGGCACCAAGAACACACACACACACTAAAGCACACATAGACACACGCACATACACACACACACTCTCTGAACACTACTTTGGGCATAACATGCTGTATGTCACCTCACATAATATGCTGTATGTCACCTCACATAATATGCTGTATGTCACCTCACATAATATGCTGTATGTCACCTCACATAATATGTTGTATGTCACCTCACATAATATGCTGTATGTCACCTCACATAATATGCTGTATGTCACCTCACATAATATGTTGTATGTCACCTCGCTCCTCCAATCCCAACAAGACAGTAATGTCAATAGGTGAAACCTCTGCCAGTAAATCTGAGCCCTGCGTCCTCCAGTACTCCCAAGAATAGCCCAGTCAGAGAAATGTAGTCAACTAAGGTTTTGGAGAAATGACAAGTTACATCACTGCCAACCTTTTACCTACAACTGAATTGGCTGTGGAACAATACAAACTGTAATACAAACACACATTACTTCTTCCCTCTTATGAATATGACATACTGACTCAACCTGCAATGACAAACATTCCATATCCGTACTTTGTACTACACTTAATCTGATAGGCGACTTCACATATAGTATAACATGCCTTTTCTATAGCCTACTTATACTTTCAAACTCATTTCCTCATCACACTTTTCATTAAATGTTTCAGATAGTCACCTAAAAGAGAAACCCCTGAGATGAAAAGCTGAATGACTTAACAGTATTGGAGTTATGGCAGCAAGTCACCGGCCAGCTGCAAGGCAAAGCCATTGTCCTGTTAAGAGGGCTTCTCGCTCCAGTCCAGCGCACACAGGACACTTAATTACTACAGAAATGTTTCTTAGCAGATGCAGAGTTGTCAAGTACCTGTACTGCTCAGCAGGTGGCTATCCAGAGCAGTTTCCAGTTACTGGACGGACGTCTGGGCCGTTGGACCCGTCTTGTTTCCAGACAGGATGGGGGGCTGTCCCTGTCCCGGACGGAGGGATGATGAGAAGGATGGAGGGATGATGAGAAGGACGGAGGGGGTTAGGAGTGTGGTGCACCCTCCAGATGTGAGGGACAGTTTTTAAGAGAGTTATTTTCCCTTTGGGTTTCTCCAGTTTCATCTAGTGCACAGGTCTGTTTCCTGCCCCCACCCTCCTCTATCCCAAGGTGCCTGTGCCTCCTCTATCCCATGACTGTACTGTAAGTCGCTTTGGATAAAAGCGTCAGCTAAATTACATGAATTATATTATTTATTAAGACAGTCCCAATTTAGGTCAATGCCATTTTAGCTCTCATCAATTTATGAAATCACTAATGAATTGAACATTTCCCATAAAATATTTTTGGGGTTTTCATTTCATGAATGGTATTTCAAGTGTGCAGTCTCTCAAGGCTGGTTATGGCAGTGTTTATGCAAACAGACAACAAATACAGCCTACAGTGCCTTCAGAAAGTATTCACACCTCTTAACTTTTTCCACATTTTGTTGTGTTACAAAGTGGGATTAAAATTGATTTAATTGTACAATTCAACAATCTACACAAAATACTCTGTAATGCCAAAGTGAAGAAAAAAATCGAACATTCTTTAAAAATGTATGGAAAACACAAATATATCTTGATTAGATAAGTATTCAACCCTCTGTGTCAATATGTTAGAATCACCTTTGGCAGTGATTACAGCTGTGTCTTTCTGGGTAAGTCTCTAAGAGCTTTGCACACCTAGATTGTACAATATTTGCCCATTATTCTGTCAAGTTGGTTGTTGATCATAGTTAGACAGCCATTTTCAAGTCCTGCCATAGATTTTCAAGCCGATTTAAGTCGAAACTGTAACTAGGCCACTCAGGAACATTCAATGTCATCTTGGTAAGCAACTCCAGTGTATATTTATTTGGCCTTGTGTTTTAGGTAATTGTCCTGCTGAAAGGTGAATTTGTCTCCCAGTGTCTGTTGGAAAGCAGACTGAATCATGTTTTCCTCTAGGATTTTGCCTGTGCTTAGATCAATTCCGTTTCATTTTATCCTAAAAATGCCAAGAGTGTGCAAAGCTGTCATCAAGGCAAAGGGTGGCTACTTTGAAGAATCTCAAATCTCAAACACTTTTTTGGTTACTACATGATTCCAGATGTGTTATTTCATAGTTTTGATGTCTTCACTATTATTCTACAATGTAGAAAATAGTAAAAATAAAGAAAAACCCTTGAATGAGTAGGTGTGTCCAAACTTTTGACTTGTGCTGTATATAAACGTTTTCTGAAGATCGTTAGTCACATGATCTATACAGTATTTCCTAAAAAGCCCTAAACTTGACACGGATTAAGTGTGTCACCATGGACCAAAGAGAGGGATGGGTAAAAAGATGTTCTCCATTGTCTCAGTTTACCCTCTCTAAAGTAAACAGAGTGAAAGGCGGATGTTGTTCTCCTGTCTGTGTGTGCGTGCGTTCTTTCCCTTTCACACGTCCCCGACATTTACGAGGAGTTTAGGTTTCGGCCCAGGGGTCACAGCCTTCCCATTCCAAGCCCACGGAGAGGAGGCGGAGTGCAGAACCTGTCGCCGGGAATAAAAGGGGAGTCCGCTGAAGGGCCGCAGGCGCACATATTCACCGCCCGGGAGGCAGAGCGTGGTTAGGGCTAGCTGTGATAATAGTACATTCTGTAGAGTCAGAGCCAACAGAGCCGTGAGAGCGGCGTGTTAGTAGTGGTCAGCCGCGCGTAATGGGTCCGGTTTTGCTGGCACCCTTTTAAAGGCAGGATGGATTAGCACCACTGGCCTTTTAAAGTGCTCCAGCGTCCCCCACTCGCAATTCACTTACAGCACCAGCAGCTGTGCAACAGTAATTTCTCTCAGTCGCTCCCACTTCCGTTTGCATAGATCAGGGGAAAGCACCTTTGGCAGACTTTACCGTGCCTTCAGAAAGTAGAGACTTCACAGGGTGGTGAAAGTGCAAGGTGATGCGCTTGATGCTCTTTCCAATAAATATCGATGGTCTTATACTGGTGAAATGATCAACGATGCTTGGCTGTTGTTTGACAATTAAAAATAAGTTTGCTCTTTTGTCCATAACTGCGCGATGTTGGCTAGAGCGCACGTGCCAATACCAGAGTGGGCACACTTACTATATAGCCTAATGCACATTTGTTTTGTGAGAAAACCATCAGTAGAGTTGAAAAGGCAATGGAAACCAATTTAACCGCAAAAGGTATTTTTATGTGCACGCTATCACTCACAGCAGTTTATCTGCAACGAGTCAATTTGATGGAAACATCTCTGGTGGGAAAATGCGCATTTTGTTTTATGCAGATATTAGAATATTCGCTTGAAAATCTGTCGCCAATTGAATGGAAACCTAGTTACTGGCACAAAATATACATCTTCTTCAAATGTTGATATTTGGTTGCATTGACAGTAAATAGCCTATTAACTTGTTGAACGTTAACAATATATATGTTAGATTCACATCTCCAACTAAACCAAAAATAAAAGTTAAAGAATAGGATTAAGCCAGTGGCTCAGATGAAACTATCCAAGCATTAGATAGCCTTTAAATGTTGATATTGGCCACATTCTGAGGTTAGCCTATTGTAACAATAAATGTCTTCATATGCAATCATAGAAAGCCTGCATGTTCAAGATTGCATGCAAAGGTCGCAGGTATGTGGAGTTTATCACAATTGCTATAAGAATCTGTGCAGAATCAGCATTGATCACTTGCACTATGTACATTTAATGTAATCTCAACTTCAAACCAGGTAATTTGGTAGCGCTATTAGATGAAGCACAGTGATAACACATTAATTTGTTGTATAAATACAAAATATCTGACATTGAATTTCCATTTGAATGTTGTTGTGCTTTTAAATGGTTGAAAGCCCAGTGTTAACACATTTAGATGACAACTAAACAAAACATCTTACATGATTTTTCCATTGGAATTTGGATGTGCTTTTAGACTGTTGAAAGCATGTTGATAACATTGGGAATTCAACAAACTTCTGTCTGACTTTTTGAGTGGGTGAATAAAGGTTGAAATCTCGATCAAATATTACCCACATTTCCACTTTGAAATGACATCGTCTGTCCAGTAGGATGTTTCCATTAACTTGTTCAGTGATTTTTTGTCGAAATGTAGAAAGTTCGCATAGAAAATAGATGCAACAATTGCCTGCTACAGTGCGTTTCCATTTAACCATTTATTGTGTCAATAAAAACAGCTGGATGTAATGACATCACACCAAACAAAAAAAGTTTAGCAAAATCCTACAGTGTCGAATAAAAATGAAGTGGTTGAAGTGTTTCCATTACAGTGGTATGTATTCATGGATGCCAAGGGAAGCCTGGCTTCCCAAAAAAATGGACAAGAAAATAGTATGTATCTTTTGTCTCTTCTCTGTGTTTCATAAATGTCCTTCAATTTGCAAGAGGCTGAATGTATCTCACCGGGAGAAAGCATCCGAGCGAACGAAACAGCGCCCCTCTGTCTCAGTATGTGTAGCGTATCTATCTGATGCTGTCTGGTCAGAGAGTATGACATTGTTGCCGCCCATAGCATTGAACACAAGGGAAGCCAGCGAGCATTTGGCCTCCCTTGATAAAAATGAATAAATAATAATAGCCAAATCAGCATTGAGCCAAACTGAGCGAGCTCAGCTGTGAATGGTCTTGGAGCATTAAAAAAAAAAAGTGTCAAGGGAAGCCAGTTTGGATTTGGCTTCAGACCAATCACATCACAAGCCAAATGTCATTATTGACAGTCATTACTGACAGAAGAAAACTTGAATTGTTGCATCTTGTTGTGTTGTTGTCCTCCGGTGGCTAGCTAGCTAAAATAATCCCTTTTCTAAATTAGCTATGGATGGAGATAGGGATTTGGACTTGTGGTTTTACTTAATTCTCAGTAATGGCCAATGATTATGATGGCAATTCTGATCCAACCATAAATTCATACATTATGCCCCTGGCCTGAGAGGATGGAAGTTCAACATGTAGTTAGATGTAGTATTCTAATGCTAACTACCTGGCGGAAGTTAGCATGCAAGTATTTTAGCCAGGTAGCCTAGGGCAACAAAAACTAAAAGCATGTACTGTATGACAGTCATAGACCATTTAGGCAACATGAAAGAGGAGGATGGCATTGGCGTTTCTCTACAAGTAGGGTGAGTCAACATGTTATTTCTACTTGCGCACACACACACACACACATACACGCACACACACACACACACAGAAATCAGAACCATGGACAGCCACATCCTATTTAGCTTATGTTGATTGGGCTAAATTATTTTTGGTATCTTTTAGTTGTCACTATATTAGACTAAGCATAGGTGATTAGATAGATGATGTTGAAATGTTGAAGTTGAAATGGTGCTGGAATAGTGGAGGCAGCTCCTGTTTTCTTTGTGACTTGCGGTAACTCTGTGTTTCTAAATCAATAGTTATTTAGTAGTCAGAAAATGTCAGAAACATTACCTTGCTTGACCATGCTGTAGGTCATGTAACTGTTTGTTACATGCAATATGATTTGTGGACTTCACCGGACAGAGGTTGCTCTCTGGTTTTGTAATGAAACAAATGTTTGGTTGAATTTATTCTGCCACTGTGTCTTCTTATTGTCTCTGCCTTAGGCCTATATATCACGGTCGCAAGGCATATGAACTAACAGGTTATAGAGCAAACAACGCAATTATCACAACATATAGATTGTAATATGGCTTTTTTGGGGGGATTAGCTTCCCCAGTGATTCTCCCACGCACCGCTACTGTTCCATTACCCATTTAGGCAAATTGCACATTAATAAATTGGCGACAGCCTGAATGCCCTCCCACCTATCCATTTCATGTCTCTTGTAGCCCGTGAAAGCCAACATGGATAGAATGCAATAATTGATTAATATTTGCCATATTCTAATTATTACAAATTCCCTGCCGGTGACTATTATTACACCTCACAATCCTGAGCTGCACACTCCACTCCCCTTCCCCCACGACCGGAGACTGAGAGTCTAGGGGGTACCATAAACCTACCTCTCAAACTCTCTCTGACCTGTGCCCTGATAGGTTGCTAGGGAGGTTACTAGGGGACCGGACATCCTCTTGACTCTGCAAGTATTGTGTGACATGCAGTCTCCCTCAAGCAGTGGCAGAGAGCAACATCTCTGTCTCTGCCCATCAACAACTGGACTCACTCATGTCTCTGGACTTGTGGGATGGTGTGCGTGCCCAAAGTGTGTTGTGACATGTATATATTGTTCTTAATAATTAGTTGTTACTATTGTTATGTGCGGTCTTTGTGTATAGCTGTATTGTCATATGTGCAGGTAGCATATACATTTTCATACTTCCCTTCTTAATAGCCTTGTTGCTCTACTTGTGCTATCAGTTATAGTATTGTGTAGTGGATTCATTACCTGTTTCAGAACCACTATCATTCCACCATCATTCCACTATTCATCCCCATGTTCATCTTCCTCGTGTGTTTAAATAAAGTTCCTGTGTGTGTTAACTATTGGGCTGCTTTATTCCCCTCTAACCGGGAGCGGTGTCAGTGAGACACAAACCAGTAAAATACGTAGAGCCGGGTCGCTATCTTTCACTAATAATTCTCATGTGCCAACGTATCGCCACAGTCCGTGCCATGGTGAAACGTGCACTCCTGTAGATCTGAAATAATTGGATGGTGAAACTTGCCAGCCAACCAGAACAGCAAAGCATTTCAGGCATTCTTGAAAGTCAGGACAATCCTTGTCTGGCAAATAAACATTTAAATAGTTGAAATTTTTTTGGGGGAAGCAGTAGAATTATAATTAAATGTGGTGTGGAGCTTTAGTTACACAATGACATGTGCCTCGCGTACCTTCAAAATGATTTGGCATTCATAATTTATTTGGAAAAACACAATTTCTATTATATTTTGCAATAAAGAAAGTTTTACAAAAGAAAAACCCACCCTTCGAACAGATAACATTTTTGTCGATCTTTAGAAAATGTCCCCTATAACTGCTGTTTCCATTACACGACGCAATTATTTATTTTGCGACATTGCTTTTGTTGAATAAACCTGGGTAATTGGAAACCTGACTAATGATTCCCAACCAAATTTACTGAGTTTGCGCAATTTTGACAGTGAAGCATTTTTTTATTCTTTTGGCTCTGTACTATAAAAGTTTGGATTTGAAATCAAACAATGACTATGCGGTTAAAGTGTAGACGGTCAGCATTAATTTGAGGGTATTTTCATCCATATTGGGTTAACCGTTTAGAAATTACAAGTCCCCCCGCCCCATTTTAGGGGACCAAAAGTATCGGGACGAATTCACTTGTGTATTAAAGTCGTCAAAGGTTTAGTATTTGGCCCCATATTCCTAGCACGCAATGATTACATCAAAAAATAAGAATATAATATTTCTAAACAGTTCTACATTAATGCCAATGCTACCATGATTACGGATATTTGTGTCTAACTTTCTCACTCATCATTATTCACAATTCATTCAGGATTTTCCATAATCATTGTAGCATCCACATTAATGTTGAAGTGTTTAGAAACATTCTATTCTTATTTACAATAAAAGTGACTGCAAAATGACAATACATTATTTACCATTCATTTCTATTGGGCACAAAATAATCTAAAACTCAACCAAAACAGAGCAAATGCTTCCAACAAATTTGTAGAGTCACAAGCTTGATGTAGTCATTGCATGCTATGAAACTGGGACTTTTTACTACTTTAATACACAAGTGAATTTGTCTCAATACTTTTGCGCCCCTAAAATTGGGGGACTATCTACAAAAAGTGCAGTACTTTCTAAACAGTTCACCCCATATGGATGAAAATACCCTCAAATTAAAGCTGACAGTCTGCACTTTAACTTCAGTCATTGTTTGATTTCAAATCCAAACTTTTGGAGTATAGTGCCAAAAGAAGAAAACAATGCTTCACTGTCTCAATAATTACTGACAGCACTGTATGTTGCCCTGAGAGGAATCTTATTAAAAATGATTCACAGCTGTAAGGTGCTTCCACCAAGTATAAACTCCCGAGTGGCGCAGTGGTCTAGAGATCCTGCCACTAGAGATCCTGGTTCGAATCCAGGCTCTGTCGTAGCCGGCCGTAACCGGGAGACCCATGGGGCGGCGCACAATTGGCCCAGCGTCATCCGGGGTAGGGGAGGGAATGGCTGGCAGGGATGTAGCTCAGTTGGTAGAGCATGGCATTTGCAACGCCAGGGTTGTGGGTTCGATTCCCACGGGGGGCCAGCATAATTTTTAAATTAAAAATTACAGTGGGAAAAAAACAAACATGTATGCACTCACTAACTGTAAGTCTCTCTGGATAAGAGCGTCTGCTAAATGACTAAAATGTAATGTAAAAATGGGTGTGAAGACAATCAATACATTTTTTTTATTAATTTGGAAAATGTTTCATTTTTCTTTCACTTTGTAAATGTGGAGTAGGTTGTGTAGATCGGTAGGATCGAATTGAATCCCTTTTCAGATTGAATTGTAAGACAGCAAAATGTGAAGACTATGCAAGCGGTGTGTAGACTTTCACTAGGCGATGTATGTGTGTGTGTGTCAAATAATTTATGTGTGTGCGTCTTAAGAGTATCCTTACAACAGTGTGTGTCCTGGTTTGGATGGGTCCCTCCGGGCCACTACAATGAAACTAGATCCTCATAAGGGTTTGGCAGGTGAAGAACAGAGAGAAAGTGTGGATAGGGATTGAAAAAGTATTTCCTGTCTCTCAGCGGGTAGCAGGGAGAGGGAATAAGAGGAAATCCTGCTCCAGGCTTAGACCAATCATTTTTTTTACCTTAACAGTATGTTTTTTTTTCTTCCTGTGGAGTCTATAACCTATATAACAGAAAAATGGACACATATAGTATGGGTACTGCAAAACAGTAAAGAACACCAGGGCCTTGTAACCTAATTAAGGCCTGCTCAGGTAGTTGCCTGCACACTATAGACCACCCGTTGACAGTCCTTTATGTGTGTTAACAAAAAACAAACAATAAAACAAAAGAAATACACACCATCCATCAGTCAACTGCACCAAGAGACCAAAGGGTCAACGTATTTATTAACAAGTTGCAGATAGGACAAAGTCTACATATACACACACACATTTATACAGTGCCTTCAGAAAGTATCCACAAACCTTTACTTTTTCCAAATGTTGTTGCTACAGCCTGAATTTAAAATGGATTAAGTTGAGATTGTGTCACTGATCTACACACAATAGAGCACCACAGTGGAGGTGTCAGAATACCTATAAAACCTAGAGGTCAAAACAGGTTCCAATCATTTTTCCTCCATTCACTTTAGAAACACTTAAAATAAGGGCTGTGTTTTGTGTAGGTTTACCCTGGCATAACGTTTTGATAACCATGTAAATCTCTCGGAAAAGGTGACTCATCAATATATTCGGTTCTATTTACTCTGATTCAAAAATGCTAATTAGCGTCAAAGTAGACATCATGCAAAACTACAAATCCCTGCAAGCTCCTGCAGGTCATCTCTAGCAGATACCTTTGTTAACAGATATTGTGTCCATTTACACAGTTCATAGAATTGTCCATTTAAAGAAATGTAGCCTACTTATTCATTACTACATTTAGCTAACATTAGATAGTTAATCCAGATATTCTTACCTTTGCCTCGATTCCGCAGTCTCATCCAGATCGTCATGGCATTTGTAGTTCTTTATGATAGCCACACTAGCAGCTAATTATCATTTCATTTTTCGTGGGTAATTAAAGGTGAATATATTGATAAATATATTTGTGAGAGATTTACATGGTTATTAAAACGTCACACCTGGGTAAGCCTACACGAAACACAGCCCCCTTATTTGAAGTGTTTCCAAAATCCCCTATGGGAAAAATGAATGGTGGAGAAACGATTGGAACCATTTCTCTGTTTGACCACTAGGTTTTATGGGTATTTTGACTCTTTTGATACTGTGGGATTATGATACTGTGGGACTCTATACCCCATAATGTCAATGTGGAATTTTGTTTGTAGAAAATATTAGAAATTAATGCTAAATTAAAAGCTGAAATGTCTTGAGTCAATACGTATTTAACCCCTTTGTTATGGCAAGCCTAAATAAGTTCAGGAGTAAAAATGTGCTTAACACATCGCATAATGTGGTCCTCTGTAGCTCAGCTGGTAGAGCACGGCGCTTGTAACGCCAAGGTAGTGGGTTCGATCCCCGGGACCACCCATACACAAAAATGTATGCACGCATGACTGTAAGTCGCTTTGGATAAAAGCGTCTGCTAAATGGCATATTATATTATTATTATTATAATAAGTTGCATGGACTCATTCCCTGTTCAATAATTGTGGTTAACATGATTTTTGAATAACTACCCCATCTCTGTACCCCACACATTCAATTATCTGTAAGGTCCCTCAATCGAGTAGTGAACTTCAAGGACAGATTCAAAGGAGGTTTTTCAATGCCTCGCAAAGAAGGGCACTGATTGGTAGATGTGTAAAAAAAAAAGCTGACGCTGAATATCCCTTTGAGCATGGTGAAGTTATTAATTAGGCTTTGGATGTTGTATCAATACACCCAGTCAGTTCCTCCACAATACTAACCTAACTGACAGAGTTAATAGAAGGAAGCCTGTACATAATAAAAATAATCCAAAACAGGCATCCTGTTTGCAATAAGGCACTAAAGAAATACTGCAAA
Organism: Coregonus lavaretus; assembly: GCF_964263955.1. Lineage (NCBI taxonomy): Eukaryota > Metazoa > Chordata > Actinopteri > Salmoniformes > Salmonidae > Coregonus > Coregonus lavaretus. The sequence continues at coordinate 34,755,698 of NC_140010.1, read as the reverse complement.
AATGTGGCAAAGAAATTAACTTTTTGTCCTAAATACAAATCGTTATGTTTGGGGCAAATCCAACACTGCATCACTGAGTACCACTTCATATTTTCAAGCATGGTGGTGGCTGCATCATGTTATGGGTATGCTTGTCATTGGCAAGGACCAGGACGTTTTTTGGGGATAAAAATAAATTGAATACAGCTATTTAAGCACAGGCAGAATTCTAGAGGAAAACTTGGTTCAGTTTGCCTTCCAACAGACATTGGGAGACAAATTCACCTTTCAGCAGGACAATAACCTAAAACACAAGGCCAAATCTACACTAGAGTTGCTTACCAAGACATCATTGAATGTTCCTGAGTGGCCTAGTTACAGTTGACTTAAAATCGGCTTGAAAATCTATGGCAAGACTTGAAAATGGCTGTCTAGCAATGATCAACAAACTTGACAGAGCTTGAAGAATTTAAAAAAGAATGGGCAAATATTGTACAATCCAGGTGTGCAAGACTCTTAAGAGACTTACCTAAAAAGACTCACAGATGTAATCGCCGCCAAAGTTGCTTCTACAAAGTATTGACTCAGGGGTGTGAATACTTATGTAAGTGAGATATTTCTGTATTTTATTTACAATACATTTGCTAAAAACATGCTTTCACTTTGTCATTATGGGGTATTGTGTGTAGATGGGTGAGAAAATTCACTTTGAATTCAGGCTGTAACAACAAAATGTGGAATAAGTCAAGGAGTATGAATACTTTCTGAAGGCACTGTATATATAATATAAAAAGAAACTGCAACACTTGTGATTTGATCTGTAACGACCTTGCCAGTGATTGATTGCTCAGGGCAAGGTGATAACTGATATAGACCTCTCTCAATGGGTGATATGGTGAGGTTTCCTGTATGATGTCATTGTTGTCTCCAGTTCTAATAATTACATTCTGCTTAGTGACCAGGCTGGAAAAACAGGGTTGGGGTCAATTCTGTTTAAATTCCTGTCCAGTCCAGGATACACATAAAAAAAACAAAAAAAAAACATTTGATTAATTGAAAAATCCTCATAGAAAATTACTCACTTTCAAAAAACAAATTAAATGTAATCCAAAAATGTACAAAAAACCAAAACTTGTCATGTCAGAATAAAATTCACCACCATATAAAGCTGACTTTCACATTCAGTAAATTTAAAAAAAATTAAATCTTAAATTGACATTCGTAAGTTTTGTTGAGGATGTTGAGGGAAGCAGCGAGGGAGGCTAAGTGCAACCATAGCATGATCTCATCTGATCAATACTGAACCACTGCTATGCACGGAGAAACACTTACAGTAAATACTGAACTGTTAGTTTTTGAACTAACCAAAAAATTGGCCTTTTTGCTGAGAAACTTGGGACCCATAAGCTTTCACATTGTAATACCAGTCTGGGTTTAATATTGCAAACCAAACGGATAAAAATGTAAATGAAGTATGGTTCAATATTGTAATAACTCCTGTGGATGATTTACTGCAATCTAGAGTCCTGCACGGGTCAGTTTTTTGGAGCCACACCCACCAGGCACATCAATTCCGAGCCCAAACCGATATCCGACATCAGGACAGATTATTCTCCGCAACCCGACCCAACCGCATAGAATTGTTCGGAGAGCCGATCCGTGACCCGCCAAAAAAAGTAGATATTTAATAGTTTTTATGACTCCAGAGTAGGAGAGCAATAGGCTATTCCCATTCCCTGTATTAATTTGTCCGCATGTCTATTCAACATTTGGATAAAAGGAAACCATGCCATGAATTAAGAACGATAGGCCTCTCTTATTTTCACAATTGACAACTCAAATTGCTTTTAAAATGGAAAGGGGGATACCTAGTCAGTTAACCCTCTGAATCAAAGAGCCTTCCAATTAGCCTTCTTACCTAATGAAAGCCTATAGCCGACATAAAACAATACCTTTACATTCAATATTGTTTAGATAATCAAATAGTTTAATTGAAACAAACAATTCGCTGAATCGAATAGGTTATAGGCTGTAAAAATTGGCTACTCAAGCTTTTACCAGCTGCACAGTTTTAAACTTTATATAGCCTGTGCAAGGTTAATTCATGTAATAATTAACTGATAATAAACATAATTATTGTAAACAAACACCTGCTTGCACTTTTTTGTATCCATCTACCGGGTTGTTGTCCTCCTTGTCCACTAGGACTCCAAAATGGGGATTTCACTTGCGCAGCACCTGTTTCCACGATGGTGTATATTCAACCATCATAACCTTTCTTTTTATTTATCCTGTTAAGTTAGCCATTTTCGCATGTGCTACGAGTCAGGGAAAATAAACTTGGCAACATATAGTCGCATGGCGGAAGGGAACATAAGCTTTGCACATGGACAAATTAGGAATGTTTCTCAGCACCACACAAATCAAGGACAGTTCCCATCTCCACTCTCTCGCTGCGTGGCTGGTAGCCTTTCTGCCTCACCGCTCACATTATAGAATATGCAACAGAATTCAACAAGCTCTTGGGTTTGTAAAACAAAATGACATCTTCATTTAAAACGTTTCCGACCCGAAATATAATTGTTCTGAACCGCGAGCCGACCTGCGGGTTGAAAGAATGTTTTCATTGCACCCACCAGCTGATTTCCTTTGCAGGGAATCGTGGGTATCTGACCCGATGCAGGACTCTACTGCAATCTGACTGATATACTGGACATGTGGGGTCTAATATGATAACTGACCCATTGAAGTATTGGACCACTTAGGTTTTTAACTAAATACTGGACAAGTGGGGACTCATAATATTACTCCAGCGGTTATTTTACTGCAATATTGGACAACTTGGGCTTTTATTTAAATACTGGACAAGTGGGGACTTATTCTGTAACACTTGGGTATGAACGGGATCACTGTATTACCAGACCAGTGGGTCCCTCGCTGTAATACTGGACTGTTAGCGCTTCATTTTGTGAAGAGCCATACTGGAAATACTAGGGTTTGAGGGACATCCACTCAACAATTTATGACACCACAGTGAGTCATTGAGGAAGCACATCATGGCGAACTGTTAGGAGGAAATGATAGCGCACCAATTCTCAGCCTTCATTTATAAATAAATTAAACCAAAATAAAATAATCCAGGCCGTCTTCCTGTTAAAATCTGAAATTATAATCTCAAAACGCAGGGTGGCCTTAAAAAGGCCTGCTGATATGGAAGCGAGAAGGGGGAGATAGAGGTTTTTAAAAAAGGCCTTTCCGCCAGGCCTGGACGGAGGGAGTCTCGCCGGTGAAGAACGTACCGAGAGAACTGGGGATGGGGTGGGAGTCGCTGCAGTTTGTTAAAAAGCACAGTAAAAATCTTTGACATTTACACTGTTAAAGTAAATACATTCAGGCAGTAGAGGGAGACGTAGTCTCCTCCCCCCTTTGTAACGAGGTACATTTGGCACTGCTGTAACTATCTGTCCCTCTGTCTGTCTCTCCTGCAGTCTGTCAGTCAGACCTTCCGTACTCTGCCATCCGTGTCATCCTCCTCCTCCATACCACTCGTGCGTTCACGCGGAGCTCGCCGGTTTTAAAATGGTAAAGGCGGTTGTCTGATTGTCTGCTGACTGACGTTCGATCCATGTCCGTCCCTCCTGGCTGTGTCAGACAGGAGCCTCTGGGTCAGAAGGCACATATGTGCGCCTTTCCACCGAGCCGTCCGCTTAAATCTCCTCTATATAAAAACTCAGGCAGTGTGCAGACCACCAGGGTCCGGGTTCTAAGGGTCCTCTCCCCCCCACCACCCAGGTTAATTCCCAGCATCCTCTGTTCTGTAGTTCCTTTGGGAAAAGGCAAACCTCTTGGACGGTCAGACTCATATCCCGTTAGTCAGGTCCGTGATGATGTTGGCCTTCACCAGCTTGCGGAGGAACTCCTTTTCCTTGGATATGTTGTGTGTCCAGGACTGTGGAGGTGCAAGGGAACACAATGAGAAACAAGAAGATTGTCAGATGAATACGGGTCAGGTTCAAAGACCCTGTTCTCATCAGCCTAAACTTGAAGGATGTTTCTTGCATCCTATTCTGCTTCTCTATCTCTCTGCATCAAAACAATTAACTTGACCTGGTTAAGAGCCTTGCCATAAGTACTTTAGTAAATGCATAGTTTTTTCTGGTTAATGTGTGATAGATTAAAGTGTGTGTGTATGGAGCCACACCAAGTTTCCCTCCCCATTGTGATCCAGGCCCTCAGTCCGGTCGGCAGTGTGTGTAACCAGAGCAGGTGGTGGGCTCTGGGGCCTGATAGTGCGAGGACTGGGCTGAACTGGGCCCCACAGCTGGCCCAGGGAACCCACCTGGGTCCAAGCTGTGGGACCGAGCCGCTCGAGGGCCCCTGGCCTGTCTGTGTTGGCCCGGCCCGGACACTGACGGATCTCACTCACACGGAACCACACGGATCCAGGGCTAGGGTTTCAATGCTCTACAGGGAGCTTGGCCGGGAAAGACGGGAGCGGTAACACCGGTGTGTGTCTTCAGAGTCCAGGGATGAGGAGCTAGGTCAGAAAGTAGATGATATGGAAGCAACCTCCCTCTTGCTTTAACATCTTTGCATCCACTTAACACACACATACAAATGGTGTGTACAGCCATGCTGTACAGTGTGGTATTCTACATTCACTCCTGTACGGTCCCTTTACACTAAGCTAAAGAAAGTTGAATGAGCTAAAGAAAGTTGAAAAACACCCCAAAGTGCACCTTGAGCCGTCTTGCGTCTATGGTGGGTAACGCTGTTTGAAGGAGGGGACTAGTTCACGTCAGACAGTGAGTAAGGATACTATTGCATCTCATCACCCCCTGAGAGGTGACCTCAGCACATTACCACCAGTGGAAGGACATGAGGGAGAGGTAGTCTTTTAGTGTTCCAATGACGATAGACCTACCAGTTGATGTTTCCATTGATTACACTGCTCAACATGGCAAATGTCAGGAGTTCACTGGGAGTTTAGACAAAGGTTATCATTCTGAGCTCATAGTTCATATGACAGCTCCCCTCTGTGACATCTGTAATAATAGAACACTGATGCAGTCGGGAGTGGAGGATTAAAACGCTCTGTCTTGGGGTAATTTATTTGGTCGAAGTTCAAAGGGAGGAGGGGGGGGATGCAAGAGCCAATCAAAAAGACACAGATATCGGAATAACACTCTCGTTAGTCTAATAGGTCTAGTGGGGAGCCAATGTAGTCTCCGCTCTCTCATCTGCACTCACCTGAAAACACAGGATCAGGGAAAGCAATATGGTGGATGTGTACTGACAATGCGTTTTCACAAGGAGAGGACACACCACTCGAAGAGTCCTGAGATGTACTCATTTCCAGTTGATATGAATGCAACAAAAACACGCACCTCTTTGATGGCGGACATTTTGACCGTCTCGTAGTAGTGCAAGGGTGCGTGAGGCGTGTTCATGTCATAACCGAAGCCGGCCACCACCACCTCATCACAGTTATGCAGCGCCATCGTTATGGCGACCGTCCCCAGGGTTGGAATATTCTGGAAAAGCAGAAGCACAGAGGTGGCCATTAGTGGTGCGTGGGTCAGCTGTTTGTTCACCCGCACCCGTCTCATAACCCATCTGAAACCACCCGACTATATGTGATGAAGTGGAAATCTGAGGCCCGCACCGGACCCGCAAATATAGTAAATGTGCTGTAGGCTACAGTCAGAGACGGCAGAATGATTTTATGACAGGGGATGCAGGATTTTCTTTGTTTAATTTACATATGTTTCTGCTTATAATTTCTGTCATTTGTTAGTCAACTTGTCTATAATTAAATACATGCAGCTTCTCTTCTGTCATTATATGTTAACCTAGAAAACTAAATAAACCCTTGCTCACCAGAATGTCATAAATTATAGAATGAATGCTTCAATCTAGTCGACATCGGTAAAGTTATGTCATCCCTGCCTCTTTCGCGGAGCAAAGACGTTTAGGGACCGGGGAAAAATAAAAATGAGAACAATTTTCTGTGCCAAATTTCCAAATGACATCAGTTTGACCACTTGTAAGGAAATACAAATGCTGTGAAAACGACCCAACATGTTTCTGATAAGATTTCAGTTCGGCTTGGTTGCATATTTTATGTGGTTTAAATACTATCAGCTTTTATGATGCTGATAAAGATAGAGGACTGTCTGTAGATGCTGAAAATGCTCAAGAAATCATATTTCTCAACTCCTGTTCCTGAGTCAAAATGTACATTTGGTGTATCATTTTACTAAAAGAAATGCTTAATTCTGCAGGAGTTAATATTAAGAAAGGTTATAGACCTACAGTTAGTGTCCAGATCTCAGTTTCCATATAACCCATCTGAACAGTAGGCTACAGTTCCCTTGACGTGCCATAGGCCTATTTGAAGTCCGTCTTGTGAATGTTGAATTTGTATAGCACCTCACAACCATCACACATAACATAGCCGGCACTGCTATCATCCTCTTTACCACTTTACCAAATCTTTCCCAAACATTACTTTTCTGGCCCTCCCTTCTCTTTATTTTCAACTCTCCATTTTGCAGCTTTTTTCTTATTTAATTAAACTCCGACATTGTCCTTTTTGCCTCAGTGGATCGACTAACTTTTCTGCCTGTTCCCAAAAGCGTTTGGTGATTGGCGTGTAGGCTATTTGGCTCGCGTAAAGTTAGGCCTTAAAGCTTAAACTTACGCACTAATGACAGATAGCCTAAAAAGAAAAACCTCAATGTAGCCTATAGATGTAAATTGCACAAGAATTATACTTTAAAAAATAATATTTATGTATTATTTTTTCTTTAGTCAACCCGTGCATCATTAGCGGCCATGTCACTTTATTATAGTGGGTCGTATCTTATATGTTGGGGTGCAATGTAGGAACAAAGCGTTATTAGAAGGTGAGACGAGAGTTTGTCATCAACGAGCCAACACCCTTTACACTAAGAGCAGTAGGTAGTACAAGAAAGCATTGGAAATCAAATCAAAACTGAAAATGTCTATATGAACCGTTGTATTCCCCATCTTCCTTTACATCTGCTATCTTGCTTCTAGTCTGTGACTGGTCTGGCACCACTCTCCCTTTCCGCTCCCCCTGTTGCTCCGGAGTTGTTAACTCGTCCTGATCTGAGTGTGATCAACAATTTGCTTAAAGAGGCGCACCCCCACAATGTCACAGTAGTTTGAGAGGGCAGACCTCCACTTCCTCAAAGCCTAGGGGTACATGGGGAGGAGGAGGAGGGTTGGAGGGGATGAGAGGCCCCCTCTAAATCATCAGCCTGATTTGGAGCCCTCAGGGCAGGTGTATCTTAGTGTCCCCCCCCCGTGTCAGCACGTAAACACCCACACGCACTAATCAGGAGCAATAAAGGTGGGCATTTTAGGGGAATGATGTGTCAGGCTGCATCCTGCCTTGATCATTATTGTTTGGGACAGCCCCCCACCAACACACATACCCACACACACACACTGAGGGGGCACCAGGGCTCCCCACATGTTCTACACATGTTCCTGTAGACCAGGTGTTCAGGGCAGAAGGCTGTACATTTCTTGTACCCCTTCCCACCTCCCTAACTCCTTTTGCAGCCCACCTCCCTAACCCCTAACCCATCTCCCCTGCTCTCTTCTTTGGAACTTCAGCCTTTCAAGCTAGTCTGCTGCACAGTTCCTGTCCTGGAGGGTGACAGCATTTGCGGTAATATGTCTGAAGATTCATTTTCCCTCCGTAAACCGTTTTCTAGAGCAGGGGTCTGCAACATGTGGCCCTGGAGCCTTATGTGGCTCTTTAACTGCCCCTTTGTGGCTCCATGACAACCTATAATTAGTCATTAATAGACTATACTATCAATTAACCCATCAAATTAGTTGTAGTTCACAAAAGAACATGAAAACAGCTGAAGTTGGCTAGACCACTTACTATTCAACACAATTCTGTTTAGTTTAGTTTGAAATGAAGTCAGGTGCGGCCATGTCTATCAATCATAGGGTTCATCCATTGCAGCTACCAGAGCACTAGGTTTTTGTGAGAATATATTTAAAAAAGTATTCCTGTCATTTGGGTCCTTGATCTCCAAGACATGTTTGGAGACTTGTTTTAAAGAAATACTGCGGGATAATGCTACCGTACCTGTAGACTTGCAGTCATTGAGCTAATGCTAGTTAGCATTGGCTCACAAAACGACCACTAACTTCCTTCATACAGCACATCAACTGATTCTGGGTAAGTAAAACAATGGCTTAAATGCCAGAATCTCGCAGTATCCCTTTAACGGTTTAATTTCCTGTGATGGCACGGCATGGTGATGGCGGTGGTTGTCATAGGAACAGGGGTTCTACTGGCAGCGAGGTTTGAGTTTGTGTCAAACACACTTTGGTTATGACCGCGCGGTCGGTCAACGGCTTCCGGCTGCCTGTGGGTTGTGTACCGTTTCGTCGCATGTGTTGAGTGTGTGCGCATACAGTGGGGAGAACAAGTATTTGATACACTGCCGATTCTGCAGGCTTTCCTACTTACAAAGCATGTAGAGGTCTGTAATTTTTATCATAGGTACACTTCAACTGTGAGAGACGGAATCTAAAAAATAAATCCAGAAAATCACATTGTATGATTTTTAAGTAATTAATTTGCATTTTATTGCATGACATAAGTATTTCATACATCAGAAAAGCAGAACTTAATATTTGGTACAGAAACCTTTGTTTGCAATTACAGAGATCATATGTTTCCTGTAGGTCTTGACCAGGTTTGCACACACTGCAGCAGGGATTTTGGCCCACTCCTCCATACAAACCTTCTCCAGATCCTTCAGGTTTCGGGGCTGTCGCTGGGCAATACGGACTTTCAGCTCCCTCCGAAGATTTTCTATTGGGTTCAGGTCTGGAGACTGGCTAGGCCACTCCAGGACCTTGAAATGCTTCTTACGGAGCCACTCCTTAGTTGCCCTGGCTGTGTGTTTCGGGTCGTTGTCATGCTGGAAGACCCAGCCACGAACCATCTTCAATGCTCTTACTGAGGGAAGGAGGTTGTTGGCCAAGATCTCGCGATACATGGCCCCTTCCATCCTCTCCTCAATACGGTGCAGTCGTCCTGTCCCCTTTGCAGAAAAGCATCCCCAAAGAATGATGTTTCCACCTCCATGCTTCACGGTTGGGATGGTATTCTTGGGGTTGTACTCATCCTTCTTCTTCCTCCAAACACGGCGAGTGGAGTTTAGACCAAAAAGCTCTATTTTTGTCTCATCAGACCACATGACCTTCTCCCATTCCTCCTCTGGATCATCCAGATGGTCATTGGCAAACTTCAGACGGGCCTGGACATGCGCTGGCTTGAGCAGGGGGACCTTGCGTGCGCTGCAGGATTTTAATCCATGACGGCGTAGTGTGTTACTAATGGTTTTCTTTGAGACTGTGGTCCCAGCTCTCTTCAGGTCATTGACCAGGTCCTGCCGTGTAGTTCTGGGCTGATCCATCACCTTCCTCATGATCATTGATGCCCCACGAGGTGAGATCTTGCATGGAGCCCCAGACCGAGGGTGATTGACCGTCATCTTGAACTTCTTCCATTTTCTAATAATTGCGCCAACAGTTGTTGCCTTCTCACCAAGTTGCTTGCCTATTATCCTGTAGCCCATCCCAGCCTTGTGCAGGTCTACACTTTTATCCCTGATGTCCTTACACAGCTCTCTGGTCTTGGCCATTGTGGAGAGGTTGGAGTCTGTTTGACTGAGTGTGTGGACAGGTGTCTTTTATACAGGTAACGAGTTCAAACAGGTGCAGTTAATACAGGTAATGAGTGGAGAACAGGAGGTCTTCTTAAAGAAAAACTAACAGGTCTGTGAGAGCCGGAATTCTTACTGGTTGGTAGGTGATCAAATACTTATGTCATGCAATAAAATGCAAATTAATTACTTAAAAATCATACAATGTGATTTTCTGGATTTTTGTTTTAGATTCCGTCTCTCACAGTTAAAGTGTACCTGTGATAAAAATTACAGATCTCTACATGCTTTGTAAGTAGGAAAACCTGCAAAATCGGTAGTGTATCAAATACTTGTTCTCCCCACTGTATATGTGTGAAAGAGGGAATGCGCCTCTGTCGGGGTGTGCATATTATTCTTGAACTTTAAAAAAAAGTGAGTAAGAGTCTATACACTTTGTACTGCATGTGTGAATGCATGTCTGCATGTGTTTGCGTGCAGACTGCAAACTGAGCTGAATCTTATCCACCTGAATCAGGTGATTGAAGACATGGCATTTTCTGCAAACGTCTACTAGCACCATACATGTTTTTTCAGAACATTCTGATGGTTCTTCTCAGGACATTCCAATGCAATGCAATTTTTTGATAACATTTATATTTTTATTCAACTGGAGCGGGTTTCTGTTTGAGTGTCACTCACCCCTTTGCCCATGAGTCCATTATTGAGCGGCAGGCCGATGAACTGGAAGGCAGCCTCCTGGATGAAGTAGGGGTTAAGGATGCGCATCTCTGTGGGCTCCCTGGGGACGTAGTGTGCAACAGACTTCCAGAAGCCCTCTGTACCCCGCTGAGAGAGAAAGAGAGGAGATGTTGAGTTTCAGGAAAGGCATTGAAAGTAAAAATGTTCATACAATTTGTAATTTTGGGGGTCAAAGGAGTACTACTTAGTATGAGGTAGCCGGAGGTTCAAACACAAAGAGATTATCTTTTATAACATTGACATAGAACACAAAGGTCACATAACCCAGAGAGGCCCACCTACAGACTCGCTACCTACATTGATTGGGAAAATGGCGCTGTGCCTCGGGGGTAACATGGAGGATGGCCAATCGACCATAATTACGACCACGGTAGCGCCCCCTCATCAGCTAGGAAGTGTTACAGGAAGTAAGCCAAATCACACCCTGACCTCAGAAGGGGTTCCGGGAGCACTCACACCCCTCTGGTACCTCCTACTCCAATCACCACAGAGACCAGACCCGACTAGCTACACCACACCAGAGGTAAATTATTCCCAAATCTAAGGGCACGTATTTACCTGTTGTCTGACTTCATATACTCCGGAATGCCAAAAACAGATTTCCGCGCATACTTTACTCAAGACAATGAAAGTTGGAGTTACATGTGAATCTAAAGCCAGAATATTAAGATAAAAATCTGATGCAGTTTTTCGCAAAGTCGGAAGTTTACATACACTTAGGTTGGAATCATTAAAACTTGTTTTTCAACCACTCCACAAATGTCTTGTTAACAACCTATAGTTTTGGCAAGTCGGTTAGGACATCTACTTTGTGCATGACACAAGTAATTTTTCCAACAATTGTTTACAGACAGATTATTTCACTTATAATTCACTGTATCACAATTCCAGTGGGTCAGAAGGTTACATACACTAAGTTGACAGTGCCTTTAAACAGCTTGAGTCAATTGGAGGTGTACCTGTGGATGTATTTCAAGGCCTACCTTCAAACTCAGTGCCTCTTTGCTTGACATCATGGGAAAATCAAAATAAATCAGCCAAGACCTCAGAAAGAAAATTGTAGACCTCCACAAGTCTGGTTCATCATTGGGAGCAATTTCCAAATGCCTGAAGGTACCACGTTCATCTGTACAAACAATAGTACGCAAGTACAACCACCATGGGACCACGCAGCCGTCATACCGCTCAGGAAGGAGACGCGTTTTGTCTCCTAGAGATGAACGTACTTTGGTGCGAAAAGTGCAAATCAATCCCAGAACAGCAGCAAAGGACCTTGTGAAGATGCTGGAGAAAACAGGTACAAAAGTATCTATAACCACAGTAAAACGAGTCCTATATCAACACAACCTAAAAGGCCGCTCAGCAAGGAAGAAGTCACTGCTCAAAAACCGCCATAAAAAAGCCAGACTACGGTTTGCAACTGCACATGGGGACAAAGATCGTACTTTTTGGAGAAATGTCCTTTGGTCTGATTAAACAAAAATGGAACTGTTTGGGCATAATGACCATCGTTATGTTTGGAGGAAAAAGGGGGTCGCTTGCAAGCTGCAGAACACCATCCCAACCGTGAAGCACGGGGGTGGCAGTATCATTCTGTGGGGGTGCTTTACTGCAGGAGAGACTGGTGCACTTCACAAAACAGATGGTATCATGAGGAAGGAAAATTAAGTGGATATTTTGAAACAACACTTCAAGACATCAGTCAGGAAGTTAAAGCTTGGTCGCAGAAGGGTCTTCCAAATGGACAATGACCCCAACCATACTTCCAAAGTTGTGGCAAAATGGCTTAAGGACAATAAAGTCAAGGTATTGGAGTGGCCATCACAAAGCCCTGACCTCAATCCTATAGAAAATGTGTGGGCAGAACTGAAAAAGCGTGTGCAAGCAAGGAGGCCTTCAAACCTGACTCAGTTACACCAGCTCTGTCAGGAGGAATGGGCCAAAATTCACCCAACTTATTGTGGGAAGCTTGTGGAAGGCTACCCGAAACGTTTGACCCAAGTTAAACAATTTAAAGGCAATGCTACCAAATACTAATTGAGTGTATGTAAACGTCTGACCCACTGGGAATGTGATGAAAAAAATAAAAGCTGAAATAAATCATTCTCTCTGCTATTATTCTGACATTTCACATTCTTAAAATAAATTGGTGATCCTAACTGACCTAAGACAGGGAATTATTACTAGGATTAAATGTCAAGAATTGTGAAAAACTGAGTTTAAATGTATTTGGTTAAGGTGTATGTAAACTTCCGACTTCAACTGTATCTGCCAAATCCACAATAATATTTTATAACGTTAGCTAGGTAGCTACGGCTAGCTCTTGTCCTCTGACAACATCCCTCAGGCATCATGCCTGTACTGTGATGTTCCACACACACACACAAACAGTAGCATTCTGCCACAAACAGCACTGGTCGACTGACTAGCCTGCCTGCTTGCCTGACTGACTACCTTGCACACAATCAAAGGGGTCAGCAGATGTAAATGGGAAACCTGTTCAAATAGTCAGACGCCCGCCCTGCCGCCTTGATATTAGGGGGGAATAATGGAAGAGGCGGTTAGATAGCGTGTTTTCAACCAGGGGCCTCCGAGCCCTCCGCAAGCCGTGGCAGGAAAACCTCATCTCTACTGTCAACACGCTGCTTGTGTTATGGGATCTGTTTGGCAGCGCTGTCGTAGCAGTAAGTAATGCATTTTACTGTGGAAAGCAGAGATGGTGCCGACTCAAAGAGACGGTACACATACACACAGAGACAAGAATGTCATGTCTGAGGAGTCAGACAAACAAGTATTAAGAGAAAGGTACATCCAAGAGGAAAGCTAATTAGCGGGTAACAGCAGTGCTTTTCAATAAACACTGATCATTTCCAATGAAGCTACCTATAACATGAAATGAGAGATATAGCCTATTTCTACAGGTTTCTGAATGTAATGAAGTTCTCTCACTCAGAACTCAAAGAACGGTCTCTGAATGGGCCCCTGGGGGACAGGAAGTGATTTCCCCTCCGCTGTGACATGGGTCGGTGAGTCAGGAGAAACTTAACTGATGAGCCGTTTGAACAGATAAAACAGGAAGCTGCAGAATGATCCTGTCCTACTCGCTCTCATGCCACACTAAACCTGAGTCAACCATACACACGCACAGATGGATGTGCGAACACGCACACACTGGGGTGAACAGACGTGTATGGCTTGTAGGGCGGTGGCTGTATTGGGTTGTGGTATAGCCTAGAGGAAATGGCTATTTCCCTTCTCTCGTGACAGGTTTATGGTGAAATTGGTCTGGATTATTAGATTTTGTCAAGTGAAAATCTCACTTTTAAAAGTTAATATTCTGCTAACTCATACCCAAATAATGTTGTTGACTCATCCTATACTCATATTTGCAACCAAAGCATAAACATGTATCTCAAACAGGCCGTTTCAAAAATTATTTCTATTTCCTCAGAGTATGATGTCATACTCCTGAGAAGGATGAACTGGCAAATCCACGGTCTAGAGGAGGATGAGCTGGCCAATCAGCAGTCACACCCCTAGACTTTTTCCACATGTTGTTGTGTTACAGACTTAATTTTAAATTGAATAAATCAAGATTTTGTGTCACTGACCTACACACAATACCCCATAATCTCAAAGTGGAAGTATGTTTTTTACAAATTACTTAAAAAAGAAAAGCTGAAATGTCTTGGAGTCAATAAGTATTCAACCCCTTTGTGATGGCAAGCATAAATAAGTTCAGGAGTAAAAATGTGCTTAACAAGTCACAATAAATTGCATGGACTCACTCTGCGTGCAATAGTATTTAACATGATTTTTGAATGACTACCTCATCTCTGTACCCCACACATACAATTATCTGTAAGGTTGTCGAACACTGAATTTCAAACACAGATTCAACCACAAAGACCAGGGAGGTTTTCCAATGCCTTACAAAGAAGGGCGGCTATTGGTAAAACAAATAGAAAAAGAAAAAAAAAAGAAAAAGAAAAAGCAGACATTGAATATCCCTTTGAGCATGGAGAGGTTATTAATTACACTTTGGATGGTGTATCAGCTCACCCGGTCACTCCAAAGATACAGGCGTCCTTCCTAACTCAGTTGCCGGAGAGGAAGGAAAACGCTCAGGGATTTCATCATGAGGCCAATGGTGACTTAAAAACAAGTAGAACGTTTAATGGCTGATAGGAGAAAACTGAGGATAGGTCAACAACATTGTAGTTACTCCACAATACTAACCTAACTGACAGAGAGAAAAGGAAGCCTGTACATAATACAAATATTCCAAAACATGCATCTTGTTTGCAACAAGGCACTCAAATAATACTGACAAAAATGTGGCAAAGCAATTAACTTTTTGTCCTGAATACAAAATGTTATGTTTGGGGCAAACCCATTACAACACATTTACGGAGTACCACTCTCCATATTTTCAAGCATCGTGGTGGCTGCATCATGTTATGGGTATGCTTGTAAATTGGTAAGGACTTGGGAGTTTTTCAGGATAAAAAATAAAACAGAATGGAGCTAAGCACAGGCAAAATCCTAGAGGAAAACCTGGTTCAGTTTGCTTTTCAACAGACACTGGGAGATGAATTCACCTTTTAGCAGGACAATAACCTAATACACAAGGCCAAATCGACACTGGAGTTGCTTACCAAGAAAACAGTGAAGGTTCCGGAGTGGCCGAGTTACAGTTTTGATTTAAATCTGCTTGAAAATCTATGGCAAGACCTGAAAATGGTTGTCTAGCAATGATCAACCAATTTGACAGAGCTTGAATCATTTTTTCAAGAATAAAAAAAAAGCTCTTAGAGATTACCCAGAAAGACTCACAGCTGTAATCGCTGCCAAAGGTGATTCTAACATAAATTGACTCAAGTGTTTTTTTTTGTACGTGTTTATTTTTTTTATTTTTTTACACGTTAGAATGTCTTCCACTTTCACAGAGTATTTTGTGTGTTGACAGAAACATGACAAGTAAATCCATTTTAATCCCACTTTGTAACAACAAAATGTGGGAAAAGTAAAGGGGTGTGAATACTTTCTGAAGGCACTGTAGGTAATATTTCATAGAAATCTGGAAACACTGGATAGTTACTTTAAAATGTGTGCATGAGGTTGTGTGCCCGGATGCCAGCACCGGTTATAACAGGCTTTAATTGGAGAGGTAATAGTTTGAATAGCGGGGAGAGAGAATGGGAGTGTGGTTAAGATTTCTCATCCAGACAAGGGCTTCAGCTCTGGCCAAACTACCTCAGTTCCACCAGTGTTGACGTTGGCTTACCGGGTGACAATATTTCAACGCCTAACAGTGGCTCATCAATGAGACAAAACACAGATGTCGCCTCTTGGTCATATATTAGATGTCGAAAAGGGGGAATGACTCAATAACCAGACATGGGAGCTATGGGTGTGTCACCGGTCAACTCAATAACCAGACATGGGAGCTCTGGGTGGGCCTGCTAGCCGAATACCCAGTGTTTAATTTCATCATACCAGAAGACTAAAGCAAACATGTTGTCACCCAGGGACCGACCCACAAAACAGAAAGACATGAACATCATTGTATTACATGTCCATCTAAGTTGCTACACAGTGTTGAATGAGTCCATACTACATGTTACCATCTCAGTGAGATTAATGCTCACATTCCTCTTCTACAGCCCCAGCATCCACAAATGTTGTTTGTGCTCATTGTGGTGTTTGTGCCAGGGTCTGATTTTCCCATTCAAGCATCAAAGTTATTTCAAAATCTTCCACATTCTCCAGCTGTCTTCTCTGGTTGGCACGAGGCCAGAACTCCCACCAGCATTCCAGTTTGGGAATTTCCTCTTTGTGGAGAGAAAACGGAACCTGATGGATCGTACGCGATGCGAGAGAATCAGGCTAACAACCGCCACGCTCTCTTCCCTCGCAGTGGGATGTGTAACTGAGCCGACCCATAACCCAGTGGGTGAGTGAGGCTTCTTGGGCGAGTCGCCCTCCTCCTCCTCCTTCACCAGTAAATGGCTGTCAATCCTGCCTGCGACCCTCTAAACTAGCCCCACAGCATGCCAGCCCAGTGTTAAATCACTCCATAAACATCACACAGCAAGAGGGTAGTCATCCTCTCACCTCACTCTTTCCTTCACTAACTTTCCTGGCCTCTTCCCTCCGTCCAGCCTCTGACTCAATCTCTAAATCTTCTCTCTTCAATAGACTCTGCATAAAAAAACAAAGGCCGCTTGGTTTAACAAATCGGAGTTAGAAAACAAATAGATGGCATTTGGAAAGTCATTTCATATCATATACTCTAACTGCACAACAACAATCATAAAACAGGTGCAAGACTTGGTAAGGTAAACACTTTTTCCTATGATGAGAAACAGGTGTGTCTGTGGAAAACAGAATGTGTATGGATGGTAAACACCATGGACCCGGAGGAGATCATTTTCTAAAATGGGAGCACTTCTGGGAAAGTATGTTGAGGAGACCTAACAAATCATATCAAAATGTCAAGTGGGGTGTTTTTTTTCTGTTGATCACCATCAAAGGAATGGCTGGATACGGTTTGTGACTTTCCACGAATAGTCTGATACTTGAAAAACATTAAATGGCAGTCTCGCAAATCAACCTATCTGAGCGCACTAAAACAGAGGCTCCATCTAGTCGTTCCCAAGTCATAGGAAAATACAGATCAACCTACACAAGAGTCAAGGGCGGGATTAAAGCAAGACAATGCCAGGCCGGAGAAGAATAGAGATGTGTACCAAGAAGGGGGGGATCAATCTGAATGTGGAAAATTATGGCAACCAAGTCTGACGAAAGTGGTGTTTAAGGACAGTCGTATTGAAAAGGCTGAATGCCACCAACACGAAATCCAAAACCCCCAAGAAGATTTCCAAATCCCTCACTGGAAAAAGTAGTGGTGGAACATAAGTCTCTAAACACCTGAAGTATATGGAAGACTATCTCAAAGGTCTGTACATTCCTGACCTATGTGTATTCGCAGAGATAACACTTTCAACCTCTACGGCCCACACGTCCCTCCACAACATGGCCAAAAGTATGTGGACACCCCTTGAAATTAGTTGCTTAGGCTATTTCAGCAACACCCGTTGCCGACAGGTGTATAAAATCGAGCACACAGCTATGCAATCTCCACAGACAAACAATGGCAGTGAATGGCCCGTACTGAAGAGCTTAGTGACTTTCAATGTGCCGCCGTCATAGGATGCCACCTTTCCAACAAATCAGTTCATCAAATGTCTGCCCTGCTAGAGCTTTCCCGGTCAAGTGCTGTTATTGTAAAGTGGAAAAGTCTAGGAGCAACAACAGCTCAGCTGTGAAGTGGTAAGCCACACAAGCTTACAGAACGGGACCGCCGAGTGCTGAATCGCGTAAAAATAGTCTGCCCTCGGTTGCAACACTGTTACCTAGACAAGACACACACACACACACCATTAAGCTTCCTCCCTGTCACCTAGACAACACAGAGAGATACATACCTTTGGCCATGTAGTGTATATGATAACAAATAATCTCTAAAGCACATAGAAATACCATTAGACACCTAATAGTAGCCCCAGGCGCTTCGTAGGCAAGTACTTAATGTGGACGTACACATAAACACAATGATATAACATACTGTGCATTTCCAGTGGAGGCTGCTGAGGGGAGGACGGCTCATAATAATGGCTGGAACGGAGCAAATGGAATGGCATCAAACACCTGGAAACCATGTTTGATGTATTTGATACCATTCCACTAATTCCGCTCCAGTCATTACCATGAGCCCTTTCTCCCCAATTAAGGTGCCACCAACCTCCTGTGGTGCATTCACTCCATAGATGTGCAATTGAAGTGATGACGAGAAGCCACTCAAGTTATGCTCCTCAATGGGAAGGAGGCAGCCTCAGAATAGAACACCCTGGAGATGTCTAGCCTATATGGTTTCCTGTTCGCATTTCAGTTTATGTTTAGCCAAGGTAGATAAACCTTGGGAACACACACTTAAAAGTAAAATGAGCTATTTTTACACGGTGCATGTTCTAGTTAACTAGTCACAACCAGCTTGAGGGACAGAATGAGAAGGGGAGGGAATGGAGAAAAGGCAAAAGGGAGAGAGAGGGAAAGAAGGGTAAGCGAGTTGGACAGTTCACATGTGCAGGCCATACACAGATGGTCATAAGGCCCCTCTATGCAAATAAAAACAAACACAAGCCACAAGCAGCCAGGCGAGACATTGGACCAAGATGGAAAGGGTAAGAGCAAACCACAGAGAGGGACACTGACTCCCTGTCCAAAAACAACCCCATACCCCCTCCCAGTAGGCTACTCTTTGGGTGTTCTGACGGTCTGGAAGGACCCGATACACCTTAGGTGTACTGTAAGCAATAGGTGCTCGGGTTCCAATGGGATTAGGAGAGCTTCTGCCTTTTTGCTTACACCATTCAGGTTCCTTCCGATCCGCAATCACTGAAGGGGTAATCGTCAGGACTTGTTTATGGACCAGGCTAGAGCAGGTCACAGGGATGCACTACTAAGTGTAACTAAAAGTCTAAATGGCAGCACCAAGCTACAAACGAACCCAATTAAGGTTGTCTGGAGGTCATTAGCGCTGTGTACATGTTTAACTCAGAGTTTACGAGGTTCACAGTGTCTCAGCACAATGTCCCTCGGGGGAGGAACTTGAGAAAGCTGTATGAAAGGGGGGGGGAAGGAGGCTTTTGAGGGGCGCTCGCCCAGAGAAAACCAGGTTGGCCAGACAGACCAGGTTTCCAGTTACCAAAAATCCAAACAGCCCAAACTCTGTGACGCCCTACGACCTTCTCTGCCCTCTCTGGGGGTCACGTCGGTTTCTCTTCTCCCGGTCGTGCCGGGGTTATCCGGTGTGTGAAAACCGCGCCTTCGCACTCCCACGACGGCAAACAGGGAAAACAATGGGAACACTTGACAGCATTCCGACCCAAAGGAGGACTTGTGTGAACTATGTGGCCTCAGGGCGTTTAGAGGGTGTCTGAAACGACCCTTGTTCCACTGGCAGCCTGGAGCCATTTACTTACAGCAAACAGTCTACAGCAGCCCTATGGTCCTCAAAGCAGTTCAATGAGTACTGTAGCCAACCATCAAAATAATATTCAGAAGCCTCTCTATCAAGATACTCTCAATAACCCACAGTCTTCTGTCAATAACAGGGAATTAAGAGCTTGCCTACATCTGAAAGTGTATCAAAGTTGGCAGGCAAAATTATGGTTTTCACTTCTTGAATATCCACAGATACTGCTTGGCTAATGTTCTTACTCCTTGTTTACTGGTATGTAAAGGTTTCTGTATAGTGGGATTAAAATGGATTTGTCAAAATACTCTTAACGTGGAAGAAAAATGTAAACATTTGTAAAAACAAAAAAACACCAATATATCTTGATTAGATAAGATGAGTAAATACACGTTAGAATCACCATTGGCAGCGATTACAGATGTGAGATTTTCTGGGTAAATCAGAGCTTTGCACACCTGGATTGCACAATATTTGCACATTCCTTAAAAAATCTTCAAGCTCTGTCAAGTTGGTTATTGATCATTGCTAGACAGCCATAGATTTTCAAGCAGATTTAAGTCAAAACTGTAGCTAGGCCGCTCAGGAACATTCAATGTCATCTTGATAAGAAACTTCAGTGTATAGGTTATTGTCCTGCTGAAAGGTGCATTTGTCTCCCAGTGTCTATTGGAAAGCAGACAACCAGGTTTTCCTCTAAGAAAACATGATGCAGCCATCACTATGCTTAAAAATATGAAGAGTGGTACTCAGTAATGTTATGATCCATCCTCAGTTTTCTCCAATCACAGCCATTAAAACGAACTGTTCTAAAGTCACCATTGGCCTCGGTGAAATCCCTAAGCGGTTTCCTTCCTCTCTGGCAACAGTGAGGAAGGACGAAAAATACGAAAAACACGTTACAGACAAAAGACTTTACAATTTACATACACTACCGTTCAAAAGTTTTGGGTCACTTAGAAATGTCCTTGTTTTCGAAAGAAAAGCAATTTTTTTGTCCATTAAAATATCAAATTGATCAGAAATACAGTGTAGACATTGTTAATGTTGTAAATGGCTATTGTCGCTGGAAACGGCTGATTTTTTATGGAATATCTACATAGGCTTACAGAAGCCCATTATCAGCAACCATCAGTCCTGTGTTCCAATGGCACGTTGTGTTTGCTAATCCAAGTTTATCATTTTAAAAAGGCTAATTGATCATTAGAAAACCCTTTTGCAATTATGTTAGCACAGCTGAAAACTGTTGTGCTGATTAAAGAAGCAATAAAACTGGCCTTCTTGAGACTAGTTGAGTTTCTGGAGCATCAGCAATTGTGGGCTGAGTACAGGCTCAAAATGGCCAGAAACAAATAATTTTCTTCTGAAACTCGTCAGTCTATTCTTGTTCTGAGAATTGAATGCTATTCCATGCGAGAAATTGCCAAGAAACTGAAGATCTCGTACAACGCTGTGTACTACTCCCTTCACAGAACAGCGCAAACTGACTCTAACCAGAATAGAAAGAGGAGTGGGAGGCCCCGGTGCACAACTGAGCAAGAGTACATTAGTGTCTCTAGTTTGGGAAACAGACGCCTCACAGGTCCTCAACTGGCAGCTTCATTAAATAGTACCTGCAAAACACCAGTCTCAACGTCAACAGTGAAGAGGCGACTCCGGGATGCTGTCCTTCTAGGCAGAGTTGCAAAGAAAAAGCCATATCTCAGACTGGCCAATAAAAATAAAAGATTAAGATGGGCAAAACAACACAGACACTGAACAGAGGAAGATTGGAAAAAAGTGTTATGGACAGACGAATCGAAGTTTGAGGTCTTCGGATCACAAAGAAGAACATTTGTGAGACGCAGACCAAATGAAAAGATGCTGGTGGAGTGCCTGATGCCATCTGTCAGGTATGGTGGAAGCAATATGATGGTCTGGGGGTGATTTGGTGGTGGTAAAGTGGGAGATTTGTACAGGGTAAAAGGGATCTTGAAGAGGGAAGGCTATTACTCCATTTTGCAACGCCATGCCATACCCTGTGGACGGCGCTTGATTAGAACCAATTTCCTCCTACAACAGGACAATGACTCAAAGCACAGCTCCAAACTACGCAATAACTATTTAGGGAAGAAGCAGTCATCTGGTATTCTGTCTATAATGGAGTGGCCAGCACAGTCACCGGATCTCAACTCTATTGAGCTGTTGTGGGAGCAGCTTGACCGTATGGTACGTAAGAAGTGCCCATAAAGCCAATCCAACTTGTGGGAGGTGCTTCAGGAAGCATGGGGTGAAATCTTTTCAGATTACCTAAACAAGTTGACAACTAGAATGCCAAAAGGTCTGCAAGGCTGTAATTGCTGCAAATGGAGGATTCTTTGACGAAAGCAAAGTTTGAAGGACACAATTATTATTTCAATTAAAAATCATTATTTCTAACCTTGTCAATGACTACATTTCCTATTCATTTTGCTATATTTCCTATTCAAACTCATTTCATGTATGTTTTCATGGAAAACAAGGACATTTCTAAGTGACCCCAAACTTTTGAACGGTAGTGTACATTTAAAAACATGAATATGCAATGTGCGTGCATCTATCAGTTACACATACATGTCGGTACATACACAAAACAGCCGTGAAGTGGTAGGCCACACAAGCTCACAGAACGGGACAGCGAGTGCTGAAGCGCGTAGCGTGTAAAAATAGTCTGTCCTCGGTTGCAACACTCACTACAGAGTTCCAAACTGCCTCTGGAAGCAATATCAGCACAAGAACTGTTCGTCGGGAGCTTCATGAAATGGGTTTCCATGGCCAAGCAGCCGCGTACAAGTCTAAGATCACCATGCACAATGCCAAGTGTCGGCTGGAGTGGTGTGAAGCTCGCCGCCATTGGACTCTGGAGCAGCGGAAACGCGTTCTCTGGAGTGATGAATCACACTTCAGAGTCTGGCAGCCAGACGGACAAATCTGGGTTTGGCGGATGCCAGGAGAACGCTACCTGCCCAAATGCATAGTGCCAACTGTAAAGATTGGTGGAGGAGGAATAATGGTCTGGGGCTGTTTTTCATGGTTCGGGCTAGGCCCCTTAGTTCCAGTGAAGAGAAATCGTAACGCTACAACATACAATGACATTCGACGATTCTGTGCTTCCAACTTTGTGGCAAGAGTTTGTGGAAGGTAATTTCCTGTTTCAGCATGACAATGTCCCCATGCAGAAAGCGAGGTCCATACAGAAATGGCTTGGTCGAGATCGGAGTGGAAGAACTTGACTGGCCTGCACAGAGCCCTAATCTCAACCCCATCTAACACCTTTGGGATGATTTAGAACGCCGACTGCGAGCCAGGACTAATCGCCCAACATCAGTGCACGACCTCACAGTGCATGACCTTCGTGGCTGAATAGAAGCAAGTCCGCGCAGCAATTTTCCAACATCTAGTGGAAAGCCTTCCCAGAAGAGTGGAAGCAAAGGGGGGACCAACTCCATATTAACGCCCATGATTTTGGAATGAGATGTTCGATGAGCAGGTGTTCACATACCTTTAGCCATGTAGCGTATTGGAATAGTTAAATAGGATAGGCCTTTACTAGAATACAGTATATACAGTGCATTCGGAAAATATTCAGACACCTTTCCCTTTTCCACATTTTGTTACGTTACAGCCTTATTCTAAAATGAATTAAATAAACAAAATCCTCATCAATCTACACACAATACCCAATAATGACAAAGCGAAAACAGGTTTTTAGAATTTTTTGCAAATAAAAAAACCCAGAAATACCGTATTTACATAATAATTCTAATGAAGTGAAGGATAAAGCTGATATTGTAGGAGGTTTTAACAAGCACTGCATATCTGCTGGTTCAGTTTTTGATAATTTACATTTTACATTTACATTTTAGTCATTTAGCAGACGCTCTTATCCAGAGCGACTTTACAGATAGTGAGTGAATACATTATTTTATTTTTTTTCATACTGGCCCCCCATAATGGTGATAATGGTGGGGCCCAGGCCTCTAATGTAAGCTAGGGAACTCACAGTTAAAACATGTCTTAATTGAAAAGAACACACTAAGCGGGGTTCAGTCTGGCTTTAGATCAGGCCACAGCACCACAACAGCAGCTATGGCAGTGGCAAATTAGATCATAAATGCACTTGATAAAATGCAACATTGTGCTGCTCTGTTTGTTGATTAATCAAAGGCATTTGATTCAGTTGACCATTAATAGTTGCTAGCTAGACTCAGTAACACTGGTCTCAGTGAAGAGGCAGTAAATTGGTTTAGGAACTATCTTTCTGACAGAACACAACGTGTATATGCTGACAATCACAAGTCTAGCTTTCTTGAGATTAATAGAGGTGTGCCCAAGGGTTTCATTTTTGCTCCTGTGTTGCTCTCAATTTTCATTAATGATTTGGGAAATGGGATGCAACCAGCAAAGTTGCATCTATATGCAGATACCGTCATATATTAATGTGCTCCTTCTCTGGTTCAGGCTGTTGAAGAACTCCAGACTGCTTTTCAGTCACTGCAGGCCTCCCTTTATGAACTAAAACTGGTCTTGACTAGAGCTCGCACTCAGCCAGAGAAGGTTAGCATTGTCAAATCTAGTGGCTTATCCATTGAAAAAGTGTCATCCTACAAATACCTAGGTATATGGTTGGATGACAAGTTGTCCTTTAAAGTTCATGTGGATAATATTGTGACGAAGCTTAAATTGAAATTGGGTTTTAATTTTTGTAATAAGGCTTGCTTCCCACTTATGACTAGAAAGAAACTTGTTCAGGCCACTTTTCTCTCTGTAATTGATTATGGTGTGTTGTTGTATATGCATGCAGCCTCCTCTGTTAATCATGCATCCTTGCGCTTTATTACAAATGCCAAGTCACTCACCCACCATTGCACCTTGTACCAAATGGTGGGTTGGACCTCACTTTGTTTGCGCAGAAAGCTACATTTGTACGTGTTAATCTACAAAGCCCTTTTGGGTAAACTCCCTCTTTATCTTTGGATGTAGTCTATCACAGTGCCATCCGTTTTGTCACCAAAGCCCCATATACTACCCACCACTGTGACCTGTACGCTCTTGTTGGCTGGTCCTCACTACCTATTCGTTGCCAAACCCACTGGCTCCAGGTCATCTATAAATCACTGCTAGGCAAATCCCTGTCTTATCTTAGCTCATTGGTCACCATAGCAACACCCACCCGTAGTATGCACTCCAGCAGGAATATCTCACTGGTCATCCCCAAAGCCAACACCTCCTTTGGCCGCCATTCCTTCCAGTTCTCTGCTGCCAATCTCTGAAAAAATGCAAAAATCTCTGAAGCTGGAGACTCTTATCTCCCTCACTAACTTTAAGCATCTGTTGTCAGAGCACCTTACCGATCACTGCACCTGTACACAGCCCATCTGAAATTAGCCCACCCAACTACCTAATCCCCATATTGTTATTTATTTTGCTCATTTGCACCCCAGTATCTCTATTTGCACATCATCTCTTGCACATCTATCATTCCAGTGTTAATACTAATTGTAATCATTTTGCACTATAGCCTATTTATTGCCTTACCTCCATAACTTGCTACATTTGCACACACTGTATAAATATATTTTCTGTTGTATTTTTGACTTTGTTTTGTTTTACCCCATATGTAACTCTGTTGTTGTTTTTAAATCGCATTGCTTTGCTCTTTCTTGGCTAGGTCGCAGTTGTAAATGAGAACTTGTTCTCAACTGGCTTACCTGGTTAAATAAAGGTGAAATACATTTTTAAAAATTCAAAATCTCTGTAGTCTGGTCTCCTTCACCACTAGCAGTCACCATACCCGGTCTGCTAGGTGGTTGCTACTTAAAGTCCCCAGGACATCTACAGTATTAGGCAAGACTGCCTTCTCGTCTTGTGCACCAGAGGCATGGAATAGTCCACAATCCATGCTTCATCTAGATATGTTAGTGCCCCTGAATGAATTAAACATTTTGATGGGAGACTATGTTACAGAGGAGTGGAAATGCTTTTGTTTTAGGCTGAATTATGTTGTTGAATTGTATTGTATTGTTGTATGTTTTCATTCTGTAATGTATTGATTGTTGCTGCCTTCTTCGCCAGGTCTCCTTGAAAAAGAGACTCAAATGTGATTTTCCAGGTTAAATAAAGGTTCTAAAAAATTATAACATTCTGACCCTATGCTATGAGACTCGAAATTGAGCTCAGGTGCATCCTGTTTCCATTGATCATCCTTGAGATGTTTCTACAACTTGACTGGGGTAAATTCAATTGATTGGACATTATTTTGAAAGGCACACACCTGTCTATATAAGGTCCCACAGTTGACAGTAATGTCAGAGCAAAAACCAAGCCATGAGGTCGAAGGAATTGTCCGCAGAGCTCAGAGACAAGACTGTCTCGACGCACAGATATGGGGAAGGGTACCAAAAAATGTCTGCAGAATTGAAGGTCCCCAACAACACAGCGGCCTCCATCATTCTTAAATGGAAGAAGTTTGGAACCACCAAGACACTTCCAAGAGCTGGCCTCCCGGCCAAACTGAGCAATCGGGGGAGAAGGTCCTTGGTCAGGGAGGTGACCAAGAACCCGATGGTCACTCTGACAGAGCTCCAGAGTTCCTATGTGGAGATGGGAGAACCTTCCAGAAGGACAACCATCTCTGTAGCACTCCACCAATCAGGCCTTTACGGAAGCCAATCCTCAGTAAAAGGCACATGACAGCCCCCGCTAGGAGTTTGCCAAAAGGAAACAAGATTCTCTGGTCTGATGAAACATTTACATTACATTTACGTCATTTAGCAGACGCTCTTATCCAGAGCGACTTACAGGAGCAATTAGGGTTAAGTGCCTTGCTTAAGGGCACATCGACAGATTTTTCACCTAGTCGGCTCGGGGATTAGAACCAGCGACCTTCCGGTTACTGGCACAACGCTCTTACCCACTAAGCTACCTGCCGCCCCGCAACAGCCTATAGGGAGGGGGTCCAGGGAAACCAAGATTGAACTCTCTGGCCTGAATGCCAAGCGTCACGTCTGGAGGAAACCTGGCACCATCCCCATTGTGAAACATGGTGGTGGCAGCGTCAATCTGTGGGGATGTTTTACAGCGGCAGGGACTGGGAGACTAGTTTGGTTTGAGGGAAAGATGAACGGAGCAAAGTACAGAGAAATCCTTGATGAAAACCTGCTCCAGAGCGCTCAGGATCTCAGACTGGGGCAAAGTTTCACCTTCCAGCAGGACAATGACCCTAAGCACACAGCCAAGACAACGCAGGTGTGGCATCGGGACAAGTTTCTGAATGTCCTTGAGTGGCCCAGCCAGAGCCCGGACTTGAACCCGATCGAACATCTCTGGAAAGACCTGAAAATAGCTGTGCAGCAACATGCCCCATCCAACCTGACAGAGCTTGAGAGGATCTGCAGAGAAAAATGAGAGAAACTCCCCCAAATAGAGGTGTGCCAAGCTTGTAGCGTCATACCCAAGAAGACGAGACTGTAATCGCTGCCGAAGGTGCGTCAACAAAATACTGAGTAAAGGGTCTGAATACTTATGTAAATGTAACATTTCCGTGTTTAAAAAAAGAAATAAATTTGCAAAAATGTCTAAAAACCTATTTTTGAACCCTTGTGGGGCCCCTGTGTTGAGGATCAGCGTAGTGGAGATGTTGTTGCCTACCTTCACCACCTGGGGGCGGCCCGTCAGGAAGTCCAGGACCCAGTTCCACAGGGCGAGCTTAATGATGAGCTTGGAGGGTGCTATGATGTTGAAGGCTGAGCTGTAGGGGGGTTAATGTAAATAGTCCGGGTGGCCATTTGATTAGTTGTTCAGCAGTCATATGTCTTGGGGGTAGAAGCTGTTAAGGAGCCTTTTGGACCTAGACTTGGCACTCTGGTATCGCTTGCCGTGCGGTAGCAGAGAAAACAGTCTATGACTTGGGTGAAAGGAGTGTTTGACAATTCTTTGGGCCTTACTCTGACAGCGCCTAGTATATAGGTCCTGGATGGCAGGAAGCTTGGCCCCAGTGATGTACTGGGCTGTACGCACTACCCTCCGTAACGCCTTACGGTCGGTTGCTGAGCAGTTACCGTACCAGGCGGTGATGCAACCGGTCAGGATGCTCTCGTTGGTGCAGCTGTATAACTTATTGAGGATCTGGGGACCCATGCCAAATCTTTTCAGTCTCCTGAGGGGGAAAAGGTGTTGTCGTGCCCTCTTCACGACTGTATTAGTGTGTTTGGTGGTGATGTGGATACCAAGGAACTTGAAACTCTTGACCCACTCCACTACTGCCCGTCGATGTGAATGGGGGCGTGTTCGGCCATCCATTTCCTGTAGTCCACGATCAGCTACTTTGTCTTGCTCACGTTGAGGGAGAGGTTGTTGTCCTGGGACCACACTGCTAGGTCTCTGACCTCCTCCCTATAGGCTGTTGCATTGTTGTCGGTGATCAGGACTACCACCGTCATCGGCAAACTTGGTGTTGGTGTCGTGTGTGGCCACGCAGTCGTGGGTGAACAGGGAGTACAGAAGGGGGCTGAGAATGCACCCGAGGGGCCCCCGTGTCGAGGGTCAGTGTGGCGGATGTATTGTTGCCTACCCTCACCACCTGGGGGCGGCCCATCAGGAAGTCCAGGATCCAGTTGCAGAGGGAGGTGTTCCGTCCCAGGGTCTTTAGCTTAGTGATAAGCTTGGAGGGCACTATGGTGTTGCACAGTGAGCTGTAGTCAATGAATAGCATTCTCACGTAGGTGTTCCTTTTGGCCAGGTGGGAAATGGCAATGTGGAGTGC
The DNA here is from genome assembly GCF_964263955.1 of Coregonus lavaretus. Lineage (NCBI taxonomy): Eukaryota > Metazoa > Chordata > Actinopteri > Salmoniformes > Salmonidae > Coregonus > Coregonus lavaretus. Next base: position 34,727,431 of record NC_140010.1, on the reverse strand, counting down.
AATAGAGATTACGTCATCTGTGGATCTGTTGGAGCAGTATGCGAATTGGAGTGGGGCCAGGGTTTCTGGGATGATGGTGTTGATATGAGCCATGACCAGCCTTTCAAAGCATTTCATGGCTACAGATGTAGTCACGGGGGAGGTAGTCATTTAGAAAGGTTACCTTGGAGTTCTTAGGCACAGGGACAATGGTGGTTTGCTTGAAACATGAAGGTATTACAGACGGTCACAGAGAGATTGAAAATGTCAGTGAAGACACTTGCCAGCTGGTCAGCGCATGCTACAAGTACGCATCCTGGTAATCCGCCTGGCCCTGCGGCCTTGTGAATGTTAACCTATTTAAAGGTCTTACGGAGAGCGTGATTATACAGTCGTCCGGAACAGCTTGTGCTCTCACGCATGGTTCAGTGTTGCTTGCCTCGAAGCGAGCATAAAAAAGACATTTAGCTCATCTGGTAGGCTTGCGTCACTGGGCAGCTCTCAGCTGGGTTTCCCTTTGTAATTCATGATAGTATGTAGTAGGATTTGATCTTAGTCCTGTATTGACACTTTGCCTGTTTGATGGTTCGAAGGGCATAGCGGTACAGTGAGGGAAATAAGTATTTTACCCCTCTGCAAAACATGACTTAGTACTTGGTGGCAAAACCCTTGTTGGATATCACAGAGGTCAGACGTTTCTTGTAGTTGGCCACCAGGTTTGCACACATCTCAGGAGGGATTTTGTCCCACTCCTCTTTGCAGATCTTCTCCAAGTCATTAAGGTTTCGAGGCTGACGTTTGGCAACTCAAACCTTCAGCTCCCTCCACAGATTTTCTATGGGATTAAGGTCTGGAGACTGGCTAGGCCACTCCAGGACCTTAAATGTGTTTCTTCTTGAGCCACTCCTTTGTTGCCTTGGCCGTGTGTTTTGGGTCATTGTCATGCTGGAATACCCATCCACGACCCATTTTCAATGCCCTGGCTGAGGGAAGGAGGTTCTCACCCAAGATTTGATGGAACATGGCCCTGTCCAGCGTCCTTTTGATGCGGTGAAGTTGTCCTGTCCCCTTAGCAGAAAAACACCCCCAAAGCATAATGTTTCCACCTCCATGTTAGACGGTGGGGATGGTGTTCTTGGGGTCATAGGCAGCACTCCTCCTCCTTCAAACACGGCGAGTTGAGTTGATGCCAAAGAGCTCGAATTTGGTCTCATCTGACCACAACACTTTCACCCAGTTCTCCACTGAATCATTCAGATGTTCATTGGCAAACTTCAGACGGGCCTGTATATGTGCTTTCTTGAGCAGGGGGACCGTGCGGGCGCTGCAGGATTTCAGTCCTTCAAGTTAATTTCAGTTAACCAATTGTTTTCTTGGTGACTATGGTCCCAGCTGCCTTGAGATCATTGACAAGATCCTCCCGTGTAGTCCTGGGCTGATTCCTCACCGTTCTCATGATCATTGCAACTCCACAAGGTGAGAACTTGCATGGAGCCCCAGGCCGAGGGAGATTGACAGTTATTTTGTGTTCCTTCCATTTGCGAATAATCGCACCAACTGTTGTCACCTTCCCACCAAGCTGCTTGGCGATGTTCTTGTAGCCCATTCCAGCCTTGTGTAGGTCTACAATCTTGTCCCTGACATCCTTGGAGAGCTCTTTGGTCTTGGCCATGGTGGAGAGTTTGGAATCTGATTGATTGATAGCTTCTGTGGACAGGTGTCTTTTATACAGGTAACAAACTGAGATTAGGAGCACTCCCTTTAAGAGTGTGCTCCTAATCTCAGCTCGTTACCTGTATAAAAAAGACACCTGGGAGCCAGAAATCTTTCTGATTGAGAGGGGTCAAATACTTATTATAACATTTTTGACATGCGTTTTTCTGGATTTTTTTGTTGTTATTCTGTCTCTCACTGTTCAAATAAACCTACCATTAAAATTATAGACTGATCATTTCTTTGTCAGTGGGAAAACGTGCAAAATCAGCAGGGGATCAAATACTTTTTTCCCTCACTGTATATCTAATAAGCGTCCGGATTAGTGTCCTGCTCCTTAAAAGCAGCAGCTCTAGCCTTTAGCTCAGTGCGGATGTTGCCCGTAATCCATGGCTTCTGGTTGGAATATGTACGTATGGTCACTGTGGGGACAGCGTCATCGATGCACTTATTAATGAAGCCAGTGACTGATATGGTGTACTCCTCAATGCCATCAGAAGAATCCCGGAACATATTCCAGTCTGTGCTAGCGAAACAGTCCTGTAGCTTAGCATCCGCTTCATCGGACCACTTCCGTATTGAGCACGTCACTGGTACTTCCTGTTTGAGTTTTTGCTTGTCAACAGGAAGTAGGAGGATAGAATTATGGTCCGACTTGCCAAATGAGGGCGAGGGAGAGCATTTTATGGGTCTTTGTGTGTGGAGTAAATGAGATCTAAAGTTTTGATCCCTCTAGTTGCACAGGTGACATGCTGGTAGAAATTAGGTAAAAATCGATTTCTGTTTTCCTGCATTAAAATCACCGGCCACTAGGAACGCCGCCTCTGGATGATAATTTTCTTGTTTGCTTATGGCCCTATACAGCTTGTTGAATACGGTCTTAGTGCCAGTATCGGCTTGTGGTGGTAAATAGACAGCTACAAAAAAATACAGATGAAAACTCTCTTGGTAAATAGTATGGTCTACAGCTTATCATGAGGTACTCTAACTCAGCGAGGAAAACCTTGAGGCTTCCTAAATATCAGAGATTGCTGTTAATAAAGAGACACACCCCTGATCTTACTGGACTCTGCCATTCTGTCCTGCCGACGCATAGAAAAAGAAGATCGCTTTATATTATCCATGTCCTTGTTCAGCCGTGACTCCGAGAAGCATAGTCTATTACAGTTCTTAATGTCCCGTTGATAGGATAGTCTTGAACGGAGCTCGTCCAATTTATTCTCCAACGATTGCACATTCGCCAATAGAACAGAGGGTAGAGGCGATTTATTCATTCGCCGACGTAGTCTCACGCGCCGGCTTATATAGCGCAGTCTTCGCCTTCTACGAGCGTCGGGGACTAGGGCCAGGTCCGGGATAATCAATATGTCTTTCGCCTCCAACTCATTGAAGTAGAAGTCCTCGTCTAAATCGAGGTTAGTGATAGCTATTCTGATGATCCAGAAGCTCTTTTCTGTCATAGAATTGATGGCGGAAACATTATGTACAAAGGAAGTTAAGATCAGCTTAACAAAACACACAAAATAGCACAATTGGTCAGGAGCCCATAAAACGGCCGCCATTCCACCTTTATTATGACATTTCCAAATGTTAGTAAACTCTCCAACCTTCAAAAGACATTACAGTCAGAGGTGTCAGTCAGTCACTCATCAAAAAACATCTGCCAGGAGAGAGGGGGGGTGGAGGCATGACAGTACAGGTGAGTCACTTTCAGAAGCACTATTATGAAAGCGCACCTCCCACCCACCTAAAAGAAGCAGTGAGAAACCTTCCCTTTCAAACCGAGTGAGAGAGAGGCATCCTGAAAGGGCCTTGCATTCCTTCCACCTGTGAGCGCCCATACCACACAAAGGAGCCCCCGCCAGACGAAAGACATCAAAGCTCCCACAGAGCAACTGTTCAAAGTTACATATAAGTCTCCCTGTGGGCCAGACTAAAAGGAGAGTGTGCAAGGGGGTTAGCTATGTACAGGGATTAGTGTGACGGGAGTCCAAAAACATGCGTTTTCTAAAGCTTGTTGTCTTTGTACAGTTACTCATGGCTTTACCGGTGTACAACCTGCCTACTGGTATTAACAAGGTGAAAACGTGAGGGGTTAAAAACCTGACAGCACAAAGGGGCTTGCTAGCCGCAGTTGCTAAAGACATACAAAGTGTATGTTATGTTTCCATTGCAATAGTTTAGGTCACTTATGATGCAGTTACTCCGGTAGCAATGAAGTGACGATAAAATTCAATCAACAGGATTACTTGTCTTTTAATGAGGGTTTCCAAATTGACTAAACAGCAGATTACAGTTTCCAGTCAACAGTTATCTGACTGACTACATTGTTACCAGGGTTACTGGTTGTTTACTGAGAGAATGAATCATGTTTGGAGACAGGTACGCATCTCATCACTCATTTTCCCCATATCATGCATAAAGAAAAATCTACTCAGGGTCATTGAATTTGAATACCTGATATTAGTTGAATGTCTGGTTGAACATCTACAGTTGAAGTCGAAAGTTTACATAGACTTAGGTTGGAGTCATTAAAACTCGTTTTTCAACAACTCCACACATTTCTTGTTAACAATCTATAGTTTTGGCAAGTTGGTTAGGACATCTACTTTGTGCATGACACAAGTCATTTTTCCAACAATTGTTTACAGACAGATTATTTCACGTATAATTCACTGTATCACAATTCCAGTGGGTCAGAAGTTTACATACACTAAGTTGACTGTGCCTTTAAACAGCTTGGAAAATTCTAGAAAATGATGTCATGGCTTTAGAAGCTTCTGATAGGCTAAATGACGTAATTTGAGTCAATTGGAGGTGTACCTGTGGATGTTTTTCAAGGCCTACGTTCAAACTCAGTGACTCTTTGCTTGACATCATGGGAAAATCAAAATAAATCAGCCAAGACCTCAGAAAAAAATTTGTAGATCCCCACAAGTCTGGCTCATCCTTGGGAGCAAATCCATTACATTACTGAGTACCACTCTCCATATTTTCAAGCATAGTGGGGAGTTTTTCAGGATAAAAAAAGAAACTGAATGGAGCTTAGCACAGGCAAAATCCTAGAGGAAAGCCTGGTTCCGTCTGCTTTCCACTAGACACTGGGAGATTAATTCACCTTTCAGCAGGACAATAACCTAAAACAAGGCCAAATCTACATTGGAGTTGCTTACCAAGAAGACAGTGAATGTTCTGGAGTGGCAGTTTCAGTTTGGACTTAAATCTACTTGAAAATCTATAGCAAGACCTGAAAATGGTTGTCTTGCAATGATCAACAACCAATTTGACAGAGCTTGAAGAATTTTGAAAACAATAATGGGCAAATGTTGCACAATCCAGGTGTGGAAAGCTCTTAGAGACTTACCCAGAAAGACCCACAGCTGTAATCGCCGCCAAAGGTGCTTCTACAAAGTATTAACTCAGGGGTGTGAATAGTTTTGTATTTAACTTTAATAAAATGTGCAAAAATGTCTAGAAACCTGTTGTTTTCACTTTGTCGTTATGGGGTAGTGTGTGTAGATCGGTGACAAAACAAATTAATGTAATCCATTTTCAATTCAGGCTGTAAAACAACAAAATGTGGAAAAAGTCAAGGGGTATGAATAATTTCTGAAGGCACTGTACATTTGCGGCAATGTAAAAGTGTTTACCAACACATTTAGTTTGTGAGTTACAATGAGCTGCATGAGGCAAGTTTGACCCGAAATAGTGAGTTGGTGTGACTATGAGTTAAGTGCAAATGTGCGTGCATGCATCACAACTACAGTGCCATCATGGAAGACAGAGGACTTTTGACCAGTGATTTATTTCATGAGAGAAATAATTCCTTCCCCTGCAGATCAAAGGCTGATCTGTGAGGAGCCATAGATCAGATAAATGTTTTCCATGTCCACCATTTCCACTGTCCCGCTACTTACCAGCTGACAGTCCAGTCAAATCTGCCCAATTCAAAAGCTAAGGCACCATCGAGCAGCCCTCTTTTACTCTCTCACTTACTCTTACGGCCTCTCCCTTACCCTCATTTTACCCCCTCTTTCTCACTTTTCCTCCTCCTAACCCCTCTCATCTCTCCAGAGTCTTTTATTTTGACAAATGTCACCCAGTAAAAATTCCTGCTGGCCGATGGTCCCTGAAAGTCACACAGCTGCGCTGGATAGGAAGCGGGTTCCCCAGACACTGGGTTGCCGGATTTATCCCTTCTGAAAATTAGCAGACCCCTATAGGGAGAAACTCAACACGGCCAAAATTGAACGCTCGACCGGCAAGTTCAACAGCAGACACCATTTTTGCTCCATCTGGAGAGACTTCGCAAATGTCCATGAATTTAGCATACCCTACCCTGACTGTGGTAGAGTAACTGCAGACTGGCGAGAGTGCTTGTGCAAGCACTTTCAGTGATACAGGATTGTCTGCCGTCCTCCCTGGCAGAGATAAGCAAAAGCCCATTCAGTCAGCCAGACCCTCAGATTAAGAGGCCAATTCGCAGATTGTCACTCAAGCGTGGCAGTCAGTGGTTCATCAAAAGAAAGGACAAAGGTCCTTAAATGGGAAAATTGTGTTTTATTTCTCACCAGTGTAGAATGAAAATGGGAAGAATTTTCAGATTGGTTTCTCTATAAACCAATTTAAACCCTGTTTTTCATATTCATGAGAAAATGGGAAAGTATTGTGAGAACCCATAACCACATCTACTGCATGTCACAGGACGAGCAAAAGACTGCAACAGAAGATATACACGTATAGTGTCCGTTTATGACCATAATGGCTTTTATAAAACACCGCTAGTCACTCAGTGCCACAGAAATCACTCAAACTATCCAAAACATCCAGTGGGATTCACGTTTATGTGGTTGCCTCAATGTTATGACAGATGGAGAAGCAATGGAAGAGACCTAGAAGGAGGTGGGACTGGACATTTTGCAGAAGAATGCATACTCTTTCAGGGCAGTGGAAGTGCACCCAACCACTAACTAACATGATCAACTAACTTTTTCTTAGCGGTCCAAATTAATAAAAGGTAAAAGTCAGCCTTGACGTATGCCTCACCAGTTTCTCTTTGAAGACCATTTGTCTGAGCCACTTGAAGTCCAGCGGTTTGAAGGCGGAGAAAACGAATAGCGAGTCCTTCTCGTAACGCTCAGGCTTCTGGATGGCCCCCTCGGGGTAGGTGATACGCATGGTGGTCTTGGTGCCCACGTCCTTGCCGAAACCAGTCACCGGAGCCTCGTTCAACCTGCGGTTAGAGAAGAAATGCTATGGGGCGAATACGTTGTGTGTTGACATGACAACATGACTGGGGACTTTTCATAGCCTGGGTGCCAGCCGCAGATAATCAAACTAACCCCAAGGCCATTAACATCTAACCAGTGCTAGAGTAATTAGCTGAACTATCATCTTTACCCTCTTAACTGGCATCATGTTGCCCTTCCATTGGAAGTACTCACCTCACCACAACGTCGTAATCATCTATGCGCGAGCCCAAAGACTTGTTGGCCAAGATACCACCATTGCCCACGATAATGCATCTTTTACAACCTAGACTGGAAGAGAAGAACATCTGAGGGTTTATAAAGTGTGTCCGCGCGCAAGTGGATTACTTAATTCCCATGGCAATTACCTGTCAAGGTCTTCACCCAAGCCATAGTTTTTTGTGGCAGTTAGAATACTGTCTATTATTCTTTCTGCAAATTGAAACGGGAAAGAAAAATATATAGTTTAGATACCAACTACAGTTCATTGTTATTGCTAGATCACAGACAAAACCCCTCATGAAAAGGATTAATAGCTCCTCTTTAATAAAATGTTGAGGACTTCAACACCCAGAAAACAATGTAGCAGGCTAGGTGGTCCTTGGGAGAAGTGGAGGTCTGGAGGAGAGAACATCCCTAACCGTTTATTCAATTACAGATAAGGATAAGCTACGGGCCCGGTGACAGTAACATTGGAAAACCGTCAGCCCTTTCAGGATGGATGAATCCGGGTGAAACGGCAATTCAGAAAAAACGCTGCCCATACAACCACTCAGTGAGGAATGCTGTTTCAAACAAGCACATTCTCCCGGTTGAAGTGTGCTGTGCTCGCTCAGTGTGGACGCGGAGCTGGGTCTGGTGGTGTGAGATACGGGGCTGTTTAGCCATAGCGTGCATTCCTGCCATGTTCCAGAGGGTATTCTGGCAGAGTCATATTTGTCTTTGCCCCCATAGCCCACTAGCACCTCTTGACTCTTTCCTTCTCATATTAGTCATAGGTCTACCATAAATTATTGGGAGATTTATATCTAGGTTTTGTGTCCAATTTATCCAACAAGGTAATATCCAAATGAATCACTCACTTGTATAATCACATTTCAGTTGCTTGCTGGGTTCATTTGTTAAACAACTGATATGAAATGTCATTAGGCTCACCACAACCCCATGTAGGCGTCTACATTGCCTCTTGCTAGAGTAATGCAGTAGGCCTACAGATTTATCCCCTCTAACGATCCTTATGATTAAAAAGCAGAAAATGAGCAGTGGCCCATTGTTTGGACACGGTGTCGAAGTCTGGCATCAAGCATCACCCTGGGCAGCATAAACAGAGGCCCAGACCACACCCGACTCAAGGGGGTGAAATCAAAATCGGGACATGTTTCTCGAAGAGGAGAGACATGGCGGCTAATTGTTATTAGCACCCAGGATAAACACTTCAGCCAAGTATGTCTAGGCGGCAGCTCAGACAAATGGCCAACGTCTTGACGTACATGAAGAAATATATACAAATATACAATTCTTGTTGAATCATTTGGGATTGCCAAAGAGCATAACTGTACCCAGGCCAGAAATATCTCAACATTATAATAAAGCTATCTATTCTAGGTGCGTTTTAAAAAAGAGAATATTATGGTCTGCTCAGTTGGTCTAGGCAATCCAAAAGCTTAGCCAATGTATAGCTTCAGGTGTCAAAAAGGTCTGTGTGAAAAAACTGGCCCCCCATGCTTGCTTACAGTATGATGGAGTGGCTAGAAACCATATGAAGAATGGAGGTTTCCCCTGTGTTTCTAAGTCTAGCGAACAAGGCTGTTTGAGGTAAACCTCAGACTGCTTGGCCGCAAAAAAAAAGTACAAATAAACTTTTATTTTCATGCTTTCTATTTTTTTGTTTGTTCCTAATTTGGAATCCTTTGTGGAGTTCTATTCAAGGTCCACACGTATCACCTCTCCACATGAATACAGCTAAAAGGGAAACCCCACTGCAGTCACCAACCGTGGAGAAAACAGAAACCAGGTGTAGTGCACTCGCCTTTGAAAACCAGCGTGTGAGTGTGTTTGTGTGGGGTAGAGGGCCCTTGCCAGAGCACAAAGGTAACATTCAGTGTACCTTTACGTGCACTTCACTCATAAGTATTGGAAATTGTGTGATAAAGGGTAGCCTGAATGCATGCTCTATCTTATCTTCCCAATTCCGATCGCATGATGTGCTCATGTTTGATTCGTAAAATGCATAGATTCTTGACGGTCTCGTCGCGGTCAGTGAGCTACCTAAACCCGTATTGAGATATGACTAGGGCTGTGACGGTCATGGAATTTTGGATGATGGTAATTGGCCAGCCAAACGACTGCAGTCACGGTAATGTAATGTAAATGTAATTTTAATAAAAAAACATTGATATACATTTTTTGGGGTACATTTTCTCCCCCTCTCCTGACCGCATGTGCTGACATAGAAATATAATTAATTGAATAGAACGGGCTAATGCATAGACAACGGCAGAGTAATGTCTTAAGTGTAAAACGAATAATGACTCAATAATCCATGCTTTCTGGGAATGCTATCCATGCTTTCTGGGAATGCTATCCATGCTTTCTGGGAATGATATCCATGCTTTCTGGGAATGCTATCCATGCTTTCTGGGAATGCTATCCATGCTTTCTGGGAATGCCATCCATGCTTTCTGGGAATGCTATCCATGCTTTCTGGGAATGCTATCCATGCTTTCTGGGAATGCTATCCATGCTTTCTGGGAATGCTATCCATGCTTTCTGGGAATGCTATCCATGCTTTCTGGGAATGATATCCATGCTTTCTGGGAATGCTATCCATGCTTTCTGGGAATGCTATCCATGCTTTCTGGGAATGCCATCCATGCTTTCTGGGAATGCTATCCATGCTTTCTGGGAATGCCATCCATGCTTTCTGGGAATGCCATCCATGCTTTCTGGGAATGCTATAAAGTCCGGAAGTTCTGGGCGGCGCTAGAAAGTTGGCTGTCAGAAGTATTACAATGTAAACGTACTTTTAAACCGTCTGTCTGCATATTTCAAGACATGGCATATGGGGGTGTAGTGAGATACCTGATAGGTTTGACAATTCTCTTCATGTTTAAAAAAATGTATACTAAAACCATGGAAATTAACCCGCCATCATTAACACAATGGAAAAATCGAAATGATTAATTATTTAAATATTGAAAGTGTGTGGGCTACGGAGAGAAACAAAATGGTGCAGTTTCAGGCCATGTGGCGGAAAGTGATGCGGGCGCTGGTGATGGGGGTGAGTGCTAGTGGGTCTGGGCAGGTGTGATGTAGTTGATGTTTGTATGAGGTTGTCGTTTGTATGTTTTGCATTGTTTATAAAAGAAAATGAAATCTTACAAAAAATAAATAAATAGAACGGGCGTCCCCATTCAAGTCAATGATTGCATAATGGGTGGACTGGCGACCATTGCGAGTGTACCCATAGGAGCAAAGCTAGGTTGAAGATGACAAAGGTTAAGACAACGGGATTCTAATATCCCATAACTCTTTGCAACAATGGGACCAGCTATGCTAGTTAGCAACGGCGCTGGTCCCAGATTTGTGACGACGTTGTCTTAACCTGTATATGTTCGATCTAGGAGCAAAGCAGGAAGTAAAATAAGTGCTGTGATTTGTTGATTCAACTCAACTGGCATTACAAAAAAATACATTCATTGCATGAGCCACATCAGTTAACATCATTTGAATGAACATTCTACATTTCCATGGAAATTATTGCATCACAATACCAGGCAGCCATTGGGATTGTACCCATGAGTTTACCAGTCAAATTGCCAGGGTTAGAGGTTCCAAGAATGTTCTATCCGCTCTATTTCCATGTGTGCTGCTCCTGCATTTTGGTCATTCAGTCAGCTGTTCGTTATTTATTTTTTATGGTTATGACGGTTTTCATCCATAACAGTCGGTTATTGTGCCAGCCCTACTGCTTCACAATCGAGGAAAGAATGAAGACTGAAACTGAAGTGTTGTCTCACTGTCTAGATGTTGCCGTAGCAAGAAACGTCCTTTAATATTCAAGCATCCTATTCTCACCCTCTACCCTTCACCCCAACCCAGGCAATTGCACGGTCAGTGGCAGTGTGTGTAACCATCAGAGAGCATGACAGGAGCAGAGTGAGATCAACCCAAGTAGGCCAGGAGGGATGTTCTGCCAGCTCTATCACCAAGCATGAAGATGCGCCAACTGGCGCGTGGCGATAAGGATGGTAGATCCCTGGCACCATCTCCTCTTTAGCTTACCTATCCAGCCCAAACCATCATCTATACACAGTTTCAAAACCACCATGACAAGTTAATGACACATCCATTGCCATCAATGAGATACATGGATGGGGGAACAATCAAATCTGTCCGATGTCAGACGTACAATTAGTCTTACCTTGTGTTTTGAATCCAAATGGAGGTAAGTAATTGCGGACTTTGGCCAGCCGCTTGAAGTTCCGGTCGAGAAACATGGGAGCTGGCTTCATGAACCTGTGAGAAGAACAGTAGAGAGAAGAACAGGAGCGATTACCGTAAAACTTCAATAAATAGCCTGGCGTTTCAATCGCTGAAGAAAAACTGTGCTTATTAGAGACAGGCTCCTATTTGAGCCAAGCGTCTATTTACTTAACGCACACAGCTTTTGCTCAATAACATGTTGAAAAGACCATCACACTGTGACCAGTATGACCAGTACAAACATTATAGTAACAAATCCATCGCAGATCAGTCGTGCAAAGACTAGGCTGCCTATCATACACCCCCGATTTCACCCTTCAGCGTCATGGAGAGCATGAATTGGTGTGACGCAATGGCTAGCAACAATGACAGAATAAAAAATTTAAAAAGTAATGCACATGACCGCGGGAATATCAGAGCAGTGTCCATGGTAACCTCGTAAACAATTATTTTAAACACTGCGTTTATTTGAAAACGTGTTTATTTGCTGAAATGTGTGCCCGGCTATTAAAAGGGACAGGCGGCCTTTTGAGACTGCATTTAATAGAAGTTTTAAATAATATAAATTTGTAAAACAGTTTGTCTGTCCACCCATGAGAAGTCCAGCATGACTCAAGTTAACCAAAATCAGCCTACTGTGTTGCGATGCCCTCTCATTTCTAGATGCATTTCTAGCCCTTTCCTGCATCAGATAATATGCAGTGAGAGATTCACCGCAGATAGATTGCGGTGTTCCTCGAGTTGAATTGAGACTTGTCAATGAGCAACAGTTTACCTGATAACCCAATGCACAGGTGAGTGAGTGATCAAGCACAGTACGTGGGTCTGGGCGTACACCACCCCGATGTCTCTCTGGACTCTAACTTAGAAGCTGACAGTTTCTTTCTAAAAGTGTTTATTTTCCCATTTCTGCCTCCCTAAGAAGGCCATGGCCCCCACTTATCTCTACCGTGACCCTGGGGCTCTGGGGTTAATTCCCCGCCAAGAGTTAAAGACACTGGGCCGTAAAAGGAGACGCTTGTTCCACTCTCATCAATCTCACCGCGTCCATCCCACTTCTCCACTCCCCCCGTTCACCGAACCCATCCTGCGCACACAGAGTGCAAAATGGGTTGACTCAAGGAAGAGAGGAACATAAATTACATGGGGAAGAAAGAGAGAACAAGTCTGCATCATGTACTCTTATTGACAACGTTTCTTCCCAGGAAAAGGCCGAAACCATTCTTGACACAGTCTGGGTATACGTGTCCTGACGATGTTTTGATGTCAGTGTTTTTCTGTCCCAGATTTGGGGACGGGCTGTTTCGAGGAAATGTCTTACTGAAGAAGGCAGTGTTGATCGGTAATGTTTGCAGAAACAGCTGGCTCACAAACAAAGTACTCATACGCCAACCTACTTACTAACAGGAATATAGACCAGGGTTTGATGAACAAAAAGGAAACAACCTAAACTAAGAAATCATCCTTAGAAGATCTTTAAAAATAAATGATTACAGGAAAATGTGCCATGACAGTATAAACCCACTTCCCCCTGCCCTCAGAGGTTTCAAATAAAAACAAAATCCAGTTTGGCATACCCAAAGAAGCTGTGACCGATAAGGGTACACAGTACATTTAAACACATTTCCACCCCCGGCCGTGCGACCCCCCTATTTGATAAAGCACTCCTCTCAAATCAAAAAGGAGCCACTTCCCCCGGTCAGGCCTCAGACCCAGGCTGTATGTGCGGCTTCTGGAAGTGTGGCCGGACGATGGATGTCTGTTTTTATGACCCGCAGTCTCGCTGGGGAGAGCACCAGGGTCCTTGTTTAACAAGCCCGCAGCTCCAATGCTCCACTTTTACAGCTCGCACTGAAGGTATCACAACACATTCGCAGATTGGTGTTTAAACAGAGGGGGGTAAAACAAGGACATTACTGATCCTAGGATGGTTTATGTCAGAAGTTATTCTTGTGGAGAAATTCTTTGTATGATTAGTAGCTCTTTTGAAAAATGTGGTTGTGGTAGAAAGTCATCTGAGATTACATTTAGGTGATTCTAGTCAGAAAAATGAGTATGGATAAACATGACATGCTATATTAATGATATTGTAAGCCCATTTTAAGGACTTATAAGGACAAATAATTTTGCATCCTATGAAAACCTACACAGCATAGAAGACCAATGTGAGAGCAAGCGTTCGTGTGAGACTAGTTCGCTGTGATTACACAGTGAGGCCCCCGTGGTGTTTACACTGACAGCAACAAGACATTCTCTACAACTCACACAGGCCCGGGATGCAAACCACAACAACATCTGGAGCAGGAACTCAGGCTGGCTTCACTAGGCTAACCCCCAGGTGGGGGATATGTCTACATCCACGGGTTGTCTTAACCAACCACTAGTTATGGCTGCCCACAGTGCGCCCAGTCAAGATGGCTACTAACACCAAAGGAATCCGAGTTCGATATCAGGTCACCAGACTTCACATCCTGTTAATCGTGTCTGAACTCAATGACCAAACATGGTTTACAAGAGGAGTCGCTTGTCAACTTCTCAATACATTGTGCGTCCTTCAAACTCCTTAATTGCACTTGATGCACAAGTTGCACCAAGAAAGAAAGAATAGTAACAGTCATGACTGGCTCCCTCTCCTCACATCACCTGACAGAGACAGACATGCAAAGACCCTTGCCAAAACAAACCGTGATTCATTAACGTGTGGCATTCAGGGGCCGAGCCGGGCTTTAAATAACTGGGACTGTCAAGAGTCTCCTAGCCAATGGATGGACAGGCAAGGGTCTGGTCTGCTTGTCGTAAAGAGAGTGTGCTCCCAAAACAGGAGGCCCAGGCACATTGTGCTCATTTCCTCTCACTGGGGGCCATATTTTCATAACCGCGCCGCCCAAGTTCACCGGCAACACTTGATTTAGGGCTCCAATACAAACAGTTTGGCGTGAGGGGAGGGGAGGTGTTGAAAATAAATTGGATTCCACTGGGCAGGGCCTTTTGGAAGAGGACAAACATGGAGGATGGAGATGATTAGGGAGGGACCTCATTTCAAGAGGTTAAGGGAGAGGGGATTTCTCTGGCCAAGTAAATAACTCTCAGTTGTTTCTACTGCAGACTCAATTCATTTATGCCAAAATTAAATTAGCCAAAAAGAAAATGTAGGCTACATCTTTACATTCATTATTAACTAATTTGGCTGTGAGAGACCAAAGACGGGATTCAGATCTGTCATACAGAGCTGGGGTTGCCACTCCTCTATGCGAGTGGGCTGACATGGAAAAGCGGCCAAAAAGAGGTAGCCCTTTGCAGACATACAGTGCCTTTAGAAAGTATTCACACCCCTTGACTTTTTCCACATTTTGTTGTGTTACAGCCTGAATTTGAAATGGATTAAATTGAGATTGTGTGTCACTGGCCTACACACAATACCCCATAATGTCAAAGTAGAATTATGTTTTTAGACATTTTTACAAATTAATAAAAAATGAAAAGCTGAAATGTCTTGAGTCAATAAGTATTCAACCATTTGGTATGGCAAGCCTAAATAAGTTCAGGAGTAATAATGTGTTTAACAAGTCACAAAAGCTGCATGGACTCTGTGTGCAATAATAGTGTTTAACATTATTTTTGAATGACTACCTCATCTCTGTACTCCACACATACAGATAATTGTAAGGTCCCTCAGTCAAGCAGTGAATTTCAAACACAGATTCAACCACAAAGACCAAGGCGGTTTTCCAATGCCTCGCAAAGGGCACCTACTGTTAGATGGGTAAAAAAATATTTTAAAAAAGACATTGACCTTTGAGCATGGTGCAGTTATTAAATACACTTTGGAAGGTGTATCAATCCACCCAGTTACTACAAACATACAGGCACCCTTCCTAACTCAGTTGCCGGAGAGGAAGGAAACAGCTCAGAGATTTCACCATGAGGCCAATGGTGACTTTAAAACAGTTGCAGAGTTTAATGGCTATGATAAGAGAAAACTGGGGATGGATCAAAAACATTGTAGTTACTACACAATACTAACCTAATTGACAGAGTGAAAAGGAAGCCTGTACAGAATACAAATATTCAAAAAGATGCATCCTGTTTGCAACAAGTGTAATACTGCAAAGCAATTAACTTTTTGTCCTGAATACAAAGTGTTGTTTGGGGCAAATCCAATACAACACATTACTGAGTACCACACTCCATATTTTCAAGGATAGTGGTGGCTGCATCATCAAATCAAATGTTTATTTGTCATATGCGCCGAATACAACAGGCGTAGACCTTACCGTGAAATTCTTACTTACAAGCCCTTAACCAACAATGCAGTTCAAGAAATAGAGTTAAGAAAATATTTACTAAATAAACAAAAGTAAAAAGTCAAACGCAAAATAACGACGCTATATACAGGGGGTGCCAGTACCGAGTCAATGTGCGGGGGGTACAGGTTAGTCGAGTTAATTTGTACATGTAGGTAGGGGTAAAGTGACTATGCATAGATAATAAACAGCGGGTCACAGCAGTGTAAAAACAAAGGGGGGGGGGGGGGTCAATGTAAATAGTCCAGGTGGCCATTTGAATAATTGTTCTGCAGTGTTATGGCTTGGCGGTAGAAGCTGTTAAGGAGCCTTTTGGACCTAGACTTGGCGCTCCGGTCCCGCTTGCAGTGCGGTAGCAGAGAGAACAGTCTATGACTTGGGTGACTGGAGTCTGCCAATTAATGGGTATGCTTGTAATTGTTAAGGACTAGGGAGTTTTTCAGGATAAAAAACAAACGGAATGGAGCTAAGCACTGGCAAAATCCTAGGAGGAAAACCTGGTTCAGTCTGCTTTCCATTGGACGATGAATTCGCCTTTCAGCAGGACAATAACTTAAAACAGAAGGCCAAATATACACTGGAGTTGCTCATCAAGACCACAGTGAATGTTCCTGAGTGGCCTAGTTAAAGTTGACTTAAAATCGGTTTGAAATTCTATGGCAAGACTTGAAAATAGTTGTCTAGCAATGATCAATAACCAACTTGACAGAGGAAGAATTTTCAGAAGAATATTGTGCAAATATTAAACAATCCAGGTGTGCAAAGCTCTTCGAGACATACCCAGAAAGACTCACAGATGTTATCACTGCCAAAGGTGATTCTAACAAGTATTGACTCAGGGGTGTGAATGTTCAAAAATGTCTAAAAACATGTTTTCACTTTGTCATTACGAGGTATTGTGTGTAGATGGGTGAGATTAAAAAAAATATTTAATCAATTTTGAACTCAGGCTGTAACATAATTTTGGGGGGAATAAGTCAAGAGGTTTGGCATCTGTGGTTGTACGTCATGTACGACCACTGACATTTTGCTTTCCCCATCACACATGACAAACCTCAAACTCAAGGACATCTAACAGACACACACAACTTTGTCACTATTAGCCATTAATAGTGCTAATTGAACTGTGTGTGACTGAAGAGAACGTGGTAGTAGTCAATGCGGTCCCAGCGGGTGCTCTGTGTTGTAGGGAACTTTGATCTGAAACGTGTGGCTGATTAGAGGAAGTCGTTGGGAGACATCATTAACACATACCCTCTTCATTGTGATGGCAGTGCCCTGGAAACCAGCCGGCTTCTTTAACGACTGCTCTAATTTAGCAGTGCCCCAACGCAGCTCTTCCAAGTAAGGCCTTTTCTCTCGAGTCATAATAATCATAAGCCTATTTGTGTAACACGCCTTGACTGCCCCTTTTGGTTTCCGTATGAAAGTCAATTATCTATACAAAAATGCCAGAGTCTTTTCTGTTCAGAAAGTATAACAAAACACAGAATACAAGAAATATCGGGACATCTTTAATAAAGCTGTCAGTCATTGCTGGTCTTGTTTGTCACTCAAAACTGTAAGCGAATTTGAGCATTATGAGACACTATTAGCCATCTTTTTGCAGACTATGCATCAACACTGTTAAGATGGAGTCACCATCTTCCACATTTAGGGGCAGCTGAGTAAAATGCCTTGGGAAAATGTTCTGCTATGTGGAAAATGCCCCTCTATTGGCCATAGCTGATGAGCACTCATGGGATAATGACCTATGGCTGGAGAGAAGGGTGGAGGGAGGGCATCAAAGGCCCAGTGACATCACCAAGGGCCGTCAAGTGTTCCGTGGATTGTGTTAGAAGGAGGAAGTGATGAGTCATGCCCTGCTGGACAGGAAGTCGGTGCCCCTCCGACAATAAGCCTGAGGCACCGCTGGCAACCATTTCAAATGGGGTAGGATGGGGGGCTACGCTCTCCAAACAGAGATGCTTTTGTGTTCGGAGGGCTGACGAGGACATGGTATAATGTTTGTGGTGAGGATATGAATAAATGAAACATGACTGAAACCTAAAAGATTGTGTGGGAATGTGGGGCTTTTATGTCACAAGTCATTCCCCGTAGGCCATGCTGGCTGGAGTAATGACATAACGTCTCCAGGGGTGCGTCTCAATAGTCTAGAGTGGCTGCCTTTCCTCATCTCCTCTCCATCTGCACTGAACTGAAATATGGCACATGCTTACTGTGAATTTGCCTCCATCTTACAAGTTTTTTCACATCAGCGCAAAGTACAAAAGGGGTGGAGACAAGGAGAGGAAGCCTCTTAAGACTCTTGAGATGCACCCAAGGACCTTAATCAAACCCTGAAGAGAGAACAGAAGGAGTTTTGCTCACTTTGGATAGATGGTGGTCATCTTGGCAGCTGCGTAGCCCGGCTTGCAAACTCCTTCGCTGAGGTTGCTATACTTGTACGCCAACTCCGCTGGCCTGCAAATGGTGCCAAGAGGGGAGGATAAAGGGGATTAGATGAGACTGAGAACAACGTGACCAGATAACAAGCACTGTTTAGACAAAGATCTCCCTGGAAGATAGAACTAAAAACGGTTTGAGATGTCCCTTTTAACCCAGCCTATGCTGGTGCTGTCCGATTTAAAGGTAAAGTAGGGACTAAGGAGTTCAAGTTCAAACCAACCCCTTGTATCTCCTCCTCACTGCGATCATACTCATTAATTACCTGCTATATGGCATGAGAGACTAGTTCAAATAAACAGAGGGAGAGGAGAGAGGCCTCCCATAGTGCTGGGACCTATCTGTCACACACCGAGTCAGTGTTGATAAGATGGGGGGGAATGTCAGGGTAAAGGAGGGGCGTGGATGGACAGGCTGTAGCTGGAGCGGACTGGGGTCTCTTGCTGACGTGCTATCTTTGCTAGGTCAGAGGGAGTGATCAGAGTTGGTGACCACTGCTGTAGGCATATGTATTAGCAGCCCCAGATAAGAACCAGCATAACCCCTCTCATGAAGTTATGCTTATAGTGTGAGTGTATGGTGAGGACAGATATGTCCCCAGAGGCCGGAGTGGTGATGAGAATATGGCCTGTGAGCTAGGGGACGAGGGACTGAGGCCTCCTATCAACGTTTACAGTGGGAGTGCAACACACACGCACATAGCTGAGCTCTCACGCCGACAAAATACAATTACTCAAGTTTGCATCTAAGCCAGAACCAACACCTCAATTTATCTAAAAACACACAAACACACCTTGACATTCATACAGAGATTCATGTGGCCATTACAATTCGACCAAGCACACTTGCTTGGTGTCAAATTGGCTAAAATAATCCCAATGAATGATGGCATGTTAATTTGAATGGACTTGTGACAGATGTGAGATTAATAGGTCACAAGTTCAGTGTCACATTTGATTTATTATCCCATTGATTACATCCATTGGCCTACGGATAATCTAAGAATCTGAGTCACAATCTAAAAATACAACTAATATTCAGTTCAGTTTCTGATTTGTTCAAACTGAATATAGCCCATTCTTACGATGGGAGACGTCTTGGTCATAGCTAAGCCCATTCCTAAAAAACTAGCCTCAGACAACTAGCTACAACAATCAATTGGAGATGAGTAACCAATGACCCTATTGGTTTAAAATGATAAAATGGTACTTTACAAAAAGTAGTTTTACTTACAACTGTCCATCCAGCTTCAGCAGAAAGCCCTCCTTATCATACACTAGAAAGAAGAAAACTGAAATTAACAAACAGGATTCAAAATGGCTCATGAACTAGGACTCGTCCCATACACGGGAGACAGAGTGATCATCCATCCTCATGTTGAACGTAGTTGTACATCTCTCGCCAAGTAAACAGCCAGTGAATTTTCATAAAGAAAATAAACAAAAGCAAAACACTTGGTTGAAAGCATTAGGGCTAGAGAGCTTTTATATTTTATTATTTTTTAAATATTTTTTCTTTCTTTTTTTATCTTTTTTCTTTTTTTTATACAGCCGGTCAAACAAGCAGGGGGTTAGGGAAAGCCAGCCAAAAACATTCTGCCGAGGTTCAAGTCCAAATGATAAGTTAAAAACAGCGGTTGTGGTTCACCTATGGAGGAGGACCGCGTGGGGTCGGTCCATAGGTGCCGTTTCAAGCGTTGTCGGCGTTTAGGCTTTTTTAGTAGAGAGGGGGAAAGAAGCACAAGCCAGATTTGTCTTTAAAGACCTACCTGCTCTTTTCCCCTCAGACAAGATAAAACTGTTAACAGCTTAGTATAAGTGTGTCCTTCAACATTGAAATAAATTCTGCAAGACAGTTATTTGAATTCCACTTCAGTCCGTTTGTGTACACATGTATCTATCATTGTGACCTGGACGTGACTCGGCATGACAGCAATATACTACGAGGCATGCTGACTTAGTTCATATGTCATTCTGTCAAACCGTTAGGTCTACAGATTGCCCCAGGTCTCTGGAACCAACTGTTACTGAAGTATTTACATTTCGCCATGTCTCTGTGAAATACAGCAAAGACTTACAGTATGTTACTCGTGAATCTCTAAAAGCTACTACAGTTCCTCAATTATCCATATCTTAACCATTACTCACAACTGAACAGCATCTTCGGATTAAGCCAGTAAACACTGTAGGCTATATCTGTGATTGTATAAACATGAAAGGACAGCAATTTCAAAACGTGCCTGTTACATAAATGACGCCTCATCAAAATAATACAATTAGCAATTGGGGAGAAAAAGGTGAAAGGGAAGCAGTTCTCACCACTCCAGTGGTTGTGCTACGACTTCAGAGGGATGCTAGAGGAGAGAAAGAGAGAGAGAGAGAGAGAGAGAGAGGAGGAACGGGTGGTTGGGGGCATGGGTTTTAATGCAGCAGCTATGAGTGTGTGTGTCTCGGTGGAAGGAAGCGTGTCGTAGCTGAGCAGAGAAAGCAGCAGGACCCTGCCTGTACAGCACAAACCTTGGCCACTGAAACCACCTAGCACCAGACGCATTCAGACTCTGTGTTGCTGCCTAACCTTTACTTTATGCCCCTTTTACATGGCTGATCCAGAGGTGCTCTTCTGGTTCTCAACAACAGAGGGCGCTGTTGAATCACATTCAATAGAGCGACGAATGATTGAGCTGTGCTTTATTTGCTCCATCCACAATGGGTTTGGGGATATGTGGTCAAAGACGATAAGAGTCTACGTGCAGCTCACAGTTGTGCTCTTTTCAGATCAGGCTGGCTGAAACTCATCCACGGACACCAGTGTCTGGGGTCCATCCAATGTCTAGGGTATGCATGGTTGTTGACTGGGTTCAAAAGGTTGGAGAGAGATGGTGCCACATTTGTAAAACTAATTTCTCGCTTGCCATCCCATCCCAATAGAACGCCTTTCAAAAAACTGTTTGGGAGCATGTCCAGTAGTCCTTTCCAGGGAAAGGGAGCCAAGCGTGGGACCTTTGTAAAAACAATGGGCAGCGACACAGAGCCCTGCAGGGAGTCTGGCCAGGCACGATGTTGGGAGAAGCTCTATTGGCACAAAACAAAATGGCGTACGATTATCTTTGTGAGAAGCGTGAACTTCTTGGAGATGAGGAACCCCCCAAACATGGCTGCTGAGGTATAATATGTGTTTCAGGAGGCACTTGGAAGTGTATTGTTGAAGAGGGGAGAGAGGGAGGGGGAAAGGTTTGTACCTGAGCCTACTATTCCTCCCATGGTGAGAGCAATGTCCGCTTCCAACTCTGAAAAAAAAAGAGGGTCAGTTAGACCCAGTCGGTGGAGGTTACCACGGCAAACAGTGTCCACAGCCAAGGCGGAAGGAGGAGGAGAGGTTAGTGGCATTAGTACCCAAAGTTTCATTTTTTTTTTTAAACATAGATGCCTACCCATTGTGCTGGTAATCATCTACGAAATGCACCTTCCCGATTATTTTAGTGTGTTATTGTGGCTTCTGAACGGTACAAGCAAAGACCACAGTAAAGAGTGAATGAGTACCTTCTCTTCAGAAAGACAAAAGGAGAGGATAAAATGCAAGGCTTTTGTTGTAGTGTTAGCAGAGAATTGTTTATGTTCCAATGTGATCCCCTAAGCATCCCGGTTGCACCACTTCCCCACTGTCCCCCCACGTAAGAGTGCTAGCGCCTCTGCCTGTGGTGCTTTGACCTTTAGTCTGGAATTTGATAGTGGGCTCCGAATCAATCTCTGCAAACAAAATGGGTTAGAGGACATCAGAGGAGCTAGAATGGCAGCTCACTCGTGCCATCGCCGGTGAGCTGTTGGAGCAACTGAGACCGAGAGGGCTCGACAGGAGAAGGAAGAGTAGGCCTGGGAGTCAGGTAGAACAGACACGGATAAACAAGCACAGACAGACAGACGGATAGAAAATGAATGAACAGAGACACAGCCACACACAGCTTGGGCTCAAGGTGACCATATTGTTTTTTTGCCCTACAAAATCTTCTCAAGACAGAAGAGACTACTCCTACACTTTCAGGCAGGTTGGACTGGCCCATTATGGAGGGCTTATAAATGTAACCGTTGCCCATCAGGCCGTGTAAAAAATGTAATTCACTGCGGACCCACCCTGACCTTTGAATCCCCCTGCCCGGTTTACGAGGGTTTGTTTTCTTTAGCAGTTGGCAACAGGTCCACATTTCCTTTCCACTTCCCCTTACAGATTTGTCGTTTTAATTTGTATTTCAAAGAGATAAATATGGCGAACTCTTGCATAACGAGGCTCAGGTTCAAACAAAACCATCCCATGTCTTCACAAGCAACAAAATATTCCTCTACCAAAATAAGCAGAGGACAGCTGTTGTGTTCTTTTATCCAACAGCTGATGATTAAGCACAACCAATAGACCTCTGCTGAACAATGGGATGGGAGTCACAAATTGTATTCTGTTTGATCATTAAAGCAAAGCAGGAGGCATGGTTATTCTAGGCAGGCAAACCCTGGGTTTTGTTTGGTACTAGCCTAGTAATTCAGTGGAGACTGCACCGAAACAGCCATACTAGGGATATAACGATTCACCGGTACGCATCGGTCCCCGATTCAAATGTTTAAGATACAACTGCATCGGACCGCGGACCACAAACCGATCCAAATTAAGCATGCATCGGTCAAAAAAATATATTCAAACGTTACGAATCCACAATTCACTTTATTTTGTTGCTCATATTACTTTTTCTCCCTTACGAAAATACCTCATCTTTTGTGACAACTGCTGTGTCCTCTCCTTCAGAACTAAGAATGTACAGCGCCTTCAGAAAGTATTCACACCGCTTGACTTTTTCTACATTTTGTTGTGTTACAGCCTGAATTTAAAATTGATTGTATTTACAAAACAGGCATCCTGTGTGCAACAAAGCACTAAAGTAATACTGCAAACAATTTGGCAAAGCAATTCACTTTTTGTTCTGAATAAGCACAGGCAAATCCTAGAGGAAAACCTGGTTCAGTCTGCTTTCCACCAGACACTGGGAGATGAATTTCAGCAGGACAATAACCTAAAAGACAAGGCCAAACCTACACTGAAGTTGCTTACTGTTGTTACGTCCCACAGCAAGAAACCAAAAATTGTCGTTCAAACAGAAAGGAAACTAACAGTCAGTAACAACCAAAACGAAAGAGGTGGGGTTCTAGGATGGGTTCTGAAAGACACTCATGGGAGCGCCCTCTGAAAGTTGACAACAACTGGGACCTAAAAGGCATCCACCATGAGCACCTACTAAATCTGCCCAAGAAGAGGCAAACAAAATTAAAACCCACACCAAGATTAAACACAGGAAGCAAACCACAAGGTGGAGCAAAATGAAAACAGGGAAGATCAGATAAAGGATAGTTTTTTTAGAAATCAAATAGGGAGAGACAATTAAAGGTGTTAACCCTCCACATCTCGCAAGACCACTGGAGCACTGGGCCAGCCGCTCTTAAATATCACTTGTGAAAGACCTTCTGACTAAATGAGATGACAAGCCAGCACAGGCGCAATACATACTGACTAACGATGTGACACCAATCAGTGCGCCCAATGTGCTAATGTCCAACCTCAAAATATAAAAACCAAGGCCTGTAACACTTACCAAAAAAATACAGTGAATGTTCCTGAGTGGCATAGTTACAGTTTTGACTTAAATCTGCTTGAAAATCTATGGCAAGACCTGAAAATGGTTGTCTAGCAATGATCAACAACCAATTTGACAGAGCTTGAAGAATTTTGAAAATAATAACAGGCAAATGTTGCACAATCCAGGTGTGGAAAGCTCTTAGAGATTTACCCAGAAACACTCAAAGCTGTAATCGCTGCCAAAGGTAATTCTAACCATGTATTGACTCAAGGGGTTGAATACTTATCTAATCAAGATGTATGTTTTATTTTTCCTGAATTGTTTTACAAAATCAATATATATTTTTTCTTTAAATGATAACATATAGGAACTCAAGTCCTTTTGTTCACCCGACCTAGAATACCTCAATCAAATGCCGACCGTATTACCTCCCAAGAGAATTCTCTTTGGTTATAGTCACAGCCGTGTATATTCCCCCTCAAGCCGATACCACGACGGCCCTCAAGGAACTACATTGGACATCATGCAAACTGGAAACCACATATCCTGAGGCCGCATTTATTGTAGATGGGGATTTTAAAGCAAATTTGAGGAAAACGCTACTTAAGTTCTGTCAACACATTGTCTGTAGTACTCACGCTTCAAAAACTCTACCATTGTTACTTTCCCTTCCGGGGTGGCTACAAGGCCCTCCCTCGCACTCCCTTCGGCAAATCAGATCACGACTCCATTCTGCTCCTCCCTTCCTACAGGCAGAAACTCAAAACAGGAAGTACCTGTGCTAAGGTCTATTCAATGCTGGTCTGACCAATCGGAATCCATGCTTCGAGAATGTTTTGATCAAGCGGACTGGGATATGTTCCGGGATGCCTCTGATAATAATATTGATGTATACATGGACACGGTGACTGAGTTCATCAGGAAAGATGTAAAAGGAAGGATATAGAGGATGTAAACTCAGCAAAAAAAGGAACGGTCGTTAAGACACTAACAGCTTACAGACGGTAGGCAATTAAGGTCGCAGTTATGAAAAATCTGGACATTAAAAGAGGCTTTTCTACTGACTCTGAAAAACAACAAAAGAAAGATGCCCAGGGTCCCTGCTCATCTGCGTGAACGTGCCTTAGGCATGCTGCAAGGAGGCATGAGGACTGCAGATGTGGCCAGGGCAATAAATTGCAATGTCTGTACTGTGAGACGCCTAAGACTGCACTACAGGGAGACAGGACGGACAGCTGATCGTCCTCGCAGTGGCAGACCATGTGTAACACCTGCACAGGATCGGTACATCCGAACATCACACCTGCGGGACAGGTACAGGATGGCAACAACAACTGCCAGAGTTACACCAGGAACACACAATCCCTCCATTAGTGCTCAGACTGTCCGCAATAGGCTGAGAGAGGCTGGACTGAGGGCTTGTAGGCCTGTTGTAAGGCAGGTCCTCACCAGACATCACCGGCAACAACGTCGCCTATGGGCACAAACCCACCGTCGCTGGACCAGACAGGACTGGCAAAAAGTGCTCTTCACTGACAAGTCACGTTTTGTCTCACCAGGGGTGGTGGTTGGATTCGCGTTTATCGTCAAAGGAATGAGCATTACACCGAGGCCTGTACTCTGGAGCGGGATCGATTTGGAGGTGGAGGGTCCGTCATGGTCTGGGGCGGTGTGTCACAGCATCATCAGACTGAGCTTGTTGTCATTGCAGGCAATCTCAACGATGTGCATTACAGGGAAGACATCCTCCTCCCTCATGTGGTACCCTTCCTGCAGGCTCAACCTGACATGACCCTCCAGCATAATAATGCCACCAGCAATACTGCTCGTTCTGTGCGTGATTTCCTGCAAGACAGGAATGTCAGTGTTCTGCCATGGCCAGCGAAGTGCCCAGATCTCAATCCCATTGAGCACGTCTGGTACCTGTTGGATCGGAGGGTGAGGGCTAGGGCCATTCCCCCCAGAAATGTCTGGGAACTTGCAGGTGCCTTGGTGGAAGAGTGGAGTAACATCTCACAGCAAGAACTGGCAAATCTGGTGCAGTCCATGAGGAGGAGATGCACTGTAGTACTTAATGCAGCTGGTGGCCACACCAGATACTGACTGTTACATTTGATTTTTACCCCCACCCCCCCACCCCCCACCTTTGTTCAGGGACACATTATTCAAATTCCGATAGTCACATGTCTGTGGAACTTGTTCAGTTTATGTCTCAGTTGTTGAATCTTGTATGTTCATACAAATATTTACACGTTAAGTTTGCTGAAAATAAACGCAGTTGACAGTGAGAACACGTTTCTTTTTTTGCTTAGTTTAGATCAATAACTGTCGACACGGTTACAGTGCCTTAAAGTATTCACACCCCTTGACTTTTTCCACATTTTGTTAGAAAATGGGATCAAAATTGATTTCATGATTTTTTTGTCAACGATCTACACAAAATACTCTGTGGAAGAAATTATAACATATCACATTTTATTGGTCACACACACATATTTAGCATATGTTATTGCGGGTGTAGCGAAATGCTTGTGTTCCTAGCTCCAACAGTGCAGTAGTATCTAACAATGTACTACTCCCTTCACAGAGCAGCGCAAACTGGCTCTAACCAGACTAGAAAGAGGAGTGTGAGGCCCCGGTGCACAACTGAGTAAGAGGACAAATACATTAGTGTGTCTAGTTTGAGAAACAAACGCCTTACAGGTCCTCAACTGGCAGCTCATTAAATAGTACCCGCAAAACACCAGTCTCAACGTCAACAGTGAAGAGGCGACTCCGGGATGCTGACCTTCTAGTTAGAGTTACAAAGAAAAAGCCATATCTCAGACTGGCCAATAAAAATAAAAGATTAAGTTGGAAAGTCTGAGACATGGCTTTTTCTTTGCAACTTCGCCCGTTTGCGCTGCTCTGTGAAGGGAGTAGTACACAGTGGTGTACGAGATCTTCAGTTTCTCGGCAATTCTCGCATGGAATAGCCTTCATTTCTCAGAACAAGAACAGACTGACGAGTTTCAGAAGAAAGTGATTTGTTTATGGCCATTTTGAGCCTGTAATCGAACCCACAATTGCTGATGCTCCAGAGATTCAACTTGTCTCAAGAAGGCCAGTTTTATTGCTTCTTTAAAACAGTTTTCAGCTGTGCTAACATAATTGCAAAAGGGTTTTCTAATGATCAATTTGCCTTTTAAAATGATAAACTTTGATTAGCAAACAACGTTTGGAACACAGGACTGATGGTTGCTGATAAATGGGCCTCTGTACGCCTATATAAATATTCCATTAAAAATCAGCCATTTCCAGCTACATTAGCCATTTACAACATAAAAAATGTCTACACTGTATTCCTGATCAATTTGATGTTATTTTAATGGAATTATTTAAACTTTTCTTTCGAAAACAAGGACATTTCTATGTGTCCACAAACTTTTGAACGGTAGTGTGTATATATATATATATATATATATATATATATATATATATATATATATATATATATATTAGTACCAGTCAAAAGTTTGGACCCACCTACTCATTCAAGGGTTTTTCTTTATTTTTACATTCTAGAATAACAGTGAAGACAACAAAACTATGAAATAACACATATGGAATCATGTAGTAACCAAAAAAGTGTTAAAAGAAATCAAAATATATTTGAGATTTTTCAAAGTAGCCACCCTTTGCCTTGACAGCTTTGCACACTCTTGGCATTCTCTCAACCAGCTTCATGAGGAATGCTTTTCCAACAGTCTTGAAGGAGTTCCCACATACGATGAGCACTTGTTGGCTGCTTATCCTTCACTCTGTGGTCTAACACATCCCAAACCATCTCAATTGGCTGATGCAGCACTCCATCACTCTCCTTCTTGGTCAAATAGCCCTTACACATCCTGGAGGTGTGTTGGGTCAGTGTCCTGTCGAAAAACAAATGATAGTCCCACTAATCCCAAACCAGATAGGATGGCGTATCGCTGCAGAATGCTGTGGTAGCCATGCTGGTTTAGTATGCCTTGAATTATAAATAAAATCAGACAGTGTCACCAGCATAGCACTCCCACACCATCACACCTCCTCCATGCTTCATGGTGGGAACCACATTTTTTGTAGCATTTCCAAAATATTGATGCATTACAGTAATAAGCAGATTTCAGAGATGAGAATGCATGTTTCGGTAATGAGCGTTACATAGTTTGCCATTGAAAAATGACTACTCCTCTAGATGATGCATCAGGACTACAACTTTATTTTTTAAATGATGAGTTTTTCCAGCAACTCAAAAAAGTGTTACGGTAATGAGAAACATGTCCACACAGTTTTTAATGTAATAGTCCCGTGTAGCTCAGTTGGTAGAGCATGGCGTTTGCAATGCCAGGGTTGTGGGTTCGTTTCCCACGGGGGGCCAGTATGAAAGAAAAATTAAATGACTCAAATGTAAAATGTAATAAATATTAGAGTTTCATGTAAACTTCAAGTAGTATAACAATATGATTTATGGATAAACTACAGCAACAGTGTTTTATTCAAATAAATACAAGTAAAATTGTATAAAATTACCCGAGAATTTAATCAGGACACATTTCTGTAATAAGAATCTGGGGTGAAATTGTACACAATTCAGGAAAAATGTAAAACTTATTTAAAATAAGACAGTGCCATAATCTAGGCATCTTAGTCCTCAGAATGATAGTTGATTGTTGCAGATGCATCATGGTTTCCGAACTCAATTTGTTACTGCCATGATTAAAACTGGTTTCATGAGAATCACCCTCAAACACTTAATCTGCAAAAATGACAAATTAATTAGTGGGTGATGGAAGGGTGGGTGGGGGGGGGAACAGACTGCGCCCCCTAATCTGATGGTGGTAGTAGGGTGGTAGATGCCTAGTCTCCCTTATGGCTCAAATCAGGTGTCTCCATAGTACATACACCATAGACAAACATAATTCTCTCACACAGACAGAGAAGTCAGCTCAGACAGATCCAGCTCAGAGAGCCCCAGCTCATGAGCTCCATCTGCAGCAGATTTTAATTTAGAATGGGAAATGAATGGGTTTATGCAACAAATCCTCAATGTATCGATTTGTTTCAAACTAAAACGTATCGTTCCTGTATCGTATCGGAGACCAAGTATCTAGAAGAGAAAGATGCACATACACTGGCATTTTAACCAAACTCTCTCTCAATGGTGCAACAAGTCTGTGTTAACAAATACAATTCCCAATTAGGAACTTAACTACTCTCCATGCATTTTATCTAACTGTAACCATATAGCCTAGCG
Source organism: Coregonus lavaretus (assembly GCF_964263955.1). Taxonomy (NCBI): domain Eukaryota; kingdom Metazoa; phylum Chordata; class Actinopteri; order Salmoniformes; family Salmonidae; genus Coregonus; species Coregonus lavaretus. The sequence goes on along the minus strand of NC_140010.1, from coordinate 34,698,367 downwards.
TGCTTGCTGCCTTGCCCGGATAAAAACCTAGCCGTGTAGAAAGAACAAAAGAGAGAAAGCCGTGTATGAAGCCACAGGTGGCTAATGAGCTGCATAGATTGTCGCCAATGCAAACCACTAATTGGTTATACGTCAAACACAGGTGTGGTCTTTCATAGTGGACACCCTCAGGTGAGTGTCCACTTTCAGTCACACCTGTGTGACAGTGCAGAGGGTGGCTCTGATGTTAAACAGATACATACTGACTGTCGAACTGAAGCACTCACTCAAATCCATCCAAGACATCTTTATGAGAGATTAATAAAGACCCCTTAGTCAGTGATGTGCATTTAGATTTGGGAGAGGGGGCTCAGTCTCTTGACACTATAACCAAGTGTAGTATGTGGGCATCATTGCTCTAGTCGTTGAGAGTAATGAAATCAGAGGGGGAAACCAGGGACCCTAAATATTGACTTGTTAGGCGATGCACACAGGGGTCTCGTCACGGCAACTTCAGAAGTGTCAAACATCCTCTCGAGTTGCCGCAGTCAGAATGAAAACATCCATATGAACTTGTTTGAAGTTCAAGGTGTCAGGTAGGTCATGTTCAAAGGCAAAATAGCCTTCAAATCGGGGTTCAAAATGATGACTCAGCCCTATAGCCTACCTGCTCTGTTGGCCATGTCAGGGTTTGTGACACACCAGTTTAGTGTTAGGACTACATTGTAAAACATGAAGTAAATTTAGCCTATTCACTGTAAGGATACATATTTACATAACAGTAGTTAAAAGGGTATGCTTGGCTTATCTTTTCACCATAACTCATACACAACACCCTGAACAGTGATTCAAAGACTCCCAGAGTAGAATACCACAAAAGTGTAGAACAGGGATTATCCGGTTTGATTCTCTCTGGTGAAATAACAGATTAAAGGTCAGAGTTCGGGAGCGCACACAAAAGGGATTTGTCAACATGCTCTCAGTCCTCTTCGACATCGGGACCTCAACATCTGGTGGCAGTGTGCAAAAAGCCCCAAATCCCAAATAGTGTTATTCTGTAATAAATGTTTGCCGTCTTGGTGTTGTGAGAAATATAACTGGAAACAGTGACTTCGGAACCTTCATAATAACTATAAATATATTTCAAAGAACTCAATCATTTTGGAATAACTCGAATGACAAAAATACAACTTCAGAGGAGTGAAATGAAAGACTCAAATAAGTATCTTTGAAGCGGCACACGTATCTAAAATTACAATGTTTATTACAAATTTAAATGGGAGGAGTGTACAAAGAGTAACAGCCAGTTATTGGAGCCACCGTGATAACTTGAGGAAGTGCGATACTTAGGACGGCAGCTAAAAGCAAGGCGTCCCCTTTCGGATGCCTGTCTCACTGTGGTGTTACTGTACCCTCCGGTGGACAAGACCCCAAAACTTGAAGTGTCAAACTGATATTCTTCCAAAATGTCCCTTGTAGCTCCTCAAGCTTCCTTCAATACAATGTCTCTGGCTACATGTTACTCAGAGGCAACCACAGCCTAAAGCACAAAATATTCAAGTTACATCAAACCTTTCCACTGAAAAGCGCAAATACAGTGTTTCCTGCTGATATGAAACACACCTTTGCCTGCCAGTTCAAATATTTCCAGGGTATGTTTATTGGAAATCTTTTAGCGCCCTCTACTGGTTACAAATAACAGTTTCAGGGACCACCAGAAGTGAAACATCACCTCACCATCCACGCCCTGTCAGGTTTCAGATTTTCCACCGTTACTTAGCCCTCTCCATCACCCTTATTCATAACCAACCAATATCCAAAAATGCCAGGTGGGTTCGGAGCTGACCACAGCAGATAGTCGGGGGGCCAGAACATAATTACAAATAATTTGTCAATGGCAAATTGACCGCAAGAAGCCCAAACAGATATAATATTTGCATAAAACAATCATATCAAACCATTCTTACATTTGTATACGATTACGTGTCTCTATTATGCGTGGGAATACTTGGGAACAGATCAACACCATTAAAATCACTTGGAGCTGATTTCCTGGTGTTTTTACAGTCTTATGTCCAACAATGAAATTCTAAAAAAAACTCAGGGTTCCAAATAAAAACCACCCGTGGGACGCCAGTTAGGGAACCCTGCTGTAGAAGTACCATCCAGCAGGAAATCTAGTCCTCGTCAACTACAGGAAATGTATGAGAGAAATGGGCTACCTAGGGAATAGTAATGCGAAAGTATTCACCCCCCTTGGCATTTTTCCGATTTTGTTGCCTTACAACCTGAAATTAAAATTGATTTTTTGAGGGTTTGTATCATTTGATTTACACAACATGCAAAATATATTTCATTGTGAAACAAACAAGAAATAAGACAAAAAAACTGAAAACTTGAGCGTGCATAACTAGTCCCTGCCGATGAAAAACATCCCCACAGCATGATGCTGCCACCACTTTGCTTCACTGAGGGGACGGTGTTCTCGGGGTGATGAGAGGTGTTGGTTTTGCGCCAGACATAGCGTTTTCCTTGATGGCCAAAAAGCTCAATTTTAGTCTCTTCTTCCATATGTTTGGGGAGTCTCCCACATGCCTTTTGGCGAACACCAAACGTGTTTGCTTATTCTTTTCTTTAAGCAATGGCTTTTTTCTGGCCACTCTTCCCGTAAAGCCCAGCTCTGTGGAGTGTACGGCTTAAAGTGGTCCTATGGACAGATACGCCAATCTCCGCTGTGGAGCTTTGCAGCTCCTTCAGGGTTATCTTTGGTCTCTTTGTTGCCTCTCTGATTAATGCCCTCCTTGCCTGGTCCGTGAGTTTTGGTGGGCGGCCCTCTCTTGGGAGATTTGTTGTGGTGCCATATTCCTTCCATTTTTTAATAATGGATTTAATGGTGCTCCGTGGGATGTTCAAAGTTTCGGATATAACCCAACCCTGATCTGTACTTCTCCACAACTTTGTCCCTGACCTGTTTGGAGAGCTCCTTGGTCTTCATGGTGCCGCTTGCTTGGTGGTGCCCCTTGCTTAGTGGTGTTGCAGACTCTGGGGCCTTTCAGAACAGGTGTATATATACTGAGATCATGTGACAGATCATGTGACACTTAAATAAAGTCCACCTGTGTGCAATCTTACAAATTATGTGACTTCTGAAGGTAATTGGTTGCACCAGATCTTATTTACGGGCTTCATAGCAAAGGGGGTGAATAAATATGCACGCACCACTTTTCCGTTATTTATTTTTTAGAATTTTTTGAAACAAGTTATTTTTTTCATTTCACTTCACCAATTTGGACTATTTTGTGTATGTCCATTACATGAAATCCAAATAAAAATCCATTTAAATTACAGAATGTAATGCAACAACATAGGAAAAATGCCAAGGGGGATGAATACTTTTGCAAGGCACTGTATATAGCAAACAGCTAGACCTGTCCTGTATGGGCTGTTGCAATCCTCTCTAGTAGCAGTGAGTCTGAGCGGCTGTACATCAACTCTAATTACTCTCTCCCAACGGGCCCGGGGAAGGTATTAACTGATGGACTAGTGGGCAAATCGAGATATATGCTTGTGGTGCAAAACGGCAACAGGAAGTGAGGAAGACTTGACACACAAAAAGACAGACCGGTCTGACGATACCATCCGTGAACAATAGACTGACAAGCACACAGGTTGACAGACAGAGAGACGGTAGCTTGACTGACAAGGAGACAGACACAAAGACAGGTGTAATCAACAGACTGAAAAGCAAGTCAATTGAAAAAGAGACAGACCAGCAGTCTAACAAATAGAGAGGAATGGATGGATGATTGGAGAGAGGCGTAGGCTGTCTAATGTAACTCACGTGGCTTCTGACCCCATACGTGCAGGTGTAGCTTCCCAGAGGAGTAGTAGATGAAGCCCAGGACCATCATGGGGCACAGGACGAACAGCAGCTTGTGTGAGGGCTTCATAGTGGTTCTCAGTCATTCACATGGCATATCACCTACAGATACAGGACAGATGCAGAGGAGAGGAGGAAAAGGCAGTTGAGGATATAGGAGTCAGTGTTATGTGCAAATAGGCTGTCTGGCTGTGAGAAATGGCTTAGGCCAGGGTTACCCAACTAGCGTGTTTTATTGGTCACCACCCCCAAGTTCTGAGCCCAAAAAAATTGTGGGGGTGCATTTTCATTGTTGAACATAAAGACTAAAAGCACCAGGATATCAGCTCCAATTGATTTTACATTTTGGAAATCTGTTAATGTATTCCCACGCATAATAGAGAGACATGTGATCGTATACAAAAGGTAAGCAAGGTTTGAAATGATTATGTTTTAGTCAAATATTAATCTCTGTCCGGGCTTCTTGCAGTCAATTTGCAGTCTACAAATTGTTCCGGCACCCCACCATCCACTCAAGAAAATAAAAACATGATCCCTGGATTAGGCTGTCTAACCTTCCCCAATCTCCTCTTCGGCTCTCCCCAAAGAATGTAAGACAGGCGTTGCAATTTAGAGCAACGCTTTTTAAAAACTTTATTTGTTTTCATAAGGCAATTTTTTGGCAGTTACAGGTGTTCAAAAACGCAAAAAATCTCTGCCCCCCTCCAGGCCTCCCCTCGGCCGTACTCAGCAGCATCACCACCTTGTTTAAAAATCCTGGGGAGAACCCTTTATGCTCTTTAGAGACAACAGATCTAAGACTACCCAATGAGGTGATTATGCAATGAGGTGGATCACCAATAAGTGTTATTAGTTTCACCTTTCCATTATGCTAAGATCAGTGCTCATGAGGGGAGGGGGAAGATAAAGAGAAGCCAGTGTGTTGCAACAGGTGGAGCACATCCTGCTTGTCAGCTACTTATGAAACTGCAATGGTTAAAATTGGTCAACACTGTAGTAAAAGGAAGATCTCTTGCTGAGCCAACACCCAAACTAGGCTAATCATACAGTATTGTCTTTTGTGAGACAGACGTTTTTAATTTCCCAAAACATTTAAATGTCTCATTCTCTCCATAACTGAGGTAATATGATCCAACTGGTTTCCTCTACCATTGGTTCCCTTGTTTCCACTGCGACAAAGGAAAAGCCACTATGCCCATGCAGTCATGCCCTGAGATCTGAGTGGAGCACCGAAGAACAGATAGTGGCTGGATCTGGATTATGAACCCATTCCCTTAATCTCTTCTACAATATACTGTGCCATTTCCAAATCACCCCGGCCACTACTGTTAAAAATATATAATCCAACACAAATGCAATTTGGTATTACCTGCAAATTCCAAGAACCTTCGTTGACTTTTATTACGCACATAACCAGTCGAGGCACATTTCGCCTTGGATTTATGGGCGTGATATATAAAACTGAGCCACAATTCAAATTCCATGTCACTTTCTCTCGCTGAACAGCTGGAGGCTTGTGCTGAGCTGAATTAGTGTTGAAATATGATTACATCTTCTCTTTACAGCGACCACTATTAAAAGAGATGGAGCAGCTTAAAAATCAACAGATGTTCTCCAGGGGTTAAAAGCAAAGGCATACTATAGGACTTTAAGATTCTAGGCCTATATGACAGGACTATTCAGAGCAGGATTACGTTCAATAAACGGTGTAACGTGACTCAGACACGCACGCTTTGGGTTGTTTCTCACAGATAAACAATCAAGTCAAAGCAGAACATTGCCCTCGGGCATTCCAGCCTGTGTGCACACCAGCGTTCTCAACACGATCACTCTCTCTCCTGAAAACAGATAACCCACCAGATATGAATAGCCCCCCCCAACTGATAGACAATGATGAATGGGCATAGTGCTGCTTTGTCACAGTGTAAACAAGGGAACCGATGGTAGGGGAAGCCAGTTGGATCAGGTGGAGCGCTAGTTAGCATTGGCTCGCGAAACTACCTCTAACTTCCTGCATACAGGACGCAGAGACATAAAAATAGTACCCACGAGTTCATCTGACTCTGGGGCAGTAAATAACGGGCTAATTACCAAAATCCCTAACTATCAAGATCAGAATGACAAGTTACAACATATTTGTAGCAAACAGAGTGAGCAGTAGTGGTAATGACATAGGTGCACAGCCACGACTTTCTCCTCATCTCCCTACAGTGCAGTGGCACGCATCAGTTATATTTCAGATGGTGTCAACATCGTTTAATTTTCATGCACTTCTGAATAGAATGTCGATTTAAAACGGCTCCAGAAGTGACCTCGCAGTCGTTCTACAAAAAAATCTTGACAACATCCTGGGGCAGCCAACCCCAATAAGCGGCCCGCAGGCCAGATCCGGCCCGCAAGAGCCAAATGTCTGGCCCACACTGACAGCATTGGCATTCACTTGTTATAATAAACATGAATTTAATATCCGCGGCTCTGCTTTTTTTTAAAATTATCCCACACCTTGACCTGTGGCATTTACCGCGTGCATACATACGTAAGACGTACTTTGCGCGCTTTGCATACTCGTCTCCACTCGACTAGCTACCTAGTGTAGTGTCACACACACACAGCAGCCGCAGCCACTCGCCAGTTAACCCTCTTTCATCAAAAGGACTGACCACTTCCTCACAAAAAATTATTAAATCCAGTCAAACAAACATAGCATTTGCCAAGATACGCAAGGTAGACCAGGAGAACCGTCAGTTCAAAACTGACTGGACTGAGAGGTATTGCTTTTTTTTACCGGACCACAACAATGCTAAGCCCACATGCTTAATATGCATGCAGACTGTAGCTGTAATCAAAGCGGACAATCTGAAGCGGCATTTTAACTCTATTCATGCTGCCAGTTTTAATCCCAACTACCCAGAAAAATCTGACCAGCGCAAACAAAAAATTGCAAGCATGTTAACGTCATACAAGCACTCGGTTTTAACTATGTGTAAAACATCATCGGCACAAGAGAGCGCAACAGCTGCCTCATTACATGTTTCTTGGAAGCTTGCCAAGAGCTAAGAAGCCATTCGCCGATGCAGAGTTAATTAAACAATGTGCAATCGACATTGCTGCCGAAGTTTTAAACCAAGAGGAACCAATAAAAAAATACGTTATTGAGCTGTTGAAGCAAGTGCCGCTGTCGGCTAACACGGCAACCAGAAGAGTCAAAGTTTTAGCGGAGGAGTGTTTTTCCAGTCTACTCACAGATTTGAGGAAAACCGAAGCATTCTCACTGGCAATAGACTCGTCTTGTGACCGAACCGACATGGAACAGCTGTCTGTGTTCGCACGATTTTTTGATGGGAAGACATTCCGGGAGGAGCTGCTGTGTTTGATTTCTCTACCCGGGCATACAACCGGGGAAATAATATTCAACGAGCTGACACAGTTCTTCGAAAGGAATGGCTTAGATGTGAGTAAAATTGTCTCTGTTGTTACCGACAGGGCTCAGTCATTGGTGGGACACCGCCAGGGCTTGGTAAGCAGGCTTTCTGCTGTTAACCCAGCACTCCTGGCATTTCACTGCATTATTCACAAGTCAGTTTTGTGCGCAAAACTGTGTGGAAAAATGAAAGAGACCATGGATACTGTGACTCGACTAGTTAACTTTGTCCGTGAGAGCTCTAGTCTGCAGCATCGCCTTTTTAGAGCATTACTTGAGGAAATGTCAGCTGAACACAATCTTTCGCTCCACAATGACGTTCGCTGGCTGAGCAAAGGCCGTGTGTTGGAGAGGGTGTGTGACCTGCGTGATTAACTTGTCATTTTTATCCAGCCTGCAGAGCCAAAAAGCCAGCGACTTTTTGAGCTTTTTAACTGACAACAAGGTGATATCAGATGTTACTTTTTTGTGTGACATCATGTCTCATCTAAATCACCTTAACCTGCGACTACAAGGCAAGAACCACACTGTTGCTGACATGTATGAGGCGATTGAAGCTTTCCGGTCAAAGCTGCACCTCCTGGAGAGAGACATTCATGGGAGAAAGTTGCACTTTCCACGTCTGCGTGAGCATTGTGAGAAGAATAAAATGCAGGAAGATCCAGCAATTAAGGATTTTGTGTCCAGGCTGGCAGAAAACGTCAAAGAAAGATTTGAAAGCTCCCCTAAACTCTCAGCTGACATCCTTCTCTTCGTAAGACAGCCGTTTTCTGTGTCAGCTGACGGCCAGTGGACAAAAAGCTGGTGCCTTCCATAGATGAGGCTGCTCTTCAGATGGAAATCTTGGAGATGGGAACATCTGATTTGCTCAAAGCTCAACACAAGGATGCACTGGTGAGTGACTTTTGGATCAACGTGGTTCCCCAAGCTCGTTTTAAAAACACCAGAGATATTGCAATGCTCCTACTCACGATGTTCCCCTCAACATACATCTGACCAGAGATATTGCAATGCTCCTACTCACGATGTTCCCCTCAACATACATCTGTGAATCAGCATTTTCTTCAATGAATGCTATCAAGAGCCAGGACAGAAACAGACTCTCAGATTCACTGCCACAGGACTGCCACAACAGAATACAAGCCTGACATCAGAAAGGTTGCCTCATCCCGTCGCTCTCACTTCTCTCACTGATTGGTGAGTGAACCAGATCCAAAAAAAATTTTTCTATTTTTCAATCTTCTTGTGGTATAATAATTATTACAATGAAATAACCATTTCATATTTAATAGCATGTTTCCTACTAAATATGCTACACAGCTTAAATAAAAGTAAATGGCATCCAACTAGTTAGTAAAATGTAAAACTTAATACACAGCAATAAAAAAATTATACACAAATAAAAGCTAATTAATTATATTGTCACATTAATATCAAACACTTTTGGTTGTTAACAGCTTGATATTATTTGGTTCACATATTTTAAAAGTTTAAAAACGAATGTGGCATATTCTGATAACACATTTGAAAAGTACCTAACTAAAAATCTCTGTCTGTCTGTGTTTGTCCTTCCGTCTCTTCTCTTAGAAAGACCGCCTGAACGCAGATGTCCAAAGCATGGGTGTTCCAGACAGAAGTGGGCGCTGTGTGTGTGTGTGTGTGTGTGTGAATGTGTTTGCTGGACTTTTTGTTTGCTGACTGTTTGCACAGAATATGCTCCAGGGGCATTTCATAATTAAATAGTTGGTTTTGGACTAATTTAGTATTTTTAATTTTTCTCTTATGTGACTCCTAACACCACTACTAATAATTATAAAATCACTATAGAAGTGAAAACTGATAATACATAAAACTGTCGCCAAAAAAACAAACATGTTGGCCCTCGGCTTGGCATGCCTGACCAAATTTGGCCCTTTTGGAAATCTAATTGGGGAACCCTGTCCTAGGGGAAACACTGATGTGCTGCTCTTACAGAGGGGATGGCTGACAACATCACGAAAATGATGCGCGCAATGGGGCCGGAAGCCATGCTTTGTTATGATACTGAACGGTCAGATAGCAACAATGACAATAATCTGCCATGAGGGGAATCGTAGGTGAATCGTAGGTTTCAATTCGTTTTATCTTGATACCATGTCTTGCTTTGAGGTGTTTTGACTGATTTCATGTCAAATCAAAGTTTATTGGTCGAGCGCAGACATCTGCAGATGTTATCGCAGGTGCAGCGACATGTTTGCATTTCTAGCTCCAACAGTGCAGTAATAGATCCAAGATGGCATAGCAGTGCGGTTGTGTTCTTTGTTGCGTGTCCGTGTAAATAGCCTGTTTTTTGTATTTTTTTGTATTTTTCGTACTTATTTCCCAATCACACTTTTCATCCTTCTACAAAATATACTTTCCTGCAACCCGCCTCACTCAATGTGGAACGGATTCTATTATTGACTTACCTTTTATCTAGAATCTCCAGTTGAAACTAGCTAGCCAGCTAACTAGCTACTTGCTATTATCCACCGTTAGCGGTTTTCACCCAGAACATCGGATTGTCTGCCGGAATAACTGGACATTAACACCGGATCGCAACAAGCTAGCCGCAACCGAATGGATGTTGCTGTTGGCTAATCGCAGCTGCCCCCGAAGTTAGCACATGTTGGCCTTGAGCTAGCCTCGAGCCAGGCCCATATCCTGGCTATCTACCTCTCTGTCTACCGGACGGGAGTAGCCAGCTAACTAGCTACTTGCTATTAGCCACCGTTAGCGTTTTTTCACCATTGTCCGTGGCCTGCACTACCTACCAGTCAGCTCTAGCCTGGACTATTATCGGCCAGTCTGCACTGTCTGCACAGCGTGTTATCGACCCAGAACATATCGTTTTTTCTGCCGGAATCACTGAATCACTGGACCTTTAATACCGGATCATCGCAACTAGCTAGCTGCAACCAAATGGATGTAGTTGTTGGCTAATCAGCCCTGAGCTAGCCTCGAGCCCATCTCCCGGCTATCTACCGCTCTGTCAACCGGACGGGACCTCCTAATGTTGACACGGAGCCCCGCCGTTCCAACACGACGGGTCTGCAGACGAAATCGTCTGATGTGGTTTCAACAGGCTTCCCGTTACGACGTCGACCACGAAGATCCATCTGCTAGCCCCGGCCCGCTAGCACATGCAAGCCGTGGCCTCTTGCTCGCCAGTGCTGTAGCAGCCCCCGAGCTACCTCCCAACTCTCCTATTGCTGTTAACTGGACCTTATGATAACTCAGCTATACAGCTGATGCCTGCTGGACTGTTCCTTTATACGGTACCGCATCCTGTTTATGTTTAGCCTCAGCCCAAACTTTGTCGCCATTAGCAGCTGTTGTCTTAGCTCTCTCGAATAACACCTGTGATTGCTTTATGCCTCTCTCCCATGTCAATATGCCTTGCTTATTGCTGTTTCGGTTATTTATTATTGTACTATTTCACTGTAGATCCCCCAGCCCAGCTCAACCTGCTTTAGATAGCTCCTTTGTCCCACCCCCCATACACGCGGAGACCGACTCAATCGGTGCCTCCAGTGATGCTATCTCTTTCATCGTTACCCAACGCTTAGGTTTACCTCCACTGTACTCATATCCTTCCATATCCTTGTCTGTACATAATGTCCTGAATCTATTCTACAACGCCCAGAAATCTGCCCCTTTTTTTCTCTATACCCAACGCACTATAAGACCAGTACTTAAAGCCTTTAGCTGTATCCTTATTCTACTCCTCCTCTGTTCCTCTGGTGATGTAGAGGTTAACCCAGGCCCTGTAGCCCCCAGTATCACTCCTACTCCCCAGGCGTTATCATTTGTTGACTTCTGTAACCTTAAAAGCCTTGGTTTCTTGCACGTTAACATCCGAATCCTCCTCCCTAAATTTGAGTTATTCACTGCGTTAGCACACTCCGCCAACCCTGATGTTCTAGCAGTGTCTGAATCCTGGCTTAGGAAGGCCACCAAAAATTCAGATATTTCCATCCCCAACTACAACATTTTCCGTCTCGATAGAACTGCCAAAGGGGGTGGGGTTGCAATCTACTGTAGAGATAGCCTGCAGAGCTCTATCGTACTATCCAGGTCTGTGCCCAAACAGTTTGAGCTTCTACTTCTAAAAATCCACCTTTCCAGAAATAAGTATCTCACTGTTGCCGCTTGCTACAGACCCCCCTCAGCCCCGAGCTGTGCCCTGGACACCATATGTGAACTGATTGCCCCCCCCCATCTATCCTCAGAGTTCGTACTGCTTGGTGACCTAAACTGGGATATGCTTAACACCCCGGCCAACCTACAATCTAAACTAGATGCCCTCAATCTCACCCAAATTATCAACGAACCTACCAGATACAACCCTAAATCTGTAAACAGGGGCACCCTCATAGATATCATCCTGACAAATGCCTTATTGCCTGCGTCCGTAATTGGTCCGCGGTCAAACGACCACCCCTCATCACTGTCAAACGCTCCCTAAAACACTTCAGCGAGCAGGCCTTTCTAATTGACCTGGCCCGGGTATCCTGGATGGATATTGACCTCATTCCGTCAGTAGAGGATGCCTGGTTGTTCTTTAAAAAGTGCTTTTCTCTCAATCTTAAATAAGCATGCCCCATTCAAAAAATGCAGAACTAAGAACAGATATAGCCCCTGGTTCTCCTCAGACTTGACTGCCCTTGACCAGCACAAAAACATCCTGTGGCGTACTGCATTAGCATCGAACAGCCCCCGCGATATGCAACTTTTCAGGGAAGTCAGGAACCAATATACACAATCAGTTAGGAGAGCAAAGGCTAGCTTTTTCAAACAGAAATTTGCATCCTGTAGCACTAACTCCAAAAGGTTTTGGGACACTGTAAAGTCCATGGAAAATAAGAGCACCTCCTCCCAACTGCCCACTGCACTGAGGCTAGGAAACACTGTCACCACCGATAAATCTACAATAATCGAGAATTTCAACAAGCATTTTGCTACGGCTGGCCATGCTTTCCACCTGGCTACCACTACCCCGGCCACCAGCTCTGCACCCTCCGCTGCAACTTGCCCATGCCCCCCCCCCCCCCCCCCCGCTTCTCCTTCACACAAATTCAGACAGCTGATGTTCTGAAAGAGCTGAAAAATCTGGACCCCTACAAATCAGCTGGGCTAGACAATCTGGACCCTTTCTTTCTAAAATTAGCCGCAACCCCTATTACTAGCCTGTTCAGCCTCTCTTTCATAATGTCTGAGATCCCCAGAGATTGGAAAGCTGCCGCGGTCATCCCCCTCTTCAAAGGGGGTGACACTCTAGATCCAAACTGTTACAGACCTATATCTATCCTACCCTGCCTTTCGAAAGTATTTGAAAGCCAAGTTAACAAACAGATCACCGACCATTTCGAATCCCACCGTACCTTCTCCGCTATGCAATCCGGTTTCCGAGCTGGTCATGGGTGCACCTCAGCCACGCTCAAGGTCCTAAACGATATTATAACTGCGATCGATAAAAGACAGTACTGCGCAGCCGTCTTCATCGACCTGGCCAAGGCTTTCGACTCTGTCAACCACCACATTCTTATTGGCAGACTAAATAGCCTTGGTTTCTCTAATGACTGCCTCGCCTGGTTCACCAACTACTTCTCAGATAGAGTTCAATGTGTCAAATCGGAGGGCCTGTTGTCTGGACCTCTGGCAGTCTCTGGGGGTGCCACAGGGTTCAATTCTCGGGCCGACTCTATTCTCTGTGTATATCAATGATGTCGCTCTTGCTGCTGGTGACGCTCGGATCCACCTCTATGCGGACGACACCATTTTGTATACATCTGGCCCTTCATTGGACACTGTGTTAACAAACCTCCAAACGAGCTTCAACGCCATACAACACTCCTTCCGTAGCCTCCAACTGCTCTTAAACACTAGTAAAACTAAATGCATGCTCTTCAACCGAACGCTGCTTGCACCCGCCCACCCGACTAGAATCACTACTCTCGGCGGGTCTGACCTAGAGTATGTGGACAACTACAAATACCTAGGTGTCTGGTTAGACTGTAAACTCTCCTTCCAGACTCACATTAAGCATCTCCAATCAAAAGTTAGATCTAGAATCGGCTTCCTATTTCGCAACAAAGCCTCCTTCACTCATGCTGCCAAACATGCCCTCGTAAAACTGACTATCCTACCAATCCTTGACTTCGGCGATGTAATTTACAAAATAGCCTCCAACACTACTCAGCAAATTGGATGTAGTCTATCACAGTGCCATCCGTTTTGTCACCAAAGCCCAATATACTACTCGCCATTGTGACCTGTACGCTCGTTGGCTGGCCCTCACTACATATTCGTCGCCAAACCCACTGGCTCCAGGTCATCTATAAATCACTGCTAGGCAAATCCCTGTCTTATCTTAGCTCACTGGTCACCATAGCAACACCCACCCGTAGTCTGCGCTCCAGCAGGCATATCTCACTGGTCATCCCCAAAGCCAACACCTTCTTCCAGTTCTCTGCTGCCAATGACTGGAACGAACTGCAAAAATCTCTGAAGCTGGAGACTCGTATCTCCCTCACTAACTTTAAGCGTCAGTTGTCAGAGCAGCTTACCGATCACTGCACCTGTACACAGCCATTCTGAAATTAGCCCAACTACCTCATCCCCATATTGTTATTTATTTTGCACCCCAGTATCTCTATTTGCACATCATCTTTTGCACATCTATCATTTCTGTGTTAATTACGAAATCGTAACTATTTTTGCACTATGGCCTATTTATTTATTGCCTTACCTCCATAACGTATTACATTCACTGTATATATATTTTCTGTTGTATTTTTGACTTTATGTTTTGTTTACCCCATATGTAACTGTGTTGTTGTTTTTAATCGCACTGCTTTGCTTTATCTTGGCCAGGTCGCAGTTGTAAATGAGAACTTGTTCTCAACTGGCTTACCTGGTTAAATAAAGGTGAAATAAAAAATAAAAATACCTAGCAATAAAAAATAAAAACACACAATCCAGAAAAATAAAAAAAAGGCAATTAAGAAATATCATAATGAGCAATGTCTGAGACCAGAATATGTATACTAGGGCTGTACCCGACAAAATATTAATAATTGTCGACCGAAAGTTGTCTGTTCTTTTGAAAAATCGATTATTATTTTTTTACGTGTATTTTTTCATATATAGACACACTGTGTTTTAATAAAATCAACTATATACAGTGCATTCAGAAAGTATTCAGACCCCTTCACTTTTTCCACATTTTGTTATGTTACATTCTTATTCTAAAATTGATAACATTATTTCATCAATCTACACACAATACCCCATAATGACAAGCGAAAACAGGTTTAGAAATGTTGGCAAATTTTTTAAACTAAAAATGTAACGAAATACCGAAAAATTATAAGTCTTGATTTGGAAAGGCACACGCCTGTCAATATAAAGGTCCCACAGTTAACAGTGCATGTCAGAGCAAAAACCAAGCCATGAGGTCCAAGCTAGTAGCGTCATACCCAATAAGACTTGAGGCTGTAATCACTGCCAAAGGTGCTTCAACAAAGTACTGAGTAAAAGGTCTGAATACTTATGTAAATGTCATTTCCGTTTTTAATTTTTAATACATTTGTAAAAAATGTCTAAAAACCTGTTTTTGCTTTGTCATTATGGGGTTGTGTGTGTAGACTGATGAGGATTTTTTATTTTTAAATACATTTTAGAATAAGGCTGTAACGTAACAAAATGTGGAAAAAGTGTAGGGCTCTGAATACTTTGAAGATGCACTGTATATGCTACCGCTCGACAAATAAAAAATTGCGGTCGACCAACCACCGAATAATTGGGGTCAGCCCTAACGTCGATAAGATAGCCAGCTAGCCAAGTTTGTCACTGGTATGAGCTAGTAAATATTCTAAACCTAGCCAGCTAGACTGATATCAGAAAGCTAAAACCGAGGAGAGAGGGAGGAGAGAATTAACCTTCTGTTTAATCTGCTGCTGGCTTGCTAAAGTTCCCTCAAATATGTATTTCCAAATGTAACTGATGTAATTAGATGTTTATTCTATAAAGATTGTAATTGTGTCAATATCTTGTGAACATAATAACAAATAACACAATAAATTCCTCACAGCCGTTTCCCATACTAAACAGTGAAGTGCCACTTACAGCTTACCATGTACAGTAGGCTACAGGCCATATGTTCCTCCACAGTGTGAGTCATAGAAATTACCATCTTGCATTCTGGGATTTCCGGCAGTCTCTGTGTTTTTAATATGAGGGAAGCATAAATTGTACAATTGTAAACTAACAAATAATTGTTCAAGTTAGAACCCATGTATATTTCTTAATCTGCACCAACTACATATAAATATCTGTTAGGGTCCATTATCTGCTACCTGGACTTTAAGCCACCATGGAGCCAGCACAAGACCCGGACAACCGAAAAACTTCTGCACAAACTGTCATAAACCATCTCAGGGAAGCTCATCTGCGTGCTCATCATCCTCACCAGGGTCTTGACCTGACTGCAGTTCGGCGTCATAACCAACTTCAGTGGGCAAATGCTCACCTTCGATGGCCACTGGCACACTGGATGAATCCCGGTTTCAACTGTACTGGGCAGATGGCAGACAACGTGTATGGCATCGTGTGGGCGAGCGGTTTGCTGACGTCAACGTTGTGAACGGAGTGCCCCACAGTGGCGGTGGGGTTATGGTACGGGCAGGCATAAGCTACGAACACTTTGCATTGCATTTTATCGATGGCAATTTGAATGCACAGAGCTTCTGTGACGAGATCCTGAGGCGTGATAATGCACGGCCCCATGTCGCAAGGATCTGTACACAATTCCTGGAAGCTGAAAATGTCTGTTTTTCCATGGCCTGCATACCTCACCAGACATGTCACCCATTGAGCATGTTTGGGATGCTCTGGATCAACGTGTACGACAGCGTGTTCCAGTTCCAGCCAACTTCCCTACTTTCGTTTCTGTCTTAAGTAACCATTAGTAGGTATCATACATAAATGATGTTTTGTATGGCTATGTGGCCAGCCTGTTAGGGTAGGTGTTGATTCAGGGGAACACATGACAAGCACTAATTTGCAATATAACCTTAGTTGTTAGCTTGGCTTTTATAACATATAAGGCTTAAGCAGACTGGCAGAGAGAAAACAAGATGAAGCACACAGTGACAGCAGAGAATATGCTGAGACAGATAAGACAGCACAACAGGGAGGCAAACAAAATGGCTAGAGCAGAGGCACAGTTATAGTTGTGAGTTGGTGTTTTTACATATTGTATTTGTTTTAAACATGAGCTGGTAAAAAGAAAAGAGGATGAGGACCATGTCTCGCCATTCACTGGTAGAGAAATGGTTGACTGATTAGTGCTTGGGGTTATTGTCTTGCTGGAAGATCCACTTGCGGCCAAGGGTCCGCCTACTGGCAGAGGCAACCAGGTTTTTGGCTAAAATGTCCTGGTACTTGGTAAAGTTTATGATGCCGTTGACCCCTATAGCTCAGTTGGTAGAGCATGGCGCTTGCAACGCCAGGGTTGTGGGTTCGTTTCCCACGGGGGGCCAGTATGAAAATGTATGCACTCACTGGATAAGAGCGTCTGCTAAATGACTAAAATGTAAATGTAAAAAGTTGACCTTAACAAGGGCCCCAGGACCAGTGGAAGCAAAATAGGCCCATAGTACCAGGACATTTTAGCTAAATACCTGGTTGCCTCTGCCAGGTGGCAGACACTTGGCCGCAAGTGGATCTTCCAGCAAGACAATAACCCCAAGCACACATCAAAATCCACAAAGAAATTGTTAATTGACCGCAAAGACATCTCAGTCTCCGCCATTGAAAACCTGTGGTTTGAATTGAAGAGGGCAGTCCATAAGCGCAGTTGAAGGATATTAAGAATCTGGAAAGATTTTGTATAGAGGAATGGTCTAAGATCCCTCCCAATATGTTCTTCAATCTCATAAAACATTTCAGTAAAAGGCTGTGTCTTTATCCTCACAAGGATAAGGTGCTGCAGTACTGAAAACAGTACTGCCATTTTCAGTATGGTGCAGGCAGTGATGTGGGCTGGAGTGGATAAAATGCCAGGGCCGAATTCTTGTCCCAGTCCGGCCATAGTATGAAAGAACCATACTGCAATTGAGAATCGATTCACTTTTAGATGGAGTATTTGGCTGTCCTTGTACTATAAGGAGTAATGAGTTAGGTTCCTTTAGTCCATTATTTGGCTTGCTAGCTAGTTTCTTGTTGTTTAACTAACTTCATTTGCAGGTGGCTAGGGTTTTTATAGAGATAGCTAAAGTTGCTAGCTAATTTAGCTGCATGGGGCGTATTCATTTACGCCGATTATGTTGCAAAACACTTCTTAAACGGAAGAAAACAGATCCGAAACGACCTACCTGAATTTGTCCAATAGAAACTCGTTTTAGTTGCGAAACTGTTTGGCTAATGATTACACGCCAGGTTTGTTCTAGCTGGTTAACGTTCTAGCACGTAACGTCACGTAGAAAAATAACGGTCCAATAATCCTAATTTCTCTATGCAGTAATGCAGCAGTTTCTCAATACAAACTATGTAGCTTGTTGGACATATTTCCCTAGTAGGAGTCGGGTTGGCAAGACACTTCAAAACGTTGAATTTGCCACCAAAACCCACAAAAAAGAAAAGCCGATGGATAGCTAACTTCTTCAGCTAGTACTCTTGGCTTGTTAGCTAGCTTTCTAGCAAGCTACAGTCGCTCGCTAACGTTTGAAGTGAAATCAAAGACACTGGTGAAATTGCCTTGGGTTTGTGTGGTTTCTAAATTAGTCATTCAATATAGCTATTGCAATCAACACTGCAAACTGTATACACGATAGTCATTTACAAAAACAGATTACATAGTTAACCAAAACGACATCAAACGAGAAACCAGGCAAAAGGAAACCAGGCAAAATAGCGGTTCTCAAATAACACGCTAGCTAACATTCACCAACGTCGTGTAAAAATAGGATTTCCTCCCCAATACGTCGAGCTGGCTACAAGAAAACAGATTCGTTTTCATGTTTTTGGTCGTTACCTTATCCTCTCCTTTTTCAGATTTGCCCGTTGTTGAGAAAACGCAAGACTAGTTTAAACAACGAAGAGGTCGCCACCGTATTCTCCCTCCTTTACCGACCATCATCATGTTAATCCCGAGAACTCAGTTTAGCAAAACAGAAGACAGTCAGACTTCAGAAAATCCCCAAAAAATCACGCGACCACTCGCTCGCGCCCCCTTCTTTTTTCTCTAAACCACTCCAGCTCAACAGCATGTTCGTCATGTCCTACTGGGCACACATATCATTTCAACGTGGACAACCAATTGGATATCACGAAATTGGGGAGAAAAAGTGAAATAAGGTACAACAAACAAATTATTCAACGTGTAATCGATTGGATAATAGTTTGTTGAGAGGTTGATCAATGACATTACAACCTATATTCACCCACTCAAAAAGACAGCCAATGTGTTATCATTATGCTTTCAACCATCTAAAAGCACAACCAAATTCCAATAAAAAAACAATGTCTGATTTTTGGTTTAGTTGTCACACAAATGTCTATCACTGTGGCTTTCAACCATTTAAAGGAGTAGTTAACTATTTTACAACTTGATGTTAGATGGTTCCACACCCTGAAAGTAGTCTATGGGCCAAGATAACTGAACCATGATTACAGTTTTTCTTTAAATAGCCACTACAAACTTCAGCTAACCTTAGCCACCACAAGCTAACAACCAATGGAAGTGATGAGGGCATGTGAGCATGTTTTAAAACAAAATGTCCAAATCACCTGAAATCAATTCAAATCAACTCCATATTTGGTTTGATGTTACTTAAAGGTGATTTGGTCATTTCAAAGAAAATAACATGCTCACATGCCTCCATCACTTCCATTGGTTTAAATTTGATCTAGTCCTATTCTTTAACTTAGATTTTTGGGTGACATGGAGACGTGACTACAACATATCAATGACTAATTAAGTCAGTGGCACAGATGTAACTATCCAAGGAGGAGATACATTTCCTTAAAATGTGTAGTTTTGTTTGCTTAAAATGTGGATATTTGGTTAATATCATTACCTTTTAAATCCACCAGAGCTTGAAACCTTAGGCTGATTGTATTGTCTATTTTAGTTAAATTCTGGGGTTAATTTAAACAAATAATATATAGACCTGAATAGCATCATTGATGATATATGAGTTTTGTAAAGTTTTTTTAAATCTTTATTTTAACAGGGAAAAACAGACTGTGCCCTGTGTAAACATGTTGACATGTACAGTTTTAGACATACAGACAAGAACATTTCAAACATACAAAACAAAAACACAATTCAACAGAAACAATCACAGACAACATCATATTGATCCTCCATAACATTTTTAAAATGGGCAAGGGACACCAGAGTGTCTAACTTAAGTTGGATCTGCAGTTTGTTCCATAAATAAGGTGCAAAGGAACTGAAGGCAGTCCTACCCAACTCTGTGGAGACCACAGAAGTCTCTAATGTAATCCACATCTGTGATCTGGTTTTAAAATTAGTATATCTAGTGGAAATTAATGATGATATATATGGAGGTAGTTTTAAAAGAAGTGCTTTATAAATAAATAAGAGAGCATGTTGCTCTCGCCTCACAGATAGAGAGGCCCAACCCACATGTTGATATAGGAAACAGTGATGAGTTTTGTAACTATCACCCGTGATAAACCTGAGTGCACAATGGTAAATAGCATCCAGTGGTTTAAATGTGTTTGCTGATGCATGCATATAGATAATATCACCATCATCTAAAACGGACATAAAAGTAGCCTGCACAATTTGTTTTCTATTTACGGAGGACAGACAAGCCCTGTTTCTGTAAAGGAACCCTATCTTGAATTTGAGCTTTTTTCCCAATTTAGTAACATGTTTTTTTTAAAGAAAGCCTATCATCTAACCATACCCCTAAGTATTTAGATGCAGAGACCTGTTTGATTTGAGTACCATCCAAGCTAGTGATTACATAAGTGTTTCTAATTGAGAGTTTAGACCTAGAAAAAAACATGACATTTGTTTTCTTAGCGTTTAAAACAAGTTTAAGCTGTAAAAGAGACCCCTGTAGTATCCTAAAATCAGACTCCAACTGCATTAAAGCTTGGTCCTCTGTTGGAGCAATAGAGTACATCACTGTGTCATCTGCATATAAATGGAATTTACAATATCTGATATCATCACCAATGTTGTTTATATAAAGTGAGAACAATAGTGGGCCAATTGTTGAACCCTGAGGGACCCCTTTAAGTAACTGTAAGGGGTCAGACTTGACCCCGTCGACCATGACGGCCTGAGTTCTATATAAGATAGTCATAAAACCATCGACAGGCATCAGTGCCCAGTCCTATAGATGACAGCTTACTCAAAAGGATAGCATGGTCTACAGTGTCAAAAGCTTTTGACAAATCTACAAACAACGCAGCACAGTGCTTTCTATCATCTAAGGCATTTGCAATATCATTTACAGCAAGCATAGTGGCCGATGTGGTACTGTGTTTAGATCTAAAACCAGATTGATTGGTGCTAAAAATACTGTTAACAGAAAGAAAAGATTGCAACTGTTTGTTGACTATAGATTCTAGGATCTTTGCCAGACAAGGGAGCCTAGAGATGGGTCGATAGTTATCCAAATCACTACCGTCACTTCCCTTATGTAATGACAGAACAAAAGCTGCTTTCCACACCTTAGGGATATTTCCTGTGCTTAATGTTAGATAAAAAATGTGTGTCACTGAACCAGCAATGATAGGTGCAGCACACTTAAGGAAGTATGGGTCTAAATTGTCAGAGTGGTATCGAAATAACGATGCTAATTATGCTGTGATGACAAGAAATCCGCTGACACTGTCCTTGATTATAATGGTTTATTACACCAAAGATTTCAGCGTCAATTTACAGACTCCTGCAGACATCTGGAGAACAACTGACCCAATCTCTAATATGTTGTCCTCCCCGTCCTTTGTTCCAACCATGGTATTTATAATCTGTAACATGATATGGGTAGTTTTCCCATAAACCAATCCCAGGCCTCCACATAACAGACTTCCTCTAACACATCATTTGCAAACATCAGCAAAGTCATAAACTGTTTAAACACTACAACAGCTTTATGTAGGTTCTAACAGTTTGTGGGCACAGTTTGTCACCATTATAGTGCAATTCATGTATTGTTTAGTGCTGTGTTGTGTTGTGTAGTGTCTTTGCTGGCAACAGTGAATCTATTTAGTTTTTAAGTGGAGATCACTCAACAATTATTCTCACGATATCACATTGGTAGCGTCAGTGACAAATATCATAGCTAAGCAGGGCTGAGTTTGGTTAAAACCCTGGATGGGAGGCCAAAGGGTAGCTGAAGATAAATCAATTCTCCAGTAGGAGGTTCTGCCCAGTTTATTGTTGTTTTTTCTGATAGTGGAGATAACATTGAATAACTGATGTTGTTTTAAAGGTACAAGTGCAACATATTTGAAACAAGGTTTGTCTATGTTGTAATTTGGTTACCATGATGACATAATCCTGTGGTTGAAATATCACCCTCAAAACAACAGTTTACGGTGATTAATTACTGTGAAACAACGTTGATTCAACCAGGTTGTACCCAGTGGGATGGTTCTATTGCATTTGTGATTATCTCCAGTATTTCAATTGAGTTGAATGCACCTTTTCATTTGTTCAAACCTTCACGTGGCCCTCTCCCTGTCAGTTATTACATTATATTTGGCTGTTGCATATGCAGTGTGGTGGTGGTCCCATCAAAATCCCTTCATTGTCCCCCTCGTCCTTTCAAAGTTCTGTCTAACTCAATGGTTCACAACGTTCAACAATAGAGATTGTTTTATTGTCGCCTACACTACAGTGAGGGAAAAAATTATTTGATCCCCTGCTGATTTTGTACGTTTGCCCACTGACAAAGAAATGATCCGTCTATAATTTTGGTAGGTTTATTTGAACAGTGAGAGACAGAATAACAAAAAAAAAAAAAATGTCAAAAATGTTATAAATTGATTTGCATTTTAATGAGGGAAATAAGTATTTGACCCCCTCTCAATCAGAAAGATTTCTGGCTCCCAGGTGTCTTTTATACAGGTAACGAGCTGAGATTAGGAGCACACTCGTAAAGGGAGTGCTCCTAATCTCAGCTTGTTACCTGTATAAAAGACACCTGTCCACAGAAGCAATCAATCAATCAGATTTCAAACTCTCCACCATGGCCAAGACCAAAGAGCTCTCCAAGGATGTCAGGGACAAGATTGTAGACCTACACAAGGCTGGAATGGGCTACAAGACCATCGCCAAGCAGCTTGGTGAGAAGGTGACAACAGTTGGTGCGATTATTCGCAAATGGAAGAAACACAAAAGAACTGTCAATCTCCCTCGGTTTGGGGCTCCATGCAAGATCTCACCTCGTGGAGTTGCAATGATCATGAGAACGGTGAGGAATCAGCCCAGGACTACACAGGAGGATCTTGTCAATCATCTCAAGGCAGCTGGGACCATAGTCACCAAGAAAACAATTGGTAACACACTATGCCGTGAAGGACTGAAATCCTGCAGCACCCGCAAGGTCCCCCTGCTCAAGAAAGCACATATACATGTCCGTCTGAAGTTTGCCAATGAACATCTGAATGATTCAGAGGAGAACTGGGTGAAAGTGTTGTGGTCAGATGAGACCAAAATCGAGCTCTTTGGCATCAACTCAACTCACCGTGTTTGGAGGAGGAGGAATGCTGCCTATGACCCCAAGAACACCATCCCCACCGTCAAACATGGAGGTGGAAACATTATGCTTTGGGGGTGTTTTCTGCTAAATGGACAGGACAACTTCACCGCATCAAAGAGACGATGGACAGGGCCATGAACCGTCAAATCTTGGGTGAGAACCTCCTTCCCTCAGCCAGGGCATTGAAAATGGGTCGTGGATGGGTATTCCAGCATGACAATGACCCAAAACACATGGCCAAGGCAACAAAGGAGTAGCTCAAGAAGAAGCACATTAAGGTCCTGGAGTGGCCTAGCCAGTCTCCAGACCTTAATCCCATAGAAAATCTGTGGAGGGAGCTGAAGGTTCGAGTTGCCAAACGTCAGCCTCAAATCCTTAATGACTTGGAGAAGATCTGCGAAGAGGAGTGGGACAAAATCCCTCCTGAGATGTGTGCAAACCTGGTGGCCAACTACAAGAAATGTCTGACCTCTGTGATTGCCAACAAGGGTTTTGCCACCAAGTACTAAGTAATGTTTTGCATTAAAATGCAAATCAATTTATAACATTTTTGAGATGCGTTTTTCTGGATTTTTTTGTTGTTATTCTGTCTCTCACTGTTCAAATAAATCTACCATTAAAATTATAGACTGAATATTTCTTTGACAGTGGGCAAACGTACAAAATCAGCAGGGGATCAAATACTTTTTTCCCTCACTGTATAAATCATTTTTGCTTGGCATGCACATATTTTGTTACCAGACATGGTCAATCCTAAACAGAACTGTTCTGGCAGTTGTTTGATAAATATCTACTGGAAAATCATGTTGTATGGCAATTCACATTTAGATTGGTCCTTAACTATTCTGAGAAGTGGGGTCTAATAAGGGTAGGATTCAGGGAGAGTTTGATTTGCAGAGATAGATGGCCAGAATAAATTCTAACCATAGCACTTCAGAAGTCTCATGTCCAAACCTAATTGAGAAATAACCGTGGACATAGGCCTCTCCTTTAGTGGGCAGTCATTTTTGATATACTGTATGTATATTATAAATACATCACATGCGACTCGTATTAAGACTAAGCAATTAGCCTATTAAAATGTTTATCTGACTCCATAACGATAATTAGTAATATGCAAGAGACTATGGTTGAGTTACAGTAATAGACAATGATGAAATGTCTCTTGAATGGATTCAAATCAAATCAAATCAAAATCAAATTCTAAATACAAGTGCATTTAATTAATTTATATAACAAATAGTTTCACATACAAGGCATAAAGCTTAAGTTACAACGCATTAACAAGCATTACAATGCATTACTCTAAGCATGGTCAGAGCGAGAGAGAGAGAGAGAGACCATAGCCTAAAAGGCCATGACCCAAAAGTATCTCACCACAGCAGGTCAGGAACAAATAAGAGAAATACAAATAATCTTAGACCCTTTTATAAGCATCTGAGTTGTTTGGATTCAAAACCTGAGTTGTTGACCAACAGTATTACTGTAAAGTTAACCTCCAATCCGATATCAGACCTATATGATGTAACCACTGCTTCTCAGAGGTGTGACAATGGGGGTTGGCAAGACCAACACAGAATGTTGAATTCCTAAGACAACACATAGCAAATTCTTGCATATAGTTGAGAAGAAGAGTCACTTCTGGGGCTGGGCTGTACACTCTCGGTAGAAGCCACATCGTAGGCTATTTGCCCAAATGTTGCTGCTGACATAGATTGTTGGAGCTCAGCAGATCTATACCCTCACCTGCTCAGAATGCACTTATTTCTCTTATCTTCTGAGCAGCCAAGTCTTGTACGTGACATTCATAGGCCCCATCCTATATTG
This sequence comes from Coregonus lavaretus, assembly GCF_964263955.1. Lineage (NCBI taxonomy): Eukaryota > Metazoa > Chordata > Actinopteri > Salmoniformes > Salmonidae > Coregonus > Coregonus lavaretus. The sequence continues at coordinate 34,673,487 of NC_140010.1, read as the reverse complement.
GGATCACGGCTAGGATGAAAAAGGCATCCATTCTGCCTTGATGTATAGTTATATCGCACACTGATCTATTAATATCGAATAAACCAGGAAACACAATCCGGGCAGCCACTGTTTTCCATCAGGGTCAGCCAGATTAGTGGGAGGATGAAGTATTTATACCAGAACACACAGGCACTCAAATGTCCAACATCATGTCCATATATCAGAACTGCCCTCATGGAAGTATTCGCTGGTGGCAGGCAGATATTGCCCTTTGCTACTGCTCAGTTACCTCAGCAACAGAATCATCCATTACAAAGATCCATCTCCATCCATTGAACATGACATGTTTGCTGAGCAGTGCACGAAATTGAAGTTTGTTTGCAATTAGTTTCCCATAACATCATTGAGAGTCCCACATGGACAAAGTTCTATCTCTTCAAAAGGCATAAGAGACCTAGACCATAGGCAAGCATTGAAACTCTGCTTTGGAATGTATGCTCTGGCAACACTCATGACTCATGCCACAACTGGCCTGTAGGCTTCATGCTCCCTTGACTCTACTCTTCATCACATGATCTTGGAAGAGCATCATCAGTGGCCTTCAATGTATTTGTTCACTCTCAATTATCCTTTAGGCTTTATTTTGAGACTGGCCTGTAATAATAGGGACATTGTAATATAGTCCAATTTGCAACACTCTCTATGAAATAGGCTTTTAGATTATGTGTAATTTAATGTAGTGAGCTTTTAAATTATTGATGTATGTCAATTGGTTATGTGGTTGCATTTCATTAACATGTTGATGGTGGTAGTATGATAAACTAACGAAAATATACATTTTCATCACATTTTAAATATTTGTATGTAAACCTTTTGAAAATACTTATATTCATGGGCCAAAATACCAACAAATCTCAAAAATTGATAGGTAGATGCAAAAATGTGATTTCAACGTTAAAAGTACATGGTGCATGTGATCAATGCCATTCGAGATTCTGAGCAGATTATTACAGCAATTCTGAATATCTCCACAGACCTGTGATGATCTATGCATGAACGCTTTATATGATTACATAAGAAGAAATGTATAGTTATAGTAACCTCAAAATGTGGCCATGGATGTGTTACTCATTTTAAGGTTGAATGTTACAGTTTGTAAGATAGCATGAACTGTAGGCTATTTACTGTATTACAAAAGTAATATTGAATTGTGTTTGGTTGACAACTCAACCAAATATCAACATTAAAGGAGATGTGCTGCTTGGATAGTTCCAGATAGCTTAATCCCATTCTTTAACTTTTATTTTTGGTTGAGTTAGAGACATGAATCCATCATATAATTTGTTTACTTGTCAACAAGTTAATAGGCTATTTATTGTATTCCAACAGTGATATTGAATTGTGCTTGGTTATCAAGTGGAACCAAATTTCAACAATTGAAGGAGATTTATCTTCTGCTTGGATAGTTCCATCTTCTGGCTTTAATTCCAGTTTGTCTACAAATTAATAATTGACATGTTGGATTCACGTCTCCATCTCAACCCAAAATAAAAAAGATAGAATAGGACTAAATCAAATCAAATCAAACTTTAAATGCACTTTAAATAAAGTTTGATTTGATTTAGTTCTATTCTTTAACTTAGATTTTTAGTTGAGATGGAGACGTGAATCCAACATATTAATTATTCACTTGAAGATTACATTTGAAATCAACCAAAGCTTGAAACCCTAGGCCTATGTATTGTGTGTTTTTAGGGTTGAATTGAAACAATAGCTGTTGATGACTTTGCAAATACTATAGGCCTAAATAGCATCATTGATGAAACAGTGTATGACTTATAAAGTATGCTTAAATTTAATTTGCTCTGGTAAATCTACCCTATGGAATGACTTTAATAGCAACAGTGAATCTATTTAGTCATTAGGAGATCTCTCAATAATCATTATTACGATAGAACATTGGTAGTAGTCAGTGACAAATATTAAAGCTAAGCAGCACTAGGCTTGGTTAAAACCCTGGATGGGAGACCAAATGGATAGTGGTAGATAGATCAAGTCTCTAGTAGATAGTGAATGCTGTATAAGGTAGAACATCTGATGTTGTTTTAAAGGTACAAATTCAACATATTTTATACAAGGTTTGTCTTTGTGGAAATTTGGTTACCATGATGACATAATCCTGTGGTTGAAATTTCATCCTCAAAACAACAGTTTTGATGGTTGACGACTTTTTTCAAATCGAATGTATTTTCTACGTAGATTCATCGTCACAATACATTGACAAATTACGTTGAAACAACGATGATTCAACCAGTTTGAGCCCAATGGGTTAGCTATTACAAAGTCAAGTAAAGACATTCATGACAAAGTGGCCCTGTCCAGCACTCTACTGGTTAAATAATAACAGGACCCTGGTAACCTTATTCCAGGATCTTATTGTCCAGTTCTCTTTCAAATTATAAATATGTAACAGAGTTAAGAATGCACCGTAAGCTCACTCCACAGCTAGCTTGAAATGTCGGCAATGGAGCTATCGAATTAGATATTTTCCGATAGCTCAAACGGTTGGTACGTTGTCAAGGAGGGGGGCGGTCCTGTGTGTTGGCGAGCAGAACATCAGTGGTTTGAGTTTGGTATGGGGACATGGACAGTGGAGGAAGCTATACTGTTAGCAGGACATTGATGTCTGTTTCAATGAGATTATTCTCTAAAGGTGGATATTGTGTCACACAGCCAGATGGGCATCTGAGAGTCTTGATCTATATAAAAAAAAGTGTGAGATGAGTCTGGCATACTGCTTGATGACAGCTTGGTGATGGGGAGTGCCCCGAAATCATATCCTCTATTTCAGGTTTTCCCAAACTCGGTCCTGGGTGCACGTTTTTTTTTTTGCCCTAGCACAACACAGTGGATTCCAGTAATCAAAGCTTGATGATGAGTTTGTTATTTGAATCAGCTGTGTAGTGCTAGGGCAAAAAACTAAATGTGCACCCAGGGGGGACAGGACTGAGTTTGGGAAACCCTGCTTTATCTGGCTGCATTTACACAGCCAATTCAATTACAACTCAATTATTGGCAAAGATCTGATTGGTTGAAAGACCAGCTATTGGCAAAAGATTACACTCCCTGTGTAAATGCAGCCTCTTAATGCCACTTTCACTGTGATTTTTTAAAACTCATCCTTGGTAAAACAGGAAATCATCAGTCAACCTGCATGCTTCCAAACATTGGAGTAACTAGAGTATTCATACTGAAGCACACGATGTCTCATTTATTTTAATGAACAGAGACATGTCAGACACCTGCATCTTCCTCAGAGCACCGGATACCACATTTGTTATTAAATAATCACTTAGGCTGCAATTAGACAGACAGCCCAATTCTGATGGGTATTTTTCACTAATTGGTCTTTTGACCAATCAGATCAGCTATGAAAAAGATATGATGTGAAAAGATCTGATGTGATTGGTCAAAAGACCAATTAGTGGAGAAAATATCCAAATTGGGCTGCCTGTTTGAACGCCCTCAAACTTACTTAACAGTGACCCCAGTGTTGAGCTGAGCACAACTGTAGATCCGGGTCACGGCATTACTGAAAAGGATGTCACTCTGCTTGTTTAGCGAGTACTGCTTCCTCCTGATTCGGCTCATTTCCAGGACCGCGTTGCCAGCACAAGTGACCGCCCTCCTGAAGCGTCTTAACAGTCAGCGCCACATGAAAAGCTACCAATTCAAAATCAAATCAAAATCAAATCAAAATCTAATCAAAATCTAATCAAATGTATTGGTCACATACATATGGTTAGCAGATGTTGTGGTGAGTGTAGCGAAATGGTTGTGCTTCTAGTTCTGACAGTGCAGTAATATCTAGCAAGTAATATTGAACAGTTCCACAACTAATATCTAATACACATACATCTAAGTAAAGGAATGAAATAAGAATATATAAATATAGATATATGGATGAGCAATGTCATTGTCAAAGCGGCATAGGCTAAGATGCAATAGATAGTATAGAATACAGTATATTCATATGAGATGGGTAATGCAAGATATGGAAACATTATTACGATAGTATAGAATATAGTATATATATAATGTAAACATTATTAAAATGGCATTATTAAAGTGACTAGTGTTCCATTTATTAAAGTGGCCAGCGATTTTCAAGTTTGTATGTCTGTGCTAGTGATGGCTGTTTAACAGTCTGATGGCCTTGAGATAGAAGCTGTTTTCAGTCTCTCGGTCCCAGCTTTGATGCACCTGTACTTCTGGATGATAACAGGGTGAACAGGCAGTGGCTCGGGTGGTAGTTGTCCATGATTATCTTTTTGGCCTTCCTGTGACATCGGGGGCTGTAGGTGTCCTGGAGGGCAGGTAGTTTGCCCCTGGTGATACGTTGTGCAGACCGCACCACCCTCTGGAGAGCCCTGCGGTTGTGGGCGGTGCAGTTGCCGTACCAGGCGGTGATACAGCCAGACAGGATGCTCTCAATTGTACATTTGTAAAGGTTTGTGAGGGTTTTAGGTGATAGGACACGCTGTTGCGCCTTCTTCACCACACTATCTGTGTGGGTGGACCATTTCCGTTTGTCAGTGATATGTACGCAGAGGAACTTTCCACCTTTTCCACTGCTGTCCCGTCGATGTGGATAGGGGGGTGCACCCTCTGCTGTTTCCTGAAGTCCACGATCATCTCCTTTGTTTTGTTGATGTTGAGTGAGAGGTTATTTTCCTGACACCACACTCCCAGAGCCCTCACCTCCACCCTGTACGCTGTCTCATCGTTGTTGGTAATCAAGCCTACTACTGTTGTGTTGTCTGCAAACTTGATGATTGAGTTAGAGGCGTGCATGGCTACACAGTCATGGGTGAACAGGGAACAGGAGGGGGCTGAGCACATACCCTTGTGGGGCCCCAGTGTTGAGGATCAGCGAAGTGGAGATGTTGTTTCCTACCTTCACCACCTGGGGGCGGCCCGTCAGGAAGTCCAGGACCCAATTGCACAGGGTGGGGTTGAGACCCAGGGCCTCGAGCTTAATGATGAGCTTGGAGGGTACTATGGTGTTGAATGCTTAGCTATAGTCAATGAACAGGATTCTTACATAGGTATTCCTCTTGTCCAGATGGGATAGGGCAGTGTTCAGTGTGATGGCGATTGCATTGTCTATGGACCTATTGGGGCGGTATGCAAATTGAAGTGGGTCTAGGGTGACAGGTAAGGTGGAGGTGATATGATCCTTGACTAGTCTCTCAAAGCACTTCATGATGACAGAAGTGAGTGCTATGGGGCGATAGTCATTTCGTTCAGTTACCTTTGCAAGTGGCGACACTTCAGGGTGAGGAGTAAGTTTCACGCATCCCCATGTGCTACACTTACAGGGTGAGGAAAGAAAGATGTAATTTTCGAACTATCCCAAATGCATCACTTTGCAGGGTGAAGGTCACTAAACTTAGCCACAGCCAAACTCGATCCACTTGAAAAGAAAGAGTGCTCTTTTAAATGAAGCCTCCTCAAGGAGATGAAACAAAAAAGACCCATTCCGTATCCAATTTATTTGCTAGTGGTAAATCGACCCTTTTATACAGTGTTCTTTGTACTTTTGCCTGTGGACAATGAGGAAATGGAGGCGGCCGTCCTCTGTGAAATGTGTCATTGGGATTTCATCACACTCAAACTGAAACTCAAATGATTGTGTAACTGCACTGAGAAAACACACTTTTGGATTAACTTTTGTTTTGTTAATTTCATCCAATTAACATTGATTTACTTCAAACGTAAATCCTTGTTAAAACATTATAAACATACTTTCCCTCAGTACAGGGTCCTAATACAGGTTTCATTGAATTTCAGCTAAAGCATCCATAGTCCACCAACCTGAAATGATAAACTAATTGAGTTACTCACAGAGGCTAAAAGACCTGACCTTAAATTCACCTGTGGCCAGAAGGATAATCTCCCCATAACACTGGTCCACTCAGCCCACACACCCTCTCATCCTATTGGCTGATCGACAGTGGTTGCTATGGCAGCAGTCTAAATGTGCATGAGCAAAAGCCCAAGATAGATTTAACAAGAGATGGATGACTGATGTAGATTTGATTTACATGTTTCATAAAGACGTTTCAGTACAAAAGTCCTCCCCAGGTAATTTTGTGGAAAATGGTAATGATTAAACTACAGGAGTATTGGCCAGTATTCAGTGCCAAAGTGTGACAGTTGAGAAATTGATATCACAAGGGAGTGTACATTGGGCAGTCACTAGTCAGGATGTGACCAAGCCATGTAGTAGTAAGTTCCTCCTAATAAAATGACCACTGGTAACTCACTTACAAATCATTAACAAGCCTTATAATGGAGAAATTCACTCACAAATCCTAACCAAAACCGAGTCAAATCATGAAAGCAAAAAACACAAAACCTAAACCACTCCAGGTTTTAATTTGTCGTTTCTCGTTCTTCAACTCCATTTTATTCTAACTTTGAGGAGACAATGTTACCAGTGATCTGACCAATTCACCACGTCTTCTGTGGTTGCAGCAAACCACCACCAATACTAATATTGTAATAAACAGCATATCTGCTTGAGCCACGTTGTCTTGGGTCGGTATTCTACAGTGGATAGCAATACTCTATGGATTGCCTCATGGATGGAGAGACCCACCTTATCCTCAGTCATTCCCATTGCTCTAATGCCAAAGAACAAGACAAAGGAGACACAGAAAACAGGCTTAAGTGTGAGTCTACAGCCTCACACTATCACCATGCCTGGTTACTTAAAACCTTTAACCACTGTTCCATGGCTGCTTTTGTTGTGTAGCTGAATATAGTTAAAGGTAGGTTCGGGCTGATCCTAAATCAGTTGTTAAAAGGCATGAGGTAACCTGAGCTCTACCACCTGACCACCATGTGATTGGCACAAGGCCCCCCAAGCAACTAATACCCCTCTGAGATAAAGGAGAGCTCTGGGAACAGGAGAGAGAGAAAGAGAGAGAGTGAGAGTGAGAGAGAGCGAGACAGAGAGAAAGAGACAAAAAGAGAGAGGGTAAGTAGAAGTAGAAAAAATAGGAATTAAGGATAATATTAATACCATATATATCAAAATATCCAATATCCAAAGGTAAAGTTTATTATTAATATCATGAATTTGGCATCCTATTTATATGGCTAATGGTAACTACTTCTAAATTTCCAAAGTTCCAATCAACCATCTATGTATGATAGTATACCTCTCTACACATTGGAATGATGGTGTCCTTTGTTGGGCAAATAGATGTCAATGTAGCCTACATAAACCCAACCTCACTCTGAATTTACTTTCACATACAGCTTGTGTAAGAAAAGTAGAGGAGTTACTTTCAATTATTCAATTATTCAACGTTATTTGGGTAGTCTACACAAATGAGTATGGAAGCTGATCAATGGGTTAATGTTACTTAATTTCCTAGTTTCAACAATATTTAATAAAACGCTTTCCAATGTAATATGACGCCTATTTTGGGATAATGCCTAAATTAAAATGTATTGTATTAAAATGTAAAGTGTATTAAGTAGGCCCAAGTCATTAGTAATTTTGCACAAGAAATACAACATACAGTGGCTTGTGAAAGTATTCACCCCCCTTGGCATTTTTCCTATTTTGTTGCCTTACAACCTGGAATTAAAATTGATTTTTTGGGGGTTTGTATCATTTGATTTTCACAACATGCCAACCTTCCATATGTTTGGGGAGCCTCCCACATGCCTTTTGGCGAACACCAAACGTGTTTACTGCCTCTCTGATTAATGCCCTCCTTGCCTGGTCCGTGAGTTTTGGTGGGCAGCCCTCTCTTGGCAGGTTTGTTGTGGTGCCATATTCTTTCCATTTTTTAATAATGGATTTAATGGTGCTCCGTGGGATGTTCAACATTTCTGATATTTTTTTTTATAACCCAACCCTGATCAATACTTCTCCACAACTTTGTCCCTGACCTGTTTGGAGAGCTCCTTGGTCTTCATGGTGCTTGGTGGTGCCCCTTGCTTAGTGGTGTTGCAGACTCTGGGGCCTTTCAGAACAGGTGTATATATACTGAGATCATGTGACAGATCATGTGACACTTAGATTGCGCACAGGTGGACTTTATTTAACTAATTATGTGACTTCTGAAGGTAATTGGTTGCACCAGATCTTATTTAGGGGCTTCATAGCAAAGGGGGTGAATACATATGCACGTGCCACTTTTCCGTTATTTATTTTTTTGAATTTTTTGAAACAAGTTATTTTTTTCATTTCACTTCACCAATTTGGACTATTTTGTGTATGTCCATGACATGAAATCCAAATAAAAATTCATTTAAATTACAGGTGGTAATGCAACAAAATAGGAAAAACGCCAAGGGGGATGAATACTTTTGCAAGGCACTGTAAGTCATCCAACAGCTTTAGGGGTTTTGATATCAATTGAAACGGCAACATAATAATACAATTCAAACATAATTTACTTAGAAAAGTATTTTCATGTGGATATATTGTGGTTTGCCTCTCATTTTTGAATTCTCAGACACAGGTGATTTTACTAAACTAAATCCTTCTTAAAGTAATAACCACACACATTTCTTCATCTGGCAGAGACACATGGAAAACGCAAACAAAGCTGCTCAGTTCAAGGCCTGGCATTTCTGCCCATCCTTCAGCAGATGTTGATATGATCCTCCGCCAAGGCCGGGGGAGGGGTGAGGAGTGAGGGCCCGCAGACCAGCGGCGATGCTCATTAGCCAGTCGTGTGGCTGCAGGTGGCTCCCTGTCAGTCTACTGAGCAGAGTCGATGAACCAGCCACCTGCCTGCCATCTGAACATAGTCCTCACAGCAGGTCTCTCGCTGCCCTACAGGGACAGAAACCTGACAGAACTCTCTCTGGGGTTTTGAGGCCATTTATACAGTGCCTGTACATCGCATGAAAGGTTTGCTTTCCTGGGCTTTCAGTGCTTGTTTTTCTTGACAGTGGCCTGGAGGAGAGGGAAAGAGGGAGGGAAAGAGAGGTGAGGAATCAAGGTGTGGATGGTAATTGGAGCTGCAGTAGCTGCATCATGCCAGGTCTGCTTCAGTGGTAGAGAGGAGCTGAATCAGGCTTGGGGAGGCAGAGTACAATGGCCTAGTGTGGTGAGCTCAGGAAGTGTGGTGCATGGGACCATGGCATGACTACTAGGATAGAACAAGAACTGAGTAGAACACACACTACCTGGGAAACATGCAGAGGTCGACCCAGGACAATGTAAGTTGGGGCAGCGGTCAGTTGAGAGTGAATGTATCAATGTCCTTTATGTTTTTAGTGTATGCAGTATGATGGACTGACAGTTTTAAATGTGTGTGATGTGAGAATGTACAGTATGTGTACGTGATCCTTTTAATGTAAGTTGATGCCAAAGAAAAATGGCCATCCTGGATGGACAATAAAGTTTTATTCTATGGCATATATTTTGTCACCCTCAAGGACCATTTTTCCCCCAACACAATGTACAATATATAATGAATGATTATTACATATCGCAGCCCCTGCTTGTAGAATAATGACCCACTTAATAAACCAATTACAAAACGATTCCAGTGAAGTAGCTCTGTAGAAGTTTGTATGGCACTCACTTGCACAGAGTTTGAATAATCCTTTACATACCCACAGAGTAGTCAATGGCTGCCCAAAGATAATTTCACTGGCACAGTGGCATCATACATACAGTACAGTAGCTGACACGCCTAGAAAGCTAAAGTAAACTGCTCATCGAAGATGACAAGAAACATCGCAGAAAATAGCACCCTAAATTTCCTGTTCAAAGAACACAATGTTCTGAGACTTTGACCTTGATTTCCGACATGGAGAAGAACCAGAGAACTCTCATCTTCAATGAGAGGGAAAAAACATTATTCTGAATAACTTTATTTTCTAATAGTAGTAACTGTGCTGATACGCCATATTAACATAGGCAAACACAGTCCTTGTAATAACACTAGCAACTATGACATCTCGGTCCTCCCCCCCATGCATAATCCTTGCACCCAAGATGATAACTCATGTTTAAAATTATTTTGCTTATGAAAACATTTTCAAGGTAGTTATTAGCCAAATTCTGTCCTGCAAGGCTGAAGTGGCCATCTCTGAGTGACTGAATGACGGTGGCATCAGAATGACATCGCTGCCCGTGACCCCGGAGTGAATGACATGGAGAGAAGAGATGGAGTGGTAATGATCGAGTCCACAGCTTGGCCACAGCTTTGGCTTCTATTCTTATTACTTTCTCTTGCAATTATCTCATGCAACCTAATTGGCAGGGCTTGGTAATTCTGTTGGCAACTTCTCTGTCTATTTAGCCTCGGGCCAGGGTGAGCAGCCATACACAAGGCAAACCATCTTTGGAGGAACACTCGTCTCGTACAATGATACAATCCTTTGTGTCAAATTATCTGATGTGTAGATCTAGGTCTTGCCCCGTCCATACTGAACCTAGGGCTAGGGTAAAAAAATTAAATAATATATATACAGTGGGGAGAACAAGTATTTGATACACTGACGATTTTGCAGGTTTTCCTACTTACAAAGCATGTAGAGGTCTGTAATTTATCATCATAGGTACACTTCAACTGTGAGAGACGGAATCTAAAACAAAAATCCAGAAAATCACATTGTATGATTTTTAAGTAATTAATTTGCATTTTATTGCATGACATAAGTATTTGATACATCAGAAAAGCAGAACTTTATATTTGGTACAGAAACCTTTGTTTGCAATTACAGAGATCATACATTTCCTGTAGGTCTTGACCAGGTTTGCACACACTGCAGCAGGGATTTTGGACCACTCCTGCATACAGACCTTCGCCAGATCCTTCAGGTTTCGGGGCTGTCGCTGGGCAATACAGACTTTCAGCTCCCTCCAAAGATTTTCTATTGGGTTCAGGTCTGGAGACTGGCTAGGCCACTCCAGGACCTTGAGATGCTTCTTACGGAGCCACTCCTTAGTTGCCCTGGCTGTGTGTTACGGGTCTTTGTAATGCTGGAAGACCCAGCCACGACCCATCTTCAATGCTCTTACTGAGGGAAGGAGGTTGTTGACCAAGATCTCGCGATACATGGCCCCATCCATCCTCCCCTCAATACGGTGCAGTCGTCCTGTCCCCTTTACAGAAAAGCATCCCCAAAGAATGATGTTTCCACCTCCATGCTTCACGGTTGGGATGGTGTTCTTGAGGTTGTACTCATCCTTCTTCTTCCTCCAAACACGGCGAGTGGAGTTTAGACCAAAAAGCTCTATTTTTGTCTCATCAGACCACATGACCTTCTCCCATTCCTCCTCTGGATCATCCAGATGGTCATTGGCAAACTTCAGACGGGCCTGGACATGCACTGGCTTGAGCAGTGACGGCGTAGTATGTTACTAATGGTTTTCTTTGAGACTGTGGTCCCAGCTCTCTTCAGGTCATTGACCAGATCCTGCCGTGTAGTTCTGGGCTGATCCCTCACCTTCCTCATGATCACTGATGCCCCACGAGGTGAGATCTTGCATGGAGCCCCAGACCGAGGGTGATTGACCATCATCTTGAACTTCTTCCATTTTCTAATAATTGCGCCAACAGTTGTTGCCTTCTCACCAAGCTGCTTGCCTATTGTCCTGTAGCCCATCCCAGCCTTGTGCAGGTCTACAATTTTATCCCTGATGTCCTTACACAGCTCTCTGGTCTTGGCCATTGTGGAGAGGTTGGAGTCTGTTTGATTGAGTGTGTGGACAGGTGTCCTTTATACCGGTAACGAATTCAAACAGGTGCAGTTAATACAGGTAAAGAGTGGAGAACAGGAGGGCTTCTTAAAGAAAAACTAACAGGTCTGTGAGAGCCGGAATTCTTACTGGTTGGTAGGTGATCAAATACTTATGTCATGCAATAAAATGCAAATTAATTACTTAAAAATCATACAATGTGATTTTCTGGATTTTTGTTTTAGATTCCGTCTCTCACAGTTGAAGTGTACCTAGGATACAAATTACAGACCTCTACATGCTTTTTAAGTAGGAAAGCCTGCAAAATCGGCAGTGTATCAAATACTTATTCTCCCCACTGTATATATCTGGTCTATAAATTCAGATTGTAACTCAATTGTTACAGCTTATTGCCTTTCAGTATAGTGGACATGCTGTCTCCATGTACAGTACTTTGTGTTAATGATTGTCCTTATCCATCTACTAACTACTGTTATGGTAGTCAAGACAACTACTGTAGATTTTCTATGTGCAAAATATGTAAGCTTCCCATTGTCCTGAAAAATCTCTTGACTATTGATTTTCTTGATCCATCATTGAAACTAATGTCACCCATCCCAATGGTACCTTCGATCCAAACTACATGACTAAAACTAGTCTTCTCCTCCGACAACCTCAGTGAAATTATTAACCCATATACCCAATGGTCCCCACCCATAACACACCCGCGTTGATGGGGCCGGAAGCCGTGCATTATGATTCTGAACGGTCAGATAGCTAGCAACAATTACAAGGAGCTGCCATGTGGGGAATCATAGGTGGCTCGTTTGGCATAATTTTATCTTGTTCTTGACACCATGACTTGTGGTGTTTTGACTGATTTCATGTCAATGCTAATGACAAAAATGCACTAGCTAGCTCACCAACAACTGTAACAATGTATTTGAAAGGCAAGTGCTCATTGTGCAAATGCGTTCATGTTTTCACTAAACATTTGGAGACTAAATATAGTTTACATGTCAACAATCTAAGCCAACCCAGTGTGTTTTGCCCCATAGTTGTGCACACCTCGGTTTTGTTGCAACCCGTCTATATCCCACCAAGTATTTGTGTGAAGATGGCCAAGAAAACCAGACCAGAGGAATTTTGTTTGGCACTGTGAAATTGCACAACTGTGGCTTGAGGTTTTCATTATTCTTGCAACTAAGTTCATGAACTCATAAGAAGTCACAAAACAAAAAAAGACTGATGCAACTTCCTGAATTGCTATAAAAGGGAACAAGTCAGACACACATGAAACATATCATCTTCTGACATACACTCACCGGACAGTTTATTAGGTACACTACCCCCCCTCTCTCTCTCCTACAGACAGTGAGTCACTTGGCTTGCTATATAAAGAAGGCAGAGGCATTCAGTTACTGTTCGTTTGAACGTTAGAATGGGCAAAATGAGTGACCTAAGCGACTTTGAGCGTGGTATAATCGTCGGCACCACGTGTCTCAATGCCACAGATGTCTCAAGTTTTGAGGGAGCGTGTAATTGGCACGCTGACTGCAGGAATGTCCACCAGAGCTGTTGGTCAGAATTGAATGTTAATTTCTCTACCATAAGCCGTCTCCAACGTCGTTTTATAGAATTTGGCTGTACGTCCAACCGGCCTCACAACCGCATACCACGTGTATGCCGTCGTGTGGGCGAACGGTTTGCTGAAATCAACGTTGTGAACAGAGTGCCCTATGGTGGCGGTGGGGTTATGGTATGGGCAGGCATAAGCTGTGGACAACGAACACAATTGCACTTTATCGATGGCAATTTGAATGCACACGAGATAGCGTGACGAGATCATGAGGCCCATTTTTGTGCCATTCACCCGCCGCCATCACCTCATGTTTCAGTATGATAATGCACGGCCCCATGTCACAAGGATCTGTGCACAATTCCTGGAAGATGAAAATGTCCCAGTTCTTCCATGGCCTGCATACTCACCAGACATGTCACCCATTGAGCACGTTTGGGATGCTCTGGATCGACGTGTATGACAGCGTGTTCCAGTTCCCGCCAATATCCAGCAACTTCGCACATCCATTGAAGAGGAGTGGGATAACATTCCACAGTCCACAATCAACAGCCTAATCAACTCTATGCAAAGGAGATTTGTCACGCTGCATGAGGCAAATGATGGTCACACCAGATACCGACTGGTTTTCGAATCCACGCTCCTACTTTTTTTTTAAGGTATCTGTGACCAACAGCTGTATATCTGTATTCCCAGTCATGTGAAATCCATAGATTTGGGCCTAACACATATTATTCAATTGACTGATGTTTGAGATTAGTGTATGAAGGGGACAAGAAACAAGAGACGTGAAATTAGCGTTCTCTCAGTCCGGTCTTTACTGCAACAGTTGATGTTTACAAATGTAATGCACAGAGTTGATGCTTCCCGTGCACATACCAAATAAATCCAAGCGCTTCAAACAGTAGCCATGGAAACAAAAACGTAAATCGGGCGGTGGAGGTGTGTGTGTGTGTCTCCTCCTGAGATCGACTTTACAGCTTTAAATTAGCTACATATACAATACTATCCAAAGATGGTAACGATTCATGTCAACAACAAGGAACTTCGACCACGCATTAGGAGGAAGAACATTCTTCTAACGATATGAAAATATCAATTTTTCCTATAAAAACTTTCTGCGGTTGTCATCTCACTGGTTGTGATAGGACCACAAACCAACTAGTATACACCTAGGCTGTAATTGACCAACACTAACTTTCCTGCACATGCTCAGTTATGTACCTGGACTTAACGGCCACCTGCATAAGCAATGATAGACATGCCATGGGTACTTTAGGGAGGGACTTAAGTGCTTTTTTTTTGTTGCAGGAAGTAGGAAGTTGACCCACGTTGGCATATACTATAGAGAATGATAGAGGCCTCTAGTGGCCAAAAGGCCATTTTAGCATGGGCAGCGCCATTGAGGGCTTCCACCATTTTAATGTTGTCAACTGGGTGGGACTTCTAACTTCATTGGCTGATCCCTCCTGGTGACCCTGTTGGAGTCATGTCCAGCCAGGTCATCAGGAGGGATCAGCCAATTGTGAAGAAAATGTACTACTTCAAAATGGAGATTGCCTCAATGGTGTTGCCTGTGTAATCTAAGACGCCATAATGGGAACTATGTAGGGAAGCTATCTTTTTCATTCTCTATGACATATAAACACTACCAATGCAACACAGGATGGCTTAGGAAAAAAAACTACCAATAACTTTTAAGAATTGAGAACCAACGTGCGTCCAAAAACCTATCCACATAACAAATATAAATACATCTTAGGGATTTTCTGAGATTGTAAGCGCAGTGAGCTGTGGTAACAAACAGTTGCATTCTCAAACTCATACAACTGACATAAATTAAATGCAATAAATCCAAAGCTTGAAAGTTGTAAAGCTAAACTGAACCTAACAAGAAAACACTGCCCTTTGAACTTAAGGCTTGGGCTGCTAACTTCTATCTTCCTATTGTCACAGTAGACACAATCAAACCTGCACATTCCTATGAAGTCCATAAATGTATGTATTGCAAAGAGTATAAAGCAAAATATTTTGGGGATTATAATAAATCAATTAACAGCATGTTATTGAAAATCATATTGAATAATGGCCTGCATTGTGAAATACCATTGTTTTCATCGTCCAATTAATGCTTTTGGATGGCTAAAGCTAGAGGTTAGAATGCCGACAAGTTGTCAGAGGAGAAACAAATTGTCCAAAGCCGGCAGGAGATAATGCAGAACTGAAATCATAGAGTTGAGCAGGTCATCATCGAACGGGGAAAATAAATCTGCTGTTCCAGTTTAATGGGCAGTTCGCAAAAGAGGAAGAAGATACCATTCACAGAAATAAGAGAGGGGATTTCATAAAGAGCAGAAACTCCCTTAATGTCCCAGCCGTGGTTTACAAAAATGCCCAAGGGACATGGAAGAGAGAGTTTGTTCCTAATAGTACCCAGGGTTGGAGCCACCTGTCCAGGCTGTGGGTGCCCAGAGATGCCCCCCCTCTCTGGGTGTGTGGTGAGTTTATAAGGAAGTCGAGAAAGAGGAGGGTTATTCCATGATAGCTCTGTATATGAGAGGCTCGATGTAGTCCTCTCTGTAACGGGAGTTGATGACTCGCTGTCTCTTGGAGCCCTGCTTGACCTCCTTCTCTGTGAAGATCCCGTCGAAGCGCATGTCTGACGCCTTGGACTGAAGGAGTGAGAGACAGGCCATGAGTACATTAGCGACCGGTTAGCTATGAGTTAAGGTGGCGCCATTAAAGATAGTATCAACGTATCATAAATAGAATTTTAGAAATACATTTACATAGATGGGTATTATAAACATGGACCGAATCCAATATTCCTTTGATAAATTGATATGTGATCTCATTTCATATGACCTAATCTGATATAAATCAGTTCCTATAAAGGAACATTGGAAGAGGCGCGTCTCACCATTCGGGACTTGACTCGTTTGGGCAGTTCCTCATCTAGACTGTAGACTTCTTCCCTCTTGGCAGACAGCGACGATCCGTCCTCAAACTCCATCTGAGTCAGCACACAAAACAATGACATCGCACAACAATTTAAAAAAATGTTTTATGTGTGCTGAATGAAGTTCATGTAAAATATGTGAATTAGTACGTGAAAAGAGTAGCAAGAATAAACAAAATGTTTCATTTATAAGCAAATCAGTAGAGCAGGGCTCTCCAACCCTGTTCCTGGAGAGCTACCCTCCTGTAGGTTTTTGCTCCAACCCCAGTTGTAACTAACCTGATTTATCTTATCAACCAGCTAATTATTAGAATCAGGTGCGCTAGATTAGGGTTGGAGTGAAAACCTACAGGACGGTAGTTCTACAGCAACAGGGTTGTAGAGCCCTGGTATAGACCTTGAAAAATGTGGACCACAACCGTGTTTGATGTGTTTTAGAACAGCTGTACTTGCTAACCTAATTACACAAACCCACCCACGCTTTCCCTATAAAACCTCAACCCACTACAACGTGGTTGGGGCAAGGAAGTTACTGTGGTCCCTATTACCTGGTACATAGGGATGGAGTGCGACGCGACAAACTTGGCCCCGTAAAGCAGGTTGTCGGTCCAGCGCACCTGCACTACGTCACCAACTGTTGGCGGGCCCAGCTTCACGCAGTCCCGGTTCTGAAACCAAACCATAGACAGGCTCATCGCATAGGTCATATGGTTAAATACACCAGAGGGGTAATACTAAAAAGCAGGATCAATGAGTTAGCTAGCTAACTTTGCTGAACAACCAGATAACTATTGATTTTCTGGTTTGTTAAGAAAAGCTAAACATAGATACGCGTTTTAGTTGAGTCAATGAGACCATGCCCATTTCAAAAATATATTTCAGTACATTTCAGCAAGATAGCTGGCTAACTCATTGATCCTGTTTTGTAGTATACCCATCTGGACCATTAAAGCATGTCAATATAGCCAACAGCCCAATTGGATTGATTTGTTTTCACTTTCTAGGATTGGTCAATTTCTATGACCAATACTACCACTGTTTCTGCCATACCACAGTAGCCCACGGCTTGCACTGATAAAAACAGATTGATCTATTGGCACTGCTAAATTAGGGCTCCTCATTGTACTACAATGACATTTAGAAAGGTAAAGTTACAGTATAAACTTTTTTGCATTTGTTGCCATGGCGATTGCAGCTTGTTAAGAGTATATCTCTATATTTGTATTTAATACAATTGAACTTTACGGTCCATGTTACAGCGAACAACGAAAAATGTGTCTTCTGCTCTTTGTCAACACCTCCAGATAGCATTTTATGATGCAAGCAACCAATGATACAGGTGATGCTTCCTCACCTCAATGTCCTCTGGGAAGAGGTTGTCGCTGTAGGAGCCGTCGTCGAAGACGACCTCGTAGAAAGTGGCGATGGTCAGCTCCAGCACTTCACACTGGTAGTAGCGGCCATTTTTGTGCTTACAAATAACATTCTGGCCCACCTCCAGCTCTCGCATGACCGCTTTATTGCGCTAGGAGATAAGAGGACAATAATCACACACCACTCCAAATAGCAAGGCTGTTAATCCCCAACAAAAACTGCTCCCCCGGCGCCGATGACGTGGATTAAGGCGGCAGCACCCCCCCCCGCAGCTTTCTGATTCAGAGGGATTGGGTTAAATGCAGAAGACACATTCAGTTGTGCAACTGACTAGGTATCCCCTTTCCCTAGCACCATAAATGGATGACCATGAAGAGAAGACACATTGTATATTTCCAATAAACAAATATGACATCTGGCAAGCGTAAATACATTTGAAGGTGGCCTCGTAAAAGCATCTGTTTTGTTAACGTCTAACAGCTTCTCCTTTTAAAACTGAGTCATATATTTAAATTATATTATTTACAAAATATATAGCTCTGCTTTTAAAGTTAATTCAGCTAAAATATTTAAAAAAAAACGAGAAAATGCATAAGCCATCAGTGAACTCTGTTTAGAAAAAAATCTTGCAGCCATATATATTTTTTACAATTATCACACCATTCAATATAGCACCATAAACAGATGACCATAAAGATAACACCATTTATTTCCACTTAAAGATTAAGACATTTGGCAAGAATAAATACATGTGAAGGTAAAAGTAATTTCAGTAGAGGTGAAATTCTCTCTTCACGTTAGACATCTTTTTAAGGTAACTCAACAAAGGTATTAAAATCCAGACAACACATTCAGAGAACATTCATTTGCATTTCATTGAACATCAGTCCTGTGTCTTCTTTTACAACAATCAAATCTTACCCAATTAGCGAATTAAAGCACTGAGGCTGAGCTTCGACAAAAGCCTTCAGCACTTTAGGGGGGGAAAAGGTTGAGTGTGCTGCCCGCTGCACTGACTAAATCAGAGCAGCCAAAGTCACAGAGACAACCAGCAGATCTTTAGTAATGGCCCGAGGGGATAAATAAAGTTGTACTGAATTGAAGTGTTGTGTTACAGCACTCAGCTGAATGGACATAGATGATTAAACCGATGGCCTAGGCTACATGACTGTAAACAAACCCTAGAAATCGACCCGAGCTGAGAATGAATGACAGGCTAACCCACACAAAAAAAACTGTAGACCAGGTGTGTGTGTGCCACCGATTGTCTCTGAAAATTGTTCTGACTCGCTCACGCAATGCTCGTTACAACACTTCACATTAGGTGGCTGACATAAAATAAGTGTGTAACACAGGATCCAAGAGTCACATAATTCTTTCATCTTGTCAAAGTGTCTGTACCTGCATGCAGGCATTCTAGGTCTCACTGTGGGGGATGGGACGTCATGTTCCTATATGGCCACATGGTCTCTGGTTTGGAGGTTGTTGTTTTTGCGCAACATTTAAATGGGTATTTCATTAGGGAAGCGTGTTTTGACTTGTTTAGTCTAATCTGGCTTCAAACTGGCTTTCAACCTGAAAACTAAGACGCAGGTATTTTCTGCTGTGCAAACAACATACAGTGTATTCAGAAAGTATTCATACCCCTGGACTTATTCCACATTTTGTTGTGTTACAGCCTGAATTCAAAATGGAATTATTTTCCTCACCCATCTACACACAATACCCCATAACCAAGTGAAAACATGTTTTTAGAAATGTTTTCACATTTATTGAAAATGAAATACAGAAATATTTAATTTACATACACTGCCGTTCAAAAGTTTGGGGTCACTTAGAAATGTCCTTGTTTTTTTGCCCATTAAAATAACGTCAAATTGATCAGAAATACAGTGTAGACATTGTTAATGTTATGGAATATCTACATAGGCGTACAGAGGCCCATTATCACCAACCATCAGTCCTGTGTTCCAATGGCAGCTTCATTAAATAGTACCCGCAAAACACCAGTCTCAACGTCAACAGTGAAGAGGCGACTCCGGGATGCTGACCTTCTAGGCAGAGTTGCAAAGAAAAAGCCATATCTCAGACTGGCCAATAAAAAGAAAATATTAAGATGGGGCAGTCTGACATATGGCTTTTTCTTTGCAACTCTGCCTAGAAGGTCAGCCATATCTCAGACTGCTCATCTTAATCTTTTATTTTTATCATCCCAGAGTCGCCTCTTCACTGTTGACGTTGAGACTGGTGTTTTGCGGGTACTATTTCATGAAGCTGCCAGTTGAGGACCTGTGAGGCGTCTGTTTCTCAAACTAGACACCAATGTATTTGTCCTCTTACTCAGTTGTGCACTGGTTGTGCACTGGGGCCTCACACTCCTCTTTCTATTCTGGTTAGAGCCACTTTGCGCTGCTCTGTGAAGGGAGTAGTACACAGCGTTGTACGAGATCTTCAGTTTCTTGGCAATTTCTCACATGAAATAGCCTTCATTTCTCAGAACAAGAATAGACTGACGAGTTTCAGAAGAAAGTTCTTTGTTTCTGGCCATTTTGAGCCTGTAATCGAACCCACAATTGCTGATGCTCCAGATACTCAACTAGTCTCAAGAAGGCCAGTTTTATTGCTTCTTTAATCAGCACAACAGTTTTCAGCTGTGCTAACATAATTGCAAAAGGGTTTTCTAATGATCAATTAGCCTTTTAAAAGGATAAACTTGGATTAGCAAACACAACGTGCCATTGGAACACAGGACTGATGGTTGCTGATAATGGGCCTCTGTACGCCTATGTAGATACTCCATAACAAAATCAGCCATTTCCAGCTACAATAGCCATTTACAACATTAACAATGTCTACACTGTATTTCTGATCAATTTGATGTTATTTTAATGGACAAAAGAAAAGGCTTTTCTTTCAAAAACAAGGACATTTCTAAGTGACCCCAAACTTTTGAAAGGTAGTGTACGTCTTCACGCACCAGAGTCATAGGATGTTAGAATCACTTTTGGCATTGATTAAAGCGGTGAATCTTTCTGGGTAAGTCTCTAAGAGCTTTGCACACCTGGATTGTACAATATTTGCACATTATTCTTTTAAAAATTCTTCAAGCTCTGTCAAGTTGGTTGTTGATGATTGCTAGCCATTTCCAAGTCTTGCAATAGATTTTCAAGCCAATTTAAGCCAAAATGGTAACCAGGCCACTCAGGAATATTCAATGTAGTCTTGGTAAGAAATTCCAGTGTATATTTGGCCTTGTGTTTTAGGTTATTGTCCTGCTGAAATGTGAATTTGTCTCCCAGTGTCTGTTGGAAAGCAGACTGAACCAGATTTTCCATCTAGCATTTTGCCTGTGCTTAGCTATATTCAGTTAATTTTTATCCCCCCCAAAAACCTAGTCCTAGCCAATGACAAGCATACCCATAACATGATGCAGCCACCACCATGCTTGAAAATATGAAGAGTGGTACTCCGTGAGGTGTTGTGTTGGATTTTCCCCAATCATAAAACTTTGTATTCAGGACAAATGTCTTTCCTGTGTTACTTTAGTAAACAGGTTGCATGTTTTGGAAAATGTTTATTCTGTACTGGCTTCCTTCTTTTCACCGTCATTTAGGTTAGTATTGTGCAGTAACTACAATGTTGTTGACCCATCCTCAGTGTTCTCCTATCACAGCCATTCAACTCTGTAATTGTTTGAAAGTCACCATTGGCCTCATGGTGAAATCCCTGAGTGGTTTCCTTCCTCTCCGGCAACTGAGTTAGGAAGAATGCCTGTATCTTTATAGTGATTGGGTGTATTGATACACCATCCAGTGTAATTAATAAATTCACCATGCTCAAAGGGACATTCAATGTCTGCTTTATTTATTGTTTTTACCCATCCACCAGTAGGTTCCCTTCTTTGCGAGGCATTGGAAAACCTCCCTGGTCTTTGTGGTTGAATCAGTGTTTGAAATTCACTGCTCGACTGATGGACCTTACTGATAATTGTAGTCCATGCAACTTATTATGTGACTTGTTAAGGACATTTTGACTCCTGAACTTATTTAGGGTTGATAGCAAAGGAGTTGAACACTTATTGACTCAATTTTTTTTTATCATTCCACTTTTACATAACTGGGTATTGTGTGTAGGTCAGTGACAAATTCTCAATTGAATCCATTTTAAATTCAGGCTGTAACAACAAAATGTGGAAAAAGTCAAGGGCTGTGAATCCTTTCTGAAGGCACTTGATGGTGGAGGCAATAGAAAATGGCAACAAACTCAATATGCAGAGGTAAACCTACGTGTAGGAATCATTGCTGTGATAATATTTGCTATTTGGGGAGGAAAAAAGAGGCAGAAAACTCTTATATAACCCTCTAGAAATATGTAATGCAATGCTTCCCCAAAAGTGTATTATCATGTTTGCACTACATGAACCCCTCCCCTGTAATAGCTACCTCTGGCAGGACGAGCGACTTGTGCCTGTAGCAGGTGACGTGGACGATGAACGGCCAGTCGTCGGGCTGCATGAGCTGGCCAGCGGCCTGGGCGCAGGTGGGGTGGAAGGCGGTGGTGCAGCGGCCATGGGAACACTGCACACAACAGCCCACGTCCCTCTTCACCCGCCGCTTACAGTAGAAACACTTCTGCGGGTGGGCGGGGGAGAAAGATGGTGGATAGGGAGGAGGGAGATGGAGGAGAGAGGGGGAGTGAGAGAAGGAGCAGCGGGCGTTGAAAAATAGATGAAAAGGGAGGAGAGGGGAGAAGTAGTGACAAAGAACAGGGAAAATAAGGAGGGAAGGTGAGGAAGAAGAGGAGCAGCAGTGGAGGATTAGAAAGAGAGGAGTGAGAGGAGGGTGGGGAAAAAACAGAGGGGAGGTGGAAGGAGACAAGGGCATTG
This sequence comes from Coregonus lavaretus, assembly GCF_964263955.1. Lineage (NCBI taxonomy): Eukaryota > Metazoa > Chordata > Actinopteri > Salmoniformes > Salmonidae > Coregonus > Coregonus lavaretus. The sequence continues at coordinate 34,650,983 of NC_140010.1, read as the reverse complement.
AGAAAATTACAATGTTCCCTTTCTGTTTCAAGCTCCCAGGTGCCACATTTTCTGTCCTTCCCAGTCTGTCCTCCGCCCTCTGTGAGCCGGAAACCGATAAGTGGTCAAAGAGATGTCAATTAGTTAGTAGGCAAACGGAAGAGTGACCTCCTCGATAGCCACCTTTCATTGAGGATACTCATGTGAATCCTACCAGAGTCCTCCACAGAAATCTACCACATTTAAAAACAATTTGCCTGATGATGCGTGAGTGGAGTAGGAGAGTCATTTCACACAAGCGTATTTTCAATCAAGTTCCCTCTCCTTGCCGCCTCTCCTCGATTACCTTTGACCTTTTTCAAAAGGAGGCGAGAGAGGACGCAGGAGTTGAGCAAATCCAATTGAGAAAAGACCTAAGACTCAAATACATAGACTCCACTTCCTCACTGTAGATCAACATGGAAAAATAAAGGAACCATGCAGAAGGGGTCTGGACCAGAGTGAGAAGTGAAAGCCATGAAAGAGACTGACCCACCAACAAATGGTGGAAGCATAATTTTTTTATGAAAAATGGAAGAGTGCACAATGTGAAGTTTGTGGTCATATGCACATCCTTAAAAACATAGGTGCTGGGCTAATGAAGAATACTGGAAAAGAACAGAAAGAACAGAGTGTACAATGCTCATAATAAGGAAAACAAGTAGCCCTAAGCTCACAAGACAGAGTAAAAGTCTATAGGAAACTTGAATTCTGTATCTCTCAACAGTTGGAAAAAAAAAAGAAACTGTGTCAAGTGACTCAACCATGAAACTGAAATGACAGGAAGTTGATACACATCTAAGTCACATAGAAGTAACCTAGATCATGTTTTGGTCCTGACTGTGAATGTGGTGGAATGGTAGCTCACCAGTTGGAACCTGGCCAGGGGGATGTAGCTAAGGTCTACAGGATTGCGGTGGGTGATGTTCACGAAGCGCGCCTCCAGGACCGCGAGTGCACACAGCACATGCACCCACCTGTGTCACAGGAAACAAACAAATAGGACAGCACATCAAACACAGTATGTGTGTGACACAGCAGGGGAGAGTATACACTGAGGAATTTTACTGTGCCTTCATTCCACCATTCAAGGAAATGACAACGTAGTAACATTATTAATAACTAACAATATGGCTAGGCTATATTAAACATTTATTTGTATAAATACAAAAAATGTTTGCATCACATGTAGCCTAGACAAAAATAGGTTCATATTAGATCTTGTAATGCTACAGTATATAGAACATCTCCCTCATAAATATCAAAGGTCTTGTTGTACACTAGCACAGGCTTCTCACTGTCACAAGCCATTACAGAAACTTGACTAGACAGAGGAGAAAGCTAGCTTGGTCTACAGGCATTCCCTGCCTTTTACCTTTACTGAAGTGTCCTAGATTCAGCGAGTAGAGTAAAGTGAGTCTACTGGCTACAGACAAGAGTGGTTGTAGCGTTGTGTGTAACTACATACAGTGAGGGAAAAAAGTATTTGATCCCCTGCTGATTTTGTACGTTTGCCCACTGACAAAGAAATGATCAGTCTATAATTTTAATGGTAGGTTTATTTGAACAGTGAGAGACAGAATAACAACAACAAAATCCAGAAAAATGCATGTCAAAAATGTTATAAATAGATTTGCATTTTAATGAGAGAAATATGTATTTGACCCCTCTGCAAAACATGACTTAGTACTTGGTGGCAAAACCCTTGTTGGCAATCACAGAGGTCAGACATTTCTTGTAGTTGGCCACCAGGTTTGCACACATCTCAGGAGGGATTTTGTCCCACTCCTCTTTGCAGATCTTCTCCAAGTCATTAAGGTTTTGAGGCTGACGTTTGGTAATTCAAACCTTCAGCTCCCTCCACAGATTTTCTATGGGATTAAGGTCTGGAGACTGGCTAGGCCACTCCAGGACCTTAATGTGCTTCTTCTTGAGCCACTCCTTTGTGGCCTTGGCTGTGTTTTTTGGTTCATTGTCATGCTGGAATACCCATCCACGACCCATTTTCAATGCCCTGGCTGAGGGAAGGAGGTTCTCACCCAAGATTTGACGGTACATGGCCCCATCCATCGTCCCTTTGATGCGGTGAAGTTGTCCTGTCCCCTTAGCAGAAAAACACCCCCAAAGCATAATGTTTCCACCTCCATGTTTGACGGTGGGCATGGTGTTCTTGGGGTCATAGGCAGCATTCCTCCTCCTCCAAACACGGCGAGTTGAGTTGATGCCAAAGAGCTCGATTTTGGTCTCATCTGACCACAACACTTTCACACAGTTCTCCTCTGAATTATTCAGATGTTCATTGGCAAACTTCTGACGGGTCTGTATATGTGCTTTCTTGAGTAGAGGAACCTTGCGGGCGCTGCAGGATTTCAGTCCTTCACAGCGTAGTGTGTTACCAATTGTTTTCTTGGTGACTATGGTCCCAGCTGCCTTGAGATCATTGACAAGATCCTCCCGTGTAGTTCTGGGCTGATTCCTCACCGTTCTCATGATCATTGCAGATCCACGAGGTGAGATCTTGCATGGAGCCCCAGGCCGAGGGAGATTGACAGTTATTTTGTGTTTCTTCCATTTGCGAATAATCGCACCAACTATTGTCACCTTCTCACCAAGCTGCTTGGCGATGGTCTTGTAGCACATTCCATCCTTGTGTAGGTCTACAATCTTGTCCCGGACATCCTTGGAGAGCTCTTTGGTCTTGGGCATGGTGGAGAGTTTGGAATCTGATTGATTGATTGCTTCTGTGGACAGGTGTCTTTTATACAGGTAACAAGCTGAGATTAGGAGCACTCCCCTTAAGAGTGTGCTCCTAATCTCAGCTCGTTACCTGTATAAAAGACACCTGGGAGCCAGAAATCTTTCTGATTGAGAGGGGGTCAAATACTTATTTCCCTCATTAAAATGCAAATCAATTTATTACATTTTTGACATGCGTTTTTCTTGATTTTTTTGTTGTTATTCTGTCTCTCACTGTTCAAATAAACCTACCATTAAAATAATAGACTGATAATTTCTTTGTCAGTGGGCAAATGTACAAAATCAGCAGGGGATCAAATACTTTTTTCCCCTCACTGTACATTTAGCCTGGAAGCCTTCCATTAAATGGGTAGCTCCTGAAATCGCTGCACTACTCACTTGTCGTTGTTGGCTCTCTGTAGAGCTCCCCCTCGCAGTGAACACAGGCAGCAGTCCTGAGGGAGAGACACACACACAGATGACCTCTGACCTTGTGTTTAACATCACATTTTGGTTTCACTTTATTTTACAGTCCTTTGCTTAGTATTTACAGTACTAAGATTGGGCTTAATTAAAACATCCCCATTTAATGCAACGTGGAGCAAATGAGTTATTTACCGACTTAAATTCCTTCATGTCATTACCAGAATGTACTCTTTTTATTTGAAACATTTCTCCACATTGTCTATGGCAATACCCTTTTGCAAACAAAGCTGGCCAGAGTACTGCTATTTACAGTCCTTGCTGTGCTGCCTGGCAGTGGGTTTTCCATTATCTTGTAATGGGGGACTTTTATGGACCTAGGAAGCTAACTCTGGGGTGGCCAGAAACAAGCACTTGAACATAAGTGAGAGCTGCGTCTCAACTTTCTGTCATTTGTGCGGGTTTGAAATTGATAACTTGCAGTCAGGACTGCGCAAAATCACTGATCTAGAAATCACCTTACATTCCAAATAATTACTCATGTGACTAAGATCAGCGATTCTGCTCCTGGCTTTTCTCAAATACATTGGGTCCCACGGAGAGACAAAAGCCAGAATGTACATTACTTCTCTCTTAAACAACACTGCCCTCTAGCAGCTAAACTGGGTTATAACAAGTTGGGACTTAATCCAAAACAGACATATTTCACAGCTTGACAAGTACTTGTATTCTGAGGCAGAAATACATTTCACTAAATAGTTCAATAATCAAGAACCACACATCCAAACTAAGATTCATTACTTGGCGTGCAAGACCCAGTACAGGATAGGACTTTCACTATCCAATATTGGGTCAGCAAATTTAATGAGGTTAAATTCAGGGTTCTCCCCAAAGAATGTAAGAGGGGTGCTGCGCCACCTTGTGGACTGGCTGCGCCACTATGTAATAAAACTCCTGGGGAGAACCCTAAAATAAATGTGATTTGATCCTATACTTTTTTGATGTCAGCTTTCTTTCTTCAATTAGCTTAGGTCTAGTTCTTAGAATCTATGAAGGAGTTTCATGCATATGAGCTTAGCAATGACATCTCTCCTATCCCACCTCATTGTTAGTATTTATTTGACCTTTATTTTATCAAGGTCTCTTTCGCAAGGGAGCCCTGCATCTTACAGTATGGAGCTAGTGCATAAAGTAGGGCTAAGATCGTGTAGTGGGGCAAGTGATATGGTTTCAGATGTACTTGATTTCAGTACTACTGACCTCAGTTAAAGCGTTGGCCTCACAGCGGGCGCACATCCACTCATCTGACACTTGGTCTGCAGACACTCCATAGCAACCTGAGAGGGACAGGAAAAACATTGAGGCCATTTTTCTATTTAAAAGTGGTGGTTTGTCACTTATCATTTATTAGTAAGATAAATCAATTGACGAACGTGCAAATTATTGTTTAATAATTGATTATGTAGATTCTGGAACGCTTGTGAGTAATTGTCAATTCTCAACTCTGGAATTAACTGTTTTTTCCTTGAGAGCATTTCATTGATTACATTAAACATATTGAACACAATAAACATGAACTGTCCTCTAAACTATGGAACGCCGTTTGGGTCTTTGCATGTCAAGAAAGATATACGTCAAATAACACTATTTGACGAGTCAAATAAGCTTGTTGACCAATCAGGACCTGAATATAACTGCAAGTCACATAACAATTTAATGTAGTCACATTAATTTCTACGTAGTTATTACACATTGATTACACTATCACTCGTATTTCATGTGTCACAGCGATTCACCGATATGTATGCTATGATGCTGGTAAAGTTGTCTAGCGCACCTGCCACTCTCGCACGAGCGCAGACACACTTCGCCAAGCTCTGGGACAGTGTTGGTCATTAAAAAAAGGTAGCTAGCTGATGGATGCAAACAATGTTCTTCCCCAAAAACAGAGCAAAACGACAATCTGTTTCAGTAGCTATAGTTAGCTAGCTAACTATCTAGCTAGGTATCATCATTTAAAATACCCCTAATTTATAAAACAGTTCTTATTTGATTAATGATGGTCGGACCCACCAATGTGAAGCTAGCCACAGTAAGGATTAGCCACAATAGTGGAATTTGCGGTTCGCCTTCAAAATAAAAGTCTAATTGAAAGTTGATGCAAATGAATACAAATAGTGGAATCATGCCATAAATGGAATAGATTATGCTAAACAAGGTTGGAATGTTATATAAATTCAACAAAATACAATTTGTTAATTTGACAAAAATCTGTTGAAATCACACTGTGGATTTAGACTTTAGAATTGAATTGGGGGCATACGTATTTCACTGTACAGCCTTACCTATGGATTGTGGATCAATGACATTGTGGATCTACTCTGTGACACCTACAGAACATTAGCATCGTAGCTCTTATTGCGGGACTCTGAAACCACTGTGAAATGAGCCACATTTATTGTACCAGTCAACCCAATCCTTAGACAAGGCTGTACAGTGCAATATGAATGTCAATGACGCACAATAGGCTGACTGGGGAGGTGATTTTCCACAGTGTTATTTGACACGCAAAGACCCAAACGGCATACCATACTAAACAGTAGTGTGAAACGGACTGCTGATGTGAATGAACTGGGATTCAGCAAGAGCAAATCATTGATTATCAATGGAAACGTGCTGTCTAACAACTGGTGTAAATTAACTAGAATTCATCGAAAGCATAGCCTACAACACTACAATCAATTACTAATGAAATACATGCTCAATCTAACAGGCTGTAAACATAGTGATAGTGAATGAAGCTGGGTTACTCACTGGCGTGGACGCGGACGCAGCACTGGGAGCAGCTGACCAGCAGGCTGGTGCCGTCCTCCTCCAGGTGAGGGGTGGAAAGTTGGCCCTCGCCCTCGCTGCTGCTGCTGTTGTTCGTCTTGTCATTGGTGGTGCTGAAACACATCTCCGGGATCAGGGGCTTGGACCTCTGTCTGCCCCCGCGCCGGCCTTTTAGAATGTAGCTGGGGTTGCCGCTTGACTCCGACTGGAGAGGAGGGAAAGGGACACGTATTAGTAGCGTTAAAGAGTCGTTTATATGAATGTTATTGTGCTGACCTGGACTTGTTGGCTGAATGGTTTCAGTGAATCAAAATTGTAAAAACTAAAATGTTTTGGACCTCATTATTATGTTTTGCGTTATCAGTCAAATAAAAACCTTGTTTGGGTGCCTATGAACAACAGCTGAACTGTAGTTGAAGCAAGACAGTGGAGTTCTCTTACCTGGTCATATGTGTGGAAAAGCAGGCAGATGGAGCAGTAGGGGGCCTGCAGGCCCATGAGTTTGTTGTATTCCCTCTCCGCCTGGGGGTTGTAAGGTCTGCTCTGCCACAGCTGGGCCAGGGGCTTGGCCCACTCCTCCTTCTCCTCTGGTTCATCCTCCATGTCCACACACAGTTCATCTGCAGGAGAGAAAGATAGGGATAGAGAGAGAGAGATGGAAGAGGGAGGTTAAGAGAAACGAGAACGAGAGCAGGGCTCTGAATATGTACAGAACATCCGTTCAAATCAGGGCTTGACATTAGCTTTTTTTTTTTACCACTTATCCTTCGGACAAGTAGCACAGATTTTTTACTTGTCCAAAAGCTCAAGTCACATGTCCAAAAATAGAAAAATGGTCTGTAACACAATTTTTACATCATTGTATGATGCAAGGCACCACTTTACTAATTAAAATGCATTCCTATCTTTTTTACCATAGAGAATCAGACACACATTTTGGCTACATTCTGCCTTTGCATATTCAAGCCTGTCTCAAAATACAACACTGCTCCTTTAAGGCTCTCCTGGAGGATGGTTGGCCACCCTTGGTAGCCTATAAAATATTGCAACCTTACAATTACAACCAAATACTTTTGTACATGTCTACGGTCCAAAACAGACTCTGGGACGACAGATCCAAAATTCATACAACCACTGCACATTACAAATTTTTTTTAAAGCAATGAGGCTGATGCAACCGAACAGACCGTTTAGCTTAAAATATTGATAAAGTTTTACTTCTTCATATTATAAGCACAACAATGCGCACATGGCTATAGGCTATTTACGTATGTTCCAAAATGCAATTAGCGGGAAAACACTGTTCTCAAAAGCACACCGCACGCGTGAGGAGTTTCATGTGACAGAGATGAAGATATCCGTTAGAAAATAAGAAAGGGGTGATCTAAAGATGTATCAACTAGTAAGGATTACTGATATGACTAGGATTATGCCTTTGGCTGCTGGACAATAAAATAATGTTGATTTGAAAACCAATAGAACAACTGGTTTCAAAGGCATTTTAAGTGTTAATAAAAAATCCCCTTAACATTTCTATGGTCGTATTTTGGCCAGGCTACTTATAAATTGACATAAAATGTCCATGTTTTAAACAATTAAGTTTATGGTTAAATAGTTTCAAAATACTGACTGCCTCCGCTCAGATTCAAGGTGGGTGATGTGCGGTGCGCAGCAGGCACTGTCCTTCACTCTCCGGTCTTGTGACCATTTGATCTGAACGAACCGTGCCTCAAGTACGGTGCATTCGGAAAGTATTCAGACCCCTTGACTTTTTCCCCAAAAAAATCACATTACAGCCTTATTCTAAAATGTATTAAATTAATTGTTTTCCTCATCCATCGACACAATACCCCATAATGACATAGCGAATAACTGGTTTTTAGAATATTTTGCAAATGCATAACAAATAAAAACAGAAATACCTTATTTACATAAGTATTCAGACCCTTTGCTATGAGACTCGACATTGAGCTCAGGTGCATCCTGTTTCCATTGATCATACTTGAGATGTTTCTACAACTTGGAGTCCACCTGTGGTCAATTCAATTGATTGGACATGATTTGGAAAAGCACACACCTGTCTATATACAGTGAGGGAAAAAAGTATTTGATCCCCTGCTGATTTTGTACGTTTGCCCACTGACAAAGACATGATCAGTCTATATTTTTAATGGTAGGTTTATTTGAACTGTGAGAGACAGAATAACAACAACAAAATCCAGAAAAACGCATGTCAAAAATGTTATAAATTGATTTAATTTTAATGAGGGAAATAAGTATTTGACCCCTCTGCAAAACATGACTTAGTACTTGGTGGCAAAACCCTTGTTGGCAATCACAGAGGTCAGACGTTTCTTGTAGTTGGCCACCAGGTTTGCACACATCTCAGGAGGGATTTTGTCCCACTCCTCTTTGCAGATCTTCTCCAAGTCATTAAGGTTTCGAGCCTGACGTTTGACAACTCAAACCTTCAGCTCCCTCCACAGATTTTCTATGGGATTAAGGTCTGGAGACTGGCTAGGCCACTCCAGGACCTTAATGTGCTTCTTCTTGAGCCACTCCTTTGTTGCCTTGGCCGTGTGTTTTGGATCATTGTCATGGTGGAATACCCATCCACGAACAATTTTCAATGCCCTGGCTGAGGGAAGGAGGTTCTTACCCAAGATTTGACGGTACATGGCCCCGTCCATCGTCCCTTTGATGCAGTGAAGTTGTCCTGTTCCCTTAGCAGAAAAACACCCCCAAAGCATAATGTTTCCACCTCCATGTTTGACGGTGGGGATGGTGTTCTTGGGGTCATAGGCAGCATTCCTCCTCCTCCAAACACGGCGAGCTGAGTTGATGCCAAAGAGCTCGATTTTGGTCTCATCTGACCACAACACTTTCACCTAGTTCTCCTCTGAATCATTCAGATGTTCATTGGAAAACTTCAGACGGGCCTGTATATCTGCTTTCTTGAACAGGGGGACCTTGCGGGCGCTGCAGGATTTCAGTCCTTCACGGCGTAGTGTGTTACCAATTGTTTTCTTGGTGACTATGGTCCCAGCTGCCTTGAGATCATTGACAAGATCCTCCCGTGTAGTTCTGGGCTGATTCCTCACCGTTCTCATGATCATTGCAACTCCACGAGGTGAGATCTTGCATGGAGCCCCAGGCCGAGGGAGATTGACAGTTCTTTTGTGTTTCTTCCATTTGCGAATAATCGCACCAACTCTTGTCACCTTCTCACCAAGCTGCTTGGCGATGGTCTTGTAGCCCATTCCAGCATTGTGTAGGTCTACAATCTTGTCCCTGACATCCTTGGAGAGCTCTTTAGTGTTGGCCATGGTGGAGAGTTTGGAATCTGATTGATTGATTGCTTCTGTGGACAGGTGTCTTTTATACAGGTAACAAGCTGAGATTAGAGGCACTCCCTTTAAGAGTGTGCTCCTAATCTCAGCTCGTTACCTGTATAAAAGACACCTGGGAGCCAGAAATCTTTCTGATTGAGAGGGGGTCAAATACTTATTTCCCTCATTAAAATGCAAATCAATTTATAACATTTTTGACATGCGTTTTTCTGGATTTTTTTGTTGTTATTCTGTCTCTAACTGTTCAAATAAACCTACCATTAAAATTATAGACTGATCATTTCTTTGTCAGTGGGCAAATGTACAAAATCAGCAGGGGATCAAATACTTTTTTCCCTTACTGTAAGGTCCCACAGTTGACAGTGCATGTCAGAGCAAAAACCAAGCCATGAGGTCAAAGGAATTGTCCGTAGAGCTCCAAGACAGGATTGTGTCGAGGCACAGATCTGGGGAAGGGTACCAAAACATTTCTGCAGCATTGAAGATCCCCAAGAACACAGTGGCCACCAACATTCTTAAATGGAAGAAGTTTGGAACTACCAAGACTCTTCCTAGAGCCCGATGGTCACTCTGACAGAGCTCCGGAGTTCCTCTGTGGAGATGGGAGAACCTTCCAGAAGGACAACCATCTCTGCAGCACTCTACCAATCAGGCCTTTATGGTAGAGTGGCCAGACGGAAGCCACTCCCCAGTAAAAAGGCACATGACAGCCCGCTTGGGGTTTGCCAAAAGTCACCTAAAGACTCTCAGACCATGAGAAACAAGATTCTCTGGTGTGATGAAACCAAGATTGCACTCTTTGGCCTGAATGCCAAGCGTCACGTCTTGAGGAAAGCGGCAGGGACTGGGAGGCTAGTCAGGATCAAGGGAAATATGAACAGAGCAAAGTACAGAGAGATCCTTGATGAAAACCTGCTCCAGAGCGCTCAGGACCTCAGACTTGGGCAAAGGTTCACCTTCCAACAGGACAACGACCCTAAGCACACAGCCAAGAGAACGCAGGAGTGGCTTCGGGACAAGTCTCTGAATGTCCTTGAGTGGCCCAGCCAGAGCCCGGAATTGAACCCCGATCGAACATCTCTGGAGAGACCTGAAAATAGCTGTGCAGCGACGCTCCCCATCCTACCTGACAGAGCTTGAGAGGATCTGCAGAGAAGAATTGGAGAAACTCCCCAAATACAGGTGTGCCAAGCTTGTAGCGTCATACCCAAGAAGACTCAAGGCTGTAATCGCTGCCAAAGGTGCTTCAACAAAGTACTGAGTAAAAGGTCTGAATACTTATGTAAATGTGATATTTCCGGGGTTGTTATTTTTTACATTTGCAAAAATGTAAAAAACAACGTTGTTATTATGGGGTATTTTGTGTAGATTGATGAGGGTAAAAAACAATAAGGCTGTAATGTAACAAAATGTGGAACAAGTTAAGTCTGAATACTTTCCAAATGCACTGTATGTCGTCAGAATCAAGCTTGTGGATAACATTAAGTATCCTTCATTATATTTGTCAAACATGACTGACCTTTAGCCTATATTTCTGTCATTAAAAGTCTTATTAAAGTTTGGCTACATTTTATGGCACCTCCCTCATGTCAGCATCGGTTTGGATGAGGCTGTCGACAATACGCATCACCTACACTTTGACATGTAGGCTTTTTTATTATGTATATGAAAAACAGATTTGAATATTATTTAAATGTTGGTCTCACTGATCCAATTCTGATTGGAGTAATTGTTTGATATTGTGATGTGTGAATTTTTTTACTTGTCCATTCGGACAACTTAAATCTTCTTGTCCAACATATTTTTATTTTTTTTACTTGTCCCCTAGTGAATGTCGAGCCTCGCAAATGGTTGCTTGTTATAAAAGTCCATGACGGCACTACAACCAGGTACTCACCGTCATCACTGGAGCTTTCCCTGGTCCTGAGTAGTGGGTGCTGTTTGGGCAGCTTGCGGAGGAGAGGATGCGGTTTACTCTTGCATTCCGTCTGCTTACTTGAACTTGACTGCGTCTGCTTACTCTGACTTGAGTCCGTCTGCTTACTTGGACTTAAGTTTGTCAGCTTACTTGGACGTAAGATTGTTGGCTTATTTGGACATAAGTTTGTCTGCTTCATTAAAGTTAACTCCGCCTGCACAGGGGAAAGACATTGCTGTGGAAAGAGAGAAAGAGGAAGGAAGAGGATGAGTAACCATCAGCTGGCTCGTGTCGTTCTAATGGCATTTTCTACTGTATGGCAAGTGTGGAAACATTAATGTCACATTTTCATTTTTAACATATTCACCTCTAATATCAGTCTCTACTATCATCACAAACTACACTACAAACTTATAACCAAACAGTAATAACTGCTAAAGATAACGCCATGAAAGAGGGCAAACAAACCTTCCGCCTGTCCCTTCGGACCTCCGCCTCAACCCTTTTGGCTGCCCTGTTGTGTGCTTGGGTCTGAACGGGCTCTGGACTGCTAGGGGATCTGGCTTCGGACCTCTCCTCCCAAGCCTGGGCCTCGCCAGGATGCTGCCGCCACTTATCGAGGCCTTGGGTCTGGACTTTGGTTTCAACCTGTTCTCCCTTACAGGGACTCTGTGCTTCGGCCTGGTTCTGCTCTCCTTTGGTAGATGGGACATGGGACTCCTGCTGCTCGGCCTTGACTTGGGCCTGGGGCTTGGGCTTGAGTTGCAGGTGGGGTTGGAGGTGCCGTGGCAGGTGCTCCCTGGCGTAACTGTGCACATGGAGGTGGGTGTGATGAATCTGCTGCTGGTTCTCGCGGGCGTAGCTGTGGACCTGCAGGGCCTCCTTAGGGCTCTGGGTCTTATGAAAGAGCAGGCTGGCCACCCCTAGCTTTCTGATCGGATGGGTGGAGGCGCCGGTCCTGGCTGGAGGAGCCACTCCTGGAAGGTGCCCGTTTCTGTGCGACTGGGGTTGAGCCAAAATGGCTGCCGCATGATTGCTGGTGGAGGGGATTGTGACTTTTTGCGGAGCAGGGCTTCTGCTGCTGTTGCCCTGCATAGGGTCTGTCTTTACATTAGGGAGGTCCCTCAAGGTGACTGAAATACAAACATGGAGAAGCAATGGGGATATCATTTCCAAGTATCAGAGTCCCACTGTGAATCAGTGATGCAGATATATTTACTACAATACTCAGATTTTTAACTTTAAAATGTATACCAAACAAAAACCATTGATTTCAAAGTTTAACAAACCATAGAACTCTATGCACAAGGACTAACTTTAACAGTCTCAGCGAAATTCCTTTACAGGTGAATAGCCCTAATACAAACACAAAAGAGGCCTAGATTCAAACAATTTGACATTTGGTGGCAGCGGTGGGATTTGAACACAAGCCTCCAAAGGCGCTGACATGATACTTTTTCATGTTACCTCTGATTTGTACTAATGTATCATACCATGCATCATCTGTGTAGAGGTTTCATATAATTGCACAGGTTTTAAATTGTGAAAATAAGTGATGAGGTAGAAAGGCACAGCCTTACTGTCAGTGAGATTACCTGTATCTTCGCAGTCCTCTGCTCCCGTGCCCTGAGTGGAGAGGCCTAGTCTGGCTTTCTTTCCATACTCCTCGTCCTCTTCTTCATCTTTAGGGACCACCTCGTCAGGTACATCCAGACACACCCGGTGCCTCTTGGTCCCTATCCTCTGTGTGGGGCTGATGGGCCACAAAACATCAAAAGTTTAATAGTTTTTCATGTCAAGCATTTTAGAATGGGAATTTAAATCCATATACCATAAAACAAAACAAAATCTGCTCTACCAACATAAAAATTAACAGATCTCTTCTGACCTCTTTCTCTCCCCCTCCGTGTTGAGCTCCTCCACACAGGGCTCATGGGAGATGCAGTCCTTCCCCTGATCCTCCTCTAGGAACTCCTTGGCCTCTGGGGTGGGTTGTGAGTGGTCAATGGACCCAGTGTCCTGCCCTGCCAGCCACTGCTCGTAGCGGTCCGGCTGGTACTTCTTCACAAACAGGTCCATGGAGATCTTCACCATATCCTTCCTGCACGAACACTGGAGGAAAGAGGTAGGAAGTATAAGTGCTAGGGAAGTAATCATGCCCCCAAAGAATGAAGGTTAAACAACCACTAAAGTAAAACTAAGGTCAGTCTGATAGAGCTTTATGAGACAGTATTGATGATAAAAGGACCGTCTTTTCCCAGTTTCTCTCATTTACCATATATATGCCACAATGTTCCTACTATAGCATCCATTGATAATGATATTAATGTACAAGGTTGTTTAAAGGTGCTACACATAAAATCTCTGAATTTGTCCCCTATGTGGAAGGTAGGTGAATTGCAACAGCACTAGGCTGCATTCAAAACAAATCTCCCCCTCCCCCTCCCCCGTATCCCATTTCCCAGTAACATGTCAGAGACTCGTGCTTGAGCCTTTTACTTTTGGTCCACCAGCCTCAAACACCTGTAAAAACTACACTGAACAAAAATATAAAACGCAACATGTAAAGTGTTGGTCCCATGTTTCATGAGCTGAAATAAAAGATCCCGTAAATTTACCATCTGCACAAAAAGCTTATTTCTCTCAAATTCTGTGCACAAATTTGTTTACATCCCTGTTAGTGCGGATTTCTCCTTTGCCAAGATAATCCATCCACCTGACAGGTGTGGCATATCAAGAAGCTGATTAAACAGCATGACCATTACACAGGTGCACCTTGTGCTAGGGACAATAGAAGGCCACTCTAAAATGTGCAGTTTTGTCACAACACAATACCACAGATGTCTCAAATGTTGAGGGAGCGTGCCATTGGCATGCTGACTGCAGAAAGGTCCACAAGAACTGTTGCCAGAGAATTTAATGTTCATTTCTCTACCATAAGCCACCTCCAACGTCGTTTTAGAGAATTTGGCAGTACGTCCAACTAGACTCACAACCGCAGACCACGTGTAACAACGCCAGCCCAGGACCTCCACATCCGGCTTCTTCACCTATGGAACCATCTGAGACCAGCCACCCGGACAGCTGATGAAACTGTGGGTTTGCACAACCGAATAATTTCTGCACAAACTAAGCTACGGACAACAAACACAATTGTATTTTATCGATGGCAATTTGAATGCACAGAGATACCGTGACAAGATCCTGAGGCCCATTGTCATGCCATTCATCCGCCGCCATCAGCTCATGTTTCAGCCTGATAATGCACGGCCCCATGTCGCAAGGATCTGTACACAATTCCTGGAAGCTGAAAATTTCCCAGGTCTTCCATGGCCTGCATACTCACCAGACATGTCACTCAATGAGCATGTTTGGGATGCTCTGGATCGACGTGTATGACAAAGTGTTCCAGTTCCCACCAATATCCAGCAACTTCACACAGCCATTGAAGAGGAGTGGGACAACATTCCAGAGGCCACAATCAACAGCCTGATCAGCTCTATGCGAAGGAGATGTGTCACGCTGCCTGAGGCAAATGCTGGTCACACCAGATTTCTGATCCAGGCCCCTACTTTTTTTTTTTTAAGGTATCTGTGACCAACATATGCATATCTGTATTCCCAGTCATGTGAAATGCATAGATTAGGGCCTAATGAATTGATTTCAACTGACTGATTTCCTTTTAAGAACTGTAACTGTTTAAAATCTTTGAAATTGTTGCATGTTGAGTTTATATTTTTGTTCAGTGTATATTTTTGGTTATTGAAAAGATATTTAACATTGATTCTCTACACTATTCAGTGCTTGTTTTCTCACATACATTGAACTTGAGTGAACAGTGTAGAATTTTTGCAACCAGGAAATGACAGAGCTATTTCTACATTGGCCGCTTGCCCTGGTTTCCACTAGATAACACAGCCACAGCTTTCCCATTTTTATAAAATAAACCGGCCCAGCGGGAGAAATCAATAGGCGAATATCACAGCCAATCACAACACTGGCGGGTAAGTAATACTGTGAAACACTATCGTCACACTATTACTGCAGATATAATTTAAATGTTCTGAAATTAAAATGCAAAACCTAAAAAAAATCCTATGTATAGCACCTTTAAAGGAGGAACACTTAAATAAAAAAATTTTTTTATCCTTACCAGTATGGCTTGCTTTCCATACTCAATCCATCTTTCAGTTGCAAAGTTGGTGGACTCTGCACAGTTATAGCCATGGTTAAATCCGGCGTGGTAGCTATAGGGAAACGTCACCATGAACTCACCCGGCTCCTGAGTGATCTGGAAAACAAATAGGAAATAGCAATGATATACTATACCCTGTGTAAAGCTTTATATATCAGCATAAGAGTTTATGACATCACACATTGTATTAGGCTAGTATTACTTTCTCAAATGGAATGCCATATTTCCTCAATATGGAGGGAGAGATGAGGGTCATCTTGTGCCTCAGGAAGGCTTCGCAATTTTGGTGGCTTCCAGGGAAAAACCCTGCAAGGGAACAGCAGAAAACAGTGCATTGGATTAATGCTTGTTAAAAATCAGTTGTTCTAACAGCCTCAAACTTCACACATGATCATGCCTCTCACCTTGAGCCAAGCGCTCCATTCTTTTCCCATGCTCTGGAGGAACACAGTACCTGTGAGGATATCAGACTGTCAATAATCAGTTATCACCTGTTATAACAGAGACATTACAATAGTTGCCATTTATTTTACTTGTTGAGTGTTGTTCCGATAATGACAAAGAGTCCCCAAACTGCACTCCCATTACCATCATCAGTATGTCGATGCTTAATAACATGGCTCTTATACACACACACACAACTACCGGTAAATCTATTATGTGAGTAATAGTGTAGTTAGTTACCAGGACTTGGGCGCTCCAAAGTGGAGGTAGTTGATGCTGTAGAGGTCCATGTCCTCGGTGTGCCAGGCGAAGGTGGTCTTCCACATGCCAAAGTACAGGTAGGGCGTGTTCACCCCCTCGATGGTTATACCACTCTCGTGCTCCACCGTGTCCAGGATGGTGTTCAGTTTGCCGATGTTCCAATCTGTCACATCCTGGAGAGAAAGATAGAATAATGTAACTCTTGTCGCTGGAGATTTAGCATCATCATCGATGCATTGAAACAAAACCATTGCAGCCTTGTAGATTTGTTGTGAATTAAAATTGTGGGTGCAACACATGACTGAGAGAAACACTTACAAGTAATCTACACAACCGTCCGTCTACACAACCACAAAACACCTCACTCTCATCAGCCAACATCCTTATAACTAGGAACAATAACAACATGTCAACATTGTAAACACCATAGAATATTAAAAACAACACAGAGGGGATTCGTTATTACTCACAGGGTCATAGAGAGTTCCGTTCACATCGGCCCCGTAGATGGGCGGGTTAAAGGTCACGTTCTTCCAGTACTTCCTCTCCAGTTCCTCAAAGTCGGCATAGCGAGGACTGCAGAACCTATGATGGGGAAAAAATAAACAGGGCCAATCGGTACTGCTGATTAGAAATGATCAAGTTTTTTAATGAGTGCCTGTAAAGCCACAGCCTGTCAAAATCTAGAGAAACAATAATTAATAATACTTACATGATCATACAAACCCCAACTTTCAACCATGTTATTAACTTTTGTAGCTGTATAATTTCCTCAATCATATAGCATGTCCACAGAGTGGCTTTCCCAATCACAGACCAATTCACAAAGTCTTCATACAAGAGGAAACAGAATTGCTTATTCATACACTATGTTTAGTATGTTACAGATGTTACAGTGTTGGTGCAGTCAGACTCACTTGTCGCTGTTGGTCGTCTTGCGGAACTCTCGGACGGTCATGGGCTTCTTCTGGATGTTGTACTGGGTGAACAGACCTGACTGGCCCGTCACGACCTGCTGGATGGGAGCTGGGATCACCAAGTCATCTATATCGTCATAGGACTTCCTGGGTTTCCAATCCTTCGGTGGCACGATCTATAAAAACATAACATTTTAGTACCACAAAGTTACAGTTCTGAAAGCAGGTATAGGTAATACAAATCAGAAAAGAATCTTCACAAGGCAGAAGGGGTTGTGTCGTTGCTTACTTTAGCCAGACCAGCTTTGTGTGCTCCCTGGGACTCCATGTATGCGATATAGCGGCTGAAGTTCTGAAACTCCTCAGCAGTGGGGTGAAAGGTCATGATCCCTTTGGAGCTGGGAGTCTGCGGCCCCGAATCGGACGCCATCCTAAATAGAATGGCCCTGCAGATCCGAATTCAACAAGATTCAATATCACAAGAATAGCGACAGTTTAACAACAGTAGTCCGTGAGCATGCATGCTATTGATAATACTAAGGATGTCCGTTGGGGAAGAAAAAATTATAATAATCAGTGGTGACTGGGTGGCCAGGTGGTAGCAAAACATGTGTGATGCATAATATTGCCAAAATGCTGGTTGATGACCCAGTCACAGCCCACTGTTAGGCTACTGAGTGTTTACAATGTGTTGGTTGGTTGTAAATAGCTATGTAAACAACAGGATAAAATAATTCGGTCGAAGTTGATTTAGTCCTTTGTCTCATGCATGTACCCATAGAGATCCTATTAAATTACTAGAAGGGCTATGTCATAATCCCTCAAAGTTCCAGAATGGGGTGAAAATGGCAGCCATATTGGTCAGGGAAAAATCGAAACCAGTATAATTGGAATGAATGGCAGTAGAGGCATAATCCTGATTTTACTTATGCAGGAAAATAAAAGGCATGTGATATCAAAAATTGTGTAATAGAATTATTGTCAATCCAAAATATTGTCATATAATTATAAATACAGTTTATACAGGTTTTATACCAATTTTCTGTATAATAGCCTCTAAAATATATGTAAACAGACATTTTTGTTTTCTTGGAATGCTGTGTAAAGGAAATTTTACTTTGTGCATCTTGTCTTTGGTGTCATAAACAATCCTTGGTTCCTGCCTGTGCCTGATAAGGATATGAGAGGGGGTCGTTATGACCTCCTCCTTTAGACTAGTTGGCAGAACGCCCAGAATATGTTATTTAAGTTAAGATAGGAGACGGTGCCAGACATGCCGGAACCAACCCTATGAACTATGACTATGTAACGTGTCTGTAACCAGCATATAAGGGAACTAAACGGGACTGCCCCGTTAGAGCTCCTGACAGACGTTCACTATGCTGCATTACGTTTGTTGGAACCTCTCCAGCGCACTGACAATAAACAATGATTCATTTAATATTGACTTTGAGTGTCCCTGTGTAAGAATTTCCACGACAGCTGTTTGTGCTATTATATGATACGATATCAGTACTTGTTGTCATAAGTCCTATCATCAACTGATTTCAGCCAGTGTATGGCTGTGGATTGACTGAATTGTTTGAATGGAATGTTGGCATATTGTCAGTTAATTTGAAAAATATATGGAATAACGCCTGTAAAACTGTCTTGCTAGCTAGCTAACAAACATACATTGCAGATATATTCTTAAAACGCCCACACCAGTAGAAATCCACTTTTGAGGTGAAAGACGATGTCCAGAGCTTACCCACGTTGCACAACAATGTCAGTCAATAAGTCATAGTTTTAGTCAAAGTATGATATATTTGGGCTTGAAGTGACAAAACCGAACTGCCCTCTTCGTGCAAATTCGTGCCAATGATGTGACTTTTCCTATTAAATGACGTGTAAATAATTTTGTCTCTGTTTCATTTATGGGATGGGTTTCATTTGAATGGTACCACCCACAAGCATGGCATTGTTTATTAATCAGAAAGACCTGCAAAATTCACATGTCGTGACTGAGCTGAGCAATATAATAGATAATCTTTGGCTACAGCAAAGATGGTGAATAATTAAGTCATAATGCCAGAGAAGCCGGTGTTTGATGGATATACTGGCACGGGTGTGGTTAGGCCCTCGACTTCGTCTCGGGCCGGCAAACGGAAGTTTACATACACTTAGGTTGGAGTCATTAAAACTCATTTTTCAACCACTCCACAAATTTCTTGTTAACAAACTATAGTTAAGCAAGTCGGTTAGGACATCTACTTTGTGCATGACACAAGTCATTTTTCCAAAGATTGTTTACAGAGAGATTATTTCACAATTCCAGTGGGTCAGAAGTTTACATACACTAAGTTGACTGTTCCTTTAAACAGCTTGGAAAATTCCAGAAAATGATGTCATGGCTTTAGAAGCTTCTGATAGGCTAATTGACATAATTTGAGTCAATTGGAGGTGTACCTGTGGATGTATTTCAAGGCCTACCTTCAAACTCAGTGCCTCTTTGCTTGACATCATGGGAAAATCTAAAAGAAATCAGCCAAGACCTCAGAAAAATAATTGTAGACCTCCACAAGTCTGGTTCATCATTGGGAGCAATTTCCAAACGCCTGAAGGTACCACGTTCATCTGTACAAACAATAGTACGCAAGTATAAACACCTTGGGACCACGCAGCCGCCATACCGCTCAGGAAGGAGACACGTTCTGTCTCCTAGAGATGAACGTACTTTGGTGCGAAAAGTGCAAATCAATCCCAGAACAACAGCAAAGGACATTGTGAAGATGCTGGAGGAAACAGGTACAAAAGTATATATATCCACAGTAAAACGAGTCCTATATCGACATAACCTGAAAGGCCGCTCAGCAAGGAAGAAGCCACTTCTCCAAAACCGCCATAAAAAAGCCAGACTACGGTTTGCAACTGCACATGGGGACATAGATCGTACTTTTTGGAGAAATGTCCTCTGGTCTGATGAAACAAAAATAGAACTGTTTGGCCATAATGACCATCGTTATGTTTGGAGGAAAAAGGGGCAACATCTCAAGACATCAGTCAGGAAGTTAAAGCTTGGTCGCAAATGGGTCTTCCAAATGGACAATGACCACAAGCATACTTCCAAAGTTGTGGCAAAATGGCTTAAGGACAACAAAGTCAAGGTATTGGAGTGGCCATCACAAAGCCCTGACCTCAATCCTATAGAAAATGTGTGGCCAGAACTGAAAAAGTGTGTGCGAGCAAGGAGGCCTACAAACCTGACTCAGTTACGCCAGCTCTGTCAGGAGAAATGGGCCAAAATTCACCCAACTTATTGTGGGAAGGTTGCGGAAGGCTACCCGAAACGTTTGACCCAAGTTAAACAATTTAAAGGCATTGCTACCGAATACTAATTGCGTGTATGTAAACTTCTGAACCACTGGGAATGTGATGAAAGAAATAAAAGCTTAAATAAATAATTCTCTCTACTATTATACTGACATTCCACATTCTTAAAATAAAGTGGTGATCCTAACTGACCAAAGACAGGGAATTTTTACTAAGATTAAATGTCAGGAATTGTGAAAAACTGAGTTTAAATGTATTTGGCTAATGTGTATGTACATTCCTGAATATGTATTAGCAGCCTGTGTCAGTCTTTGAGCTGGACCAATTATTTATTTAAACTAGATGACTAACAGGGTGCGCTGTTTTGACACCACCGTGCCTCCATCTTGGCACTCCCCCACCATTGTAAAATATTATTTGGAAGCTATAGAAATGCATTTATAAAAGTCTACATTTATTTTTGCCACGTTTATTCTATTAGAGCTAAAAAATAAAATAATAATACAAATATATAAAAACATTTTTCTTAAAGTATACTTTTTTAGAAAGTACTAATGTTACTATCCCCACCACAACAACAAAAATACATGTAATTTTATCCTTATCCTTAAATGAAATACTGTAGAAGTCCATTTATTCCTATGGAGGACTGCTTTTCTGAGGAGTGCCTATATGGCTGACCGGTGGCTACAAAGCCTCTCATTAGCCAATACACAGCATCAGCAATCCAGCAATCCTAAACGAGAATTCACGCTATAGGACTGGAATTACTCAGGCAACTTCCTCTGAGGTGGGCCTTTAAAAATCATTATTTTACACAATATCTCATCACAGCACTGGCCAACCATAGTTGCCCAACTCCCTGACCAAAATGGCGGACAATTATCCCATCATAAGAAGGTTCATGTACATTCTAGTATTCTAATTCCTAATTCCTAATTCTATGCATGTACCAACCTACCTACCAGACCAAAACAAAAGCAGCAACCTGATTGGTCAAGAGCAGCGTCTCTTAAAGTCATGTTCGGCCTACCCTGAAGTGTAGCTAGTTAGCGGCTAACAGCTTAGAGCAAATGTTCTAGCCTAATGTTATGCGTACCATAAACAAGATAAATAATAACACGTCAATAAGAAATCTGATTTTATGCTAACTAAATATCTCGCTAATAATACATAGAAAATAGCTAAGTTAGCTAACTAGTAAGCCAGCTAACTAGTAAGCCATCTTATTGCTAACGTCTGCTAACTAGCTAGCCATTGCAATTTTCAACGACGTGTTCATGATGAACAAGCCACATATGGCGTTAAATTACAACTTTAAAACAAGATAACTTACCAACAATGTTAAATAACTTCAACCGATAATTCTTGGGCAGTTGTTGTCTTGTTATTGATAGTAATTCCGGTTTTACCCCGAAGAGAAGGACTTGTCCTCCATTACTACCAGTACGCAAGCGCACGCTCAGATGTTTACCACCATACGCATAGGTTCAGACGTAGCTAGCAAGCCAATCAGTGAACGAGTTTGACGACGTGCAAAATCAGCCAATATGTTTTCCAAATAAATACGATTATTACCACTAAACAAATATATAAGAGACAGGGTTAAACAACGACATTATCGTTGGTTGATGCATGGTGGCATCTGAGGTGAAAAGGCTCGTCTCTTGAATGAACACTAACCGTATTCTAAAACGGTATGATACGAATACAGTAATTAGCCTAACCTAACGTAGCAGACGTAAAATAAACATCTGAAACCTGATCGGCTACATACTGAGGTGCGTTCAGTTCGCTTAAACGTTTGCTACGTTGCGGAACGGTTTGTACTGAACGACACGTTCCCCCAAAACGTTCTTGAACAGACTTGCTCCCGTTTGGTGGGTGTGGCTTGAAGCAACTAGTGACATTTTTAAAGGGCATTGGCCGTGCTGACAGCGTTCCCAGAGAGGAAGAGTAATGCCAAAGATTTTTATAACTCAACCAAGATAGACCACAGCCCGTCGTTTCAAATGGGAACAAATGAGTCATAGTGGGCAGAACAAGCAAGGAGGTGGGCAGAGCCAAGCACGAGCTAGCGAGATCCTATTGGCGCGTTCTAGCATGTATTTGCATATTTCCGTTAGGGAACCCCTACGCTGTGAAGTACGTGTGTTCAATAACTCAATTGGCCTTTGCACTACTTCTAAACAACGTAATTTTTTAAAAACCTTTGGCAAAGGGTAAAGTCTACAAAACTTAGTCCACTCTGTTTGTAACAGATTGTAGTTTTGGTAACAGAAAACTGTATTGAGATAAAATGTTTCATAGATGAGAAAATTAGCAGAATGTCAGCCAAAATCCATATTATTCCATCTTCTCCCAATGCCGGCCAGGGCTTCCATACCATATTTGGTAGTGAGTGGAAACGCCAAGTGGATGCTTCACATTTATACATCCAGTGAAATATCTGTCTCATTGTTCTATCTGTGGTAATGCAGTGTTCAAAACAACTGGGAGTTCAGAACTCAGAAATCTCCAACTGGGAACTCGGGGAAAAACAAGGTCAAATCATGACGTCAGTAATGTTCAGATCGAAAAGAGCTCTAGAAAGAGGCCAGAGTTCCCGATTTGGAATTCAGAGTTGGATGACCGTTCAAATCGATTTTTCCCAGTTGGAGCTGTTTTTTTCCCCCGAGTTCCCGGTTGTTTTGAATGCACTGAAGTCAGAAGTATGAGATTTCCGAGTTCCCAGTTGTTTTGAGCGCGGCAAGAGGCCTAACTCGGTAGAAGATTTGTCTCCCTGCAGCAGGTGGCGGTTTTTCGTTGTTTCACCAACCAAGCAAGGAGTTTTTGTGTGGAGGTCAATGAGAGTGTTGAATTTGGTCAACAACAAAAAATGTAAGCCTTATTTGCTACGTGAGGTTTATTTAATTGAATATAATTTTTGGAATGATTAAGTTGTTGCTAGTGTACTGATATAAGTAGGACATGTGACATCCCGGGAACTTTGAGAAAAAACACGTTATATCGGAGTTGTCTTGAGATGGCTATGCATATTCATGGCATGAAGCTAGCATCATAGCATCTCTCTCGATTGAATACAGGCGGTTGACGTCAACAACCCTCATCGAATATTCAAAAAGGGATTACAATAATGAGATGTATCCACCAATCCAAAGAAAGGATAGGCGGGAGCTAGACAGCCCGTTGTGCCGCTTTGTGGACAACGACTCCCATTGTTAGGGCGGAGAGACATGTATCTTGTTAGTATATCCATCATCATTGGCGTTCCCCAACCCACAAACCAACCCCTCCTTTTTAAAATGGTTGTTCAGTACAGCACAAGGGGCCAGGGCGTTCAGAACGTTTTTACGTTCTAGAATGTTCAATTGAACGGAAATGGTGCTGTACTTAACAACCAGTTGAAAAACGGGGAGAGGTTGGGTAGGGGAACACTGTCAGCATGGCCACTGCCCTTTAAACACGTCACTCATTACTTCAAGCCACACCCACCAAACAGGAACAAACGCACCTCAGTCTGTTCAAGAATGTACAAGACCGTTTTGGGGAAATGTCTCATTCAGTACAGACCGTTCCGCAACTTAGCAAACATTCAAGCGAATTGAACGCACCTCTGTTGTTCACACACATATCTGCCCTCTCCTTGGCTAGAATGGTCCCACCTGATCTTGTCTCCTCCCGACTGCCTTCCATTTTTGAAGACATTTATTTTCACTGTTAGAGCGGCCTCTATCTGGCATTGAGCTATAATAAGAACTAGAGACTGCCTCCAAGACGGCTGACCATTGCTCTCAATGTAATCTACTCATGGTTGCATACGCCAATTTGTGGGCGCTGACATCTTGCTAGTTCCGGTTTCCAGAGCCCATTAGTACATGTGCACTAGCACTGGAGCCCAGCCAAACCCAACTTGAGCCCAAGTGTGCAGGAGCGGGGACTTGCATTCAAGCACAAGCTAGACCAGGTTCATGGATCTTGATTGGTGGGGAGGGGGAAATCTGCAGGCAGACACACCACCACACAACCCTGACACAACCACTGGAAACATGAGGGTAAAAAAATTGTGTCTGCAAGGAAATTATTCAGGACTAAGAGGACTGTGCGCTAGCTAGCTCTATATGTGACTAATTTCAGTAAACTATGTCGCGTGTCACTACTTCACAGGAAAGGCATTTGAACATAAACATTTTTTTACAAATCATAATGCGTTTTTTGGCAGAAATGCCTTCTGGAACATGTGAACTTTCATGTGCCTTAACAACAAACTTGTATGCCATCTGTAAATATGAATAGAGTGTCTGCTAAATGACTAAAAATGTAAATATAAAATGAATAAAATTGTTAAATTACGAGCCTAGTTGGTTTAGCAACGGAAAAAGACAGGAACCTTCCCGCTAGCCATGATTGGCTGAGATAATGGATGGGCTGGAAATGCCGAGAGATGAGTTCGGATTGGTCTGCCATGTAGCACGCTTCTGTCTATAACATGAGCTGATCAGCATGTGTAGGTAATCCTTTCTAAAGCAGCTTTTTTGAAAGATATCACAAAGAACTGCAAAAATGTTGCTAAGGCTCTCCACTTTCTGGAGGACCGAGTTTTGAAATCAGTGGAATGCCCGGTGGAAGCAGAGTATGATAGCTAAGGAGCTGGAGAAAGCTCAGGCGTTTGATTACAAATGCGGAGGGAGTCGAAAAGAGAACACAGAAGGCTGTTGTATAAAACACCTGACTCTGGATTACATCTTCAAACTAAGGGCAACCATGGCATCCGTGACAGAGAGGGAGAAGTGTTCATCCATGTATACAGGTAAGAGAGTCTAGCTAGCTACATTTTCAGATATTATACATTCCTAATTTTGTCAGAAAGTTGTTTTCATTGCAAGTTAAAGAGTACTGTTAGCTAGCTAGCTAACGTTAGCTGGCTGGCTGGCTCGCCAGCTAACGTTACGTGTATGATATAGCAGCCTAATGTTAGCTAGCTAGCTAACATTGAACATAGTTGGTTAGCTTTAGCTACCTGTAGATTCATGCAGGGTAGTAACATTATGAGTTGGGATTATGGTTCATTGTTTAGCTAGCTAGCTACATGTCTAAACAAAAGACTCCACTATGTAAGTAACCATTTCACTGTACCATTTACACCTTCTGTATCCTGTGCATGTGACAAATAAACATATATTTTATTTGATATAGTGTGTGTTTACCAGAGACGGTAATGTGAAGAACAACATGACCTGCACCAAAGTCAAATTAGGATATAACGTTAGGCCAACAAGAGAGTGTCCAAGTAAAAAAAATATCTGGTAAATGCCCTGCTTTTATTTTGTCACACTCACAACCATAAGCTATTTTCAGTAATTAGCATGCCATTAACTTGTAAATAATGATCTTGTCGTGAGTTTATTTTCCTTTAGTAATGAATAGAAATTAGCTAAAGTTAAGATGTTGTCAGCTATATGATATGGTCATTATTTGAACTGGCTAGCCAGCTAATGTAACGTTAGCTAGCTTGCTAACAAGCTAGAAATTAACCAAAACATTGTTTCAAAATGTGCTTTTAGTTGCCTGGATTGACATATACTAAATTAATTTTTAAACGGATGAGTTTATTGGTGTTAAAATACACAATAATGCTATCTTGGACAACTAGGCTGCTGATGTCATGCAGCCTGTCGTTTTTGTGTTTATACTTTTTCATAACGGCAACAAGAAGTTTGATGTCGGACGACAATAGAATGTTCATGATGTCACTGCGAAAACTGTATACGGACATTTCGAAAGACGTAGTATAAACCAGCCTTTAGTCTTGAAATCATTGGTTGTTTAGTACACTACCGTACTCACTGTTTAGCACTTCGCCTCACATGTGAATCCTTAAAGAGATGTGTGGGGCTAAGGCTTAAGATTGTGTGAACCATGCTGGATGGGTGTAGACAAAGAGCTCTCCTGTAGGTGTACCAAAACATTCAAGATTTTCTCAGAAGTGGGGTTACAAGTTCATCAATTTTCAAAGCAGAATTACTTTCCCATTGTTCCTCAACTGTAGTGTATGATATACCATTTTCTAGTCTCTACTTTTATCCAATGTAAAAAACACCATTTACAATTTTACTACATAAGACCAAATCGAGCCGGTCGGTCACATATGTGCACTTCAGGAGACAGTTGTATGATATTTTCTGTTTAACACAACACAATCACACATCCATGACTTGACACAGCCATAGCTTGGTAACATCAGGTGTACTCTGGGAACTGTAGGCCTCTTAGTTCAGAAAATCACAAAGGTGTTTTTGATTTTGTTTCATTTTTTAGTTGTTGAAGACTGATCACACCAAATCAGAAAGACAACAGTTCATCAGACTTTGGTGTAGGCTACAGTACGTTCTGACTTGGATCCCCTTCCCGGTGGCTCAAGTTTGTTTTTTAGATCATAATACATTCCCTTAACCTGAAACTAAAGCATGTAGAAAATGTAAATGTATTCTCACTAAAGGATAAAGTGATTGAGATATTAATGGGAAACTTACAAGACACTAAATAATACATTTTCTTTCATTCACCCTAACTGACATAAGTCTAACTCTTGCGATTTCTATATCAACAGAGTTGATTGGAATTTGTTTCAATACAGCTCATGCAAATTAAAACAGTAGACAGTAAAAACAGTATCACAAAATAAAAAACAAAACACCCTAAAAGCATTCATATTTGATCAATACTCTAGATATTGAGGGCCACTGTATTTGTATTTGTATTTATTATGGATCCCCAAGGCAGCAGCTACTCTCCCTGGGGTCCAGCAAAATTAAGGCAGTTATACGTTTTAAAAACATTACAATACATTCAGAACAGATTTCACAACATATTAAGCGTGCCCTCAGGCCTCTACTCTACTACCACATATCTATAACACAAAATCCATGTGTACATGTGTGTATAGTGTGAATGTTATTGTGTGTTTGTATGCATGGGTCTATGTTTGTGTTGCTTCACAGTCCACGCTGTTCCATAAGGTGTATTTTTATCTGTTTTTTAAATCAAATTTTACTGCTGGCATGAGTTACTTGATGTGGAATAGAGTTCCATGTAGTCATGGCTCTATGTAGTACTGTGCGCCTCCCATAGTCTGTTCTTGACTTGGGGACTGTGAAGAGACCGCTGGTGGCATGTCTTGTGGGGTATGCATGGGTGTCCGAGCTGTGTGCCAGTAGTTCTGTGTGCCAGTAGTTCAGACAGCTCGGTTCATTCAACATGACAATACCTCTCACAAAAGTAGTGATGAAGTCAATCTCTCCTCCACTTTGAGCCAGGAGAGATTGACATTCATATTATTAATGTTAGCTCTCTGTGTACATCCAAGGGCCAGCCGTGCTGCCCTGTTCTGAGCCAATTGAAATATTTAGGATTAACTTATTCCTTGCTACCCATTCTGAAACTAACTGCAGCTCTTTGTTAAGTGTTGCTGTCATTTCAGTCGCTGTGGTAGCTGACGTGTATAGTGTTGAGTCATCCGCATACATAGACACACTGGCTTTACTCAACTATAATAATAATAATAATAATATGCCATTTAGCAGACGCTTTTATCCAAAGCGACTTACAGTCGTGCGTGCATACATTTTTGTGTATGGGTGGTCCCGGGGATCGAACCCACTACCTTGGCGTTACAAGCGCCGTGCTCTACCAGCTGAGCTACAGAGGACCACAACTATGATCGATAATGTCAAAAGCCACACTGAAGTCTAACAAAACAGCCCCCACAATCTTTTTATCATCCATTTCTCTTAGCCAATCATCAGTCATTTGTGTAAGTGCTGTGCTTGTTGAATGTCCTTCCCTATAAGCGTGCTGAAAGTCTGTTGTTTACTGTAAAATAGCATTTTATCTGGTCAAACACAATTTTTTCAAAAAGTTTACTAAGGGTTGGTAACAGGCTGATTGGGCTATTTGAGCCAGTTAAGGGCACTTTACTATTCTTAAGTAGGGGAATAACTTTTGCTTCCCTCCAGGACTGAGGACACACACTTTCTAGTAGGCTTAAATTGAAGATATGGCAAATAGGAGTGGCAATATCGTCCACTATTATCCTCAGTCATTTTCCATCCAAGTTGTCAAACCCTGGTGGCTTGTCATTGTTGATCGACAATAATACTTTTTTCACCTCTTCCACACTTACTTTACGGAATTCAAAATTACAGTGCTTGTCTTTCATAATTTGGTCAGATATACTTGGATGTATAGTGTCAGCGTTTGTTGCTGGCATGTCATGCCTAAGTTTGCTAATCTTGCCAATGAAAAAAATCATTAAAGTAGTTGGCAATATCAGTGGGCTTTGTGATGAAGGAGCCATCTGATTCAATGAATGATGGAGCAGAGTTTGCCTTTTTGCCCAACATTTCATTTAAGGTGCTCCAAAGCTTTTTACTATCATTCTTTATGTCATTTATCTTTGTTTCATAGTGTAGTTTCTTCTTCTTTTTATTCAGTTTAGTCACATGATTTCTCAATTTGCACTATGTTTGCCAATCGGTTGTACAGCCAGACCTATTTGCCATCTATTTTGCCTCATCCCTCTCATCCCTCTCAACCATACCATTTTTCAATTCCTTATCAATCCACAGGGATTTAACAGTTTTTACAGTCATTTTCTTAATGGGTGCATGCTTATTAGTAACTGGGATAAGCAATTTCATAAATGTGTCAAGTGCAGCATCTGGTTGCTCGTCATTACACACCACAGACCAACAAATATTCTTCACATCAACAACATAGGAATCACTACAGAACTTAATGTATGACTTCTTATACACAATATTAGGCCCAGCCTTTAGAACTTGTTTTATTGTGATCACTACATCCGATGGATTTGGATACTGCTTTCAAACAAATTTCTGAACATTAGTAATGATCAATACATGTTGATGATTTCATTCCTGTACTGTTTGTAATTACCCTGGTAGGTTGATTGATAACCTGAACCAGGATGCAGGCGCTAGTTACAGTTTGAAGCTTTCTCTTGAGTGGGCAGCCTGATGAAAGTCAGTCAATATTTAAATCACCCAGAAAGTATACATCTCTGTTGATATCACATACATTATCAAGCATTTCACACATGTTATCCAGATACTGACTGTATAGCAGCTTCCCACCAGAATGGGCTTTAGGTGAGGCAGGTGAACCTGTAGCCATATTACTTCAACAGTATTAACATGAGATCCTCTCTAAGCTTTACATAAATGTGGTTCTGAATATAGACCGCAACACCGCCCCCATTGGCATTTCTGTCTTTTCTGTAAATGTTATAACCTTGTATTGCTACCACTGTATCATCAAAGGTATTATCACTGTATCATCAAAGGTATTATCTAAGTGAGTTTCAGAGATTGTCAGTGTCACGCCCTGGCTCTGGGGACTCTTATATGTTGAGCCAGGGTGTGTAGGGTCTATGTTTTGTGTTCTATGTTCAGTTTCTAGTTCATGTGTTTTCTAGGTTGGCCGGGGTGGTTCTCAATCAGAGGCAACGAGAATCAGCTGTTGCTTGTTGTCTCTGATTGGGAACCATACTTAGGCAGCCTGTTGTGCACTTGTGTTTTGTGGGATCTTGTTCCGTGTTGGTTTGTGTTCATGACCGAGGACTTCACGTTTCGTTTTGTTATTTGTTACATTGTGAAAAGTACTCATTAAAAGAGATGTACGCATATCACGCGGCGCCTTGGTCCACTCATTATGACGAGCGTGACAGTCAGAATATGAATGTCATCTGTTACTAGCAAATTATTGATTTCATGAACCTTGTTTCTTAAGCTACATATGTTCACGTGGGCTATTTTTAACACTTTTCTGGGATGCTTGATTATTTTTCTTGCTTTACTGGGAAGCTTAGCAGAGGTAGACATACTCTGGGTTATTTTTATTAGTGCAGGGTGAGCTGCACACAGTGGACTTCCTACTAGGACACACCACCTCAGTGCTAACAGTATTACTCTGGTTCATAGGCATTTGATTACTGCATACAAAAGCTATAGGATCAGCAGAGGCATTCCGGGCAGTAAGAGGGACATAAATTAGGTTATATACATTGTGTCTTCCAATGCCTCTAGGATAATGTACATTTGCTGAATCATTATGACAACTCAGCGACACAATGGTAGGGATTAAATGAGCTGGACTTGGGTCATTGATAAGTCATTGTCTCAACGCAGCCTTATAATGCTTTGAAAGGATCCAGGAACCCAAATTATTTGGGTGGATCCCATCCTCCTTATAATACAAGCTTTTTTTCCAGAAGGTATCAACATTTTAAATAAATGTTACACCCACAGAGCTGCAATAGTCTCGTAGCCAGTTATGGAGGGCTAAAAGTCTGCTGAACCGTTCAAAGCCATAATTTAGGGAGGGCAGAAGGCCAGATATTATGTGGCGTTTGTTGGTGTCAAGTAGAGACCCAATCAGTTCTTTAAAATCCACCTCAGCTGTTCTGAGCTGCCCTTCATAATGTAATTTGACCTCACATGAACCATGACAGTATCAGCCCCCGGTGACTGACTCACAGCCTCGGGAAGCAACCTGGTGATATCCTGAACTTTTGCCCCAGGAAAACACAAAGTCTTTGCCCCAGGTACAGATATAAGCCTCACCATCGAACTCCCTGTACATACTAGTGACAACTGCTAACCAGAAGAGTATTGTCCTCACTAAAGTGCCTGTGAGAGGAAGCTACTAGACTATTGAGACGCAGCCCCAGTGCGTGTCCTCAAGGTGAGGTGTTGAATGTGGCCCCCAGGGGTCGGCGGGATGCGAAGGGAGAGAAGTCCTTGTAGGCAAACATGATGACGTCGCTCGGTTTTCATAGTAACCGGAACTGCAAGAAGTCGGCCATCATGGCGTGGAGATCCGGGTGCTGCCGTAAGTACGAGGCATGTTCCGCCTTCAACTCCTCCTGTAACACCATGTGTACCTTGGGGTATCTGGTCAATATAATGGATAATCTGTGGTTAACGTCCAAAAGCGGAAGTTGCGTCACAGGCTCTCTTTCCAAAACGGGATCATCCGGTCTTTGGGGACTCGGCAGAGGCGACAGTTGCCTAAACAGAGGTGACCCCCCCAGGCCTCATGGCCAGAAATGTACACTCAAACAATCATGGTTACTTGTAAAATTGCCCTCATTCATTCGTTCATACATTCATTCACAGAAGAACAAAAACAACCATATAATACAAACATTTGTTTTAATTCATGCCATGAAAGGCACATTCATACACTCAATTGAACAGTTCGATATATCATAATTGTATATGCACCTACATTCAGGCAGTGCATGAGTTCTGATGGCCATGAATAAATGCATCAATGACATTTACACATTTTGAACCACAAATTATAGCACACTGGATAGGAACACTGACCGATTTTTATACATTTAGCGGAGGAAGCAAATGTGCGTGCACCTTGCAGTCCATATAGCTGTCGGATTAATCTATACAGTGCATAAGCAGACATTGCATCAGAAGCACTTCATGGTATTGGACAGTCCACGTTAAACTAATTTGTTCCTCAACCTATTTGTTTCCATTACTTAATAGTACATTATCTTAGTCTACAGTTCATAACTCACCTTTTCTCTGTTGAAATTGCATAATCTTCTTGCATCTTTTCTCAGAATAATGCATATGCAATAAACAGTGTGTAGCAGTCGGAGAGACCGAACCATAAAATGCATTACTGTGCTTCATACTTCTTAATCACAGATTAATCACACACTCTCATTATGAGACACGAAAACATTCACAAATGAGCACCTGATAACGTTATGTTTAGCTTATTATCACGGATGACCTTTGACATTGCAAGCAGTAAGCACATACAGATTGACTGGAGGGCAGTGGAGGAAAATGCTTTGCTACACTATCTTGTAGACGGAAGAACAACATCATTCTAAATGGTGTTACATCAAATTCTGAGGCAAAATGGGTTGAACTTGCAAGATTGGAAGTTTAATAACTGGCATCAGTATGGATAAATAATAGTTATGGAATACTTTTACATAATTTCGATTACTGCCTATCACTAAAGCTTTGGTCCAACTTCTTCTCTGTCCATAATGCCCCTTAGATTATACTCTCAGAGGACACGGGAGGTTTTTGGATTTGTAGTATGTAGTCAAGAAAATTCTCGAATATCTTAAAAGCCTATTCATGCAACAACTTCAAATGCATATGCAAGTGTAGACACATACAGTAATCATAGGTTTCTAAATGCATAATATTGGACAACACCGCAAATGGTTCTTAAGGCAAAATACTCCACTCCATGTTGTGCATAGATGAATCATTATGTTTAAAAAGCGAACCAATACCCTAAACTTCAAGCGTGAGTTAATGCACAAAGTTGACAGATACTGACTGTAACTGACAGATACTTAGCTTGCTCAAGGATATGTTTTAACAGCTTTACTTTGGCGTGATGATATTTTATGAGGTTATTGAAATTGTATGATCAATTTGTTTAGGTGTATGTCTTTATTATGCCTGTAACATACTTTATGTGATTACTTATTGCATGTTTATTTGCCATAACAATTACCAATCCATTCACCACTACTTCCATCCAGTCAACACTTTAGTCTATAACCTGCTTAATTGGGGATGATCATTATGAGGATGACCTCATGCAAACTGGATCGCCATGTATCATAAACGATCTTACTCCCATAACACACCACAGTCACCCATTGGCTAGCATTATCTGGATAGTTTCTCAGTTATCCTATTTAGTTAATGATTCCCTTGAAGAGAATCCATCATATGGACCCAGTCTTATAAGATCCTTATTTAACTTTCAACTGATGACAGGAGGACACCAATCAGCAGTGATCTATTATTCACAAGATGATGGAAGATAGATAGTAAGGCAATCCACACACCATTTAATAGTCATGCCCTTCTCACTTTGGTTGACAATGGCCCACTCACCAACCAAGTTTGGTACTTCAGAGCATTACGAATGGATATTGTGTTTTAAAAACATTATCTGGACCCGAGGTCTGTCTGATTACAAACACCACATGATGGAGCACAGACAGCTGTCAAAGGGAAAACAGAAACACCCATCTCTGTCGTTGTAATAGATTCCGCCTCTCTTCTTTCCATCATTTCCTGTCTTCTTCTTTCTACAGTCCCATTCAAATGCCAACTCTAGCTTGGCGCACCAGTTGCCTCCCCTCCACTTCCACAACAAACTCTGGCCCTGTTAATAACAGCTCTCAGCCTGCGAGCAGCCCTAAGACCACGTGCCACCTGCCAAAGACAGGCCCTCGGATTGGGTTTGCTCATGTAAAATGAAACTCCTTACTGGTTATTTTTCCATGGGCTTGTTTGGTTTTGGTGTCTGAACGACAATGCCATTGACCGTAACAGTCTTGTCAGCATCAGTCTTAGCGGCGTCCTTTTTGGACATGTCGGGCTCCCATAGGAAAAACTCGTGCAGGAGGGTGTTGACTGTGTCAGGGCACTCCATCATCACCATATGACTGCCCTCCTCGATGACTTTCAGGAACGCAAAGAGAAGGATCTGAAATGAAAAGGATAATAGTTACAATCAAGATATAAAACAGTGGTACAGATTATTTTGACCATTTCAATATAATATTAGTCATTGAAGATGACAGGCGTGTGATATGATAGGGACTGTTCATAATTCATATCATAATTAAATAAAATGTATCTTTCATAGAACATAAAATGCAATTGATATAATTTATCTTTCATTCATGAGTAGTAGAGCTTCTTAACTAAATTCACATGGATTGGTATTCATAAATGTATGTCTCTTTACCTCTGCCATGCGTTGGTCCTCATCCATGGGCACAAACTTGTCGTACATGCCGTGCACCAACAGGATGGGCACAGTAAGCTCAGCATGGTACACCTCGTCCCCCTCGGGCCAGTACTGCCCACTCATCATGGCTCGCAACACAAATGGATTCACGTTGAAGGCATTGCCCTGCTTCAGCAGCTGCTTCTCTTTGGCTCCCTGACGGGCAAACCCAGCCCTGAACATGTTGGAAAAAGAGGTCAGACTCATAGCCATTTTGTATAATTGTTTTTACCCTTATTTTACAAGGAAAGTTGACTAAGAACACATTCTCATTTACAGCAACGACCTGGGGAATATTTACAGGGGAGAGGAGGGGGGATGAATGAGCCAATTGGAAGCCATCAGTATTATCTGATATTCAAAATGATGTGTTAAATTCCCCTTACTTTGTGTATGCAGTAGTAGTTAAGCATTGACAGTGTACAGCAGGTGTCCCCAATTACATTCAGCCGTGGGACGATTTTTCCTTGGATGGTCAGGGAGCCAGAACATAGTTATAAATAATTTGTGCACTACAAAAAATTTACCGCAAGAATCCCAAACAGATATAGTCTTTGACAAAAACAGAATCATTTCAAACCTTGATTACATTGGGATACGATCACATATGCCTCTCAAGACTGCGCACGTACAAAAATATTGAGTTTTATAAACTTGGCGCATACCATACATACGCATGTTTCCGTTATAAATCAAACCGGTCCTAAAACTGTGCACGCGTGAACAAGCATTAAAACTCAGCCTGAAAAACGCCCATCATTCACCATTTATGGTGACAATAATACCCTTATTTGCTGTATACTTTGGAAGTATTCGAGTTAGGCTGAGGCAGTTTTCTAAAGGAAATAGCAATAGCGAACTTGATCAAATGTCTTTGTAGATGATGGCATAATGTTGAACTTTTGCAGTGACATTTGCTGTAGGCCTAGGCTATCCGACAGACAAAAAGTTTATGA
Source organism: Coregonus lavaretus (assembly GCF_964263955.1). NCBI lineage: Eukaryota > Metazoa > Chordata > Actinopteri > Salmoniformes > Salmonidae > Coregonus > Coregonus lavaretus. Next base: position 34,615,740 of record NC_140010.1, on the reverse strand, counting down.
AAGACAACAACAATTGCACATTTCTGTGGACCTGTAAACAGACGGTTTGAATTTAATAGGGCCTACTGTTTTGCATTTACTTTTTCTGCCTTAATTCTGAAACATTGTCTACTTACAGTGGTAGCCATACACACTTCAATGCAAAATATCAACTGTTAAATTCTACTGTATGTTATAAACTACGCTTCCTTTCTGATGCATAGAGCAAAATACTTGAAATAATAGCGTATCTAATAAGCCCAATTACATGAGAGATGCGCATGGTAATTTGTTGTAGGCTATGGCTACTTTGGGAATATGAACCCATCATGGCCAGAAAAGGTGAAGAATAAATTCTGCAATGGTTATGAAAAGATGGATTATGTGTATAAATGCAATATTGTCTACTCGAGAAATTTGAAATGACAGTCCTCAGACTCAGAAGTAACCTACAACCCTCTGTTCCACCGTTAATAAATTGCGCTCCGGATTGGATGGCATAGAGCAAAATACTTCCAGTACCTTATCTACAGTGCCTTGCAAAAGTATTCATCCCCCTTGGCGTTTTTCCTATTTTTTTGCATTACAACCTGTAATTTAAATGGATTTTTATTTGGATGTCATGTAATGGACATACACAAAATAGTCCAAATTGGTGAAGTGAAATGAAAAAAAGAACTTGTTTCAGAAAATTCTAAAAAATAAATAACGGAAAAGTGGTGCGTGCATATGTATTTACCCCCTTTGCTATGAAGCCCCTAAATAAGATCTGGTGCAACCAATTACCTTCAGAAGTCACATAATTAGTTAAATAAAGTCCACCTGTGTGAAATCTAAGTGTCACATGATCTCAGTATATATACACCTGTTCTGAAAGTTCCCAGAGTCTGAAACACCACTGAGCAAGGGGCACCAATGAGCTCTCCAAACAGGTCAGGGACAAAGTTGTGGAGAAGTACAGATCAGGGTTGGGTTATGAAAAAATATCAGAAACTTTGAACATCCCAAAGCACCATTAAATCCATTATTAAAAAATTGAAAGAATATGTCACCACAACAAACCTGCCAAGAGAGGGCCGCCCACCAAAACTCACGGACCAGGCAAGGAGGGCATTAATCGGAGAGGCAACAAAGAGACCAAAGATAACCCTGAAGGAGCTGCAAAGCTCCACAGCGGAGATTGGCTTTACGGAAGAGTGGCCAGAAAAAAGCCATTGCTTAAAGAAAAAAATAAGCAAACACATTTGGTGTTTGCCAAAAGGCATGTGGGAGACTCCCCAGACATATAGAAGAAGGTACTCTGGTCAGATGAGACTAAAATTGAGCTTTTTGGCCATCAAGGAAAACACTATGTCTGGCGCAAACCCAACACCTCTCATCACCCCGAGATCACCATCCCCACAGTTAAGCATGGTGGTGGCAGCATCATGCTATGGGGATGTTTTTCATCAGCAGGGACTGGGAAACTGGTCAGAATTGAAGGAATGATGGATGGCGCTAAATACAGGGAAATTATTGAGGGAAACCTGTTTCAGTCTTCCAGAGATTTGAGACTGGGACGGAGGTTCACCTTCCAGCAGGACAATGACCCTAAGCATACTGCTAAAGCAACACTTGAGTGGGTAAGGGGAAACATTTAAATGTCTTGGAATGGCCTAGTCAAAGCCCAGACCTCAATCCAATTGAGAATCTGTGGTATGACTTAAAGATTGCTGTACAACAGCGGAACCCATCCAACTTGAAAGAGCTGGAGCAGTTTTGCCTTGAAGAATGTGCAAAAATCCCAGTGGCTAGATGTGCCAAGCTTATAGAGACATACCCCAAGAGACTTGCAGCTGTAATTGCTGTAAAAGGTGGCTCTACAAAGTATTGACTTTGGGGGGGGGGACAAACCCCCCCAAAAAAACATTTTAATTCCAGATTGTAAGGCAACAAAATAGGAAAAATGCCAAGGGGGGTGAATACTTTCGCAAGCCACTGTATCTACTACTGTGAAGTGGGTCCAATTAAATGAGAGATGGGACGAATGGTATCCTTGTTGTAGGCCTATGCTACCTCATGAGTATGAAATCATCACAGAAAAGGTGAGGAATTTATTATGCAATGATCATGGAAATGAAATAAATAATAGCCTAGGAAATAGAGGCCTATTTTTTTATTATTATAAAATGCAAAGATAAACTAAATCACATTTCTCTCTTCTCACTAACAGCAAATTATTGCATCTTGTTATTAACCTGTTTATGAATAAGCCGTCCATCATATCCCCCATTTGCACAAAATACTAATCTACTTTCCTGCTTGCAATGCAATACTTCAACCATTAGAAACTGTGCGTACGCATGGTCTAAAGTTTGAGGGAAGGTGAGCACATTTGCACATTAAGGTAAGTTTTTATAAATGCCAACTTTTGCTTGAAAACTGGCGTACAAATGTTTTGCGGTCTATTTTGTACGCACGGTTTATAAATGAGGCCCCTGGTTATTACAGTCTTTTATGTCCAACAACAATGTTTTTTATTTTTTATTTATTTTTTTTGCTCCGAAATCTTGGAGGGCCAAATAAAATCCCTTGTGGGCAGCCAACTATTCGGGAACCCTAGTGTAAAGTATACTTTCTGTATGAAGAGTTTCTTGATTTTGTTTTGTCTACAGCGATAGGTTGTTGTTCTATTTGTTAAGCGATGTGTTGTTATTTTGTCTACAAAATGTTGTTTTGTCTAGCAATGTGTTGTTGTTTTGTCTGCACTGCAATAGTTTTGTCTACAAAGAGATGGGATGATTTACTTACTTGAGAAAGCTCCAGGCCAGACAGGGGGAGAGGCAGTGCAGCACACAGGAAGGCAGCTGGAAGATTGAACAGAGGCTGGGCTCCAGAGCTGTGGGCCCCCCTCCATTGATCATCACCACCTTGTGAACCTGGTCTGGATACTCATGGGCCAGGAAGGTACAGAACGATACCCTGAAAAGGGATATAATCAAACACGTGAAAATAACGTCTTGGGAACCTGCTTTCTGATTGGTCCATTCATCATCACATCGTCATAACCCTGCTCTCTGATGGGTCCTTCACCATGACATCAAATAACCTAATCTCTGATTGGTCACTTCATTGTGACATCATCATAACCCTGCTCTGATTGATCCCTTCATCATGACATCACCATAACACTGCTCTCTGATTGGTCCCTTCATCATGACATCATCATAACCCTGCTCTCTGATCGGTTTGTCTTCTTCAGACATCGTCAGGGCCAGTTTATGGTGTGTTTCAGGGCATGTTCAAATACTGTAATTAATTTACTATCACGATATTCCTTCTGTTAACTGACCTAAGACATAAGATGATACTTGGTAATCAATTGACCATTAGTTTTAACAGAGAAGCAAGCATACTGACCCATAGGAGTGCCCGATTAGGATGTTGCGTTTACGGGCGTATTTCTTGAAGATGGCGCGCATGTCCTCGGCCAGGGCGTAGAAGGTGTAGGCCGCCGCGATGTGGGGTGCTGTGCTGGCCCCGTGGCCCGCCATGTCAGGGGCGATGACCTCATACCCCAGCCGCGAGAAGAAGTCCAGCTGGCTGCCCCAGATGTCCAGCGAGCCGCCTACCCCGTGCACGAAAAAGAGCGCCACGTCCGAGTGCGTCCCCTTGCAGCTGGAGATCTCCCTCTCCGAGTCAATCATCAATGTGCGCTTGGGCTTGCGGTGGCGCCGGCGAGGAGGTGCCGCAGGTTTCTGCTCTCCGACCATGGGTAGGGGAGGCGTGGGTTCAGGGGAGGTGGTCACTTCCTTATAGTCGGCCAGTTCCACCTCCACGGTGCTGCAGGGCTCTAGGTCTCCATCCTGGCACTGGAGGATCTGCGAGTGCAGCACGTCACCCAGGTTCTCAATGACTAGCTGGCCGTTGCGGTAGACAGTGATCTTGCGCTTGCAGTGCACACTGCTGCTGTTGCTGTTTCCACTGCCCTTCACCTGCTCTGGCTCCTTTACCTGGTCCTCCTCCGTCACCACCGGTGACTGGCGCTCAGGGATGATGTGGCGAACCCTTAGGACTCTCCCGGGCTTCACCTCCACAAACTCAAAGGCGTCAGCTGGCTCGGAGGACTCGACGGGCATCACCAGGCTGGTAGCCTTCCCAGTCAGACAGCACAGGATCCCGTCTGTAATGCTGGTCAGCATGGTGCCTGCCTGCAGAGACACACACCCATGAGGAATGTCAATGAGCAATCTAAACAAAACCAACACAACGTGATTACTTATGCTTGAAAAAATACTGGATAGGTAAGTACTGTGGTAAGAACATGAGGTAACATAAAGGTTATGAGTGTTTTGTATGCATAATATTGTGAATAACATCGTTATTTCATGTAATTCAAATACAACACAGTCCCCATTTCTGTCTGAGTGCGACAAAGTCTTGGAGTTTACAACAAACATAATATAAGAACAAAACAGTAAAAAGCAACCAGGAGTGGTGCTGTGAGTTCCATGTTCTCCCCATACGTCAAAACACATAATAGGAAGGATCTGGTAGGCTTAACACACAACAAAGATCAACAGACAACAAAGATTTTTGAGCTAAAAGATCCCACTGGCTCTCACCACAACAATTCACTGCACAAAAAACGACAAAAACAGTACTTTGAACCTGACATTTGCTCCATGATAAACACCCTAGGGTTTCTCAATCATTAAGCTTTCAATTAAAAAACTCACCGGCTTACATGACCAGTTTAACATTGGGTTCAAAGTAAGTCCATAGACAACAGTAAAACAATACCCGTTTCGTACTCAGTTTCAGTGTGGAGAAGCAGAATCAATTGACATACTGACCTAGACGCAAACTAAGAATAGACACGGCTCTTCCAAAATGGCCCCTGGCCCCTAGAGTATACATAGAATGTCAGCAATGGCACAGCGGGGTTCATGCCAACTGCTCAATCTATGTATCCCATGTGCCAATGGGGTTTGGTTATTAGTACACCAGCAGACGATGATCTTTCCAAGGTTAGTTATGTCCAGAGGTTTTTGGCAGTCTGGTAAATTGAGAATGTCACACGGTTTAAATATAGACTATAGATTATCAAGGGGAAGCAGAACACAAGTGTCATATCTACAGTATGTGTTGGAACTTGGATCCAGGCTTCATGGTTTCCTATGTACAGTAACTGTGTCTCTGCTAACTAAACAGAATATATACTGCTGGTTGTGTTCTATTGTTCAATTACCTTATGTAAAGCTGGAGTATATGAGCTATCTATGCTCACAAATTATGTCCCCTACAATGCTAGACATCTGATTGAATTGCATTTCCAGTCAACAACGTTCACCGATATTATTAGATCATGCTCAAAGCTACAGTCAATGAGGTCTGGGGAAAACTGCGGCAACCATTTTCAATCCTCTGAAAATTGTGGCCTACACAGGAGGGAGGCTTTTCTAATGATGAGTTTGTGGAAACCCTTCGTATAAAAGATGACCTGACACACTGGCTTTAATCAACACATATATTTCTCTCCTGGTATTCACACCAAGGTCACACCATTGATTTATATACGTCAAGTCACACACACACACACACACACACACACACACACACACACACACACACACACACACACACACACACACACACACACACACACACACACTAACACACACTAATAATGGCAGAGCTCTGATTAATGTCCACCCTTCTCTCACCCACCTCCAATCACTTTCAACCCCGGATTCATATTCTACATTATTTATTCACAATGAGGGGAGATGTGTGTAAATGATTCATATTCGCTGGTGCATTTGAAACAGACTAAAAGCCTATTTATGCTTGCGCCGAAAATGTGATCCGGAGGCTCCTTACGAAGGGTGTGACGCAATTGCGGAGCCTCTCGAGGCTTGCGGAGGCCAAATCGAGCTCCATACCGCATCGCCGTGCTCCTCCCAAATGTTTTAACAATGCGGAGGGCTCCGTATAGCTCTGCATTGACATGATTGTTTGAC